>NC_060915.1:8226387-8848144 GCF_021234035.1 Daphnia pulicaria
TGTGTCTATATAGAAAAAGAGATTATGACACAAGGCGAGGTTATTCTTTTTATATGTTATCCAGAGTGCCATATCGATGGAAAGAGAAGAAGAAGAAGCGGATGAAAAATAGGAGACAAACAAACAGTTTCCCTTTTCACTGCCTGTACGATCGAGTCCCCCCACACACACACATTGATGGATTGGTTTTTTCATTCCCAAAGAGATTTCGGATTTGTGGCTTCGAGATGACGATCGCATCCAGGGGGAACCGTTAAGATCAAAATAATAAAAATAATAAAAAAGAGTCGCGGTAATATAAATAGAGAAAGTGGCACCGCGGCACTTGCGTGTCTGCGTGATCCGTGGAGAAATGACGGAACCAAGTAGGGAGCGGTAGTTTCTGTTGATTAGAAGAGATTGTCGTTGATTAGTTGGGATTCGCCAGCCGAGCGTGATTTATTAAGAGCGCGTCTTTTTACCCGACGCTCCTTGTTGTTGTTGTCCTTGTCATTTTCTTTTCCTCCCCAGCTGCGCGCCCTGACAATCCCATCTTCCGCAGCTAATTCGATGGACTCTCTGTCATCAGTTTGTCCTGTCGCTAACCATATGTATCGATTGCCTTGGCAAAGCACAGAGATGGGTCCCGGCCCGGGCCGCCTGGGCCGTTTCAATCAGCAGTAGTTGGAGCCTCTCGCGCGCGCGCGCGCGCAACTTTCAATTGGCTTTCGAAACTTTGGATGCCAATCGATATATTCAAATCGGAAAATAAAATCCTAAAAATAGCGGTCCTAACAAAGTGTGTGTGGGGATATACATATAGGGATACCAAATAGGACACGCCGTGTGTCGATATCTCATTACCCAAAAGGGGGAATCCATCAAATGCTTCTTATATTTCTATCGCCAAGTCGTGATTGATTCTCTCTCTCTCTTACCTGGTGGTCTATAGAGAGACAGACCCACTCTCTCTCTCTCATGGCTCTGCAATATAAACGGTGCCAAAAGGTGTTGACCCCGGGACGGCAAATATTTCATCATCATAAAACAAAAAAAAAACAAAGAGAGATAGATTCGACCGCAAAGACATAAAAATGATACGGCCTCTCCATCCATCCATTTGCCTTTCCAAATAAAATAAATAAAGATCTATTAAACAAGAGTCAGGTATCCTCATCAAAGATAGAGAGCTCTAAGCGCACGGCTATGGAGAGCAATGAAAAAAAGAAGAAGATTCCGGGACTCGCATCAGCCATCCGGATGGAGTTACATCACGTACCACCTCGACGTGGCTCGGAATAAAAAAGAAGAGAGAGAGAAAACGATTGGCTTAACACAAGTAATGACGAACGACGGGGACTTTTTCTTCTTCTTCTCCTTTTCAAACAGAAAATACCAAGAAGAAGAACAATGCCAGTCGTCGCCCCCCTTTACTCGGATGGGAGATATCCATCTACGATTTTCAATAGGGTTCTCCTCGGATGGCATCTAAAGCGGATTGATTTTCTTAAACGTCTCTACGTTTACAAGCCGATGAAAAAGAGAGAGAGAAAAAGAAAATTTCATCAAATATAACATCAGAGGGCAAATAACGCAGAGACCCTTCCACCGGACGGGCATTTTGGGGGTCCGGTCTTTCGTCAAGGGCCGGCCATCACGTTCCATCTCTCATGGTTCCGCTCCATTATACACGACACTGTCGGTGCGTCTCGTATTTTTTCTTCCCCTCCATTTCTTCCGTCGTCTTTCAAATATACTGTAAATCAATAGAAAAAGTATTCTCCGAATGGATTGGCCGACACTGCGCCAGCGCGAGCCACACGGAGCATTCCGATGGAGGTAGAAAAACACAACATGTATATAAATTGTTGGAGAAAGAATCCCAAAAGAAGAATGGAATGAGAGAGAGAAAAGGTCCGTGTCTCTTAAACAACAACGCGCTATCTTTGTGTGTATGTGTAGGGGTGTTTTTGGCTGCTGCTGCTGCTGCTAGCTGCCACCGCCCTCCTCTTTCCTACTGGCCAGAAGAGTGCGTGATATTCTCTCTTCTTATTCTTCTTTTCTCAGCCCCCCGCGACGCTCTATAATAACCCATGGATCCTCCGTAATCGCAACATCGAACCGTCTTTTTATTTTATATTTTTTTTCAAAAAAAAAGAATAAGAGAACATACACACATACTCAAACAAACGCCGCGCGCCGTATAGTCCCGAGGCCGCCTCTGTAACAAATTGTCGTCACGAACCGGCCGACCGGACCCTCAAGGATTGAAAGATTTCCCCTCAACCCGAAGAAATCCATCATTTGTTGAGATGAGATGGCGGAATTCTTTATTTTTCTACTTTGGTCGCTTCCATCCGTTTTTCTCTCTGCTTCGATTGAGAGGAAATTGCCAATGACATCCGCAAGGGAAAATGACAACATTCTCACCGGGTCGAAATATGACATTTCCTCATTAATCAGCTGCTGCAAGGCAACTTCCACACATCACGTCATCGCCAAAAGGGTGGAGTCGTCGCCCGTGTGTGTTAGGCTTAGTCATCATTTGCTCGTTGCCTTTCAGAGCTCTCGCTCAAGAGAGTTTGTTTCCACCCTGAAATCTCTGTAATAACCAACAACAACCTACTATAGCCGAAATGGATTTTTACTACGACCGTAAGTCGACCAACCCCCCATCACCGAGCTTGGCACTCTCTCTCTCTCTCCGGAGATCGTCATCTTGAATT
The DNA here is from genome assembly GCF_021234035.1 of Daphnia pulicaria. Classification (NCBI taxonomy): domain Eukaryota; kingdom Metazoa; phylum Arthropoda; class Branchiopoda; order Diplostraca; family Daphniidae; genus Daphnia; species Daphnia pulicaria. The sequence goes on from NC_060915.1 coordinate 8,229,093, forward strand.
GGTGGTGGTGGTGCCCTCTTGCGACCTATACGACCCCATCTCTCCCCCCTCCACCATCACCAGATGTAAACACCATCAACATTTCTTTTGGCTTCTTTTTTTCTTAGCTCATACTTTTCAATAGTCTTTTTTGATCATTTAAATTTAAAAAACGACTAGGGCGCATCTGGTGTTGAAGAGCGGCATCGAATAACGGGTCTGTGTATACACACACAAGGAATAAACAAGATCGAATCAGCATCTTTCCTATATTTTTACCCTCGACTTTTGTGTGTTATCTGTGTCCCCTCTTCTTCTTCTTCCTAGTCGAGGAGGGAGCAAAACTATTTTCCTGGTAGTGCCACGACAAAGAGTCGCAACAAGAATCTTTTTTCCTATTAGACGTTAGTTGTCCAAACTTGGGGCTCTTTTGTGCTGCTCACCTCCTTCAAATAGCTGTAAAATGTGATAACGTTACGTTTTTTTCTCTTCCGTGACTCGTTTTTCTTTGAACGATAATACGTCCAATCATTTGATTAAAAAACTTCCACCCGGTTAGAGTTGCACCAATGGTATTTACCCGACTGAACAAATAAAACAAGTTTTTGTGGGTGAATTCTTCACTATTTCCTCGGCTGAATGATTTACGGAGGAGTTGAGAGAATAATTGATCCCACCGCGGGAAGGGAGACCTTTCCCACAAAAAGGGATAATGAAAAAGAAAAAAACCAGATCAGGGACAACTAGTACTACTAATTAGGATGAAACGGCCATTCCGCTGGGCGATGAGCTTTTCCTTCCCAAAAACGGAAAGAGAAAAAGAAGAAATTTGCTTACCCATCAGTGCATTCGTTGTACAATCTGCGGTAATTGACGATATTGACGGGCGATGACGAGGATGATGAGGATGTCGCTCCCGATGTGGGGATCAAAGATGCCGGGTTTGTGATGGACGACGACGTGGCCTGCCTTCTCATCGTCCCGACGTCCGGCGGCGCCGGGACAATCAAGCGCATACTCTTCTCGACGAATTTTCTTTTTCCACGAATAGTTTTCCTTCCTTTTAAAAAAATCCGACTCGACTTGCAATGAATTCCTAATTTGTCTTTGGTTTGTCTACTTTTTCCGATTGGCCTTAAACTGCCCTCCACTCTCTGATCAAACAACGATGCCACTAACTCATCATTTATCATATGCTATGCAGTATGCAGCACAAAACTCACGAGGGGTGCCAAGTGCCATAAGCACGCGCGCGCGCCTTACTGTCGAAAAAATATTCAACCGCCAACAACAAGCAACACATGCACTGCACGAACACGTATAAACACGGGGGCGCAGCAATCACGCCGCTAGATGGCATTTGCGCACAAAAGAATTCCGAGACAGAGAGAGCCACGATATTCGACACAACCATTCGCGCCGGCTGCAGCGAGCGAACTGAACTGAGAAAGAAAATCTTTTTCTCTCTCTCCCTCCTCTGAGCATATCTATATAGCTCTCTCCCCCTCTTGCACGTTGGCCACCAGAGGGCCAAGGAAACCCAAAAAATTATGTATAACTTTCGATTGTTGTTGCTCAAAAAAACCGTCATCCCAAGGAATTAATGAGCGATGTGTGATTATATTACAATGAGCCTCATCCAGAGTCCTCCCTCGTGGGATATGACGGTCGGAAAAAAAAGAGCGATGGACCCAGCAGCACGTCTCAGTCGGTTTCATTGACTCTGTCTGTGTTGTGTGTGTGAGTGTGTGGCGAAATATATTTAGTCGGTTCACTTTCAGACATTCAGATATTTTTCACGAAATAACTCGAGAATACGACCTTTTTTTATACATTTGTCATGCAAACAAATACAATATTTTTTATTTCAAGTTAAAAAAGTTAAAAAGGAAAAAAAAAAAGAAATGGGTTGGGTTCGTTTTTCGGGGTTATCTGCCAGCATCCGCTTCTGGGTGCATATGGCGCGTCTGTGTTTTCTAGTTTTATTTTGTTTTTTTTTTCCCTCCATTTTTTCGGTTGGCTCCCGCGTGTGGTTGGAACCGATTATAAAAACTGGAAACATGTTGAGCCGCGCTTTGACTCTCTCTATACATATTGACTGGATTATCACATCACATATATCCAAGTGTGTATGTGTGTGGATGTGTGTCTCGTGTTGTTGGCGTTTTTCTGAATCCGGCTAGCAGCTCCATTTCCAGCGGGAGCTTATAACACAGTTGCGTCAAACGAGCGACACCAGCCGGGGGATCTCGGACCGTCGTGAACCGATTATCTTTTTTTTTTCTACTTTTATTCCTTCTCTGTGTGGAATGGATAATGTACACACATGACGACAGAGCTATAGCTCGAATGGCTGGCGAGCTTCGCGTTACTTATGCATTCGAAATTCCGAGATCCCCGCTGTTGATCGTCGCCAAACCCCGATGAAAACGACCGAGTCGTTGATACATAATCCCAGCAACCAGTCCCGACCGAACCGACGAGGTGTAGACTTCGTTCTATACAAGGAGGCCTCTCACTTTTGTTCAACAGTTGAGAGGGGGAAGAAAAAAAAATAACCTAGACCGAGCCCCTTTTTCTCTGACGACTCCACCTTTTATCCACTTCATATATTTGAGTTGGGTATTTAACATGTCGTTTGATTACAAGCAGCTCGCAAAGGATGGCCTCGATTTTTTCGTACATTTCTTTTATTTAAAAAAATATATAAATGTGTTGGTTTCTATTTCTCGCTTTTTATTTTTTTTTTTTTTACTTTTGAAAAATTTTCTGTTCGCGCCCGGAACTTGATGGATGGGACCGGGTCGAATAAATAGAGAGGGCGAGTTTCACTCTCACTCGGCCGCGGCCAGCACAACTCTGACACACACGGCAGCGTGTTGTTTGCTGTGGCAATGTGTGACGCTTTCGCCTTTGGGCCAACCCCCCCGCTGGTCGCCTGGGTTTACTTTTCTTCACCGCGCGCTTTTTGATCATGATGAACTACCACCGACACACAACCCCACCGCGTCCATCGCGGGGCCCACGGTAATACGTCGTGAATTCACAGCTCCGGGCCCCATTTCTGATTCACTTGCTCGTTTTTCTATATTATTCCGTTCGTCTCTTATATCACACAGACAGACAAACACACGAAGGAGGCATCAACTACCGTTTCTGTGTATACATCACAGTAGGGGCCTCCTTCTTCCCATCTCTCGCCATTTTTATCCACACCCGACCGTTTTGTCTTTTTTTCGGTTTCCCATTTTTCGGTTGTTTCGAATCAGATAGTGCCGTGCAGGCTCTGATCATTCGATCCGCTATATGGGAGCCAGCATCTACCTACTATATCTGGTGAGTTTTTGTGCCTATGGGTGATGTTGTTGCGCGGACATTGTAAAACAGGCAACAACGTAAGACGAGAAAGGGAACAATCAAAAGAATAAATATATAAGAAGAAAGCAACGAGAAAAAATAAAAGGAAAATGGAAACGGCTGCAATGTGAGAAGCGGACAAGTGCTCTTGTGTGCTAGGGTTCCTTGACTGTGCCATTGTACTGCCCCACCCACCAGCCCCCCTTATACTTATACTTACTACTAAACTACTCAACAGTATAATAGAGGATAGTAATAACGCGAGCTATGATCTGATTGCTGGGGCTTGGCATCAAACATTTATCCCCCCCATCAGCACTTTTTAACAAGTCTCCAGTTGTATTATATACCATGCCCTTCTCTTCCTTCTTTTTTCTTCTTTCTTATCAATTATTCCCTTGATGCGATGCAGTGATACGTAGTCTGATTGGATTTTGATTTCACGTTCGCCAAATAGGAACCACCACCACAACAACAACTCACAGGAAAACAATAAAACACGCGAGGGGGGGAAACAGCTATAAGGTCGATAACCGGTTTCCACTTTCGCAACTTTCGCCCAACACAAATTATATTCCTTATCTCAATCATCCGAATTTATATGAATTTTTTTCTCTCTCGTTCTTCTGTGTCGACAACCAAATTTTCTCCTAGGCAAAAATTTATGTTTTTCAGGTTCTTTTTTTTTTTCTTCTTCTCGACTTTAATGGCCGAACGAGTGGATGGCGCGGACGAGGGTAGAAAAAAGGAAGGAAAAAACTGTACATAGAAATAAAAGCGGAAAAGACTCGCCCAAATCTAATGGGTCTCCATTATCGTTGCTTTGAACGGGGGAGGAGTCGTTTCAATTTGTTCCGTGTAGTGATCTCGCGCAAGAGAGAAATGGAAAGGAAGAGCTGGCCCCCATGGTGGGCAGCCTTGCGCATATTGTTATTACACAGACAGAGAGACAGGGAAACGTCGCCATTACGATTATCATTAGCCGTGAAGGCGCGCACAGTCAGTTTATGTAAGGGTATATGGTGTTGTTGTACTCTGGTGTGTACACTTTCAGCTTCTCAAAAAGCTCGTCGCTGTTATGTTTTATTACACTCAAAGAACCAAATTCCAGATGCGTGGCCTTCTCCCACTCAATTCTGCTCTGGCAACTTTGTTTCATACGAAATCTCTTAACAATCAAAGTATTCAAAATAAAAACACGAAGACATGGTTCAAGGCAGCGGCAACCGAGTCGGGAGAGATTTGGTGGCTTATTCAACAGCAGCTAGACGACCTCTGACCTTTTCCCGAAGGCGGCAGCAGCAACAAATGCGTGCAACATTCCCCAAATCTCTCGACATGACACTTGCATCTGCAAAACTTTCCCTCTTATCATTCATCTTTTCTCACTCGTTTTTTAGTTTTATTTTTTTCCAGTTTTTTGTTGATTTGTCCTTCCCAGCAGTATGAATTCAATTTTGTCAAATTCCACTTGAACGATTGAAGCGCTCGGTAATTGCGTAACTTATTCCCCGGCTCCACTTTCCCATTTTCAGCGGGTGCCTATTTTTTATCCACTCCTGGAAAGCGCATATATTGCCTACGGCTATATAAATGATTAAAAATTCAGCCAACTCTTTCTCCAAGACACTCAGCTGTATACTGAAATGTCATTAAGATTAATCGATACTACATCTTCCTTAATTTTTGAGAGGAATCAAATCAAAGGAAAAAAGACGGCTTCTTCTTCTCCTTCCACATCAGCCGAAAGAAGAAGAGTGCTAGTGTGCTAGTAGTAGTATATAGCTATAAAAGCTCTAGGGAGAGAGAGAGAGAGAGGCGGTGTTAAAAGGCCAGGGCCGCGCCGACACCCTTGCGAGTTGCGACCGCTAATGAATGACGAGTGGAAGACAGATATAGCCCCTATATAGACCCCATCAGCCATGGCGTGTCCAGTCGGCGGTATATCTCTCTAGGCTACATACTCCCTCGTCTCTCAAATATACAGACACATCCAAACATATGCGCTCTATAGTTGGCCGTTAAACTTGAACTTATAAAAAGACAACTGGAGAACAAGAGAGACGAGAAGTTTTCACAGTAGTACGCGGCTATACAGCTCGGCGACCCATGCAGAATTTGCTAATTCCATCACGTCTATTTGACGCTGTATTTAGTTGTTCTCCCGGCGCGCACTCTACTACTAGCTCTCAAAAGAATTCTGGTATTCTTGACGCTCATGTCGAGAGATTCCTACTTGATTGGATGCAGCAGGCGACGCTGGGGCTTGCACATCATTTCATTTCTCTGTCTCTCTCTCTCGCTGGACTGTGTTGAAAAGAGAAACGAAAAAAAAAAGAAGAGAGCCGACACACACAAACACACAGGGACATAAAAGACATCTTTCTAATGAAGGTGCTGCTGCTGCCTTACAATCCATGCGGCAGAGTCAACGGCAGCTGTTAACAGTTCAACTCTCCACATGTAATTAAAAAACGAAAAAAGAAGAAACGAAATGGGTAGGAGAAGAAGAAAAAAAGAGAATCAGAAGGGAAGAAGAAGAAATCACAGCAAATATAGACAATATACTAGGTAGTGTCAGAATCAAAGAAAAGAAAAAGGAGAAACGGTAGGAAAATACGAGACAAATGAATTCATTTTTTGTTGTTGGCCGAACAAAGTGACGGAGAGAGCCCGTCTGTTTTTCACGGTAGAGCGTTTTACGTAGAACATTTGTATATTGTTTGATGCATTCTATATAGCCAGTGTCTTTTTTAAATTTAAAAAAAACCCGCCGAGCTAAAACATTTGAAAACAGAAAAATTCCTCGTCTTTGAACGAGTTTAATGAACTTGCGTCATCCGATCCAAAAATTGTTCAATTTGTTTATGTTTTTGAAATGATTGGCGAGATTGTTCAATTCGATTCTTTTGCTCTTTATACTGTCGTCGTCCTATATTAGACGTTGTTTGTTTCTGTATATACCTTTCAAATTGATTTTTTTTTTCTTCGGGGGGAGAGAAAACAAAAATGTATTGCACGGAGCCCTCGCTCGAATAAACACTGATCAATACGAGCCTTTCATCTTGATTAACCAAACTGATTAAATAAGTGCTCTCATAGAGAAAAAGCGACGTCTTTGACATGTTTAGATTCGGCCCTTTTTTCTCTCTCGTTCTCGCTCGCCATACGGAGCTAAAAAAATGTCTCGGTTGGGTAAAAAGAAAAAAGGAAGAGTCAGACCAAATCAGTCCTCCATCTCCTATTTCTAGGGCTAGGCTAAAGAAAATAAAATCATCAACTTGTCAAGGGAAAAACGGAGCGCTGGGAGAATCAAACCAAAAAAAAAAAAAAGGGGAGAAGAAAAAAAAAAGGTTGAAAATTGTTTGTAAATACAAAGTGTATACCAATGGATATAGTGTATATACTAGCTCTTGAAGCTTCGGAGAAGAAGGAGAAAAAAGCAGCGGGATACCATCGAATATGGGGGGATGAAAGAGGAACGGAGACATCACAGCCAGGCAACTGAAATCCTTATTACATTTGAACCGTTTCACAGGGCGTGGGGGGGGGGGGGGGAACAAAAAAAAGAAAAAATCTCTCGGATTTCATCCGCCGCCCACATACAGAGTCGACAAAAAATAAAATGAACAACAAATAGAAAGATCGTGTGACAAACACGCCATCTATTGTGCGCTATGAAAAACGTTCGGAGAGGGAAAAGAAAAATAAATCGGACCTCCCAAAATCGATGTCAAAGTCTTACAAATATTTTGAAATTTTGTCGTCGAGTTGGGTGGTAAAAAAAGGTAGTTTTTTTTGGGGTGGGGGGAGGTGAAAAGTTAATAAAATATTTCTAAGGTTTCCTTTTTTTTCTATCATAGAGAGCCGAGCGGGATTCTCATTGGACTATCCGGTCGATGGATGTTTAACGCACCATCTCATTTTCTCTCTCGACTGATATTGACGTCATTCCAGCAGTTGATCAAACTGACATGATATGCTCAAGATCAATACCATCTCAGTACTACCTACTAAAATCGGGGGCCGGGTTTTGATACGGCCGTCGGTTATATAAGCTGTATATACCAGTCAGACATACGTATGCGGCTGGAATCGGCAATGGCGTTTCAAATTACCGATCGGTTGCCGAACCCTCGCTTACAAATCAATCAGCGAGATATAGATAGGCTCCCTTTGAAAAAAAAATAAAATAAATCTAGCTACTACTTGTGAGCGTTCAAGTTGTCGAGATTAGCTCAGCGGAATAGACGAAGAGTGCACACCGTTTGTTATTCAGTCTGAGAAACGAGTAGAGCGCATCGTCGTCTCTCTCTTTTTCTGAAATTTCCGTTTGTTGATTTGGTAGTCGCATATATAAAATAAGACTTTCTCCTGATGAATCGCTGGAATAATATTATGGGAGATATGGATTTCTTGCTCTGCCAAGGCCCCCCTCCCCATCAATGCAAAGGTTTCTTTCTCGGTTTTGGAAACCGTACCGTGCGGCGCGCGGCCGTAATATATCGGAATGCTGATGGGTTTCATCTCCCACGGTCATTGAATTTTCATGTAGATGCGTATAGCATAGTAGTCTCTACGCTAAAAGTTACTGCATAGGGGCGGATTCATTCTCTTCCGAATTTTTTCCGATGGAAAGTAAAAAAGAAAAAAAGTAAAAGGGGGGGGGGGGATGTCGTAAAACGAGAACGCAGCAGTGGCAGCTGCCAAAGAGAGCGAGAAAGAACAGAGCTAGAGAGAGAGAACGAAAAAGAAAAAAAGGGAGGAAACATATATAGAAAATAACCAGAGAAAAACTGCGGGGGGAATGATGAAGTAACCGAATGGCTAATGTGTCGAAGGCACGGCCGCCCAGCTACATGTACGAACGGATGGGGGGGGGGGGGGAAACAAAAAAATAACATCGCTGGGCTACTATACGGTCACGTCGGACATGGTGGAACGGGCATAGAGAAATTGGAAGGCACAGGAAAGGAAAGATCGATAGCTGTGTGCACACACATTCGAGAATGCCAAACGGTGAAAATAACCATCTATCCATCAACATTTGCTAAGCCTAGAAATGAAATCAAATGATTTTTTTGTTGTCTAGTCGACCAACGGCGACGAACGGACGAGGTACATCCAGGAGTGGGCGGCCATGGCCGTTTCTCTGGATTTTCTCTCTAGCTCATTTCGGGTTGCTGGAACGGAAATTCTTTTTAACTGGGCGGTACCTGCCGGTTAAGGGCGACGAAAGGACTTCCTTCCACCTCCATCCGGGCATCCGGTTCTCCAGAATGTTTTCTCTTATTACTCAAGCTCAACTTCGTTCTCTCTCTGCTGCCCAACTCCAATAGGGACTTTGAGTTTGAACTGGACGCTGATCACGTTTCACTCAAGTTACCGAGTTGTAGACACAAGCACCGCCGCCGCCGCCGCCGCCACACAAGGTAAAATATGGGAACCAAATTAACAGCAGCAGCAACACGAGTTGAGCATCATTAGATAATTGATGATGGTCGGTTACGTCGGGATTCTTTCACTCTCCAACTGTCTTACTTTTGAAGCTTAGACATGAAGCCTAGCCTAGACACTGTCATATCGAGATGTGAGTCGTTACCTCACAGATTTACCGGTAAGATAAAGTGCCCCGTTATCTCATACATGGCGACCGATATCAAAGTGTATAGAAAAGACAAAAGACTCGTGCAGCGGAAATGGTGCGATGAAATTTATCGTTGCATCACCTGACCCCCCCCCTCCCCCCCCCCCAGTCTATATTACGTGTCCGTTTATATTTTATCCCGTTTCTTTGGAACGGAGAACAATGAGGTCGATCTTTTTTTTTCGATCGGATCCATTCTCCGCTTTTGTGTGTCGTATGCAGAGATCGATATTTGTCGCCCCGATAGAAGCACATTTTCACCCATCGCAGAGATAGACGCGCGCGCTATCAGTGTATAGATATCAAACGGCCTAAAAAGACTCAAGTGATGGGAAGGTTGCCAACAACCTAGAAGAAGAACCCAAAAAACCGAGTGCGTCCTTCTCTCCCCTAGGAGAAGAATGAAAGTTTGGGGGGGTGGACATGAAAGCTTCGCGACGGCGGTGTAGATGCGCACCCTCTTGAAGCGACGCGACGCCAACCGGCCCAGCACTGATGAATAGAATGCGATGGCAATCAAGCCCTCGTTGTCGCCCAGCTCTACTTTTCCCCTCATCCTATACTCTCTATCTCTCCTTCTCTTGTCTTTCTTGTCTCTACTGTCTGACCCGCCCGTCTTTCTTTGCCCAGCTCGTCTCCATTCACGTCACCCAGGAAACGCCGCAGTGTCGCCGTCGAAGAAGAAGAAGAAGAATCCCAAAAATAAAGCCAAAACGCAACAGGGAAAACAAAGTCAAATATACTCGATCCTGTCGCCCATTCTACACGGGGAAGTGAAGACACACGTTCTGGGGTTGAACAGAAAAAAGAAAAAAGAAAACTGTCTGTATTGCCTCTAAATACGGAAAAGGAGAGAGAGCTATATGGGAAGGCGCAACGTTATAGACGTAGCCGAGCGCGAAGACGGTTATCAGTGTCGCCCAGAAACACACGGACAAGGTTCGAGCGCGATTCCAATCTCGGCTGCTGCTGCTGCCATGGGGTCTATACGGGGATGACGGCGCAGAGCACGGCTAAGAACGAAATAAACGACCGATTTTATTTTTTCGTTTTGTTTCTCTTCTTTTCTCTTCTTTTTCTCCAGAGATCAAAAGTCAGCTCCGCAGTCTCCGCAGTCTCCCGAATGGTATATTATTGTTTACTCTGGCGCCCGCAGCAGCAGCAGCTCAGGTCCCTTCTTATCCTTATCTTTATAGTTCTTTAGAGAGAGAGAGCGCGCGCGCTGAAAATGTTTGAAAATGGACATTTTGAATAAACTGTTTTGCTGGCTATTCTGATAAAATATATAGACAATAACTCGATCGGGAGAATGGTTAAACGCGCATGTTTATATCAATCTATTTCTGTCGCGGTGTGCCGTGAGCGGAATTCATTTGAATAAATCAAATCCTAAGATATAAAACGCTCAAAGTTATGCCAAGCGGAGAAGTCTAAAAAAAAAAAGTTGAAATTCGTGTCATATTCCGAGTAGATAGGCGATTCCGGTTCAAACCCACCGCCAAGTATCAACTGGGTCAATCTCAAAGGAGGAAAAATAGAAAAATAAAAAAAACGACCGACAACGCAACAGCAGCGGCCGCAAACAAAAAAAAACATAACGTTCAGCACAGATTGATTTTGACGGCGTCTTTCACCTCCGGCTGACATCCATCTATCATTCCATTCTCCCACTGATCTCTCCACATGAGAAAAATAATAGACAAGAAACAGGAGGATAGAGAGACAAACAAAACAAAAAAAAAAAAGAGAAGCCCAAAAAATGTGTGACTTAACACATCTCCTTGGTTTCGATGAATTAACTCTCACTTTCTCTCTCTCTCTCTAGAGCTCGACTCACATGACGATCATCATCTATCTCGCAAGTCCTAATAAATCAATCAAAAAAAAAAAAAAATGCCAAAAAAGGGGGGAGCCTTTCGCTTTTCTTTCTGTAAAAAGAAAAGCTCTCTCTTTTGAACTTGTTCAACTCTGTGTGCAATGTGCCGAGTGAAAATCTCTTGAATTCCCGCCCGCCCTCTGCGTCCTCAATAGGGTCGAAAGATGACAGTTCAAGAGGAAACGCCAGCCTCCTCTTCTCCTCCGTCACAAGAAGAAGCTAGAAAAAAAAAAATACCTCAAAAGTGTGGCTCCGTCACGTCGGAGAACCAAATGATTTCAAGTAACCCGACCGAGCTTATATAATATAATATAGAAGGAATTTGAGATTTCCAGCTTGAAGAATGTTCCGTAAACGGAATGAGAATGTCTCACTCAAATTAAGTGAATATTTTCAAAAGAAATGAGGTTCGTTCCACAAGGAGTAAGACCACGAAAAAATGTATAATTATTTCCGATGGCGATGTATTTTGTAAATTGTGATAATAACAAGTGCAAAATCATTTAACAATAACAGTATTTAAGTCACGGAAATCGGCGAGATCTCCGTTCTTTCTATAAAACCATCCACGTGTACATAAGATGGAGGATGCGATATGGCCACGGTCGTCGAGAATGTTGTGCGGATGGGCGCTGCTGGGTGCTACTGGGTAGGACTACAAGCCAATGTGAAACCTGAACAACGATAGAGCTCGTTATTTAGACGATGGTGGAAATGAAACGTCGGAGACGAGAGGGCGTTGAGAACTCCCGCCACCACCGCTGCTGGCTGCACCGCCGCTGGGCGGCGCCTTCGGTTAGCTGCTGCAGTTGTCCGCTGCTGCGACGCACAACATTTGCATCGACGATCGCAGTCCCGGCGACTGCCTGGCCCAAGGTTTTAGGCTTTCCTTTGAGCTGCGACGAAGGCGATTTCAGCTGATCGACCGCCATGGTGTACTATTTAACGAGCTGTGCGTCTTGTTTGGCCGGGAGAAAGAGAAAGAATGGAAAATATACCAGCACCGCAGGTCACACGACTCTATCGGGAGTCGTTACAGTCGAAACACAACCGCTCGCACTAGTCTCGACCGAAGGATTGAAGGTTCTCTGTGCACTTGCACTGCAGTCAGCTCAGCTCTCAGCTGATCGATATAGAGGCTGCTGCCTGCTGCTACTCCTGCCCTTTGTTGCTCCAATCGAAACCTCACAGGCCAATTTTAATGAACGTCCAGGCTTGCAAGCGGGCGGCTCACGTCTGAACCTCCTTCTCCTTACCTCTAGATTCTACAGTGCCTGTGTGTGTGTGTGTGTGTGTGTGTGTGTGTGTTCTGTTTCTGTAGGGGGGATTCGACCGAGAAAAAAAAATGGGTGGTTGCGTGATGAGTGTTGTCTTTCCCGCCGCTAGGTGGTGGACGGTGAGGGGAACCCTACATTTTTGAGTGGCTCAAGCGACGACAGATCGCTGATGCTATTTTTGAGGCTTATTTGGAAAAGTGGGGAGTTGGAAATGGGGAGATGAAGGACACACATGAGTGAGGAAAAAGAAATATGGACATAAAGATAACATAATCAAGCCAACTATTCGGACAAATCCTATTGACGACGACACTTGTATACACTTCTAGACATCCTCTCTGATTTGCACTTATTACGTTTCAATCGAATTGGTTTTATTAGTTTTTCTTTGAAATAATCACAAAAAGTTGCTGGTAGCTTTTCGCTACATTTAACCTCATTTCCTAAAGGACAACTTTGAAAACTGACATCGTGTTACCTGAAATGTGGTGCAACATTTGGCACCTGGATAAAAATAAAACGAGCGAGTTTAGATCGGCGCTGACCTACTTGGACGCGTCTTATCTCACAGCCCGGAGCCTCGATAATCGCTATGATGCAAGACCCGTTCTAAATGATTATTCACAAACTAAAATGATGATCGACCCTACGAATAACGTATCGACAATTCGAGATATCCAGCAACAATTCCATCAAAGACAAATCGATCATTGGAACTGTGCCCTGCGATCGATTACGAGACGGTAGCCCAATCGTGTGTGGGTCTGCGCAGGGTATCATATTGATCCACACAAGAAGCGAGAAAAAATAAAATAATTTTTTTTGTTTTCTGCCAAACCGACATGAATAAAATTGCCGTATATATATATATACGTAGTATATTGTTCCAAGTTGCATTTGATTCTACATATTCCCTCTCTACAGTTGTGTCATGTTTAGATCATCAATCTCGGCGCGTGCACTGCATGACTCCCCACAAGCGGGCCACAAACCCACCCAACAACAACTTTCCATTGTCGATTTCAAACGAGATGCAAGTTTGTTATCCTCCAAGTTACAATGAGAGCCCAACTCAGCCGAAGGCTTAGCTAGCTCTCGCAATGCCAATGCCGAAAATCAAAAACAAGAAACTTCAACCGTGATAATGAATCAAACGCGCTCCACATATTCACTGTATCCAAGAGTAGTTGGTATGTAATATAGCCTATGTATGTAACATATTACGGATCAACTCTTGCATTTTTATCGCCTGAATTCTACGTATTTCCACAACTGCATTATATCCATTTGTTATGACGTGCTGAGCCGTCTTTGCTAAAATATAATTTGCTACAGGTACGGTAGATGCTGTTTAGTCGTAAATAATACCTGATTATTAGAAATGTTGGAAATGTCATTTAGAAAATCTGCGCTTGTCCGTGCAACGCCTACATAACGTGATTAATACCAATTGGTTTAGCGAACACAAGCTACACTGGTGAATGTATGTGCATACTTTAATTGGGCTAGAGAAGGGAAAGTACTGGGAAAAATGTAATTATGCGCCACAAATTAAAACGTAACAAAAAACCAACAAATCTAAGAAACCAAATCCAACTAAGAGACGTGATTGTGAGTGACGGCTAATTAACTCATCGTGAGTGGTTATATCGTTATCTCGATGTGACCACACCCGCTTATAATACGTATACGCGCTCATTTGATGGTGGGTCCTTTTTTTGTGTGTGTGCCTGCTGGGCTTCAGCTATTTCAAGGCATATGCTTCAATCGATCACCAACCATATGTACCAAGGCTCTGCCAAGCAATTTCGACATACTTTCACCAATTCGAAATTGTCAAGAAAATTTGAATAGGACGTCTGGATATTCAACAAGCAATGCTTCTTTCAACTCGATGCACCCACACAATAAGTGGCAACGGGGAATAATTCAAAAAGCACTCGCACAAAGACGACTTGCAATTTCATTTGCAGACGCAGTTTGTGTATCCTGCTGCAATCGATGCGATGGATTCCGGAGTTTTCGGTGAATAGACGCTCGTCTTTATTCCCTCTTGGGCTTCCAAGACTGAATAAGGGGCCAGCTGGGGGCCAGGGTAGGGTCTTATTAGATGACGGTTTCGGTCTTAAAGTAATTATCTGCGGTTACTTTTTTCTTAAGAGTGGGGCTCAATGTAATTTAAAGCGACGAACTAATAGATACTAAAATTATTCCAATCCGACCAGCGGATCTCGAGTTTAGGGGGAGGGGTCGATTTTTAAAAACATGGCTAATCAGAATTAGAAGATTAGTGTCGTCTGCTATCAATTTGTAAGTTTTCTCCTTTCAAAAAAGAAGTGAAGAGAAGTTATCAGTGAATGATAATGATAACTATGGTGAACCAAACGATAATTTTTTGGGAAACTTTGCTGCACGAAACACAGCACAAGAAATTTCAAAAATATAATCATCGTGTGAACTCTGGTCACGGCTCTTTATAGAGTGGCTTGATGGTTGATGCACACTCCACACACTCCATGCTTTTTAGCAGGTAAATAAAAGTAAGAAACCAATGAAATTATTATGGGAGCTTAAATAGAAGAGTTTAACTTGTTTTAGATTTGTGAAATGTTAGTTCCCTGACTAGCATTTACCATGCATAAGCCCCCTGTCGATGCATTGCTGTTTCTTTGCACCAGTTTGCACTATGTAACCTGTTCCTTTGTGCAGATTGCAGCCATCATAACAACAAGGTATGCCAGCTTTGCTACCTGTCATCACCAGCAATCTAAGTCTCATCATTGCTTGGGTAATGATTTTCATTAATTTTTTCCTATGACCTGCTAGTTATATTTTCATGATCAGACTTGAATGGATCCAGTTTATTACGTCAAAACCTTAAATTCTTCTATTTAGTTTAAACAATACAATTATTTACATTAACATTTATTAACAATTAGGTCCCATCACTGTCTCATTTTCAACTTTTCCTTACTTGTTGATTCTGTAAATATTATTCGTAAACCTCTTTTTAAATTTTTATTTAGATAAACAGCATCCCGTTTGATTGGAGAAACCACCAATGTCGGTCGAGTTACGGATCTCCTCTTCCCCTTTGTTTAAATGTCCACACCCATGCGAGTGTGGGGGTATTTACGAGGACACCCTTTTCCCTATTCCACCTATCCGGATTCAACTTTTCTGCGGATGGAGCACTTGTGGTTTGTGGATGCCTGGCCGTATTTCCCAGGCATAAAGGTAGGACAAATTTATCTCTGTTATTCCTTTTTGACTATTTGGGGACGTTGTTTATGAGTCGTGACAGTACGGAGTACGATTATTCCTGAGCTATGCGGCTGACTGGAACTCGTTTTCTCTTGCCGTTTTTGTTGACTCAGTTAGGGTTCATTAAATAACTCATTTGAGCTAGAACGACTACAGATCAAGACTGTTTTTGTACCTCACAAATATTCTGTGGGTAAACAATCAAATTCAAAAATATTTCAACTTTAAACACTTCAAGCAAAGTGCAACTAGAAAATTGTATGAGCAAGAGGGACCTCCCGCCACCCCGTCACCTCCTCTCTAAATTCAATCGATTATATTCAACAATTGCATTCCCCCTTGAATACAATAATATTGTTGATTAAATGTTGTCAGACGCTCGCGTAATGAACAGGCGGTTGGGGTGTAATCATATACTACGGTAATGAACAGGAAGACGATAGATGGGCCGAATAAGCGATGACCATAATTAAAGGCCTGCAGGCTATGAAGGATCTAACGCGTAGAGAGAAGAAGATCTGTGGTGAGTTGTGACTTACGATTCAAGACGAGAGCTGGACGAGTGGAAGCGTGTCTGGCGATGCAGGTTCAGATTGGCTGAACGACGTACGACGACCCGAGTTGATTCCCCCAAGGTTTTCCATGATTCTTCCGGCGAAAGCGACGGAATATTCGCCTCAGAAAAAAGCGGAGATTCGGTCACGTTCGCCTCACAAATGCCGTTCGGACTCGTAGTGCTCGTTCTGTAAGGCAATTAAAACTTTATAATTGGAATACGGCAATCAAGCAATCGGTTCCATAATTTAGGCTACTCTTTGAATTTTTATTTATTTTTTTTTTTTTGAAACCGGCCCATATTTAGTGTGTTCTACGGCGGCAACGGCGCTCTCTAACTGACGTAATTCCTTCGTATAAACGCCATCTAACAGCGTTCGACTTTACTTTGTATCACAAATACGATTTTTAATAACAAACAAAACAATCATATTACCGATTATGTTTTTTGTAAATGTAATTACTATGCAGAATTCGTAAACGGTGTTGGTAATCGGCAACAATGTGCTTTACATTTTTTTTATCACTGAAAATAAACAATGAATAGGGACGAATTCTGAAAAGTATATGCGACGAAAATTTAGCGACTTACAGACCGCCAGGATCACTTTGATGAAACACGGATGTCGGTTTTTTGTTGACGTGATTAGGATAGATGAACCGAGTGAAAGCGGCCTGAAATTCAGGTGAGTCTTTCTGACTATCAAGCGACAGATTGTTTCGGGTACCGGACATCATCAACAACCGACGATGTTGAGCGGCTGACAAAGGAGCTTCTCTCCCATTGTTCCAATGAACTGTTGTTGATGAAGCCGTTGGTGATTTCGTCCACTCGCTCATTTTTTTCAGTTGCTGGAACGTATCGGATAAGAAAGCTTTTCTTGTTTTGCAATCTTGGCCAACGTCAAGTTGATAAGAATAGAGTTCCTCTTCTGATCTGCATATGTTTCTTTTGAATTGCTGTGGATTACAAAAACATTTTAAATAACAGAGCAACATTTGTAATAGCAGTTCTTTGACTTAGAATAATACGTATAATGTACAATCAATCAATTTGAAAATTTTCGAACAATATTGTCAGTTTTTTTAGAAATCAAATCAACGAAATGTTTGCTCTTTCTCAAAAAATCATTCAAAAAGAGTAACGCTGGAGTGCGCAGTGTCCGCACATTTCCTCTACAACGTCAAAAAGATGAAGATTTATGTCCCACATTCCAAGCATTTGGTATAAATCTACGTAAATTTGAGATTTATCACATAACATGACGTAAACTTGACAGTCATAAAATCCCATGGATAAAAGAGAGTTTTTCAAAGTACATGTGAAAAATAAATTTATTTGTATAGACTGCTTGTTTGAATTAAAGTTCCCATGTCTGCGAAGCACTTTAGCAGACCCGGCTTACGCACCAGAAGGGATTGCCAGGCTTCCGGTGTGTCTACATTTTTGATTGGTGAAATTTCCTTCTGACATTTTGAGGCAAGACAAAGAATTGCTGTCAGTTGTGAAGTTATCATCGTAAAATTGTAGTACTCTTATAGTCTTATAAGCTTCTACAAGATGGAAAACTGATAGTAGGTCTACAGGGGCAAGCCGGGCGCCGTAATGAAAAATGTAGGCTCAATTGAATGGAAGTAAGCGGACTACAGGAATAAGAATGACGATTTATTTTTCTGCTGTGGAGGAACTCTGGTGAAGGTTAAAAATAAATAAAAACGAATGGGTTGCCAGGTGCCGGCGTACGTACGACTTTTCCAAACAAATCTATTTTTCAGAATAGAATCAAGCGAATGGTTTGGTGACATTGGCTGGAAGAATTTGGTTACAAATCCATTGAGAGTTCATCATAAAAAATAATAAAGGCCTTTTCTCAAGGAGTAACGCAGCACCCTACGATCTCATTATTAACTCATAAAGTCAACCGCGGAGTCTTTGCTATATTACAGAATAGTGGCATTTGGAAATGTATGTTGGTAAATATTGTTACAAGCTATACGCTTTACTTTCAGTAATTTTTTGTGTGTTTTCAAAAGATTTTGGATTTTCTATTTTCTAAAATATCTAATCTCGACCGAAATACTTGCGGTCCCTGCGAATTAGATTGTTTACTATGCTAGAATTATCCTCTTTGCTTTTTTGTTCTTAAATAATGCAAATGGCATTGAAAAACTGAAGTGAGCAGCTTACTTTATTGCTTTGGGATGATTCACACGATGAAGGACTCTGCGGCAACGAAGCTGACCCACACACTTTTTCGCAGCTCTTCAGGTAGGAAATGGAAGTAGGCCTATATCGGTTGACGGATGCATATCCATCGTTCAATCTCAACGAAAGTCTGCTTTTGCGAGATTTTACGGCTGCTGTCGTTACATCGTTGACCATGTCGGATAGGAACAGTACTGACAATTTTTGAGAAAACAAATCGTTGTTGGAGAAATATACCTTATGGCAGGGTGTGTTGATTCACATATGTTACGTCGTCATCATAAAGAAACTAACAACCGATTCCATTACCCACCTGTGCACACGCATACGTATTTCAGCTGGTGTACGCAGAAATACTCGCGCAGTGGATACATTTTCGATTTGAACCCAGACTAAACTTTATTTTAAAGCCATTGGACAATGTTTTAAAAAAATTATCGCAAAAAGAATAACAAAATCGACGAGTAACTTGTGCATAAAATTCAAAGCTTGAATTGAAATTCCAATTTTATTTTATTTTTGTTTTTGAAATTTTTACTCAACCTATTGTTTCAAAAGTTTTGAAACCCTGGGAAGACATTTTCATTTTGCGCAATTCACTAATAATACGGATTGCATAATTACAAAATATTTCAGGCCCGTTATAATGACTTGCACAGTTTCCGTACAAAGTTAAATGTAAACATTATTAATTGTTTAAAATGAATATAAGCAGTTTAGAAACTCACCAGTTCACTAGCTCGAAGGGATGTCAAACTGAAAATGCAGTGTTTTATTTTTAAAAAAATGTAATCTAATTTTTTAGACGACGTTTTTTTTCATCCGTCGGATTTCGTTAATGTCCTCGTCTATGGTTAACCGCAAAGTTACGAAAAAAGTAAGTAAGAGAGAAAAATAGTAAAAAAAAAAAAATTGTGGGGTTCTTGGGTTTTTACTGATGTCGATTTACTTCCACATTGCACCACACTGAATATTTCAAATACAAATATTTCGTATTTTCTAAACTACTCATATTCTGTCGCATTCTCCGCAATGTTGCAAAGAAACGATTAGCGTTGAATTTGAAATCAAGATTTTCACCAACGTTTTTTACCAGTAAACGAGATCACGGCAATATACGACAACCAACAACATTTTTAAAAACTGGGAAGCAACATGTGCTGTACGATTATATTCAAACACATAGGATAAAATTTAACTAGAACTACAAGGGAAAATTTTTCAAGTTAGACGAATAAGACAACAGTGCAGAAAATAGGAAGATGCACATAATTTATGGAAGACGGGAAATTGTTCTCATTAATTTTCTTGTATTTGAAAATCCTCTATTTATCTGTAGGCCGGAGATGGACTCATTAATAGAGATGGAACTGTTTAGTAGTGAAAATACGTACGTATGTGGAACGAACTGCCCTTCATTTGACTGCAAATCGTTTTGTTTGGTGTAATTTTCCAGCAAATGCCTCCTATCTGTAGGTGGATCATTTAGGAACACTAGTGGTATAGAACTAACACGCAATTGCTAGATGATTGAAAAATAAATTGCCATCCTTTCTGAAAAGGACACTGAACATTAAACACAAATTTGGACGGCGAGGAACATCCGGTAATTTACTCATGCGCCCATTATGATGCAAATGTAAAAAAAAAAACTCGATTAGGTCGTCGAATATTATTTCCCAATAATGCTTGAAGCATATGTTGGCCTCGGCTGAGGATGCGCATGTCCGTAAGAGGAACTCCAAGCAGAGAAAAGGAACTCTACGAGTTTTGATCCTTGAAAAGGCAGTCTTGTCTTACATTGCATACTAGTAGCATTTTAGACGGAGTTCATTTGAGATGTTAGCATTTCTTACGCTCCAGTTCTTCTTCAACGCTACTGTTAAGTGAGTAGGTCGATCGCAACATATTCCGTTAATCAATCCACCAAGCACGACACAGTAGCAGGTGTCGGCAGGTGTTCGTCAGCTTATTACGCTAATATTATTTTTATAAACGAAGCTTATTCCTGAAAATCATTGACATTTTTTCTTTCATGTCGTATCTACGTATGTAACTCTGTTATTGCTAAATCATCGAAAAAAATCTCTAACTGGCATTACAAATTAATGAAACAAAAATTATTTTTGCTTAAACCGGAAATGTTAAGAGTCCCAATAAGATATTTATTAAACGGCATCGTATATATAGACACAGTTCAATTTAAGGTAACTAATTGCAATATTTCTAATTTTTTAAATTATACGAATAGTGATAGATTGACAAAGCTAGTTTGATTTAAAACAGACGAATTACATTCATTTTATACCTCTATACTATGTATGACTATTTATTTAAAAAAGTATAAAAGTAAAGCTAGCTTAGATTAAAAGCACTTTTCTGTTATTAGGTAAGTGGATTGTAATGATAGACCTATATGTGTACGTCAGAAAAGGAAATGGCTAAGAATAAAAGAAAGAACAATAGCGCGAGAACGAGGAAAAGGAAGAAAGGTCTTGACTCGCGAGACAGCTTCTTTCTATTAGGGATCGCCGGATCGGATTACAACAATTGATATCGGACGATTCCAACGATTTTTATTGGTTACAGCTGCGTGTGAAAATATATTAACTGGAAAAAGCACTCGACATTGCACGCTACGTCGAACGAAAAATTCCGATGGCCTTTCCTCCCATCCCATCTCCATAGAATATTTCTGGTTATTTGATAGGCCTCAATAAACGTTTAAAAATTGAAATCACCATTTATGTACTAAATACGGGACGCAAACACCACTCATGGCTGTTTGAAAAAAAATTATGCAGAGATCATCTCATATTCTCATTGTTTTAAAACAGTGATTATAATTCTAGAAGATTTGCCTACGTAATTTAACCAAGGCTGTAATGAAACGGAAAACAAATTGAAGCGCAAATTATGTAACTTGCTGACTTACTGCGCTAATTTACTGAATTAAACACGCAACTTAATATTTATTCATAGAAAAATCATTGAAGTATTTGTTCAATTTAGGTTTACCATGTCTCGCTGTTTTATTTTGCTGTTGATCATATCGCAATTGACGAAGATCAATACAATTTGTGGGCTGGAGCTGACCTCATCACTCATTGAAGAGAACGTAAATCAACGTGATGATTTTGCTGAGATGGGGATTTCGCAATTATGGGATGATAAAGAGATAGTTTACTTGAGTAATCAATCTCGTGGTCGCCGTTCAACCTATGAAAATGTTTTGTTTCAAAATGGTAGTCAATACCCCATGAAGGCGACAGACGAAAATAATTTTTGTCGCGCTCCGGACGGCCAATATTTGCCCATCGATCTCTTTGCTTTGGATACTTGCGCTCGATGCTATCACTACATCCCGGACAACCCATCTTTTTTTCACCGCAATAGCAAATGGAATCCGAAGGTGGTCAGAGTGCAGAGTGTGCAGACAGCAGGCACTTTTTATAACGTCACTTTTTTGGTCCATAACCGAAACAACTTAACGGCAAGCAAAATACTTCCTCTATTTAACTAAACACAAAGAGCATTTTTAAAATAACGTTTCCTTCATTAAAAATTTTCGTTTAATGAACAGTTGCATGTGATTTCAGAATAGCACAGAATAAAATCAGCTTTAAAAAAATATATTTTTACATTCGCCTTTAAAACAAACATTCTTTTGATATTTGTTTTACAGTTAGCCGTCGATTCTGAAGACAATGAAAGTCAACTACACATGTCTTTTATTGATTTAAAATCACAAGATAAATGGAAATCGTGTTGCAAGGCCGCTGTGGATTGCTGCTACCAAATGCTTGGATTTACGGAATCAAGCGACGTTGCTAATCAGAATCAAAATATTAATTTACTGGATCGACAAATGCACTCTGCAGCAAACGAAACTTCATCAAAGTCGAAGTATTGTCCCCCTACATGGGATGGTTGGACGTGTTGGCCACAAACCAGTCCGAATCAAGTGGCTCTTGCTCAGTGCCCCCATTTCATCTATTTTGAAACTGAGCCCCCAGCATGTGCACGTAAGTAGAAAAAATCTGATTGTCATAGCGTAACAAGATTACATCTTTCAAGATTTGTGAATAATACTAGGTAACGCCGAAAAGGTATGCACGCTTGACGGGACATGGTATCGACGTGGAGAAACAGGTGCCTCTACAGAAAAAACGAATTATAGTCCTTGCAGTCCTGTCGGCACGTTAAAACAACGGGCACATGTACACCTATATGCATATGCTGTCTCAGTTGCCACGCTTCTGCCCGCTATTTTCATCTTCTACTCCTACAAGTATGTTTTTTATTCATTAACCAAATTTAAATAGTCAATTGTATTATTTTCAGCATAAACAAAAATCATAGCAGAACTCACCTCAAAAAGAAACTAATCTTTGATCATTTATTTTGATTCAGGCAGCTAAATGTTTATCGGATACGGCTACATAAGAACATGTTCATTTCCATTTTACTGAACTCCATACTCGTAATAGTTTTCAAAGTTTTCATGATTTTACCACAAATTGCGACTTCAGGCAAAAAAGATTCTTACATAAACCAGGTATTTTTCAATAATAATTCTACAAAAAATACATGATACGATACGTGCGTAGGTTTTTGTGGTGGGAAAATTAACTTTAATAATCATCTTCATATGACATTTGCAGAATGCACTGGTTTGTCGTCTGATGTTAATCACCGTGAAATACCTGCGATTAACTAATTACGCGTGGATGTGAGTAGGATACTTGTCTATCGTACGCAAGTTTTACGAGCTGAACACTTAATTAAAAATATTACTATACGTTGTAGGTTTTGTGAGGGCTTCTATCTTCATCGATTAATCGCTGCCGCATTTGCTGAACAAAGCTGTTTCTCCGTCTTTTACGTTATTGGCTGGGGTAATTTTTTGAAATGATATAATATGTGGATAAATTCTTCGGCAAACACCCCCACTATAAATCGGTGGTTTGTCTAGAAATGGATGCACTTAAAGCAATATGAGTCGGTACGATTGAACTACTATTATACTCTTTCATTTAGTTCTTCCGCTGTTCCCAATTGGAATCTATGCCATCATACGTTCAATATGGTATTCATAAATTTAATTTAAAATAAAAAATTAAAAAAATTAAAGATTAACTGCCGAGTATTAATTGAAATGTTTGATTTTAGGTATGACAGCCGCTGTTGGATAGAACCGATTGAAGCATGGGAATGGGTATTGAACACACCCTGCCTATTTTCTTTAGTGGTATGTTTATGAAAGATAATGCAAAAATTAATTTCCATTTTCATGTAATGACAATATTTACATCTAGGTGAATCTGATTTTCTTAGTAAATATTATTCGCATATTAGTAATGAAACTAAGATCCACAAATACCGCTGAACCGAGCCAATACAGGTAAGCATTATAAATGATAAAAATAATTAGTAAGTTAGAAAAGCAAGTAAATCTTGAATTTCAATACTAAGATGTCGTTAGTTTAACATAATTAAATTTCTATCTTTTCTAGGAAAGCAGTTCGAGCTACTCTGGTCTTAGTTCCCCTGGTATTAAGGACCGAATGATATTTTTGTTCCGTACTACATTTTACTTTCTAAATTTTCTCTCTAGTTTGGCCTTCATTTTGTCGTGACCATCTATCGCCCGTCAAAAGATGGTTGCGATTGGATAGAATTTTATCATTATGCGAACGCCTTACTCGACGGATTACAAGGATTCTTGGTTGCCATCATATTTTGTTATGGGAACGGCGAAGTAATTTTCTTTTAAATCTTTTATACTAGTTACATAACAATGTAAAATTATTTTAATTTATGTTTTTTACTTCTATGCAGGTTCACTACTTGTTGAAACGATCTTACAGACGCTTTAAGGAACAGCGTTGTCTTAGAACAACCAGAAACAATAGACGAAGAAGAACTGAACGGGGGCAAGAAGAAGAAGAGGGAGGGGCGGAAGGCATTGGGTGCTCAGTTTTTCTTGGTCGGAGCAACTTTTCAACAACACACTTTTCTTTGGCAGATTGCTCTCCCAATCCACATCAAAAACCACTAATGACTACTAGTGGACGAAGCTCTGTATCGGACGAAAGACATTTCTTGAATGAGGGAGATTCTACGGTTAATGTTGTCAGAAACATATTACCAGAACCTAGTGGGCATGACAGCCTGTTAAATTCGCACTTAAAAGCGTACAATAGACAGGAAATGTATAAATTGAATTTGAGGAATCCCCATATTAGGGAAACTTGCCTCGATAATGACAACTAACAACGGTCATTCACAAATTACCCTTTCAATTTGGATTTCCTGATTTAACTTTTAATCCATAATAAAAGAAGCTACCAACAAGATTCGAATTCAAAACTAATTGACATACCGAAATAACCAACTTTGTCAAGTTTTACCGACTCTGCAAAATCGTCAGTTGCGAGGCTTCGTTTGCTGTCATATAGTTTAGTGTTTTATAAATGGGTTAAATGATTTAAAATTAACGTGTAATTATTCCCCTGCACAATTTCATGAATGCGGCTTCTTGGGAATTCTATATTATTTATTTACTGTGAATATTCATATTTTATTTCATTGTTTTTGTAACCAATTCATTAGTTCAGACAAAAAAGATGTTATTCCCATTAACGTGTAGTAAACGGAAAAGTAGCTCGTGTTAAACTAAAAAATCTAGTTTCTTTCGTATTCACTCCGCAATCCAAGTTGAGATTATAAACTTATTTAAAACTTAAACGGAAACGGAACGGAACTTTTCATGATTTCATCATCTAATTCATTCTCTTCCACTATTGCGAGATCGCGCAACAAAGCACTGTCACAACTGTAGGCGTCTGCTGTTCTGTTTTTCACACGTGGAAACGGTGGAAATACTTGTACTTGAACGTGTACTTGACTTCAGTTTTAGGTTTTTTAGTGAAACTCGTTGGCAGTAGACATTTGGTACTTGTTAGTTGTTCCATTCGATAGAAAAAGGCGTTATTTGTAAATTTTTTCTAAAATATTTGCATAGAATATCAAATTTGCCAAAATGACAAAGAGTGCAAAGCATAAAAAGGAGTTCCGAAAAGAGAAAAACAAAATAAAACTTAAGTTATCTTTTAAGGCAGAAAAAAGTGGTAAAAGGAAAAAAGGAGAATTGCTACCTAAAGGCTTAAATGTCACTGATACAAGCTTTAAAACAAAGAAAATTGTTCTCCCTGATCATATGCGACCGACTGAAGACAGTGGAATACCATTAAGTCATAGAAAACAAACATTTAAGGTAATCCAAGTTGTTTAATTGTGGAATTCTTAAGTATAATCTTGACTGCTTTCTATTAGGAACTTCTTGCACACATGGGTCATTTTAATGCTGGTGTCCAACAAGATGGCATTAATGGAATGAAAGAACTTTTAGGAAAATTTCCAGAGGTTTTGGAGGTTTCACTTTCTTCACTTTTGGGGAAGCTCTCAGAACTGATGGCTAACCGGGATGCACAAGTCCGAAAATGTTCATTGAAACTTCTAGAGCATATTGTTCAGTCCACTTCATCTGAAAAGATTACACCATTTTTCCCCCTTCTTAATGCACAATTAATGTGCTGCATGAATCACATATCTTTAGGAATTCAAAAAGATTCACATTTGCTTCTTGATATCCTACTTTCGCATGTTCCTGGCCTTGTTTCTACAGTTGCCATGCAGGTGTTTAACGATTTCATTTTATTATATGTTTAAAAGTACCTATTTTAAAAGTATCTTATTTTTATATTCACAGATTCTTCCAAACTTTCTTGAGCAAATTTCTTGCAGAGACGATACTAAAAACGGAAAGCGGGTTTTGACGATAAATCCAAATCAACGACTGACTTCGTTAAAATGGAGACAAGAAGTGCTGACGCGTGTTAATCGACTTCTTATTCTGCTCTTGGGGAAAAATCAAATAGATCCACAACAAAACTCCGCAATAATGTCATTCAGTTATGGAAAAACCTGTCCTCTGTATATGAAAAGAAATTTTTATATCCAGTTGAACATTCGTAGACCTGGTCATTTGTCCGTCAACGACAAATGTTTATCTACCCATCAGCTCCAAGAATTTATTTCTCACCTTTTCCCTCTTCTCAGTGAAACGTGGGTTGAGGCTATGGCTAGCGAGCAGCTTAATAAAAATCAAGGTAGCTATTGTTTGATTATTAAAATGTTTCATTGCCATCAGGTTCCATAATCAGTGCATCGTTTAATTGTAATTATTACATTGTTTATTTTCAGGTTATTCTCTTATTGGAACTGAAAGTTTGGCTCTATTTACATGCATCACCAATGTGATGTTCACGTTGCGGAGTATCATGAGTCGATCAGAAAACAACTTGGAATTGTTGCGTTGGTTCGAATCCGAATACGGAGAGTTATTGATTCGTAACTTTATTCAACGATTCCCTTTCTCGGCTCGTGTAGAAACTGCCCGCAACAAGAAGCAAGCATTAGACCCTCAGTGCCGGGAACAAAACCTCATTCTTTGTTTTCTCTGGGCCCACCTTGAAATGAAAAGCGCCGCCAAATATTCCGATCTCGTCTTTCAATACCTTTGTGGTAAGATCTGATTTTATGTAATGGTGTACTTTTTGTTAAACAATATTTTTTTTAGGACTTTTTCAATCTTCGGATCAGTACGTTTTTACACAAGTAGAACTTGACAAGCTGAAGGACATTGTCTTGGCTTGTTGCAGTAAAAAGAATTTAAGAGTTCATGTCGATAATTTGATAGATGTGCTCGTGGAATTTTGTAATCGTATTCGACCAGATCGAAAGGATCGACTGTATCTAAACAAGGTACTGATGAATATTGGGGAAACCATTGGTGATCAAGAAGATATGTCATCATTGAAGCGTTGGATTGAAACATGCCCATCTCTCATCCGTGATAACGCCAACATGGATCTGTTGGAGTCTATAAATCGTGTTATGAGCCGGAACGCCAACTGTTTGGCAAATGGCAGGAGAGAAGTTGATAACATCATCGCCCATCTTGAAAAAATCGACAGTAAATCTGAACATTGGAAAGCGGTTTTTGACTTCATATACTTAACGAAGAATCAAGCGTCTGGTCAACTTGAAATATCGACACTGCGTGAACAAATTGTTCAACTGCAAGATTCCGATGTTAAAATCTACGGTCTAGGAATGCTAAATATTATCGGAGCAGCAACCTAAGTTTGTATTTGCCCACAATAAACAAGATGTATTACACTTGAAAAACAATCTGGAAACCCCTTTAAACTAAATATTGGCCAAACACATTCAAAAATTCTTCTCTGACAAAAAAATGTTCGACTTTACTCTTTTTGCCGTTTCCAAGCTACGATACGGAGCTTCAAATCTTCAACAGGCATCAGCATGTCTTCAGTAAGTGGTTGACGATTAAAAGGATCGGTAGACGAATTGAGCAAGTGACGAAGGATGACGGCTCTATCCATAACCTTTCCACTAGGTAGAAGGACGGGGTCGTCCATGAGTGTATCCATAAGAGGATCACGGAATTCTTCCGGAGCGTCGCTGAAGTCTAGCTCACGTTTTTGATTTTGAAGTACGATTCGTTGCGCTTTAGCAGACAGCTCTCTCCAATGCGCAATCTGTAAGTAATGTAAAATGTTATGAAAAAAAAAAACGTAATTAAAAAGATGACAAATCTAACATACTTGAAGTGGAGCTTTGATTAGTGCTCGCTCTAAACGCACGGCCGCTTCTTCAAAAAGTTCAAAACGGAAAGAGCGCTCATCGGCAGCTAGTGCTTGAGCAAACACATCAGAATCCAAATGAAGATAGATATCGGTCAATTGGTCCAAAACACGTCGGGGTTCCCATCCATAATTATCGGCGTTTTTAACTTAAAGATAATTTTAAAAAACAAACACCACGATCAATTATTATCATCCCAAGCCCTAAAACTGATTATTCTGGAATAAATGTATACCTTTGAAATGTTTGCACTTAGGCCCACAGAGCTGTTGTAAATTGAAATTGAGCATCGCCGCTAAACGGTCGATCAGCTCAGGACGCAGGAAAGGATCGGGAACATGTTGTGTCAAATAGTGTAGCATGTCGACCGTCTCACGGGCAAGCGTCAAGTACGATTTACACATACGCTCATCCGTGGAAAGTTGTCGGAGGCGTGTTTCTTTTTGCTCCTCAGGCTGCTGATCCCACGTAGATCGGTTTTCCATAGCTTCTTGGACCTCATGGATCCTTCGTAGTGACTCAAGGCTTTCATCCAAAAGGAAAGTGGTGTCGTTCATCAGCATATTGATAAATTTGACAAACTGTTTGCCTGATTTGAGTTCCTGTATAACAGTTTCTCGGTGGATCGGACTTTGCCACAAACTCTGTAAAAATATATAAATGAATCCAATCTATTTTTGCAGAAAAGAAAAGTATGATAAACCTTGAGTATAATGCTGATGTGAAATCGGATTGTAAACTTGTCATAAAACTCTGATGCTGCTCCGGTGGACTCAACATCTGCGTAGAACTTCATCAGAGAAGGGGGTAACGCTGATTGTGAAATTTTATGAGTCAGCAATCGCTCATGTAACGTTTCCGTACGAGGCTAAAGGAATAATCAAAGAAATAAGAATAACAAGGAAATAGTTAAAAGTAAAAATTCGTATACCTGGACTGACGGATTCATCATGAAGAGCACTTCAACTAACTTAGCCACCAGATAAGGATTGTTGAAACAATGAGCTGAACAGACCAGCGTGAGCAACCAGGTCATCACCATCTGATCCACCGTACGAGCAACAATCTGAGGCATGTGCTGCAGGGCAAGTAAAAGAAATTCGGCTATATCTTCGACGTACCTACAGGAATAGATAAAAGTATTAGCATACCATAAAAATAGCTTTAATTTTGAGAAAAACCCGGATGCAATTTTTTATATTACCACTCTGGGTAGTTTGCAAAAAGAGGTGTGGCTTTAGATGGAAGAGTTAAGTTATTCGTGGGAAACATAATTTCTGGACAGAGGGTCTGCATTTCCAATTCTGCGGCCATGCTGTTAAAATGCATGTAATTGCTGATGAGTTTTTCGTCCATCAACGCAGCTTCGGCGCAAGGTTTGCTTAATAAAAGCTTTTTCACCTAGTAGTTACCAATTTAAAAAATTAATTAAGTGTGGGCAATCGAAAATCAACCATTTTGGACCAACCTGTTCTTGCCACATGGCAATAAGCTCCCTATTTCGGCGGGCTGCTGGAGTTTGACTCCATTCTGCTTCCGAATTTTGCATTTCGTCAACGAGTTTTTGATAGTCTTTAAGAGCACGCATCCTCCGCTGATGTCGTCTTGCGGCCGGCAAATATGCTAAATGCTGGGCATGCAGTGTCATAAACCAACATTCAGTAGGGAATTTACACTCCTGCCAAATGTGTCCAGAATCTGGCTGATTCAGTTGCTCGACCCACTGTTGGCTTTCTTGTGAATTCACTCTAATTTTGGTTTCATTGGCCACACTATTGCTAATACGACTCTGTGGGTGGAACGGATAAAATACATCCACTTTGTCAAGCTTGATTTTGAGTGAGAGCTGATGCATAACAGCAGCAAGATTGAGAAAAAATCCGTCACCAGCAACAAGTCGCGATTCAACATTGATCATTGAACGCTTTTCGTTTCGTTTGAGTGCAACTGCGATCCACTGTAATGTGGCCTCACGCGATCCACTGTTTGCCAAAAGCGCATAAAACACCTAAAAGAAGAAAGAAATCAAAATACGTCACCAGTGTCTTAACTAATGAAGACAAAAATTTACCTTGTGAAGAAGATTGCGTGTCAATTCCACCTCTTGTTGAAGGCTAGAAACGATTGGTCGTGATTCATTCGCGGTAGTTTTCAGTTTATCGGCGATTCGTACGTCATCTTCTGCGAAAAGTGATGTACACAGGAACGGCCCAAGGAAAGTAAACTTCGCAAACTCACGACCCGTTGCCTCTGTAAGTGGCTCTACAAGCCAATTCCCCATCTTAATCATGAGATTACAAAACGGACGAGTAGAGGAGTTGACGCCTGTTCGACACTCGCACAAATCTGAGAGGACTTGTAGGGCTGCGGTATGCGAGCTATCGGAGACTGAGCTCTGTTGAGATTCCTTCCGTATAACTAGAAGTAATGGTGAGAATATTTTGGTAAACCGGACATAATCTGACTCAAGATGATGAACCAATTCATAGAAAAATTCGGATGGTAAACTGTGTCTCTTCAGGTGTTCATACAGGGTGTTGTAATAATCCTTCTTGATTGGCTCTGTTAAAAAACCTTCCAATAATAGGGCAAGAGCAGCACACAATTCAGTCTTGATTTTCACCAGGAGCTCCTTTACTGATGAAATACTGCACTTCTTGGAATATTTCTTCATATGTTCTTCCATCCTTGTATAACAGTCAATCAAATACTGAAGACAGTTGATTTCAGAGCCTTCTTGAAATAACTGGTTTGGCTTATCCAGAGAATGCATGATGATATCTAAGGATTCCATTATCATGTCGCCAACTGTCTCCAAAATATAGTGATTGTTCACAAAGCTTACACTCGTCACAAGAGGATTGTTTGGCCAGATGGCAGATAAAACAATACAACTCTTCTCTGGTTTTCGTGACACACAAAGAATTTTTGTAACAGTTGTGTTAAGGAAGTCCTCAGTACACAAAGTATCAGCATTGGATTGGACTTTAGATGGAGTTCCTGTAGCTGGTTCATCAGTGTCCATGGCTTCAATCTTGCGTGGTGTTGCACCGTCCATGTCCATGGCTTCAATTTTTCGTGGAGTTGTACCATCAATATCCATTGGATAATTTTTAACAGGAGTGGAGGGAGTGTATAGCATTGACACATTTTCCATGAAAATAGCATTGCTTGGTTGTGATGAAGTTGAGGCTGAAGACAAACTAGGGTTGCTCATTGGAGCAACTCCAGTGGACATCACTGCAAGGCGGGCCAACCTTCGCTGGCGTATCTGCATAAATGAAATTTCGTGTAATAAGCTATAATTTGACAACCTTTTTAATTATTTCAGATAATTCTACCTCTTCTTGAGTTAGTTCACTCATGTTGGACATAAACACAGTGATCAAAGTATCACAAATCTTGCCTTGTCATTTGTATGACCAGCTGATTCGAGAGAATAAAGGACTACGGTTTCCACAACACTAATACAGTTTAGCCTGAGTAAACTGAACTGAGCATAGAAGGATCTAGCGGTCAACTTAAAAGTTGTGTCCCGACATCTACCGTAGAATACAAACAACTGCTTAAAAAAAGAAAAATTGTCGAGCAATAACAAATTATAACATGAATCGAGCTCACATTGTTTATCTGTCGTAGTGTCGGTCTGTCGGACACCCAGAAAACCTTTTATGGAATAGATTTAACCTCGTGGAAAATATGGTTGGGTAACTAACTCTGTAAGTCTTTCTCACATTTACCTCGAGGATGGAGAATTGTTGGACCTGCTAAGTCGTTGCATTTCCTAGTTCTGTTTTTCCCCCAAAAATGTCAAACTTTTGTAAATAAGGTACACGAATAGCAGATCTCTTTTTTGGAAATTCAGTTGGGTCGAACATAACGTCGAAACAGTCGGATACAAATTTGAATGTACTTCTGTGGTGAGCAATTGAGCATTTTTCAGCGTTTTCCTCTATTTCCATTGTTGGGTAAATACTCGTTAACTGATGATTCCCTGTGGGTTACGTGAAACGAGTAGAAGATAAGTTGCTATTAGCAATTTATTGAATTTTGGTTTCGCGTGTGACCTTTTTTGCAGTAATTTATTCCCCTACCCTTTCAGGTAGAGTAGAGAGCCAACACTATATAGGGTTAACTAACCCAAATACGGAGAAGGGAGGGGGGACTTTTAGGGGGAAAACCGTGCATCTGTAACCACGTACCAGTCGTACCCGGTCGTACCAGGTACGCCAAGCTCCTTCAAGGTCCCAGTCGCCCATAACCTAATTATCCTTTGTACACAGGAAAAAATGCATATCCTTACCTAATACCAATACAGTTTGCTGTGTATTATCTAACACTAGTGCTTAATCATATTCCGCAATCTGAATATTATGGATGGGCTACTATATCTTGCAATTATATATTCTTGCTGCCTTTTGGATGGATTCGGAGATTTTACAGATCAGTACTATTTTATTAAGGAAATGGACCTTACTGCCAAATGTATAACCAAAAACTAAAAATATTTAATTAACCGCATTTACAATACAGAATTTAATATTTGGAATATCGGGTCGAAAAACTAGGCTATGTATAGTTGTATACACTATGTAGGCCTACCTGCCTTTCCGTCCCGTGTAGGCTACTTTTGCAACAAAGTATATCGGGGTAAACTGCACGGCTAACTATCCATTTGAGTTTGGCAAAGGTCGTTGAAGAAAGTGTGAATGGTTACGTCGCGTCCTTGTCGTACCTGGTACCACCCCGTCATAGTTTGTGATACTCCTTATGCGGCAGCCTCTATCGTGCGCATCGACGAACCGTGAACACGTATAGGTAGATATTGGTTGAGGCCACAACTTGAACCTTTTTAACCGCATCGTTTGTCTGACTTCCCTATAACGTGATGGTCATGCTATAGTGTTCTCCTTTCCCTTGCATACTATGGATGACTACTATGCATACGATTGCGTTATCTCGGGTGAATATAAAGAGCGAAAGTTTTTGAGCAAAAATCAGTTCGTCTTCGGCGCAACAACCAGCAACAACAAGATCATTCGATCTTTTACCCACTCGCACTAAAATTCAAGCTGATAAAATGGTACGTAGGAGATTATTACGCCACTGTATATTGTGTTACGTATTACAAATCTACATTTTAAAAAATATTTTGAAACTGTATTATCACATCTAGTTTCATCTAACATACGCATCTTTGGTGGTATATAGATCATGAAGGTGGCATTGGCTTTCCTACTGTGTTTGGTTTCTTTGACGATTGTCAAAGGTGCTCCTTCACCAACTGACCAGGAAGTTCTTGACGCTGCTGTTATAGAAAATCAACCTGGTGAGGTAGCGGTAGTTGCGCCGATTGAATCTGCTGAATACGCTCAGCAGCCCTTTGAAGAAAATGAGTCCTTGGAACCTTCAGCCACTCACCATAAACGTTACTACTACCCTCATTACTACCCTCATTATTACCCTCATTATTACCCTAGATATCACTACCCCGGATACTATTACTAGAGGACTCTTTACTGGCCGATCAGTATTGCTTCAGCAGTAAAACATCAACTAATTCTACGACACCATTTCTTCCATCAGTCGATTATATACAATCAATCAGCAATACTCGCCATGTAGTCCTTCTCCACCACTGACGACGAAACAAACGTGTTAAACTCTAAATCCTTTCCCCTTTTTTACTCTTTGTAGTCGCAATATTGTAATGCGCGACTTTTGGAAAAATAAAATCTTTTCAAGCATTGATTATATATCTACTAGTTACTTAATAGTATTGAATTTTGGGAATTTAGAATGTCAGGGGTAAAAACATCTTTGAGTATTTTTGTAATTTACTGTATAAATTATAAGGCGATTTCTTATTTTTCACATTTAGCCGCGAGTCCTCGACTAGCACAACAAGGACGCCTCGTATTTTTAACAGGGTCGAATTCCAACATATTTGCGAACTGTTTTCAATAAGTTTTGAAAGTATTATAATCTCCAACATGAGAAGCAAAGATTGGCTCTACTACTACCAGTACCAGAGCGCCAGTAGTCCAGTACTACCTGCCATTTCTTTCAGCCTTTCAGGTAGTTGTTAGTACAAGATCGCTAGATATAACACAGAGATACCAAATATCCACCACAGATAAAAACCAATATCTGTGCTATTTTCTGCTCTGATCCATAGATTTTCAAGAAGAAAGAAAAAGAAGCATGAAAGAAGAAAAAGAAAATCAACACATTTGCAACATTTGTTTAAAATCTGGCAACTAATACAATGAGCAGACGAATGTTACACTTCGAGACGGTGAAAAAAGACGTGGCCTTGAGCCCTTGACAAGTAAACACGTGGCCTTGACTCCGCATTAAAACTTATTATTTGCCTATTTTTATTTGCAAATTAAACCATTTTGAAAAAAAAAACTAGTTAACACCAAATAGCAAAAGATGCATCATAGTTAATTCAAGTTTAAAACTTCTGATTTCAGTAGGTGAGATAAACTACCCCCAACCCTTACCAGCCATTACATTATTCATTGTCTTTTGCTAATTCTGTTTTGTTTCGTCATAGACTAGATGGAAAACTGTTTGTGGACCACTTTCAGAGTGATAAGATGTACCGATAAACACCACCTGACTCCTAATAATAATAGGACACTTACAGTAAAGTTATTACGTCATTTAATTTCATTTTTTGTTTCAGTTGCTGTTTTTTTGTATTTTGTACCATTTTGAGCTGAAGTCCTCATCATTGACTCTTCAAGGTTTATCTTCTTTTGTCACTTTGTCACTGAACCTTTTAGCTTGAGCAGAGCAGAACACTTTTTTTGCGTTTTTCTCTAAAATGAGTTATTTTTGTTCTTTGCGTTTGTTTCTCTTCGTTCCGACTGGTCCGACTATACTTTGTTTCTTGGAAGAAAAAAATCTGAACTTGTATGAACTAATATTTTCTTGTTTCCATTTTTGCGCATCAGTGTACGAATCAGGTGACGAAGCTTTTCTGCTTAAAATCAGGGCGTGTTAGACACTTGACATTCTCTTAAGTCCTTACTTTTTCATACGTGAACAGGAGGTCAGGAGGATATTAAACGAATGGGTGCGAAATGTTACGCAAAGTCTGTGATAAAATTGATATTCGATGCCGATGTTCTCATCTCTCGAGGCTCTTATCTCTTGAGAACTGCCACTAAAATATGATTTCCCATCAAGCTACCAAATTCGCTAAGTTGGTTTGAAACGTCAATTTTATGTGTCTAACAATGTAATAACTAATAAGGTATTTGCTTATTAGCCTTAGCATTATTAGGATAGCGTGTTATTGATAGTGGTGGGGTTCGTGACCGCGAAATCATACCCGATTATTAATGCCTTAAAACCATTTATTTTATTTTTAACATTAAACATTTTTCTGTTTTTCTTATTCATAGCAGCATAGAAGATTCCCGTTGACGGGATTCTACTGCAGACTTGGCCATTCCTGGCAGGTGACAACCTCGGGTCAATTACTCAACTGGTTTCTTGTAACAATACATGGGAATTAGGAAGACGGACATCACAGTGGACTACAATCACCGGTAAATAAATTCAGTGCTTTCATCTGCATGAAGGGTAACGTAAATGGGGAAGCGTCGTAGGTTGCACAAGCAGGGTCTGTACTATTTCATTTACCTCAGCACCGCAGTTTAGGCAGAAAATTCTCGTACCAAGTGTTCAGAATTCAAGTTGATTACTCTGCTCTGGAGAGTAGCCAATATTGAGATTTTCCAATTTTTGTTTTTAAAAAATCAAAGTAGAATCTGGGTGAACTGTAGAACATTTCACTTTAGACCGCTTCACTTTGCCTTTGGCTACTAGGCCCTACTCTTTGAATCTCCCCTTTAAGTTCCTTAGGAAAGTCCATGTTGTCCAATGTTGTCGCTACAACCTTATTTGAAAATGATTGGCTTAAATTCTTTTTTTTTATTAAGTCTTTTCTCATTTTCAGATTAATCCTTCGCCGTTGTTTCAGCGCAGCGATACCAGTTTACCGACTGTACCATCATCTTCAATCGCACGGCATTCAGTCAGCAATACTGCTCACTGACGTGCACTCCTTTTTTCACCAGGGGGAGGTAGCTATAGGGCTGTCTGTCGTGCTACAACTATACCCTTATTTGACTAGTATTATTCGACTACCCAACCGACGGCCTCACTCGCCCACTGTCTCCTACTACCCCTGCTCTCAAACACAGCACAGAGTTTCTTCAGAATATAAGGTAAGTTTTTTTTTTCCTTTGGTTGTTATAGCTTGTTATTTTAATTAGTTTCGATGAGCTAGAGCAGGGATCGTTTTCATAGTACTGCATAACACATTTCTTGTTTACTAAGCTAGATGGCTATACCATAACTTCGATCGTTTTCAGCTGTCAGATTTCGAGGAGCAGGAAATATCAAATATCTTTGTGTTTTCAAAATCAACAACGAATGTATTCAAGGGAGTACTATTTTTTAAAATAGAATTGAATTCTTTATTAAATAATAAATTTAGATTTCGGACATTTCAGAAATTTCGGTTGTTTCAATTAACTTCAGCAATTTAATGCTGTGGTTGGACTGTGGGGGCTTTGTAGACCGTAGTGGCGGTGTAACCGGACCATTTTTGGCTGGGGCAGTGTAAGTGGGAGTAGAAGGCTTGTAAGTAGGAGCGGAGTAGGTGTTAGCTTTATAGTTGGATGCGACGTATTCGGGGTACTTGTTGCATAGGTGTACTTGACGTCTGCAGTGTAACCGTATTTTTAGAAATATTTTTAGAATAAGACTCACTTCGTATTTGTCTTCATATCCAGTAGATTGGTATGCAGGAGCTCCGTACTTGGGAGCGTATTCGGCTGACCTGTAAGAATGAGCAGCAGCGATAGCGGAAAAAGCGACGATAAAGATTAACTAATAAAATCAGAAAAATCAGATATCATTTACAAGTTAATGCGTTTTAGGAAACAACGTTCTTAAAGGATTTCATACTTTCTTTGGAATCAGCGGAGTAGCAGTAAACTTACTGAAAACAGTTGGTAAAACTGATAATTTTAGTTCGACCTGTTCACGTTTTTATACGAAATTAGAGAGCATATAACAACTGACGACATGGAAAAATGGCAATTTGTCAAAAGTAATTGTTAATAGAGGTTATGCAAATAATAGCTGAGTCAAGGTAAAGGAAAATCAAAGTATCTCCCAACTATCTACTCATGTGGAGGGAAAAGTTAGAGGAACATTGAATAACCAGTAACAGTTTTGTACCATTTGAAATCAACTGTCTTTATCAGCCGGTAGGCCGTCTTCACAGGTTAGTAGTTTAGTACAATTTTACTATACAAGGCCCTAACTTGTGTCATATATAGTACTTGCGTCTATATGATAAAGCCCTATGTAGTATGTATGGGGGAGGTAGACATGTGTGTTAACATTTTTGCAACTTTTGAGAAATTATTGACCGATAAAAGTGGCTTCTAACAAGGCTCAACTGTGTGCTCATCATGAAATGAATTATGATTGATCATGCGTTTGAAACTTAGATAAGGTTGCAGTGGAATATTTTCAAAAAAGCCGACTTTCCTTCAAATGGTTCGAAATGGAAGATTTATTCATTCACCGAAGAATCGAGTCAAATGAAAATGACTCAAATGTTAATTGGTAAAAAGTGAACAAAGTTTAAGCTATAACCATTTGGTATTCATTTTGATAATGGTTGTTTTTAGACCCATCCCAGCAACGTCAACCTGCAGGAGGAAGGGCCAGTTTACATATCTTTCATAATCGAAGGTCACGGAGATCATTACGTAAAACGTGTCATGCAGTGGGGGGAGAGGTTGGGTGAGAACGGGATGTGTAACAAAACTATTTGGTATTCCTTTTGATATTGGTTTTTGCAGACCCATCCCCAGCAACGCCAACCTGCAGAAGGAAGGGCCAGTTTGCATATCTTTCATAATCGAAGGTCACGGAGATCATAACGTAAAACGTGTCATGCAGTGGTGTAGAGATTGGGCGGGAACGACACGTGTTGCTTCATTATCAAGCAGGTACAATAGCCACAAGGCTTAGGAGGTGAATAAGAGTGAGAAAAAATCGTATAAAAGGAGAGAGAAAACTTAAAAGGCTACAAGAGATCAGTCGAGTGAGCATCTCCGACACGGCAACAACTGCAGCGCACTATTTGTCACCAACTAGGCAACTACCTTCTTCATCGCCTTACCAGTTCGCAATCATAGGTAATTATTATTCATTTTTATCTCGAGTCTTGAATGAATTCTTTCTTACTTTACTTTTTGATATCACTAGTTGTATTCGAACATTAATTTTAAAATCGTTTATTCTATAGTTAAATATGGCCTTGTGTTGCTGTTGGGTGTTGCATCGTTGGTGTCGAGCATGAGAGAAAATCGTATTAAAGAAGAGAGAAAAGGAGATAAAAATTTCGTCGAGCGAACGCTTCTGACATGGCAACAACTGCATTGCACAGCTGCCTTCTTCATCTTATCAGTTTGCAATCATGGGTAAATTTTCTGTTAATTGAGTTTTGTATCAATTTTAACCGGATTTTAACTTTTTTTCTATTTGTTTATATGCTCGTTATCATTGAATATTGAAGATTTTCTAGTAAACTATTCTGTCGTGCTGCACTGCTGCTTTTCGTTGTTGTGTCGTTGATCGCTGGGTCTTGCACCACAGCTACTGCATTGAAGCCCTCAAGTATTATTCTTCTTCCCCGAGCTAGGCTACTAATAAAGCGCCTGAATACTACACCGATGCTCCAAAGTACTACTCTGCTCCCAGCTACACCAATTCTCCAGCTTATTACAACACTAAAGTGGTCGAATACTACACAGAAGTGCCCCAGTACGATAGAGTGTTCATCTCCGACACCCGACACAGCAACAACTGCAGCGCAATATTTGTCACCAACTGCATTCTTCGTCGTAATACCGGTTCGCAATAATGGGTAAATATTCATTTTTATTTCGATTCGTGAATCAATTCTATCTTGTTTTAGTTGTTGATATGACCAGCTACATTCGAAAATTAATTTTCAAATCGCAAATTGTTTAGTTAACTTACTATGGCGCCGTGCTGTTGGGAGTTGTATCGTTGATGGCTGGGTCGATCAGGGTTGTACCGATGTCTCCTGGGTGTGGTGAATATCAAGAAACAGCAGCGAAAGAATACTATACCACGTCGCCTCCTTATTAAATAACAACGTCAATACCTACTGTTCATTTACGGATTTTTCGTGAATGCTGTTCCATGCATGCTTTTCTTCTGAAACGTGAGAAGACTGGCTACCTGAACGCAAAGGTGATGGAGTGCTTGGGTGATCAGAGATCTCTCTTTCGTCTCGTCAGTACTCTGACTGGCAAGCCAACAATGTCTCCACTTCCATCCCACTCGTCTGGCCATGACCTTGCCACGAAGTTTAGCGATTTTTTTTCGCCAAAAAATCATGACGATCAGACTTGGAATCGATGCGGCTGCCGCGTCAGTGGACAATCAAGACCATCCATTCCTCAAAGATGCTCAGTTCCTTTCATCCAGACGTGAGTCCGACCGCCTTCACGTGTTTAAACCGGTCAGCCCAGATAGTGTCAAAGCTATAATCGTGTCTTCACCAACAAAATCCTGCAGTCTGGACCCACTACCAACTTGGCTCCTGAAGAAGGTATTACACGTGTTGGTGGATCCAATCACTAAGATTATCAATCTTTCACTTTCGTCCGGCGCCTTCCCTCCAAAGATGAAACATGCACTGGTTACTCCCTTGTTGAAGAAACCTTCCCTTGATCCTGAAGAGCTCTCAAATTACAGACCCGTTTCTAATTTGTCGTACATATCGAAACTCATTGAACGGGTTGTCGCTGCTCAGATTCATGAACATTTTTCGGCCAATTCTATACTGTCCGTCCATCAGTCGGCATACCGTTTGAATCATTCAACCGAAACAGCACTTTTATGTATTTGTGAGGATCTACTGGCTGCGGCGGATCGTGGGGATGGTGCTGCACTTCTTCTTTTGGATCTTAGCGCTGCGTTCGACACCATCGATCATACCATCTTGATGCAGAGACTTTCATCTCACTGTGGAGTATCGGGAGTTGCCCTGGATTGGTTTTCCTCCTATCTTGACGGCCGTTCTCAGTCTGTTGTTGTGAATGCTCTGCCATCTGACAGCGTCACTCTAACTTCGGGGGTCCCACAGGGCTCTGTACTTGGCCCGCTTCTTTACCTCGCCTACGCGAATCCTCTTTCG
This sequence comes from Daphnia pulicaria, assembly GCF_021234035.1. Lineage (NCBI taxonomy): Eukaryota > Metazoa > Arthropoda > Branchiopoda > Diplostraca > Daphniidae > Daphnia > Daphnia pulicaria. Next base: position 8,269,260 of record NC_060915.1, read on the forward strand.
TCGGTGCTAGAAGGTACCAATCTTAACAACGGTGACCTAAACGTTCTGAAGATGGGTCAGTTCTCTGATGACACTCAGCTCCGGATTGGCTTTCGACTCCGTCCCGCTCCATCTCAACAGCTATCGGCCCTAAGCATGATGGCAAGTTGTGCAGCGCGCTCGGAAACTTGGTTTACTGCAAATCGGGTGAAGCTTAACGTGTGTAAGAGCGAACTTCTCTACACATCGACTCCGAACCGATCCAAGCTGATTGAAAATCTACCTCTTCAGGTTGGAGATGACTTGGTTCAACCTTCTCTAGTGGTGAAAAATCTTGGAGTGATCTTCGACAGCAATTTGACCATGATCCCGCATATCAACAGCGTGTGCAAGTCAGCATTTTTTCACATTCGCACACTGGGAAAAATCAGGAAATACCTGTCACCACATGCGGCGAAAACCTTGGTTCAAGCTATGGTTCTTTCCCGACTGGACTACGCCAACTCGCTGTTTGCTGGTCTTCCAAAGGAACAGATCCTGAGACTGCAGAGAGTCCAAAACGCTGCTGCCAGATTGATTGTCGGAGCGAGGAGGTTTGATCCTGTTTCCAACCATCTCAAAACCCTGCGTTGGCTGCCAGTCAACGAGCGCATCAGCTTTAAGTGTTTGGTTTTGGCCTTTAAGTGTCTGCATGGATATGCCCCTCCATATTTGTCATCCCTGATTGAGCGTTACAACCCACCACGGACCCTCAGATCGTCGTTTTCTAGTAATCTAGCTGTCCCACCAGGAAAACCTGGGCTCTATGGCTCGCGCACATTCTCAAGAATGGGTCCGAGGCTGTGGAACGACCTGCCGGATAACATCAAGAAAATGACGGAGCTGAAGAATTTTAAAACTCTGTTGAAATCCTATTTGTTCAGTAAATGTTATAAATGACCCAAATTGTACATATTTTCTTGAGTGACTCTACCTAAAGCGTCATTTGATCATTGTGTTGTAAAGTGCGCTATAGAAATTGAATAAAATAAAATAAAATAAATACTTACTATACAAAGGCCCCCAAGTACTACACCACCAAGACTCCTGAGTATTAAACTGCAACCTACGCTGCTCCATCTTAGGAAACATGGGTAAATATTCTTTTTGTTTTTTTGTTTTTTTATCATGGAGTTGTGAATCATTAATTCATTACATAGTTTTCTACTTGTTAACTTACAAGTTATAACTGGGAATTAATGTTCAAGTTATTTACCGTCTAGTTAACTGTGGGTCGTGCCGCTGTTGGATGTTATATCATTGATGGCTGGGTCGACCACTGGTGTGCCGATGTCGCCTGGTTATGGTGAGTACCAAACCGCAACGCCGGCGCCTTACTACACAACGAAGTCAACATACACATAATCTGTTACTACACCGAGGCTCCCAAGTACTACACCACCGAGTTGTCTGCCCCAGCCTACTACACCGACGCGTTCACGTACTACTCTGTTCCAATCTACTACCAAACTCAGGATTTTGTTTACTACACCAAGGCGAACAAGTATTACACTACAACCATGGTAAATACTCTGTTTTGAGATTTGTATCAATTTATTTATTTTATTTTGTTTTTGTTTTGTTTTTTTTTTATTTGCCAGTTATTTATGAAAATTAATCTTCAAATTATTTGCCATCTAGCTTACTATGGCGTCGTGCTGCTGTTCGTTGTTGTATCCTTGATGGTTGGGTCGACTGGTGTACCGATGTCTCGTGGGTATGGTGGATACCAAACCGCAACGCCGGCGTCTTACCAAACAACAACATACGAAGGCAGCGGAGTACTACACCACGAAGGCAGCGGAGTACTACGCCACAGCAGCTGCTAATTCGTACTTCGTTGAACTGGAATACTAAACCGAGGCTCCGGTTTACTACACTACAACCTACGCTGCTCCCAGGTACTACACCGAAGCCCTCAAGTACTACATCGACGAGGCCGCATATTGCGCTACAACCCACACTGCCCACCGAGGCTCCCAAGTACTACACCACTACTCCCACCTACTACAACGAAGCTCAGAAATCACTACTCTGACCCGACTTACTACACCACTAAGACAGCTGAATATTACACCACAAACTACGCTTCCGGATCTTACTACAAGGAGATTCCAAAATACTTGAGCCAAAATTTCTATTTGATTTTATTTATGTTTCGGTTATCTGGTTATTGGTCACTGGAAATTAATTGTTGATCCTAAATAAGAAAATAAAAATTTTCATGTGGGTAATTCTTTTGTAAGACTTTAATTCAAAGCCTTTCTTCATTGCTACAGAAGTCTTATTTGTGTTCGACATCTTCAAGGCCAGTATGTCGAGTTTTAAATTGTTTGTTTAATGTTTTAGAGGGTACTGCTGTCTTAGTCGCTCTGCATACGGACAGGTTCTTGTGTTTCGACGATGATGTTTCAAAGGGTAAGTTACAAAAGAAACGCACTGCGTAGCGTCTACTCTGAATTCAAAACTTGCAACTGTTGATTTTTTGAAATCTTAAATGTAATAGTCATGTGTCAGACCTTTGTAAAAATGAATGACTTTGAAATTGTAAGAAATAAATTGATACGATTCTTAAACAAGACTTGGGATAAATTAAGGGATAAATTAAGGGACAATGAACCAAAAACTTATGAAAAGAATTGTGTTATATTGTCCCACCTCCACCCACAATTCCACCACATTTTACAATCACACACATACATACACTTCAGTTAACCCGTTGGCTGCCAAGCCATACAACCCGTAGGTTGTTCTTCTACTACTCTACGCGTCACGTCTGAAGGATCCATGACCAAGGTGGGACTTGCCATTGCTGACAAGTCCGGGCTGACACGGTGACAGGAGAAGATGGAATGCACAACCTCTAGAATCCATCACCGTATCGACAAGGGGGAAGTCCCTATGGTGCATTGCCTAACAGGCGCCTTGCGGCGAATTTTGGGCTGGTGCGACTGTCCGAGCCCGCGGCATGTAAACCACGAGACCGAACAGCGCGGCCCGTGCTAAGGAGCTAGGGGAGAACAAAGGCGTGGCAGCCAACGGGTTAACTAACACACACACACAAAATATATTACCAACAACAAATGATGATCCGCGCTGACATTTTGGAGATACCGGCGATGTTTTGGTGTCCATCTTCTCGACTTCTCCTCTGCATGACCTGAATAAAGGCAAAACAATTCTTATTAAGTTGCATGCCAATACAAGTTACAAAATACATATAGGTACACTGATATGGTTTTTATGCTAACAACTTTAAAGACGCACTTTTAAATATAAAAACCAAAAATCGAAAATTTAACAAGTGAGCTTTGCTGGTGGAATAAGTTATCGTCAGTTTTCACTAAAAATTCCACACAATAACTGCCAATAAATGTTTAAAGAGATATGAAAAGTACTAGAATAGAAACTGACTGTTTTGACAGCTAAAAACTATCGAAAAGACATCTAGCGTTAGAAAAAAGAAACGTCTAAGTAACATTCGTTTGCGCGCAAGAAGGGCCTGATTTTGGATTTATTACACAGACACAGAGTTTAACGCAAGTAGATTATTAGTAGATAATCTACGAAAGTGAATTGTTGGTTACCTGGGCACAATCCCGTGATGAGTGACTGCAGGTGTGTCACAGCGAATGGAAGCGAACGCTGAAGTGAGCAAACTCGCCAGTGAAGCAAGAAAAGTCTAGCAGCAAAAGAAGCAGTGAAGCTGGATGAGCAGACGTCGTGAGGATAAGGATGAAGCAGAAAGCTGTTGGAAGTCCCTCTTCTGTCATGGACCAAAGCAGGCGTTTGCTCAAGGATCTCCATGCCAGGACCAAGCAATTCCAATAAAGAAACTGCGTTGTAGATTGACATTGGCGGTCGTCTCGCGATCTCAGCGACGTAACAAATAGTTCTGTAAAAAACGAGAGAAATTAAAGGGAAGCTAAAAAAAATAAGTGTGTCTTACAAAAGCTGTTGAAGTGGTCATAGCTTTTCTAAATTTTTAAGCAAGAACATAGATAGAAGCACACCTTTACCTCAATCTGTTGTAGGTGTACTTCTGCTCGTCTCTTATGGTTGTGAAGTGGCTGCTTCAGGGAATGGCACCAGCAATTCAATTTCATGACTCCATCAACCCCACCAATAAACACATTGATCAAAGGTGTAATATTTTTCAGGCAAGGATGACCCTGTTAAATAAATAGGGGTGAATTTTAAGATTATCTTCTTCCATCAATGAATGATGAGGTAGTAAGATCAAAAAGCTATGCTTACCTAAACCATATTCCTAACAGGCCACAACTTTTGGGCAAAAAAGTTGGAATTTTTGCAGCCAAAGATGTGAGAAGATGACAGATGAAGCTGAAGATGTGAGTGACAGGAAGTGTCGAGCAATTTGTTCATGAAATAGGGTACATCTTATCTGATGACTATCAGACGGCAGGTACATTTTCTAGAATTTTTAAGAACATTAGACAGTTAGTCAAGAACACAGCGAGTGATAAAAAATTTGCTACTGTGTAGTTGGAATAATCACTAATAGCTTACATATTAATAATTGATTGATTTTGCGCGGTAAAGACATACAAAACCACGAAAACAGAAAATAACACAACTCTTCACACTTTTCACCATTTTTAAGACAAATAACACCACCACCATCTATCGTCACAATGGACAGTCACCTTCAAATTTCTTGACGGATCAAAGCAGAGAAGCTGCAGAGAAGCGAGAGTTATAAAGATACAGTGACATGTTTTTCTCTGGCCAAACCGGCTGAAATCTGAATGTGAACTGTGAACTAATGGACATGGAATAATACAATGGAAAGTCATCTTCAAATTTCTTACCAAGTCCGGAACTACCCCGGAATCTGGAAATGATGAGCGATAGCTCGTCAGCTACTCAACCATATTGAGCTGACATCAAATTATAGTATATCTGATTCCCACGAAATTCGGGATCAAGTAATGCTTTTTGGCTAAAATCTAGATTTGGCCAAAATCATGAATTTTCTTGAACTCTAACTCGACTTATATTATACGTTATTTTTCAAAATTCAGTGATTTTCCGATGTTTTTACAGTCACATGAAAACGAATATATAAGCTTAATGAGAATCACTAAAAGGAGTTTCATTTTTGCGTCAGATTAAGTTTTACCAAACTAGCAAGATCAAATTAGAAAGCAGTAAAGAAACCTTTCTGTTGATAAAATGAATCAGGTTTTAGCAATTGTGGAAAATTAGCTGTTTTCCCAATTAATAATTATTGATTTTTAGGACAAAATTATTTTAAGATCGTAGTGTGAAGTTGATTACTGGGTAGTAATTCATTGCAACTTGCAAAGTTGGACTGTGTTTTTGGAACATTTCTCGAACAAACTGCTGATCTTAGTTGGCTTTTTAGAGTGACTGCAAGGAATCATAAATAAACTGTTGTGTATTCACCTGGGTGTTTTGAGGAATGAATGAAGACTTGATGATAACGGTCGGTCGAGGAATTGACAAAATGTTTCTTGTTTTTTAAATAGACCCTGCATTAGTCACCACAGGACTGTTGATTGAGTTTTCGGTGTCGACAGTATGGAAAACCAAACTCACTAAATAAATTTATACCAGAAAACACACGGTAACAAATGTTATAACAGCGTTCTTTTCGTGTCCAACACTCCCAAGTCTCAAACTCAAATGAAGAAGAGCAGACGACGAACAGAAAACAAAAATAACAACACGCCATCTGTTTTCGAGAAAGACGATTACCAGTTACTTGCAAGCGATCAGGCATGACATCATTTCTTTTGTATGACTGAGAATTGGAGTTCTTTCAAATAGGATAAGTCATGGGGTAAACACGAAAATGAATGCTTCGGATTTGAAATAGTCTTTGCAAATTGCAAGTGTGAGATGACTGAGCTGCATTTCTTTACTTTTGTGCTTTCTTGTTGCTGTTTTTCCGTGTTAATTGCTATTTTTTGTTAAAACTAGTAGCTGTGCGTAAACAGTATAGAATAGTTTTGTCTTTCGAAATGTGTACTATATTAATTGAACTGCAACATACATATGAAGAAGTCTAAATTATTTACAAAAAAAGTTGTAGCGAGGTAGACACAATGAGACTATACGAAATATAAATCATGATGCTAGGATAAATCATTAAAGGGAATCAATGAACACTAGCAAAATTTTGCTGAATCAATCCTGTTAGACGTTAACGAGAAGTGCAGTATGCGGTCATTTATTTAAGGAAAATTTACGATATCGAGAGGGCTGATCAAAACAGTGTTAGACAAGATGTTTAATTAAAGGTTGTTTTTTTTTTTCAGGGAGGCCGACACGAAATAAAATATGTAAAATGGCAGCAAAAAAGTACCAGTATGAAACTATGGACACAAGAACTAAAGTAGTACTGGGAGTGGTATACAGGGGAGGAATGAAGCAGAGCACAGAGCTACAAATACAAACATTTCTGCTCGTCCGTTTATCTTGACATCATCAGGACCACTACGCTTGCAAAGTGACAACGGAAACAATGGAATGAGATCTCACGGACATTTGAAATAATTCAACAATACGGGAAATTCTGATGCCGGGTAATAATTATTTTTATATTTTTTTATATTCGTTTGATTGATTGTTGTTTTTAACTCGCAATTTCGAGCCGGACTTGGCCATTGGTAGAACGGTTGCGATCGCCGGTGGAATCCTGGCTACTGAATTCATCGTCTGATCGTGGATGTTGATGGTGCTGATGTTGAAACTGGGCCGCCAAAAGACTATCAGCCGTCACCTGACCCATGAATTTCCGGATATCAGCAAAGTAAGACGAAGTGACGGCCGTCTCTGGTCTCACCGAACCAGAGCTTCCCAGGTGAGTATCCGCTGCATGCACCTGTTGCATCACCATCAGATCGGCTGCGGTGGCCAAACCTTCCGGGCTGCTCACCGTTACTTCCGGACTGACGGACAGGACACTGCTGCAGTTAGCTCCACCATCAACCCCGCCTGCGCTGCCATCCATTTCGTGTTTCTTCAAGTGCCGGTCCAGGTTGGTCTGCTGGCCAAAACAGCGCTCGCACAGCGGGCACCTAAGCAGCCGCATCAACCAATCAACCACTTCAATTAATTCAACGTAAAGTTAATACATTGGATTGTACAAAATACAATGCTCAAATTAAGTGCAAAACAGCTAAGTTATTTTTTATTCTTCAAAAAATTTAATAAATTTTACTACAATATCCGAAAAATTGTTTACCCTCTCCTACAATATTTTCTTTACATGAAGTAAAACTGTGAAACTTTAAATTCTCAACATCACGAAATGCAAATCGCATCTTAATCAATTTTTATACTTCATTTTTGAATATTTTAATTTTACTTTCGAATTATTGAGTATCCAAAATAGAGTTATAAGCCTACCTGAACGGTTTCTCCTTGTTGTGAATATTGCGAACGTGTCTCTGCAGGTTGGACGAGATGGAGAAGGAGCGATCGCAGTATTTGCATTTGTAAGGCTGTTCGCCCGTGTGAGTCCGCAGGTGGCGGGTCAAGTTGGCCGAGCGGGGGAAGACCTTGCCGCAGAACTTGCACGAGTAGCGGTCGCGCGATTTGTTGATCACAGAACCTGCTCCACCGATGACCGACGGATTGGAACTGGAACCTGGCGACGTTCCACTGCCGTTCATCGCCGCCAGATGATCAGAGTGCTGGTGATGATGATGGTCGTGGTGGTGGTAGGGTTTCGGTACGGAGAGGTGCGGGTTGACCGGATGTTGATGCCCACCAGAGCGCCGGATCAGATCCAAATTGTTTCGTAGGGAACCGTTTAAAGCCGACAGAGCACCAAGACCATTGAGCAAAGGCGTAAAAATCGGAGGACACCTGCGTAAAAGTACGTAAACGATGAAATAAGGCCTATAGATTTGACAATTAATATATTTATACCTCGTCGGTAACAAATGGTGATGGTGGCCTGATAGAAACGATGCGTAAGAAGGACGTCCGTCAGGCATCATCCGGTGGTGAAAGTTCATTGCTTCAAGCATTAAGGCCGGATGTATCGGGCGTGGATAAGCCAATCCGCCGTGTGATGCGACGGCTGATTGCTGCTGGTTCAGGCTATTACCGATGGAAGCGAGCAGAGATGGCGGTGGAGGAGGAGGGTAAGCTTCGATTTGTGGCGGTGCCACCTCGGTTTTGATCTCTTCAGCGCTGCTGTTGCTGCTACACGGAGCCGGTTTGATTGTCGAAACTGGGCGAGATGGCAATACATCGTTTTCGCCCTCATTTTCAGCATCTTCATCCACTAGCAAGGAACGCTGATCGCTGCTTCTGTAATAAATATGATGCCGTTATTAGATTCATGTAACATAATTAAACGGTTAATTATAAAAAGGCAAACGTACTTGGGAGTATCACGTTCGTTTTCCTTGGTCGATTTCGAGAGATCCAGCGGCTGTTCGCCAGATTCCTTCATTCTTTTCTGGTCGCTAGCCACTTCCCTGTCGCTGTGGCAGCTTCCGAGATTGCTGCTGCAACTGCTGTCGCTCCGCCTCGAGTGTCGATCCGTATCAGTTTCATTTCCTTCTCCGCCTTCATCACCTGACGATCGGAAGCGTTTGCGGCGTCCCAGCTCCGACGCAAAGCTGGATGAAGCCACCGAACTGCGGTCGTCTGTCACGTCAATGTCTGATTCGTCCGAGCCATCCTGCTCAGACGGTTGGCGATGCCGGGGTGTGGAAGTTGCGGCCGGAGTCAGGCAGCCCGCCATCACAGACGGATAAGATTCGTTGGCAGCGGCTACGGCCGCAGCCGCCGCCGCCGCCGCCACCGGAGAGAAGTGATGGCTCAATCCGGCGGCGTAGGTCGACAGCAGCGACGAATTGAACTGCGGCAGACCCATGGATGGCGTCGGTCTGTACAAGTGCATCAGGTTCATCGGCTGCTGGGCGAGTGATGCCGACTGATGACTCGGTTGCAAAGGAAGTGGCGGCGGAGGCGGCGGAGGCACCATGCCGCTTCCGTTGCTACTGCTATTACTATTGTTGTTGGTGTGATTGTTGTTGTTGTTGTGGATGGCGCTGTAAGAAGCGTGGCTCATCGGGCCGGCAGAAGAAGAGGCGGCCGCCGCAACTGTTGCCGTGTCGCAAAATCGCCGATGCTTGGCCAGCGAAGTGACGGTGCTGAACGGCTGGCCGCAGCGTTGACAGCGGATCTGCAAGCGGCAGTCGGCGTGCATGCGCTTGTGGCGACACAAGTTAGAAAATTGGGTGTAGGCTTTCAGACAGACCTCGCATTGAAACGGCTGCAACCAAAGAATAGATTTTAGATAAAGATTCGATAAATTTCTTTTGATGGTTCTTGACGTACTTTGACCGAGGAATGAATGTGGGTATGTTGTTTGAGTCCAGACGACGTGGCAAAGGTTTTGCCGCACTCGGGACAAGCGTGAGCGCGAGCGCCGACGTGAGATGACCGGATGTGGCGCTGCAAGTTCGACGGATCGGAGAAGACCTTGGCGCAGTGCTCGCATGGGTAACGCCGGCCTAGACCGTGCTGGACGACAGCGTGGCGAGAGAGGAGTGGTCGGCAGCTGAAAGCTCGTGAGCAGAATGTGCACGGATAGCGACCCAGAGGAAACTGGTGAACGCTCACCAGATGCGAATCAACCCTTAAAAAATAAAAAGAAGAAGAAGAAGAATGTGATTGTTAGAGCTGTCCGTTTATTTTTCTCAAAAAATAAAAGGAGATCGACTCAGGGCTGTAAAAGATGTAGGCACGTGGAAATCAATACGAAACATAACATTTTCTACGACTAGGAATTAAATTTGAATTCAATAAATCTGTCAGTGTTGGATTATTCAATTTCGCTTATTTTTCTGTCTGGTTTCGCAGCAGTCACATGGCCGAGACAGTGACCGATAGTTCACGCTGTATATTTTATTGACACGTACGTATGCAAGTTGACTGAAATAAAATGTAAAAAAAAAAAAGACTTACTGGTCGACGTCGTGGAATGGTTTATCGCAGACCTCGCAACGAACGGGAAGGTCGATGTCGTCGCAATCGGTAAGTCGCCCGTTTCCGTTGTGGCTGTTGTTGATGACACCAGATCCTCCGCTCCCGCCACCTCCGCCAACTCCTCCTCCAGCGCTGTGGTTAAAGTAGCGCTCGGAACCTTTTATGGCGATTTCAAATTGATAATCAACTTCTCGCTCAAACTTTGACACTTTCTAAATAATCAGACTGCACAATTGTAGACACACGAAATGTTCGGTCAGCAAATGAATTGTGTAGATAAGAGAAAACTGAACTGATGTCGACTTGGGAACGGAAGCAACTGTCTCTAGTTATATTCGTAACTCGCTCCTCTTATACATGTACTACCATTGTGATAATCGTTATAGGCTGGGCCGGGAAAGAGAATATAAAGCGAGATATAAAGATGGCCGGTGGAACAAATTTCGACAAATCACAACCACGCGCGCCGCGATGACACAGGTAAAAAAAAAATAATAATAATTGTGTACAAGTTTGCTGTATATCCCGGAAAAAGAAAGGGGGGAATATAGGTAGGTAGGTCTCTGGATCCCCTATTCATGTGTATAGGCTACTATGGTCACTCATAATCAAACAAAACACTACCGGTTCTTTAGGACACCGTGCTGTACACACGGCTGGGCTTTACTATCGAAGATTTAGTCTATTGCTGTGTACAGTGGACAATGGGGGCGTGAGAAATTTTTGATCAAACTCGAAGGGTAAAAAAAAAAAGGGAAAGAAAAAATGACAAAGCAACTGCCCTGACTGCTGTAGATGTGGTGGAAAGAGGGTGGTCAGATTCGGTTCGGTTTGTATGTATTTGAAACATGTGATGGTCTCGTTAACTTCCCTTGCGTCCGTCAAATTCAGCTTCGAACATCTGCTGCCCACTCTGCTTTTAAAAATAACTTGCGTTTGGCTTTTGAAATCAAAGCAATCATCATTACTCTATCCAATTTAATCACACTGCCTTTTTTCGGACGCTGATTTGAATTGTATTTTGTTATCACTGATGGCATTGGATAATTTTGTTTAAGACGAGTATAATTTCTGGTAATTTCTCAAAGACAATGTTCATTATCGGTAGGGATAATCTAATGGCATTTTCATCTCTAAACTTGTTTAAGAATATGCAACAGTGCGGGTAATGATAACGCCTGAAATCAAGTAGACGACGGAGTGAGACCGGGTTGTTGTCAAATACTGTAAGAATCGTTATAGAGGCCTAACGTGCGGCATGTGTGTGTGTTCAGTCTGTCGACTAATATTTATGATTCATCAGTCACGGTGGTCGGTTGACTGCACGAGAGGACGAAGGCAGGGAAGTGGTGGATGTCAAAAGGTCAGGTGCGCTTCACCTGGCTTATTTTTCGTCATTGCAACTGCTTTCTACGTGAGTCCTGCATGCTCTGTATATACGAATCACCGGCAAAGTCACCGGAACCCCAGCACAGTCTGCAACACTCGACACACACACGTAGCCAAACAAAAAAATGCGACGAGCTGCACAGATGAAACTGCTGTTGGGGGAAGTCACGTGATCCGGTCGGCGCTCTTCCTCCCACCTGCTTGACTCGCAATCACCCCAACCGTGAAAATTATCATTCTGCTCTCTCTCCCCCCCTCACCATTCCTTTCAAAAAAAGCTCTGATTTACGGCAACAGCTTTAATGTCACTTTTGTTCTTTTCCATTATTTGAAGCCTATTGGATACTGAACGAAAAACCCATAGAAATCTTTCTTTTGCCTAGGCAATAAGATGGTAGATGGCGGCTGAATTGTTATTCTACTAATTACGTAACGCTGCCGTTAGGGTATTAAAAGTACACGTGGAAGATGATGAACTTACCGGAGTCGCTGTCGGTTGATCGATCGGCAGAGCTCTCCATAGAGGCCAAAATAACCTGCATCATCATATCAAATCAAAAACCAAATTATTAGAGATTCTAGACTGCATGATTTCTGGACTTATTTATCTTTATTATTACAGTTATAAGAACGCCGCTCTGTAGTGTAATTGACGAAAATAAAAAAGGGGAACACTATCATCGGCATAAAGTAAGCTGGTAGTACTATGTCATATGGCAGCAGCAGCAGCTAGACCCCCAATGCGATGACGGACCCACACAAAAGACGACAAGAGTGGCCTTTTCCGGGGGCGTTGTAACATAAAAACCCCAACGGAAGGTCCAATCCATATATAAAGCATCCACAAAAACTGCAATGGCCGAGAGTGGGCACAAGATTTGCCGCTTGCGGTCTATCCTCAGTCTAGGGCGGTGGTGGGGGGAGAAATAAACGAAGCCAATTCGATGGCTATATAGACGCGTATAGTGAATAAAACGGAGGCATAGAATCGTATATAAGGCCTGCGTGTCTATAGGATCATTATCAGTCCATTTTGGCGTCCTGATTCTCTCTCTTTTCCCTATTATTACGTGTCAAATGGTTCCCCTTTTCTTTTTTCGTCTTCTTTGCATCTTTCTCCAGTCACACTCGCAGTTGTGTAAGCCCCTGCGACCATTAACCATTCAGCCCAGTCGGAAACAACAACTGAAATGCTTCCGATGCTCGGCTATATATCCAGCAACGCTATTCAATCGGCTAATTTGAACGAAAAAGGGGGGCGTATGAAAAGCGGAAGAAGAAGAAGAAGCTGAGGAAAGTGAAAATGAATCAAAAGAAATCAAATATATAGCATAAAAACGGGGCGCTGGACCGCTGGAGGGTATAAAAGAGAGATTAGCTCTATTGATGGAGAAGAGAGAGAGTGCGCGGGCAACGGATAGCCGGCCTGCTCGACCATCCGTGCCGTGTTAATGGCGGTCACTTTACGTGGACTACGTGACCCGCATTCAGTGGACGTCGATCTTTTGTCGCCAACAATCAACCGAGAAACGAAAATCCACTGGGCTAATGATCCTGCGGCTGCACTGCTGACTTGAATAGACGCGCAAAGTTCATTGCGCCAAGTACTGTACACACATAGCAAAGCATTGGCTTTAACATGTCTCTCTGTCCGGCTTTCAGGATCAGAATTCTTTTAATCAAGAAAAAGCCTTCGTCAACTATAAGCGCACGTTTGGCTATTCGAACCATCAATTCTAAGGATATTTTTCTTGATGGTACAACCAGATCCTACTTTACTTTTGCATGTCTATCTTAGAATTGATGAACGAAAAGGAGCCGGACAATATTGGAAAAGTCTATAAGCCTAGAAACGAGTAAACACTATCCCGTAGCGATGCAGGATGCATTTGAGTTGTACTTACAAAGGCCCTACAAACTGTACACAAATAGAGGGGCGCGCTGCCGATCGGCAATGGCGTGCCAGAGTGAATGCCGATCTATTGAAAAATTGCCAGTCCCTTCTTTATAGATATGGAAGAGAAGATTTTTATCTATGAACCCACAAATAATAGAGACGGAGTTTGCCCGTTCTTCTTGAGCGCTCGACCGCAACAGAATCATCTCCATATGGCCATCACACACACCTCCGATTTATCTTCTATACACACATACAATAATAGGCTACTGATTGGCTCTATTGTCGCCTTCCGCATTTTCCGTCGCTAGCCTACACACACACAAGTGCCCCCCCCCCCCTACCACCTTTAATTTCAAATGGAACAGCCGAAAATGGTCCGTTCTACCAAAAGGCGATGGCACGACTCGTCAGTATCTAATGACCCTAATGACAGAATCGATTTGTTGGGGTCCTGTCTCGCCCAACGCCACAGTAACTATTTTTCTTGTCAAGGAGAACGGTAGTCGGAGAATCTACAATGCACATTTGATCATCAATGATTGTCGCCCGTCGGTCTCTTCCCTGCTGTCACGAATGAATTCAAACGCCCATCAGTGGCGCAGCACATAGATACGCTGATGAAGAAAAATCAATCTGTTGGATTCGTATCCTTGCACAGCGATAGTTACGTAAAGGGCCTTATAGACTTGTACATATCTACACTTTCTTTTATGTATAGACCCTAACAACGAACTACCCCACAAAAAAAAAAAATGCTTGGCGACTCCCAACGCGTCTGATGGATCAATTTCAATCGATTGTGTGCTCCCTGGCCGGCTGGTCTATACACACTACATATGCCTCCTATTAGAATCCCTACATGTGCCAGCAACTAAAACCTTATACTGGATGGATACGGCAGAACCGTGCACGTTAAATATAATAATGCGGGATAAGAGTGTTGAGGGGGTATATAGATGGCATGATGGGAGGAGACAAGAGTAGTGGGGGGGGGGAGGTCGGTTATCCATAAAAAAACGCGGAAATAAATATACCGAGAATCAGCCTCTCTCTCTATGGATAAAATACAGTAGCCTTGTGTACAGGATTGAGAGATGGGTGGGGGGAGGCGGGAGAGAGAAAAGAGGCCGCTGTATTATGGAGTGTATATATATATAGACGATGGAAATACGATGTGGTTGTTGGTGGGTTTTGCGGGGGGGTTTTCTTACCCCATTCACATTGAAATAAAGGGGCGACGAGAGAAAAAAGAAATGTGGTGGTGCCGCCACAACAGCCAGCAGTAGCTATTCACGCTGTACACGACAGCGATTGTCACTTAACCCGCAGTATATAGAGTGCGCCCGTCTGATCTCTAAGTGCTTCCTAATGACAGGCCGTGCAGCAGCAGCAGCAGCAGCAGCTCATATATAGTAGAGAATAGAATGAGCGAAAGCGGGGCGAGATTGGTAGAGTGAGCAGAGCAGATATTGAGAATATTGTGTGTACGTGTGCCACGTTGATGGAGAGCGTCGAGCGCTTGTATAGATTTGAGACTGAGATAAAAGAGGAGAACATAAAGTTATAGCTAAAGAAAAAAGAAAACTGATTTTTCTGTACAGTAAAAGAAGAAGTTGCAAGGCCACAGGGAGAGTAGACACGAGGCAACACAACTTCTCGCTTCATGGCTATGAAAGTCAAATCAAATTAAAAGAGTTGATTGACCATTAAATGACTCGATTCATCAGCAGACGAGCGTATAGGTGTGTAGTAGTCATTCTTGTCCAAACTTCTCAAAGAGTTTTATTTGGTAGCCTAAAAAAGTTTCTAGTCTCGTATCGATCAAAGAAGATTTTGAAAAGAGACAAATTTATGACAGTTCGTGTGGCGACAACGGATGTTGTCGAGTTGTTGGGATGTCGCCCGAAATTCCTCGTGTCAAACATTGTCCAAACGGCTCAAACATAAAAGTCTATCAGTTGTAGACACACGAGCGAAGCGCAATATTTATGTAGGGCCTATGTGTGGGGGGGAACAATGACATCGGCGACGTCTGCTCGTATATAAATGGCACCGAGGGAGTAGAGAGGGGGCGGGAATTGATTGTGTTGAACCCATTAAGAGCGGATCATAACTCAGTGGCAGAGCACACAGTCACAATTCTGCCCCCCGTGCACGAAGCGATGCAACACAAATATTGTTTGTGAATGCCTTTTCTTCATTTTCACCCACACCTGGCTGTACATGTTTGTACGCGCAGGGAAATGTAATCATTGAATAACCCCTACGGAATAAGCTAAGAAAATCGTTTAGATCTCTGCTGGCCTATAAAGAGTCGACGAAAAATGTTTTACAGCCAAACTTCGTAGCCGTTTTACACTGACAATTTATATTTCGGCTGTCTGTCTCATTTCCACCCCCCTACTTCCAAATCCATTCCAAACACAACAGATATTTCATAAAGTTTCGTACAGAAACACAGGTTTGTCGTCAAATCATTCTGTTTCTATTCCTCCAAGAAAATCTGACTTTTTAAAATTCCGACAATGATAAGTTTGCAAAGTGAAAACACGAGGCAGATTTGAAAACAAACTTGCATGAAAAATAAAATGTTATGTTTTCTAATATCAGCATGACCGTTTTTTAACACACAAATCTATGACTTTACTGCAGGAACAACACTGGATTTATTTGCCCACCAATGACCTATGTTTGTTTCGCAATTGTGATAGTTGAATACTTTCCAAATTTTAAAAAAAGGTTTTCATCTCGAAAAGCAAAGGGCAAATAGAAATTGCTGTGTTTACTACGTTTTCGAATCTAAATTATTTGATTGTATTATTTATAAATTATTTCATAAATTATTTAATTGTTTTCCAGATAGATTGTAAACATAAAGATCCTTAAACAATATACTATTTAATGATTTCAAATTTTAATTTACCTTTCAGCTGAATTTCGAATATCGTCATTCTGTTTTTTGATATATTAAACTTTGTCTCTTTTTTAAACTTGTAATAACGAAAGCAAACGAAATTTTTTCTTCTAATTAGTCACCTTAGGAAATCGATCATTAAAAATCGATCCGTACCTTTTAAAATCCAAACCGTTCAAAAACGATAAAAGCGGTTTTTCTCATCCAACATCCGCTGGACGGATGTCAGGATGAGTTTAGTCTCAAATAGCCAAGAGGGGAATAATAACAGCGGAATAAACAGACAAACACGTGTCCTCTGTGCAACCTAGATATGGTACTCGGATTCGATTAAGTCTCTCTTCCTGTCGTGGAATAAAACAAGCCTACACACACACCCACCCCGGGCATATACATGCACAATAGCGGTCCATATATAGGCGTACACACAGCTGAGGTGTCTACAAATGACGAAGGGAAATCTATTAGCTCTTTGCCATGCCTACCACTATACTCTCTGTCTGTGTAGCCTACTACATATAAAGGAGCTAGAGGAGATACGAGGTCAAATTGTAGTCGAGAGAGAGATATCCGGAATGGGTGGAGTTTGGCGGGATCAGTCGACCGGAATTCTATAGAGACATTACGCATTAAGGGCAGGCCGCAAAAACGCGCGTCAATAGGCAATTGTCGTTGAATGGAAAGGGAGAAATGAGAGTTGAGCGGCAGCTATATAGCGAGGAACAAGGAAGAGCACGGAAAAATAGAGACGAGCTATATAGCGTCTAATAGAGCAGGCCATAGAGACACGTTATACTCTCCATGATACTGATATATACATATATAAGAAGAGCTCGGTGCTATCCGGCAACAGCAGCAGCAATGAAGAAGATGTCACCTTTTATTATCAGCTGCAGGCACCAAACAAACCATGTTCTATACCAATACATATTATATATAGGCGAGCGCTATAGAATTTTAACACAAAAAAAAAGGACCCCGGCCACCCGATCTGAATAGGATCATGTACAGGAGGAGGAGACCAAGAAGAGAAAAACGGCGAGCGGAATTCCCTGGGCTGTTGAGGGGAAAAAGGGGGAGGCAAACCGGATGAAAAGGATCGTTTCCAGCACATTATGCCCGACTGTGTGTGTATAGAGACGTCAATGATGGGAATAAGAATATATATATAAGGAGGTGGGACATGACCGGCCGCATAGTTTCATGTATAGCGCCGCGCATCTCACTGTAAACCTCAGCCAACACCTCCCATTTTTTGGGATCCGAGCGTTATAAGTCTTGACACACGGGCTGGGCGACTATAGAGACATGTCCATTGAAAAATAGAGAGAGGCCTTCTTTTTTTATTATTGTCTGGTATATATATATATATGCCTGATGCGTTTGGGGCGTATATATAATATGGACGCGCAGAATATTTTTATAAGAATACCACATTGTGGTGAACCAACTATTCCATCATTTCTGCTCTCTGGCGAGTCTTTATTTATTTATTCCGGGAACGGATCCTCGGCATCACTTTCACGCCCTCAAATTTCATTCAGAAATTTTAGAGCATCAAACTGTCAATTAAACAAAAATTTTAAATGCTTTTTAAATCGAGCGGAAAGGAGAAATTATTAATTTCTTTTAATGTCTGATTTGTTTTTTAAATGTAAAAATATGTTTGACGAAAAACTTCCGTGTTTGTCAAAATGTCCCTATTCTAACCCAAGCTAATAAATAACGGTCAGTGTGAAAATGGATAGAATTAAAAAAGGTCAAAGATAGCACGAACAAACACAGCTTGCCACAGCCTATATCTAGACTGTACAATCATAGAGTTGCTCCTTTCATTTATTTGGGACTCTATTCCGCCCAGCTGTAGGCCTTGTATAGCAAACATTATTAAAATGCATACTGGGTTCAAGTTGATTGGCTGTGCAGGCACGTTCAAGTGCACAAACAAAAGTCTAAGCTTCTTCAAACCACAGGTGTGAAAATTAACCCTCTCTTCGACCATCATTCTTGTCAGCTGAGGGTCACCAAGGAGGAACTCGTCTTGACCTTAGATATATCGAATTCAATAGGGAAGAGGGTAAAGCGGTAGGGTGACTCATATAGCTATGCATTATTGTTATAGATAGAAGAGATACTATCCTGGATAACTTGTAAAAGAAAAAGGAGCTGGTGGTCAGTTGGATCTATTCAAGAAAAAATGTACATCTTCTCTTTTATTCCAACAAAAGCAGCATGGCCAATGCATTTCATAGTTTGAAATGCGCGTTACATGTCTTATACTCGAGTCGGCGGTTCTCCCTTAGTATTTTTCTCCAGACTTTTGACGTGTTGCAAACACCTCGTCTCCCATTGATTTCCTTCTTTATCGGCCTTCTTCTTCCCAATGATAACGAATTGTCCCACGTCTACCCCTCTCACATGTCTTCTTTGGTCATTGAATGGAACCCTTGTATGTAGCTAGGGTCGAAATATAAATATAATAGGCGACCCGATGGGAGAAACTCAGCCCTGTACCTCCTTTTGATAAAGGCTAACTTGTACACACAGCAGCCAGCCTGGCCATGTTCTCTCTAGTGTGGGTATAAAGCGTATGCAGGGGAGATATAGATTTCAAGAGTTTGCACCCTTCATTGACGCGGCACATATGTAGAAAGAATAAGAGACGATAAGGAGAGAGAGAGAGGAAAACCTTGTGTGGACGGCCAACAAACGCGCACAGGAGCGCTTTCTCGCCGGCTGACAATTTCTATTCATTGGAAAAATTTTTCTTCTCTTCTTCCATTTTCATTTTTTCTTTTTTTAGGTGGGGCTAAAGTGTGATCAAAATAATAATCTAAAGAATGGGAGGAGGAGGGAGAGATGGCCTGCTTATTTTCTTCTTCTATTGACTATAATTTCATTGTTATTTCGTCCGTCCGGATATACAAACTGGGCGCAGAGCCTATTATTCTTCCATTTACAAGTTGTTGTTCCCATCTCTCAAATTTTGGTACAATGCAATTCAAGGTATTGTGTGATTGCGGCGTTCATATCATTAAGAAAACGGTGTGAAATCTATTTTGATTTTTTATTCCCCCAATGTTGTTTAAGCCTTTTATTATTTCGCTCAGAAATTCTACCAGCTGACAACAGAGTCCAGCAGAGAGTCCGACGGTGAAAATTGGACGGCAAAAATAAAAATGTTGTGAGCTGTTGAGCCGAAGAAACGCCCCACATAACTGCCCAAGTGATTTGAACGCTGACATAGCTCCCAATTTCCCAGACTTGTTTCTCCAGCAGCTTGTAAAAATGTAAACTATACAACCATCGTCGTTTGTGTTAACGAAAAAACTCTCTCACAGTCGTACACGTCATCACAGTGTCACGACCAAAAGAGACAACTGCCGGAGAAACAAGAGAGTCAGATGACCTACTAGTAGTCAGTTGCACCCTCTTCAGTTTAAGCAGAAGTGAGAAAAGAATTATAAACGACATGGAGAGAGAGAAGAAAAAATAGAAAAGAACATCAATACAGTTTGGACAAGAGAGAGAAATCTACTCTATACAACGGGCCAAGCTGCGTTTCCGGCCCCTTCAAACCTAACCCAAAAAACCAGCAACCGCCACCACCCCCGTCGTTTCAACCCTCCTCAATGTTATGATGGGGCGGCCGGCCGGAGAGAGAAACAAAAAGAAAAAAAATCTGCGTGTTGAGAGAGAAGATGAGGTCATTTTCCCATCAACCACCGTTTTTTTTTCTTTTCCTTCTTAAAGAAAGAAAAGAGTCTTTTGACGTTCATTGAGAGGGGACGAAAAACATCAGCCATATAGTTTTTCTTTTCTTCAATTAAATTTAATAGCTCTCTCTTCTCTTATGCCAACACCATTTTTTCTTCTCTGTTTAGTGAGTGAATGAGGAAAAGAAATAATAGGAGGAGGAAGCTCGGGAAAAACCAAAACAAATGAGAAAAAAAAAAAGGGCCATCAACCAATGAGAGAAAGTGGCCTGGCCTTCGCCGACAAGTAGCCATAATTCTTTCGGCCGAGTCTTCACATAAGCCCCGCCGTCTTACTGCGCATAGATCCAAACAAACGTTAAAAAGAGGTTGCGCGTTATTCACGGTCGGACGTTGAGTGTCGATTATCCGCTGATTTATCTCCCGAAACCGAAATAGAGAGAGAGGCCCCAAATGAGAATTGAACAGTCATAACATCACAGTTCCCACACACACATCCCTTTCAGTTAACTTGTTAATTTTTTATTAGTATTGAGCTGCTGGACTTGATTTTATTTCCCCCTTTTCATCTGATCCTCCACTTTGATTTTATTATGTAAATATAATGTTGCCGGAAAATACAAGGGAAGCAAAAAGAAACACGGCCGGTTATCCTGCCGGCCCATCTCGCCCTTTTTTCCCTTGTAATTTGTTAGTGTGTGTGTGTGTAGCGGATATTGTGTTACACACACAAGTGTCGAAGGCGGAGGAGAGAGAGAGAGAGACGGGCGTTAAACGTCAATCAAAGGAGATGGTTGAAACGGACTCACGCAAATCAAACGGACCTCTCTAGTGGCCCAGCCACTCTACATACACACACAAGGCTGGGCGTCATAAATGACGTTGAATATATAGAGTCCAGCTCCATATACCACGGCGGGGGTATATGGCCAGGCACTAAAGTGGAGAGAGAGAGAAAGGCGTCGTGTGATGTTCCATCATCATCAACTTGGGCCAGTAGTAAGACGCGTGAAACACACACACACATATATATATATTTAGGAGAGTGTGTGTGTGTGAATAGACTTTTCTCCGGAGAGACGTGGGCGACGGCCCACTCTCGGCGCCGTGGGGGGATGTGTCACTGCAGCCCAAGGATCGAGGCAATTTAGCCAGCCATCAAATGCAGCTGGAACACGGCGGCAGTACATGGTGAAAGCGGGGAGGGGGCGATGATCTATAGATCTTTGATGCAACGCCTCCCAGTGGCGGCAAGGCGCCACCCGGGGCCGGCCCTATTTTTCTATCTAAATCTCAAAACATAAGACACACGCCGAATGGGGAGACGCATCACGCAGTGACACGACCATCCCGGGCCCTAGACTGTCGCAACAGCAGCAGCAGCCGGCCGGCCGTCGCTTTCACAATGCGTTGACAATATCAAATCGTCTCTTTTGATACAAAAATAAAAGAGGCGCCACCCCCGCTCTTCTGCTCCTGATGTCTCTCCCCCTAGCTCCTATATAGCTCCTTCTCACCAATATTATTAGCAACTACTACATGTTTGTCCTGCCGAGCTGTCGCCATCGTGCGTGTACGGCTCTCTCTCGCTCGCTCGCTCGGTCATGTCGGGCGCTGTTCTACAACAACTGAGGGGGATCCATCGTGTAGTGAGTCGGCTCCTATCAGGAGCCAGACAAAATAAAAAGACTTGCGCGAGAGACAACGTGACATGACACTTGACATGACCGATAATAAAAAGTAAAAGCTCGACGGTGCAAAGAAGAAGAAAGAAGAGAGCGACTCTCATTCAATCGACCAGTTCCATACGCCACGATGATGACATGGGACCACGGCCAATCTTCTTCGCGACAGGGGGCCCACCCCCCTTGGAAATTCAAACACAAAAACAAACTTTTTTTTTCGGGTTGACAGTCGACAAACTCGACATCTTCTTCTTCCCACCCGCTGATTTTGGCTGATGCGCTTCGATATCACCAACACCTTGCTGCTCCTGAAGCTCAACAACATTCCAAGGGAGAAAAATCTATTATACATGTACTACTATGTACACTCGGGTTGTTATAGTTTGTGTATAGCAAATAATCGAGTGGCAGGCAGGGTTGATTTGTTTGGCCCTGTCTCAAAAAGAACAAATAAGAGAGAAACGTGTGCGCGTTATACATGGCGAGAGGCATCCGACCATCTTTGTCAACATCACTGTTGATTAGACGACAGCAGCACTAGTTGGCTAATACACAGCTGGAGAAAATGTGTCGTCTTTACCAAACAGCTGGCTGGGAATTAATAATCATCTTTTCATTAGATGAGAGACATTTGACTCGTTATCGCTCAACTACTCTTATGCGATGCACACACGTCATTTTCCTTCGCCGATCTGGTTGGCTATATATTCAACAATTCACACAGAGGACTTTGTACATGTTACATCTACTCGTCAGAAACAGTTTTAGTGTTTCAAAAGCAATTGCAATCTCAAGTGATTTGGCTAGATAATTCCGGCTATACTCGGTATTGGTGATGACGTTTCTGTACCATTCAAAATTGTATGTGTTTTCCAATGGTAAATTGACACCCCCGTTTTGACTCGGTTGAAATTATTTTTCTTTATTATTTTGAATCCAACTACTGCCTTGTCGGCCGGTGTTTATTTTGTTACGACCTACAGTACGTTAGATA
The DNA here is from genome assembly GCF_021234035.1 of Daphnia pulicaria. Taxonomy (NCBI): domain Eukaryota; kingdom Metazoa; phylum Arthropoda; class Branchiopoda; order Diplostraca; family Daphniidae; genus Daphnia; species Daphnia pulicaria. The sequence continues at coordinate 8,291,875 of NC_060915.1, forward strand.
GGGGCGATTGAATAACTAATTCTTTCGTCACCTGATGCCGTCCAGCACAAAACCTCTCTAGCTCGCTCGCTTGTTGTGTGAAGCAACGCTATAGTTAATTAGGTAACCACACCCAGACAACAATCGGTGGCTGCCGAGTCTGTCTGGGTCGGCTGCGACCCTAATTAAAAACTAAAATGTTAACTAAGAAAGTTGTTGTGGTTGTTGTTTGGCTTCCGAGAGTTACATCGCGTGCTACAAGTTCGGGAGGGAAAGAAAAGATTTTGAGCGCGCGATTTGAAAAATACATTTGAAACGTTTCGGTTTGAATCATGTGGCCGAATAGTCAGAAGGTCAAAGTGGACGCAAAATGGAACGACGAAATGAACATTACTCTCTGCTCAAACTGTCAGCGACAGCTGATGCTGGCCTTGTCTCCGGGTTCCGGCCGGTTGCCGGACGCTGTTGCCCCCACACAGCAACACGGACATCATTGGCCGACACGTCCCGCGACATCGGAGCCAATAAGCGACGCCCGCGACTTTTGAAACTCTCATCGCATCTCAACGGTTTACATTTCAAATATTCCAGCCAAATCATCTTCATCAGATCAGCCAAATGATTTGAAAAATCACGCCATTGGATATACAGTTTCATATCTAAAGTCTCTCGTTTTTATTTCAATCTCGATTATTGACTCTGATGCAGCAGCAGCAGCAGCAGCTGATGGACGAGATGGCTCATTCTGTTCACAACAAACTGAAGAGGATCGCTCTAGCGATGCGATGCGATGGAGAGAGAAGTGACAAAAAACACCGAACAAACCCGAGAGCTAGGGTGTGATTGGCATGGATATCAATTGGAGAGTGAAGAGCTCAAATGCACCCAAGAGGGGGGGGGGGGGTGGAAAGCCTCTGATATGCAACTGTCAATGTGTCAGAAGGACGTATAGAATCAGATCAAAAACAAGCGCAGACCAAATAGAAAAAAGAGAATGTGACGATAGAAGAAAAAAAAACCTTGCACAGGATAGATCCCAAGTATACTTGGGATATGTTTGCAGCTTGTCCCTCCCCAGTTATTCCCCGCTGGTTGCTGGAACACACAAACAAAAAAGGAGAGAGAAAACCAAAATGAAAAAAAATAAAAAGGGAAAATAAATATCAATAATAGCGACGACCTTTTTCTCTTTTTTTTATGATTTTTTCGCTAGCTCTTGTAATTCTCGCATGAGCGCATCTGATTGGCACCAGACAAGATTCCCATGTCGACCCGTCACATACCCGAAAAAAAAGCCAATGGCTCTAGGGGAAAAAGAATATAACAATCAAAGAGTCTATACGATAGTCGTCTCCGCATGAATATTGGAGCGGCACAGCAACGGTTTCCATCACCCGGTCAACAAAATGCAGTCCTGATTGAAACGTCAAAAAATCCGACTTGTTTTGACTGAGATAACAAAGTGACAGGCGAACCAAACTCATCTTTTTTTCGAAGCAAAGTCCGTGTGTACCTATAGAGTCGCACTTGAGTTAATAATGTTGTGTGTAAAACGAACCCAATGGCCCCGCGTCTATTTCTCGTTGCTCGGCAGTAGTCGACACCCATGTAATCAAGGCTAATTGAATTACCCGCTGCCTGGATTCAATTCCATTTTAATAGAATGTAAACACCCCCCCATTCACTTGTTCACCAATTTAATCAGGCACAATTTAAGATTTTTGTTCAGTCGGCAATTGAGTTTTACACTTTGGAATTTCGAAAGTGAAATTCCGAAGAAAAGTTCGATGGCGACAGGTATGTAGATTGAAAAATTTTCGCTGGTTGGCCGATCCAAAAAGAAGCGCTTGATTGAATTACAAGAGATGCGGTCGAGCGTTTCTGTTTTTCACAGTTGCAGCTCGCGATATCTCTCTACGGTTTCTATTGTAAACACAGATAGACGAGTAAATGTACATGGCTCTATCAAGCGGAAAATCCCGCAACACCTTTACCAACTGAACGTCCAAACAAAAAAGGGGGTTGCCCAGCCAAGAGAAATGAGAACAAACGAAATGAATCAACAAAAAATGAGCCTCCGTATTTTTCGCATTGTCGAGTTGGTTCTGATCCCTCTTGACCTGATTGCATTGAATGTTATTGCCGGCCATGGGAAAATAGGGAAAAAATAAAAAAATAAATGTTTCTCCATAATCACTGCAGGGTCTTCTTATTGATTGCCATTCAAGTAGACAAGGGCTATGGATATACATAGATTGCGATCGTTGCTCTACCAAATAACACACACAGGTGGAGAGCTATGTAGAGATGTGCCTGTGTCCTCTGCTCATCTGTCTCTGATGTTGGCCGCCTGCCCCCCTAGCGCTTTTCTCACCCGACTAGAAATTATAATAGAGAAAAGAAGAAAGCTACTATACAGCAGCAGCCGAATGAATACAATCCAGGCTGCACACACACACTACTCTGTGTGTGTGTACCAGAGAGGTGTTGGAGTGGAAATAAGAGGATCAAATATCCCAGTGGCCGGCCGGGCCGGCTCTCTCGGTCCGCGTTCAAGCGTCAGCACGGCGGAGGGGACCCCCTCCCGTTTGGCATTCCACCACAAAAGGATGAGTTCAATCAGCCGAAATAGGCTCAATAATGCGACACAACACCCGTACACCGCACTCGTTCCTTTTTTTCTCTCTCGGTCGTCAACACGTCACAAAAGACCTAACTAGCTCCGCCACAATAAACTAGCAATAGTACAAAGCTCGCGACATTCATCAGCTGGGTTTGAAATTTTCAATTTGGTTTTCTAACCAAATTTTCAAACGTAAAGGACCAAATCTCTGGCCGGTCTATGTATATCATTCGACACAATTTGAAGAGGCCCCTCTTATCACCAGTGCTCTCTCGACGTCAGTTGTGCCCGTGGTTTTTATAGAGTAGCTGTTGCTATATAGACTCTCCTATATAAAAGATACTGCGCATGAAGTAGCCTATTATAACAGCAAAAGAGTGGTGAATAGAGAAGAGACCCTAGAGAGACTAGACCCCGAAATATCTTTAGATTTATTGTAACATCAAGTATGTATAGGTGATGGACTTATCGGCAGGCCTCTCTCTATACATCAAAACTTGTCTCTATTTTCGGAATGCAATGGGATAAAAGCGAAAACAAGAAGAAAAAAAAAAGATCTATATTGGGATAGAAAATACAGTAGCCGCTGTGTATAGGCCCAATGTGTGCCGAAAGTATTTGGGATTTTTGTTAAAAAATAAAGGGAATTGATTTCGCTCGACTGCGTTTGAGATCTGTAGAGAACGTACCGAAACAAGTATAACCGTTCCTTACACGTCAATGTGTGAGTGACAGTTGATGTTCGTCGCCTCAATCACAACAGAACATTTACAGTAGCCCAGCACGTCTACAGAAACTTGTGTCTATAGATTAAATAGCTGAAACTGCCACACAACATTTGTCTGACAGTTATAGCGCCTTTAGGCCTATACACAATGCCAGCCGATGAGCCGAGAGGAATGTGCTGGACGTCACGACGGGCTTATCCCGCGATGATATCATTTGAAACAGAAAATTTCGAAACGGTGTCACAAATCTTGTTAGCTTTAACAAATTTAAAAAGGGAGAGGATTCTCAATCATCAATCGGACCGCGCCGGCCGACGTGTCAAAAATCATCCCCACGACCAGCGTATGTACCTGTGTACATATCCAGTGTGCAAGAGGATAGACACACGCACACATCTAATATATATACAGCGCGCGTTTTTTGATTATTATCTAGACAGATACAAGCGATTGTATATTATACATGTATATCCGCGCGCGGCCGCCGATAAGGGTCGTGTCACCATATAGTCCGGCGTGTGTGTGTTTGTGTGGATGCGGCGCGGCTCGGTTTGTTTTGTGTTTGTTGGGCTATCAGCGGACCGGTTCAACAAGTTTGCGCCGTGTATATTAGTGCTGTGGCGCGCGGACAAGAACGAGCAAACGTCAACTGAGCGCCGGGCCCAGGAGCCGTGAAGCGCTATCTTTTTCTCTATTTTCTATTTTATTTTTTTCCCCCAAAAAAAGAAAAGAAAAACCAATGTCTCTCGTCCAGAGTTTTACGACCGGTGGGGGGCTTTGAGCTGGGCTCTCGAATGATGGGCGGACAAGCCAGAAAAAAGAGACGCGATGGGCTATACATTGAAGGAGACTATCTGGACGATAGACGAAGAGCGAGCGGGGGTCTCTTGACAGATCTATTGGCCTTATTTCATCCACTCATACTACGGCCCGGTTTTCCCTGGCTCAACTCGGCTTGGCCAAGTCTCTCACTCTCTTATTATTTGTGGGGGCCCACCAAAAATACTGGCGGCACGACAGCAGAGGAACCCAATCTAGCAGATAAGATAACGAGGAGCACAGGGAACCCACCAGCAGGAGCAGCTCGGACACACAAGAGAAAAATAGCGCACGGAAAAAATATCAGCAAAACTTGGAAATGAAATCTTTTAAAAAATGGTCCCCAGCACCTTGTAACCATTTCAAAAAATGCGACGAATGCGCGGTATAGTATATTAGGTATCGATTGAACCGGATTTTTCCAGACACACTTGATATATCTCCCGGAAAAAATGCCCGGGAGACAACAATAAATGAAAAACTCCCATGTTTCCGTATACATTCATTAAAATTTAAAAAAAAAAGTTCATTTTTTCAAAAGTCTGGCTGGACGTCCGTGCCGGGGCTATTGACACGGACATTATATTGCTCACGTGAGTGAATGGTGTCGGTCTGAATTGATCTGATCCGACTGTTTTTGTTTTTTTTTTGTTTTTCATCCGCATAGTGTCATTGACATTGTGATTGGGATACCGAATTTGTTTAACCATAAACGCTGGCGGATGACATGAGGTTATATCTCTCCTTTCGATCGTTTCCTTCAAGGAAGGACTGAACGAAGTTTCACAAATATGTTCCGTGCGGTTCACCGCGCCCTTCCTTGTGCGGGATCGTCCCGTCTCCACCCCAATCTCGCCCTCTTCCTTTTACTCACCCATTTAGACCCACACATCAACAGGAACCAGATGAAACCGCAGAGCAGTTCGACACACTAGACGGAATTGGTTTTTCGGGTTGCGCGTAATAATAATAACGGATTTCTAGATCTCCCTCTTTTGACTGTACGCTCGTTATCTTATCATCTATGCCCATCTTTTTTCTTCAGTCGACATGTGACATTCATTTAGAGAGAGACAAGTTAAGAAATAACTGTTGATTTTCCCCCTCCCGTTTTACGACACTTTTGGAAATCGATTTTATTTTGGGAGGGATGATCGATTCAAAGCAATTTGAATATTCCAAGACAAGCGCGAAACGGTCAGCTGAGAGGTCTAAACTTTTCCAATATTTAAAATTATAATAGTAAAGCCTATGTACCGTGGAATAGTGACGGCGATGACGGATTGAAGCTGAAGCTGCCGGGGCGGAGTTTTGGCTCGAGCTTACACACACACACACACACAAGCCGCGCTATCAACGGAAAGTCATACGTCATACATTTATTTTCGTTTTTTCCCTATATAGCTTCCATATAGGTGCACAAACACTAGCTGTCGATCCTACATGGCGCAATGCTATTATATACAGCCTGTTCTTATATAGCATGCGTATAAAAACGTGTGTGTGTATATAGACGACGGAGGCGGCGGCGGCCACGGCGGCGGCCAGGTATGGATGGTGCTAAATGACCAGGTATAGCCTCCCTGTACTTATAGCTTCCAACTCCTCCCTCTTTGGCACGCCGAAACAACAGGAATAAAAATTGATCAAAAAAAGGAGTAGAGAACCAACAAAAAACCAAAGATGTTAAAGGGGTCGAAAACACGCAAATATTGAATAGACCTCAACAAGCGTGACTGAAGGGCTAGAGTCTAGAGAAAAGTTGCGGCGACGATTTTAGACATGGACAACGAGCTGGAGACATGCGCCTTATTCCTTTTTTTGTCTATATAATAATAATATTATTCCTTCTCTATTCTTTTCCCTGTAGGGGACGGCCGCATTTGTTTTTCTTCACAAACTCAAACCCGCCCATCTCAACCTATCACCCCCCCCCCCTCCCTATATTAGACACAACCGACCGCTGCTGTTGCACACAGCTCGGGACTGGGCAATATACACATATAAATTTCTACATACAAATATGTATATATTATAAAAAATGGCTATATCATAAAACACTTTCCCGCTCGTCGCCCGGCCAGTTTAAAAAATTTAAAACCAGCAAAGACAAAAAAAAAAGTCTCCGACAAATAAAAAGGAGGAGGAGAAGAGATGAATAAAATGAAAAATTTGTAATCTCGCCAATCTTTTATGGCCTCGTCGGGTGATGGTGGTGGTGGTGGACAAAAACCGGCTCTCGGCGTTCGATTCGATGCCCAGCGCGAGCAACAAATGCGAGCCCGTCTCTAAAATTCTTACGACGGGAACAAACACACACACACACAAAAAAAGGTGCCGGCAGGTAACCGAAAACAACAAAAAATCTTTTCAGTATTTTACAAAAGAAAAATAAACGATGAAGCGCTCACTTTTGTCCATCAAATTATTCTCTTAAAAATGTCAAAGCGTTTTTTCGGCACGGAATATCTATCTTGAATTGACTATCTCGAATCAACATGGCACCGAGATGATAATCAAACTAATAAATATTGAGGGATGAATGGCTCACTTACCAAATGATGATATGTGTCAATGGATAGGGGTCAAAGATAACAAAGTGTTGGTAGTAGTACTACTGCCAGACGAGCCGTTAAACGAGTTGAGCAACACTCGACTGTCGGTCGGTTATTCAAAAATCACCACTGAAGAAAAAAGTTTTGGTTCGCCGACGTCCTAGAGCGATTCGTCCTCCGGAATAATGAACCCAAAAGTTCTCTGACGGATGAAATCACACGAATGAAAATTGTCTTCCCTGTCGACGAGACGATACGAGACGATGTGCGTAGAGGATTTTTGAAACGGAGAAAGTCAAGAGCCGAGTAGAGATGCGACCAGCTGGCCAAAGTGTCACTGCGAAGATGGTCGCAGACGAGTTCACACACCCAAAAAGTGAACGGAGGAGGCTCTTCTTCTTCTTCTTCTTCTGGCGGCCGGGCCGGGCAGAGACGAGAGAGGATAGATGGGGCCCAAGGGACGACACCGCGCAGATATCGCCACTATCATTGGACGACTGTGATTGAAGCTCCACCTCTCGGCCACGGACGGCGACCAATGGGGCCGGACTCTCGACGGATGATGAGAGACGCCCACCCCTTTTCTCATCGTCGTCCGTCTCCCCTTTTCAATTCTCCTCCTCATCATCTTCTTCACGAGCGCCCGCCACCCAATTCGTGGATGATCTCATTAAATCTTGGTGGCAAGAGACTCACGCCGAGATTTGGGCGGAAAGCAAGAAGCTGCTGCTGCCACAGTGCCACGTCTAATTGGCTCGTTAAATTCCATTTTAACGCAATTGAATTGTATATCAGCTGTTCGTGTGCACTTTTGACTCGATACATTTCTCGACAGACAAGTCCAGCCAACCCAAGATTGCAATGTACTTAAATGTCACTTAAAATTTCGTTGAGGCCAACACAAGATGCACGAGGCAGACGTGATTAAAAGCACTGGTAAATCACTATGAAGACACTGTGCGGAACACTCGGAATTGATCATTTTGTCAGTTGGTTATTTCGCTAAATTTTAATTGATTTGCGTGTATTGATTTTAGATTTAAGGAGACGTTTCTTGTTGGACACTTTTGTGTAGTAACTCACCCAGGCAACATTGTGTCGAGAAATGAAATCGACCGCAGATGTCGCCTCATTTGAGCGGGAATTTTTCTTTTATTTCTTTACCTTTTGTAGGGAACTGGAGTGATTTTTATTTAAATCCTATTTCAAGGTCGAAACATTTTCAAAGAAAAGATGTTGCCTGAAATTTGCATATTTTGCGTTCAAGGACGTCGGAAGGAAGATTTGATTTGAAATTTGCATATTTTGCACTCAAGGCCGTCGGAAGTCGTGAAAATGTTTCTAGACCTAATCTACTGTCATACTATAACGTTTAATTGTCAATTTAATTAATTATACGTTTTTTTTTTTCAGTTGTAGTGACGTTAAAAGTTCCCACGTCAAATCTGCATATCACGATGAATGAATTCAATATCGATTGAAAAGTCTAGTATGTACGATCGATTAGATGACGTGATTGATTCACCACGTTGATCACAGGAGAAAAACCGCCAAGTAAATAGTCGACCAAATCATTATTGTCCTTTTTTCTCTCTTATATGTTACACCGGTTCATATTATATTGATCACAGCTCGACCTGGGGGGACACACAAGGTATATAAAATATGTGTGATGGCAACCGGCGAGCAGACAACAGATATCCTGACAATAATAATTTAAAAAAAAATGTCATCCATAAAATAAAAAAAAATAAAGAGAAAAAAGGAAAAAATCCAAACAAACCCAAAACAAAAGCAAACAAAAATGACAAAAGGTAAACACCTTCTAGTAGACACAACACACACACGATATTGACAGTGGACCCAGTCAATCCGAGTCTCCTTGATGGTAGGGGGGTGCTGGTCGGCTCTATACATGTACACACTCGTTGTATAAGGGGGAGAAAAGGTATATATAAGATAGGAACGGTGTGTGGGCTACTGTGGTAGTGCCTATATGTATAATGTATATCCAGCATGTCTAGTATTATATCCATGGCGGGGAGATACGATATTTGAACAGCCCGACTCACGCTATAACCATGCAGAGCCTATTATAGATTGGCGAGAGAAAAACCAAAGACGGGGGGGGGGGGGGGGGAGAAAGGGGTGAGGGACGGACGGGAGTTTTTTCTTTCCCGAACGACCTTTCCGTGTTCACCTTTCATCTAGAGGATGTGCTGCGGATGGATTCCTCGCCTGACCGGCAACAGTGTCATCGCCTATGAGCACACACACACACACACACACACTGCTTTATAGTGTGTAATATCTAAACAGGGCAAACTGCCAAGCTGGACAATATCTAAAGCGCCTCCATTTGGGCTGGATGGTAGCTATATCCGCGGTATATAGAAGGTGCTGGCCCAACAGCGTTTTACATGTGTATGTACGTGGACTGCAGACTTGTACGTCTAGGCCTATTCGGTCTACACTGTGTGTGTCCATCTGACAAATTCTGTGTCGAGTCTATTTCACACATTCGATGTGAATAACCGATAGAGTTGTAGATATTCTTTTGTATATATATCAGATAGGATATAAGACGGACTATTATATAATCCTGGACGTGGAAATGGATGTTGTCTAATTGTGTCGACCCCCGGATGAGCGAGAGCGAAAGTGACGCCTCCCACTCTCATCCATAGACTCGATCAAGGAAATGGGAGTGAAGTAGTACTTACTGTGTTTTGTTAGGCTCTAGGTATATGTACCTAGAGAATATATATAGAAGGCCGGTTCGTCTATAAATTTATATATATGCTGCTGGCCAAGCTGCCCAGTCTCGAATGACTGGGCAGTGGGTGGTGAGCGCATCTATGTGAGCTGACGAGACCATGGCGTGCTCATCATCATTTAGCGCCCAGTAACATCGTTTGACCTTACCCGCTGTTATTAGTTCACTCCGGTTCTCTAGAGCTCTCTCTTTCTGGATGGGGTTTCTCTAGCTCCATTTTGGGACGGACATCCATCAAGGCACGAGCCCAGCCGATGGTGGGCGGCGACCGGAACCAAACAGGAAAAAAGGGGATACTACACAACGTGTGTATCACCAGGTCATTAATAACTATCGATATCAACAACCGGAGCAACAACAACAACGCACAGCAACGCCGGCCGCTATGATGTATAATAAAAGCAGACTAGAAATAAACACGACGGTAGCCCTAGACACACATTATAGGCTCGTAATTGTACGTGTATAGTTTCTCTATATAGCTCTATATTTATTTATTTACGCGCAACTTATTGCATATGGTACGTGCAGTGTTCTCTCTGATGAGTAATAGAAAAACGATCGTTCAGGTCAAAAGCGTTCCCTATACAGACACAATTGTGTACGTTATAACGACACTGTTGTAAAAACCCAAAAGTTCTTTTGATTTCCCGATAGATTATACATTATATAGGCTGGCCTACGATAAAGCAAAAGCTCTGATGTCATTCTCCATCTGTCGTTAAATTGATGTTTTTAAATATGGCGCGGATTAATCTATGCGGGGACGAATATGTAGGCTACTGTACAGAAGCTAGTATAGCCGCCTACACATAATATTACATTAGTTAAGACAACGAGTTGCGAAAAACATTCAATTAAAAATTTAAAAAAAAAGTTTATTTTTTTTTGTCTTTCCCGCCCACTTCGTCTTTATTTTGTTTCGGGAAATGTCCGTAATCGGCTGACACTTTTGAGACATAACGCCGGGTGTAATATAATAAAGGGTGGGGTGGATGGTGGTGATGGTGGGGGGGGTTAACGGACTTTAATCTATATTTAGGTTGAGAAACAACTGCCCGTGTCATAGAGCACAGCACAGCACACAGACTTTTCAATGCGCGCCTCCCTTCTCCTTCTGGTCTGCTGGCCCTTTTCATTTTTTAATTAAAAGTGAAATTTATGGGCGACAGCTTTTAGCGCCAGCCCAGCAGCAGCAGCAGAGGCTGGCTGGGCCGGGGGACCCGATTCGCAAGGTGGCGCACACAGCACACTTTGGTAATATCATCAAGATTTACGGGCTAATCTTCTCTCATCATTATATGCAGCGGCATCGGCTATAATACATACACACGGCCGAAACAGTCAGGAAACAGTATCACAGGCGAGGATCGCTCCCGGCTGTGCTGTGATCGCCCAGTATCACACACAACAGCACTTCATTATCGATCCTCGCCTAATAACCCCCCCCCCCCCCCCCCCCAGCAAGACACTTTTCATATTCCCGCTCTCCATATAGACTATATTACGCACAGTTGGAATATCTTGTAGACGTGCAAACTGTTACAGAGATGCCAAATGAATTCTTTGTTAATAGAAAATTCGAAAAATTAATTAAATAAAGAAATCAAAGTTTATTATTCCATCAATTGTAAAAATTGACTTTTGAAATATCTTTTTTCGGCAAAATCTGTAATCGTTTCATGTCCTTATTGATCCCCTTTTAGAATTTCGAAAAATGATCGGATCCGATTTTGTCGCACTGATCTGCTCAAGCCACCGATAAGCTGATGGTTGTGTAAGAATATTATGAATAAATTGAATCATAGAGAGTCTCAATTGTGGAAGAGGCAAACAAACAAGAGCAGTTGCTGCTCACATCTGATTATATGCGTACGCCCCCCCCCCCATCCTATCGAAATGAAAATATGTCAACCCCCTACCCACCTTCCTGTATTGTATATACAGATGAGCTGCGCTGGATCGATGATGTTTTCCAGTATTTGCTGCACATACACACACACACAGAGAGAAAGATCTAATCGATATATATGCACACGGGCCGGCGTGGGCAAACCCCCCCTTGGTTGCATATATATCCCAGCACCGCAAAGCTGCCCACCCGTGTATATATATCTAACTGTATATAATTGTTTAGTTATTGTTATACATGGCAAATGTATGGCTTGGCTAGCGTTCTCCCGTATAGCTGGCAAGGGGGTTACCTACGCATCTAATATAATAACCCAACCCTGTGCGTGGTAGACGATCTCTACTGCTGACTGATGTTTGGCCAACAGATTACGCAGTTCAACGTCATTCATCTCGTTTGTGCGCATCAGACAGCCAACAGCCACGGCAGCCACTTCTAAGGTTTTTCTCCTAGCTACGATATGATACATATCCCGGCCAGTATTATTCACATACAGAAAAAAAGAAGGGGGGTAGTAGTAGCACTCACACTGTTGAAAATAAAATCAAAAAAAAAAAAAGTTTCGTCATAAAAGAGTGCTGTGTGATGCATGCAGAGGGTTAATGTATATTGGTTTCACTCGTCGAGGACACGTAACATCTGCCCCCTCTCTTTTATTTTATACATATTCTGGCTGGGCAGAGGCCCCTTCGACTTGGAGGGCACACGTCCTCTGTATATCTGCCGCTACATCGACCGCAATCCAATGGACTTTTTGAACACGTTACACAATATCTACTTTCTACCCAAAAAAAATCCAAAAATTGGCCTCGTATAGATATCGTCTGCTGAGGGCTATATGGGTGATGGATAAATCAGATCGCCGCCCGTCAAAAACATCCCCCTGGGGGTTAAAAAAAAAGGGACAATGATCCAGTCGACTTTTCTGGCTGGAGAGCCTCCGTTCGGCAGTGCATCGGTTTTATTATAAAAATAGGAAGAGGACGATATGGTAGCGTATCCTCCCACCGTGCCATTGGAGGCGTTTCGGCGCGCTGAACGTCACCATCCATCATCCTCGGCGGCGGGCGGGTGCTGGCTGGCTGGCCCGGGTATATCACGCACTCTCCTCTTATGTTTTCTCCCCCCTCTATCGTTATAATATCCCAGCAGCTATATAGACTATAATCATCACCTCCGCGTCCGGCCTGGCGGAAGATGAGGGACAACGGCGAGCAGCGAAGCTTTGACAATTTATCGATGAAGACATCATCATCAACCGGTGCGCCAGAGGCCACCGTCTATTTACTATTTTATTACATTTCAAAAATTTATAATTATAAGCGATTGTAATTAATGACATTATACATTTAGGATATGTGAATGTTTTCCTTCCGTTTTTCGGCGATAAAAATGAAACGGTGAAAAAGGGATGACCACACAGAAGGAAAAAGAAAGTCGGCGGATGTCCGTGTTTTATTATCATTCGTTTTGGTTTTAGTCAAACGGATTCAAAAAGAACTACGCCCCCTTCTTTTTTTTTCCTGTTTAATTTTTTCACTTCCCAGGCGGGCGGACGACACGTTTATTCCCAGATGAATCACGGTTGACTGTAATGGCGCCTTTCGTCGGTTTACAATGACGAATGGCGAGCGATAAAAGAAAAGGTTATGAAATGACACGGACACTGCCCAGCTAGAAAATAATCATAAAAAGTTGTTTTGATCCATCAGCTAAAATAGTAGTTGAAAAATAAAAATTTCGCGGGGTTGCCAGAATGTCCAGGCCAGCAATTATTTCTTCCAAACTGATATTTCTGTTTTCCACTGCACAATTTCATATTAAATACCGAACGTCTAATAATGCCGGTTGGTCCGTTATACTTTTTTCCGACTGCGTGTGATGTGGGCAGTATAAAATTACACTCTAGTCTCGTTGGACGGCCACCGAGAAGAAGAGGAACGCTTCATTAATTCGACTGCATGCTGCAGCTAGTGTAGAGTACACTATATACATTTCTTTGCATATGGTAATTGAATAATGGATAATGTACTTGCTGGCCAGCGCTCTTGACTCGGTGTATTTATAGAGTGACTGGAACGGGCAATGTATAGCCAAGGCGATATTATGATGTCCATTATATAGTGGCTAGCATCTCATGCTTTAATACGTGGTGGCTGCGGCCAAAAGAATTTGAACCAAAAACATCGAATCTCTCAGACCCCCAAAACTGCGCTGCTGGACCTTCTTATATTCTCTCTCTCTCTCTCTTTATTTCCTTCGATAGCTTCGCATTTAGCTTTGGGGGATGGCAGTTTGTAATGTTCTCTCTCAAAAACCTTTTTTTTTATTTTTCGAGGAAATGTACGGACGTGACTCCATGGGCGGATTCCTAACTGGTAATCGACCGCGTCTCCATTCTCGTTTGGCCCTTTTTTTTCTTTTTCTTTTTAAAAATAAATTTTTTATTTTTATTTTTCTGGAGGGGAAGAAGAAGAAAAAAGAGAAATTCTATTTTGTTTTCTTGTTTTTTCTTTATTCGCAATGGAAATTTTGAAATTTTTAATTTTCCCGGGCTTTCTTTGATTTCTCCGATATTTAAATAATGAAGCGCAACTTGATTATTTCCGACTCATTTGCATATTACATGTCGTCCTTAAAGGACTCTACAAAACAGCTTTCAGAGGAATAGAATCCCGCCCTTTTTATTTGTGAAAACTCTGCCAACTGCTGGTGAGATGTGCGATGTACGTCTCTAGTGTTGCACTTGCGGCACTGTGCCACAGCGAAATGCGAATCTACACAGAGTATAATAACAGCCCAGCGGCCCAGCCCTGCTGGAGATATTTGTGACTGGGCACCTTATGTCGTCTCTTTTTTGCCCAGCACGTAGTATATTTGCCATCCGACCTTTGTGGCATCTGCAATTCTATTAGAAAGACAGCGTCGTTTGTTCCCCCCCCCCAAAAAAAAAACTGGTGGACAACAGGCCTCATTGAGCTTGTAATTTCCCAAAGAAACCGACCCCCGTGTGTTCTGCAACAACTCGGATTTCAAACAAAAAAGAGAAAAAGAGAAAGGAAATATAAAAAAATGGAACTGTATTCCAGCACCTTCATCTAGTAGTATTGCCTGTTGCTCGTTGGTCCGCTCATATTTTTCCAGCCCCAAAAATGTTTTTGCCCATAGCAGTGTCAATATGTCGTTCAGATATAAATGATCACTGGAATCGCTTCTTATGCGGACGAAAGGATATCGCACGCCAGCAGAACCGGACTATGTATATGCACAACTAGTGAATGGTTCGCTGATTTCAATCAATTTAGAAACGTGTGAATCAAGTTGCCTATAGATATTCTTTCGTCAGCTGCTCATAGCAAATGTCTTACGGCATACAAGTTGATTATTTGATGTGTTTTTTTTTTGTTATTAGATGTAAACTTTAACAGCAGTATACAGCCGATTATTACTCAGACTTGGTCAAATCTCGAATGGCCTTCGCGTTCCGCGGCTGCTGCTGGCCTCCGATTTTCTGTTTATATATTTTGAAAAAGCCCGGTGGCCGGCGCGGGTGCGCGCTGCTTACAGCATGTAGGATACGCTCGTGTGCAATCCGATATCCACATCCCATCGAGTATAGTATTATATATATTCGGGGCCGGTTTTATATTTTTTTTTTTTTTCTGACGATTACGATTCAATAACTATGGAAAACAAGCTGATTTTTACGAGTCTGTTTGTTCGTTCCTGTCTGAAACGTTTGGCTTCTCTCTGCCCAGCAGCAGTCACGGTATTATAACCGAGAGAGCTGCTCAACTGTTATTTTTATTGTCTTTTGTGTCTAATGTGTTGCTGGCGTACTACGTTATATGACACAAGAGGGGGGAGCTCTCTCAAATCATAATAGACTCCACTTGCATTTCTCTCTGATGTGTTTTGTTTACCGAAGGAATCGCTCTGGCGCCGCCGCCACCGCCGCCACCATCACGCACTGCACAATGAACTCGTAAATTATTTAGCTTACCCAGCAGCAGCAGCAGCAGCTCAGAGTTTTGTTTTCTCTTCTTTTCCTAAAGCAGTTTGTCATATAGAATTGAAGATCGTGTCTCGACGTTTCCGCCCGCAACAGTATATAGCGCTCGCAACCATTTGAAAAACCCCAAAGCGCAAAGATATCGAGTGTAGACATAATTATTATTCATTCCGCTGTTGATAAAATGTGTGACGGTTTTTTCCCCATATTCCCATGATGGTATAGACATCGGGGAAAAGTTAAAATGTCGGCCGAATAAAACAACAATCAGTGCGAGTTTGTATATAATATATTAACCACGAAATGCACGAATATTACACAAATAAAAGAATAGAACAAATGTTCCATTATAGAGACAGACAGACATGTTATTCTATATTTATTTGGGCGAAATAAGTTATTGCGCGTTTGATTTTTGTTTTTTTCTTTTTCTCCCACCAAAGTTGTCATATGTCTCGAGTGTAAATACAAAAAAATCTAACAGAATAAGGCAAAGGACACAGTGAGGGGAGGAGGAGGAGGCGCGAGAAATTGCTGCGTGTGGTGGTGGCGATGGTGATATTTGAAACGCGCGCCGTTTCAAACGCAAAAAGAGAAAAACGGTGGGAGTGCCGAGTGGGTGGGAGAAATAAAGAGAGAGAGAGAGACGTGTGATGTTTCACGGTTTTTCTGGGTCTCTTCTTCTTTCTTCTCTCGTTAGCATTATGTATAGACGGCCCTCCGGTTTAAGTGTTGAAGACAAATTTGCGCTGGCCATATACAAGAGCAGCGGAGGAGCAGTAGAAGAAGAAGACGAAAGATTTTTCTCATTTTCTCCGTCATCCTCGCAATTTGTTTCGTTAACTTGGCCCTCGCTCGTCCGCTGTTTCTCTGATATTTTTTCGTGTTCCCAGATTCTCTGTCCAATCTCCTATTACCGTTTGACAGCCGCCTCCTCCTCCTCCTCCCTTCCAGTTATATTCTCCCTTTTTAGTTTCTTTTTGTTTCTTTGAGTTTCTTTGCGTGCGGCTGTGTGTGTTGTACTGTTGTGTGTATTTCGGGTGTGACCGCTTGTCGGGTCAGCGAGGACGGGGTCGTTATGATAAATTAGCTTATGGCGACTTTGAGCCCATCTCTACTGTATTATCGCCATTCTTCCCCCCTCACACCATCATCCACTTGTCTCTGCCCATTTTGTTCGCCATCAGCTTCTAAGAGTTATTATATACCTTATGAAATATGCTTAGATTTTTAACGGTTGCCTTTAGACTAACACAAAAGAAAAAATCATTTAAATAAATATTTATTACGCAATATAATGAAAAGAAAGATGCGCGAAATTGCACCGTATTTCATCAATTACGTTATTTTTAATTTGTTGAATAAATTAATTGATTGGATAAGGTGAACATATGATAACTAGTCGAGTGTCGAGCTGTTCAAAACCAATTTGGCCGACCTGCTTTGAAAGAAATATAACAGTCGTTTCGGTTATTTAACCCCAGCGAAAAGCAACTCGCGACGAGCGGCCATGACTTTTGGGCCTCCGCCACCTCGTTGATACGCTCCACACCCTCACAGCACATCTGTAGAGAGAAACTGCGTCAACTCTCTCAATGGGTACCATATTGGACAGGCCCCATAGGCCCATCAGCCGCATCATATTAGATCGGATTCTCTTGGTCGGATAGGACATAATATACAGCCCCGTGTATGAACAGAGAGAACAGGAGAGGGCCAGCACAGGTCCGATATACACTATAGAAACGAAGGGCCCTGTACACACACACATATGCCACCTCCTCCCCCCAGTCCTCCTTGGCCCCATGGCCCCTACATCATCTCATAATAATAGGCTCTGTCAAAATTGTTGACACGTTCTAATTAGAGGTCGCTGGCCTCGTCTCCCTCTGATCTTTTCTGTGCGCTGACTTTTCATCCTATGTGACACGCTCCTTTAACTTGCCGAGAGGAGGGAGGAGCGATGAATGAGGCGAAGAGGAAGATGAAGAAAACAAGTCCCAGCAGCGCAGCACCGCACAGAAAGAGGAGCAACATATCCAGCAGCAGCAGGTGCAGCAGCATTGTATTCTCTTTTGACTGGGCCGGTTTCGTCCAGCCGCGCACTTCTCCTTTTTCAGCCGCAGGATCGAATCACTTCAACTTATTTTGGGTTTGAATTTTTCATTTCTAATTTGACGTGGCGATTCCTGCGCCTGGATGTCGTTTCGTAACTTTCACCTGATGCCTTTCATTAAAATCTGATTATTAGACGTTACCGCTTCTTACGTAATCAACATATTACATAATAAAACAACCCAAAACAACCGAAAGATATGAAATTTATTATTTAAAATATCAACGCGAAATGGCCATCCATTTGCCCATGAGGTGTACGGAAGGATATTATTCGATCTATACTTAATGATATTTAAATATGTACGATAGTGAATTTTTTCGTCTGGCTCTGGGTCGTTTCGTTATTAGGAAACGGATCAATGAACTACGGTCGTCTTCTGCAACCGGAGCCGAGAGTCGTGTATGACTCACTCTTGCACGCATCACGCCAGCAGCAGCTTCGTATGTAGTATATGCAGCAGAGTATCGGATGGACTATATTAGACGATGATGATATTATCCAGCTCGGACCAGAGATTCGTGTAAAAAGGCCCGCGGTCGCCCATGTTGTTGTTGCCGAACGAAGGAGAAATCAAAATATCAAAATCAAAACGACCCCAACTTTAGATTATACCGAGAACAAACTATTAGGCAGAGAGATGTCGTCATATTATAATAATAACCCAATTGTTGAACCATTTGCGACGCTCTCCCGTTCCCGATCGAATAAAAAAGGAATGAAATGAATATATTATGCGCAGCAGTTTCATCCGTTGACTTCCGATCGTCTAATGCACTTTGGCTCCTATAACCTGATGTGTATTACCATATAATACGTGTCAGTCTCCCCCCTGAAAAATCAATTACGCGAATGTTATCTCTTTCCCAATTGTCCCAACCACAGCTGGGCAATTGCCAAATCCAAAGAGAAAAGGAGACAACAACTATTTCAAATATTTCCAACTACATATTTCCAGTTAAAATACAGTCGATTGTTGATGATGCTGTCTGGTCGTCGTCGAGTGTCGAATGAATAGCAGAAGAAGAAGAGCTGCTGCTGCTGCAGTGCTGCTGCCTCGAATGACTGCGCCACTGTCTCGACTTTGGCTCATCACGTTCCACTCATCGTCGACATTCCAACACATCCCAACACATGGGGATGATTATTCAATACCACAAATAAAATAAAATAAAATAAAATAAAACGAATTGGACGTTGTAAAGGGAGACGGAGAGAACTATACTATGCAAGATCGGATGACATCAGTGTGGCTTTTCAGCGTTTCCAATCTCTGATTCGATTGGTGCTGGAATAATCAGCCGCCCCCGCTCGTCTATAGTGTCGACTGTCCTATACTATGTGCTGTGCCCCTGTGCGTGGGTGGCACAAGAGTTGTCGAGGGGCCCCTTTGGTGCATTGGGGCGTTCGGCCAATCGGCGGCCAGGCCGTCGGCGGGATGTACAACCGCATCAGCTATAGACTCGGATGTCTTTCACGACGGACGGACGGCCATCATCTCAGCACGCGGGCGAGCGGATCATATCGTTATATCCTGAGCTGCTGTCGACTCAGCGACATTGCCAACAGTCTCGTCGAGTTGTTGTGTTGCGTGACTGAGCTGGGCAAAGGATATCGAATGCAACAAGATGAATCGTTCAAGAAGAAGAGCCGACAGCATTCCGATCATCTCTGATTGAATTCATCTCTTCGTTTTAGAATCAGGAAATTTGGCAACG
This sequence comes from Daphnia pulicaria, assembly GCF_021234035.1. Lineage (NCBI taxonomy): Eukaryota > Metazoa > Arthropoda > Branchiopoda > Diplostraca > Daphniidae > Daphnia > Daphnia pulicaria. Next base: position 8,311,113 of record NC_060915.1, read on the forward strand.
ACTTTGAAGTCTATCTGCTGTTGGTTACGTAATCGAGTCGAACAATAACCTGTTCATTTCAACGAATAATTGGCTGATATTATACCACAAAGAATAATTCATTGAACCGGTATTTAGTACTAAATGGATGAATAGGCCACATGCACTTGTATATCTACTCTCTGCTAATGACATATGTATGACGCATGCTGCCAGAGTCACAGCCGAAAATATATAGTGCTCTATAGCCGCTAGCTATAAATAAAAAGCGACAGAGATGTGTATATATATATTAAGCTCTCATCTACGTTGTATATATATAATACTGTGTGTGTGTGTGTGGGCCGCGCGGTGTGGCCGACCAAGATCTATATAGAAAGAAGATCGAAGCCCCGTGCACACAGTTGACGTCAACTCTCAACTCGCGTTGCCTGGACAACCTGCTGCGGCTGGTGATTCTATACAAGACCGGGAGGTGAAATACCAGCTAGCGCGACATGTTGGAGATTTATTCGCCGGGTGGCATCAGATTCGACATGTGGAAGAGGAGCCGCCGCCGGATGAAGAAGATGATGAACAAGAAGGAGCACGTGTGACGTGGGGCTTCAGCTCTCTCTGCTGGCAGCGCCGACCCTATTCAACAACAAGGCACCGACCATATCTGATCCAAGAGCGCCTTATAACATGTTAATTATCTACAGTCCTATAATAGAGAGAGAGAGCCAGCTCTTTATAACATATGTTGTTGCTGCTTCTGCTGCCGTGTCGCTGTTTTTTCTCTCCGGCGTCGTCTCATCAGCTTTCGTAGGGTCTCCTATTGTGACCGGGAATCTATAAGGCAGCAGCCCACCCGGTTGACAAGTGAAATATATAATAGATGCGCTTGTATTTTCTTGCCCTCACACATCACTGCAGCATCCTAATGTTTTCCTCGACTGTTTCAATGGCTCACAATAACCGCCCGCAGTGGGGGGAAAAAGAAATTAAACGACACGAAAATTTTTAAAATAAAAGAGAACTAACGTACAACGTCTCTATTTCCTCTGTGTAGTGGATGTGGGAGCGGTACAGCTCGCACCGACAGATGAAGAAACCGTAAGCATCACACATAAGGGCCCAGCAGCAGCAACACGGACGTGTTGCCGCAAACAGTTCCATCATTATCCCACGGTCTCCGCAGCGGACCCGCTCAGCGTTAGAGGCTATATATACGCGTAGTATTGCTGTGTGATATGCACGCCGCCTCTTTTCTACTACTATACATTTTTCTTCTCTTTGACCCGTGTGTTGGTTAATATACTCTTTTCTTTTTTGAAAAAACACTCCCCCGCCGTCAAAAACTTTGGCTGGCCAGGTGTCACTCTCTAGGATATACGAGAAGACTTGTATATATGCACCACTCATGCGGTGAGGGCAGTCAGCTCTATATACCAATGACTGGTGGAGATCTAATAACCTTTAGCCTATAAATATATAGATCTGTATATCCTTTCCACCTTCCATTTCATTTGATATCATCACCAGAAAAAAACAAACAAAAATTGGAATCTGAAATTCTAGATCTTTGTTTATTTGTTCATCATCGCCTATAGAAGAACCTTTGGAACTGCGCTGTGATGACTATAGCTATATTATTTCACGTTTGACCTCGGCTTTAGATTTTATTCGGTTCGATTTAAAATATACTACTTTGAAGACTTATAATCTCAATGTTCTTATGTAAGACGTTGTTCCTCTTGGGATTTTGTTCGAATTCATTTCTTCTTGTCGTTGGGCGGTCTGCTATCATTTCGGTAAGTATTGGCGACATGTTTTTGGTTCTCGGGAGTATATCATTATTAGTTTTGTGAGTCTAGATGATATGTTCGTCGCATAGGCAGTAGAAATTATTCGATTGGGTACACAACCGTTTTCCTTCTTATTCCACGAAAAATGGAGAAATATTGAACCTATCTCCAGCCCTATCTCTCAGATTGTTGTATACTTTCGTCTAGATCTATTGTGCACCATATAAAAGTATATAGACTGGCGCTGCGGATAATGTCTTGAAAAAAAGCGACATGATTTGTCGAGGGCGTGTGATGGAATCATCAGCTCGCCATCGATGACACACACATCAGCCACCGCACAATCCCTTCAGACTATATTATAAAAGGACACTTTTCAATACTTTGACTATATATATTTCTCTTTTATGTTTCCACATTGAAAAGATATGGCGCGATATAGTAATAAAGAACGAAAAAACTCTTTCACCCCTCCATATAGATGTATAGAGACATTTCAATATAATATTCCAGCGCTCTATATAGCTATAGCATTGATACATCAGTTGGCCGCTTCTTGTTATACAACTGATCGTTTTTTCGGTGTCGGTGGTGGCGGTGGCTTGGCTTTTGTTGTTCACATCTATATTATACCCCCCTCCATCTGCTAGCGATACACATTTTTCAACCCCCTCTCTTTGTATTCTCATCGTCACATCACACACATGGAGATCAGATATGATAATCCATGCAGCTGGATATTACGTCGAGAGATGGTTGGTATAGGTATAGAGTATCAATGTATCAACAGGCCTATGACAAACTGGCCTAACATAGTGAGTGCAAAAGGGTTGTGGGCACCAGCACTCGCCATGCAGTCCCACAGACCCTCTAGCTACCGACTTCTTTTCTCTCTCTATTGCACGATGATGCAATCGCGGCACATTGGCTCTCGGTAGCTTTACAGCGGCGGGGCGCCCACCCACCGCGGTTGGAAATGATTCTGCCACGCCAACCGTTAAATCTCTTCTCTTTATCCGACGAGATTGACTCTTTGAATGCATTGCCCAAAAGTCACGCCCCCCCCCCCAACCCCCCAACCCCCTTTTGCCACTATAAATTTATATAACCCCTTCCCTATTATTTTTTTTTGATTCATAATGACCGACTCTTATTCGATGAAGTTGTTCTGCTCAAGTTTTCTGGCGAGCGGATTACAAAGTTACACAAAAGCTACACACATATCATCAAATATATTATTTATAAGAGGACTAGACCGATAAGAAACACAGACAGCTTTTTTCTACCCCTTCTTTTCGGCCTTGTCCTTCAAGCAGAAACATTATGTATGTATATATTTGGTTAGAGAGATTGAATTCAATCCTATTTTCGCCAACCAACCAAATAAATCTATTCAAGTTGAATTATTAAGACAGCATTTGATTTTATCTACAAATCTGAAACAATTGTTTATTTAATATTTCGACAGCTAATGTGTGTGTACTATATTTTCGGTCAATCACGTACCAAGGGGAAAACAAACGGCGGTGTCAATAATATATTATTTCTCTGCGGATATGACATGAAAATAGGAGAACAACCGCTAATAGAGAGAATATGAGACCGTGACTGGTTTTTTCTCTTTTTTAAACTTCCTGTTTCCACTCGATTTGTATACGTAGCTACTCTCGTAGGTACTATACTACCATTTTCCCCATAATATTAGTAGCTACTCTCTTTCTCTTCTATTTCTTTGGACGTGTCGGCTGATTAACATAATTCCTGCTGCTGCTGCTATAGCGCTCGCTGCTCCTTTGAAGTTGACTGGTAATCATTTTTTTGGCAACGACGCCAGTTGGGCAATTTGTCACTCGTTTGTCACGGTGGCCACCAGCTAGACACATAACACGCCGGCTCACAGCCCACTTTCCCTTAAACATGTTGTGATGGGACCCCCTGAGCGTCCATTTCCGGTCCAACCCTTTTTTCTCTTTGACTTCTCCTCATTAGAAATTCATTGGGAAACGCCAATTCGTCATGAAAGAGACATTGACTGTTTCCTGTCGTTATTTTGACTCAACAAGAAGAAAGCGCCCCCCTTTTTTTTGAGAAAAAGATTTCCATAAAGACATTTGCATTTTCTTAGTCATCCGTCTCAGCGTCGGATGCAACCAATCACGACGTTGGACCAATGGTGGCTTTTCTATCTTTCGTATTCGTGTCCGAGGAGATGCGCAGCGCATCCTCGAGTGTCTTCCGTGTTTGTCTGTGTGTATACAACGTCTAACGCGCAGACTCTTTCCCCCCAAAAAATCCCCTGGACAATGGAAACCATAAATTACACGGCTTTCCCAGTGACCTCCGTAGAAGTATGGAAATGAATCGAGAAAAATAATTAGACAATGAAGGTATTATTCGCTGTGTAGGTTAGACCTTTGGTTATATAATAGGCTAAATGCGGTTAAATATTTTTTTAAACAGACATTCGAGACGACTCTTCTATATACAGTCATCAATGTTTTAAAAAAAAAGTTAAATGTGTAAAACTTTGAACTTTAGAGTCTAGGCGGTATATACTACTACGCCGGTTATTTCGATGAGGGCGGATCGAATGGAGTTGATCGTTTCCGAGATGAGACTATATATACTTAATATTCTTCTTTTTTTACTCTCTCGCTCTACTACTCTCTAGAGCTATTCGTTTTTCCTCAACCACGCGATTTTTTACGACAGCCGCCCATCCGTCCGATGAGCGTGACCGAAAGCAATTACAACTCAAATTTATTGTTTAGACTGGTCTTTCTTCTATATGCACGTCCCCCTTTACATTTTTCACTTCATTATTTTCGGTTAGTCTTTCTTGAAAAAGAATAATAATTTCAGATTCAGTATCTTCGAGGATCACTAAATTTATCTACACTATATATTAATAAGTTAGTTAGAAGCATAAGGACAACAGTTCAGCAAATCACCATTTCTACCATGCACCATAAGACGGAAAGGAGAGGATTTTATTTGATTTTGGCCAAGGATATACTGGAAAGACTACCTCGGGCCATCTACTGGTGTTTTGATGATTTGAAAAAGGCCATCTAGTGGTAATATTGGTAATATATTTTCGTGAGTGAACAAACATCTGCTCACGCTGCTTGCATCGGAAAAAAATAGTTGAACTCACGTAGAGATGTATCACGCAGAAAATAATAAGAAAAATAACAGATGTGTACTTTAAAATAAATAAATACCAAAATAATTAAGGGAATTAAATAGTTAGTAAGAATTGAGGCTAATGAGGTTAGATTACCCCACGTCACATTTTGTTCATAATTGTAAACGAGAATTCGTTTATATCATCACACACATTCACACACACTGTACGGAATGGCTTTTCGCTTTTGATTTTAGATATTTTTCAACAAATAGAAAATCCGCTGCATACATTTGTCGTTATTGCACCTACACTATATTTTTGAAATAATTAACTATTTATTTTCCGGTAGAGTTTTGAATAACGGTTCTTATCAGAAATAACTACAAAGTTCATGTAAAAAATGTCCAATTCATTCTACGTTATCATCTTTTTTCATAACTTTACTAACCGAGGAGCGCAATAACAGAGCCAGTTAATGGCTCTGTGCTCTGGCAATAAGATTGAGTCCCTACCGCTCATGTGTTTAGGGATTGAATAGTAACGAACAATAAGTGGCAGCACTTGTTTTACACCTTCTCTTCCTATCCTCATTTTTGTGAGACTCTTTCACTTATCTCGCTTCTGCATCAGGAACACCACCATGTCGCCGGTAAGAGTACTTTTAAATTAGCAAATCCCTTGTAAATTGACTGGTAATTGTCTCAAGACGAAAGTAATGTATTGAGTAATATGCAAGTAGATCAGTTATTGATATTTTTTGACGTTTTTCATATTTGTTGATTGAAAATTGAAATAGACCACGCTGTCAACGTGGTGTGAGTGGGTAGTACCTTAGGGAAACTGATGATACATCCATTATAACCGAACTAGAGTCTCTGAATCTTTATGTTGAATGGATTAATCTGAAGTATCATTCGCACCATGTTTAAATCATGTTTAAAGTTGAAAGTTAATGTGTCTTTTTTAAATCAGGCAAAGAAAGCACCAGCATCTGCTGATCCCAAGAAGGCCCCGGCCCCCGCTGCAGCCAAAGCTGCCCCAGCTGCTGCTGCTGCAAAGAAGCCAGCTGAGAAAGCCCCTGCTGCTAAAGCAGCCCCAGCTCCAGCTCCAGTGAAGGCTGCTGCTGCAGGAACTGCTAAAGCTCCTGCTCCAGCTCCAGTTACCAAAGCCTCTGCACCAGCCGCCAAAGCTGCAACAGCTAAAGCTCCAGCTGCACCTGCTCCTGCTGCCAAAGCTCCAGCCAAGGCTGCAGCACCAGCAAAGGCAGCCCCCGCTGCTGCTGCCGCTCCTGCTGCTAAAGCTGCTCCTGCCAAGGCTGCCCCCGCCAAGGCTGCCCCCGTTAAGGCTGCTGCTGCTGCTAAACCAGTGGCTGCTCCAGCTCCCGCTGCTGCTCCCAAGAAGGGCTCTGCAGCCCCTGCTCCAGCAGCCAAGAAAGAAGCTGCTGCCCCAGCCAAGAAAGGTGCTGCTGACAAAAAAGCTGCCCCTGTTGCTGCTCCTGCCGCTGCTGCCCCCGCTAAGCGAAAGGCTGATGCCCCTGCTGAAAAGAAGGCTCCAGTTGCTGAGAAGAAACCAGCTGTTGAGAAAAAGGCTGCTCCGGCAGCTGCAGCTCCCAAGAAGCCAGAGGCTGCTGCTAAGAAACCAACAGAGAAAAAAGCAGAGAAAAAAGCTGCTCCATTGAAGGCAGCAGTAAAGGCAAAGAAGGAGACTCCCAAGAAACTGGAGGCTGTCAAACTCAAGGGAAAAGGCTACAAGGGCAAGAAACTTAACCTCAAGTTTACCATCGATTGCACTCACCCAGTTGAAGATGGCATCATGAATGCAGCTGATTTTGTAAGTAGCTATCCAAATCTTATTACTGAGGGACTTATGTTCCAAAGTACTAATGATCAATAGGTTAGGGTCACCTTCCCTAACTGGTTGGACTCTAGATTCCCTTAATGGGTTTCTGTTAGGGTCACCTTCCCTAGAAGAGTCAGTGAAGACCAAGATCTCTTATTTGTTTACAGGAAACCTACTTGAAGCAGCACATTAAGCTGAACAAGAAAGTTGGAAACTTGGGTACCCACATCCAAACTGAATTGGCCAAGAGCAAGATCATTGTTTCCTCAGATGTTCCTTTCTCCAAGAGGTATGTGTTGTTCTGATGTTTGATTACAGTAATTTATATGATGATATATCCATAAGATTAACGAACTAGAGTCTCTGAAAACTGATGTGTGGACTACTCTGAGACTATTGTTGATCTTTTTAGTAGGTTAATGTAAATCAGTGAATTAAGTATTTTATGTTTAAATTAGGTATTTGAAGTATCTCACGAAGCGGTATTTGAAGAAGAACAACCTTCGTGATTGGCTGCGAGTTGTTGCTAACGGAAAGACCTCGTACGAGCTCAGATATTTCAACGTAAGTGAATGATGTCAAATGTGATAGTACCAGTAACTAATTTGTTTTTGTTTTTAGATTAACAACGAAGAAGAGGATGATGATGATGATAAGGAATAATCTGTTTCTCTTGTTCCGTTTTTGCTATCTGGTAATAAACGATGGCCATGACATTTGTACAATTATTATTGTGGAAAATTTCACTATTATTCTAGTTAAATTTGAAAGGGTTTGAGTTGGTTTTAAAGTAGTTAAATAATTGCGATAATCAAATCTAATTTTTAAATTCCTGATAAAAGTGACAGTTAAATGATGGAATGGAATAACCTTTTGACACGGGAACACTGGTTGATATTATTACACATAACTTGTATTATCGGTAAAGATTAATGGCAACATTCACATTACCGACGATTTAAGTCCAAGTCTTCCATAAACGAGGTCAAATTTAAACGAATCTTTTTACTTCCTTGACTTACACACTGGAGAAGATTCATCATCTGCCTTGGAGAATATTCCTGAAAAAATGTTCAATACAATTGTTGTGTTTAACTTTAAACAATACTGAAAACAAAACTAAACTTCTCTTCATACCAAATCAAAATTATTACCGTTTGTTCTTGAATCCATTTTTCCAATGCATTTTCGGGAAGATAATATGCTTTAATGTACGTTTCAACTATGGATGGATCGGGAAAAGGTCTTAATCTAGTTAGACATTCGACTTTCACTTGGAAATGCCTCAAATCCAATTGCATTAATGCACGGCCTTCATTCGTGCATTTCCGCACAGCGGAAAACCTATCAAAGGGTAACTATTTTTTAACATCTTTTATAGACAGTTAAAGCTAATACCCGTCAAGCAGCATGTGATAACACACACGAAGGATTTGATCCCATAAAATGTTGTATATCTCGGCAGGCAGCGTATGAGGGTAGCAGACACGAAGAACACTCGAATCGTAATCGTTCAGAACCTGCAAATATAAAAAAGAACGAAAAATGCTGTAGAGGAATCGAATGAAAATTTTGCATTAATGAAGTATTTTCCTATTAAATTTCGTGGTCACCTATGTAGGAACGCCCATCCGTTTGCCAGATTTTTTTTTATATACAACAACATACAACTGGTGGAAAACCGGAAACGGAAGCAGTAAAACAAGTAAAATAGTAACAATGATGACCACACCGACAAAAGCCTTTCCATACACAACTACTCTAGAGACCTAGAACTGAGGGCTTCCTTAGCGGTTTCAATTGTACATCAACAGCTTTGGGAATTGGATGACAATATTTATCTCCGAAAATGTGGTCCATTTTGCATTTAACCGTTTTCTTGGCATTATTTTTCTTTAGTTTTTCGTTAGAGTGGGGTACTCATTCACTTTTACAACCCGGAAGTTGTCCAAACTCTAACTCGATGTCACTCAACATTCATCAGGTATGTTTTACATGAAAATCTTTCCGTTCGATAACATTAATTTGCTTTCATAATTCTACAAATATAAGATAACAGGGCAGTGGATAATTCAACATCTCCCATGGCCATTTCCCCAGTGTTGTCAACAACCCATTTTAAACTTCGAGGAAGATACTGAGGATCAGAATAAAACCGGAAACGACACTAATAGCCACTGGATAAGAATATCATTGGATTGGCCCAATTGTAAAGACCGACCAGAGACATGGCAACAACCATTGAAGTTTCGTCTTATGCAAAATCGAATCACCGAAGGAACATTTCTAATAAAACTATCCTGGCCTTTCAGTACAGCATTATAAAATTTAAGTTCCTGGCCTAGTATATAATTTTGTGACATTTTTCAGGCGCATTTGGTTTTGCTACACTGAATTTTGTTTCAATCGACTACAAAAAGTACGCAGTTGCTTACATCTGTCACACCTTTCTTCTTGAACACATTGCGATTCCGTTCATTATGGTACGAACAAACACAGACCTAGATTTCACTGATTGGCAACGAATGAAATGGACTTTGATAAAACAAGTAAGTACATATATTTTCGATCTTAAAAAATTCCCATGTTCTAACTCGTTACGAAAATAGGGTATCCTATCTGCATGGACTCTAATTGAAACGAAAGAGCAATGCAATGAAGTTATCGATTATAACTCTGATCGGAACGAGGGAGACACATTTCATGAAAACCAACCAAACAGCTCAGAAATCTATGACGGCAGTGGCCACACTGAATCGAGTAATGCAGTAAGTTTCCCAACAAATACTGATGAAGAGTACATACAAAATGTACCATACAGTAAAGACGGAAAAACTACGGAAACGGCTTCTGTAGACCCTGACGCAGAATGGATAACGACAAAACATACTCAAGTACGTGTAGCCTTTGTCGAAGAAAGCTGTGAGATACGGTTGAGAATAATTAATTTCAAATTTTGTTGCTGATTTTTTTTTTTCTGATAAGATCCAAGGACCAAACCAGAAACCAGAATATCCTACCCCGGACACTGTGCTATGGCCGGCAATTTTAATGGAAAATCAACCTGCTTCAGACCATCTAGAAGGAATTCCCACATACACTACAGCTGCTGAAATTGCACCACTTATTGCACCTTCCAGCGGCTCCGGCGGAGAAGAATTGGGAATAAGCGACAGAACAATAGAACTAAGAGTAAAGAAATGAACACCTTACCTGAAGTATATAGTCCACGTAAGAACTGTGCTGGCTCATTACTTCTTTCACCTCCCACTGAACGCGGCTCATCATGTTTATAATGTGTTCTGAATCAAGGTATCTATGGGCAACTACGCTGAAGATTGGGACACGCAAATCGTGTGCCACTGATGTAGTCTGCAAAAGAAAAGTAAATATTAAAAAATAAATATTGGTTCAATTGAAAGAAATTCACTAAAACAAACTTGTGAAAAAAATTGGTTGAGTAGAGATTCTTTAGAAGGTGGAATCAAATCCAAAAGATTCGGCCGCAGCAACTCTAACTGGCGAGCAAGGAAAATAACTGACTCGGCGGCAATCAAACGGAGTTTGAGTCCATACAATTGATTAGGATGATCCAATTGCAAAGGAAGGCAGACTTTAGGGCACGATACTTTATCTCCTGCGGAAGAAGAAAACGCAGCAGTGTCTTCAGCGGAACCGACCGTTTCTGAAGTGGTGGTTAAAATTAAGGTCTCCTCGATTTTCATGAGTACAGCACGAAGCTTTGGTGACGTTACATCAAGTGGTGAAGAAGTTCCAAATATTTTATGCACAGCATAAAGGTAGTAATCGAACAACTGGTTCAGACATATCAACACGTCGAACGCAATTGTTTTTAATAAATGCATAAAGTGGATGTATCGTCCAAATAAGCGTAGTACGGATAAAGTTGTGTTTGCCAGAAGTGGTAGCACAGATCCACCTTCTATTTTTCGGTCGTCATTACATTCATACGAACTGTCTGAAATCCCGGATGAGCCAATGAATCTTTCTTCTGGTGGAGATATTGCACGTGACGAGAAGGGCGAGGTAACTGAATCCACGAGGTAGAAATTCTCATTTGAAGGCGCTTCAGAGTTACTTGAGGAAAGTTTACTTTGATTGAGGAATCGAAATTCCATCAAATGGAACACGTTGAAATTCGAACGGACTGGGCATTGCTCCCACGATTCGTTTTCTAAAAAGACACGGAGTTCATCAAGCTTCCCACGATGAAAGCCGCGAAAGTAGTTTATGCTTTGTTGGCGAACACTCTCTCTGAGAACCTCGGAATTACTCTGGCAAAACTGCTTTCCCATTTCGACTAGAGTTTCTACTATGTCCAGCATATCTAGTAATTCATCGGTGCTGAGATGCCACACGTCAAAAGAAGATAGCAAAGTCCGAATCTTGATTTGGACATCTTGCCACAGACGTGTTCTTCCATGCTGAAGCTTTTGTTCGAATAAAGCAGCGGGAACTGGATCGCACTCACCCTTCGAATGATCAGTATGCCATCGGTGGATTTGATTGTAGTTGACTGTGATTTTCCACAAGCAAGTGCTTAATTCACACAGACATGCAACATACAGTTTGGAATTAATACATTTGCAAAGTTCATGGAACTGAAGTTTATGGTATTCTGTGGAAAGTTTTAGATTGTCAGCATCTATTCCTGATGTGAGATTGGAGCAGGAGAGTTCTGCATACTTCTGCAACAATGACAATGTTTGCTGATGAAGTCCTGAGGCAAAATGAAGGTTCAGTTGGTCTAATGCTGCAGATTGTTTCCCGAGTAACGCAAATGCTGACTGTAGCTTTCCATACTGATTTGAATCAAATTCTTTGCAGGACTTTGACAAACCAACATCTAGTTGTTCTTCAGCAAGCTCCATGGTATCTTGAAGTCTTGAACTCAACTGAGCAACACAATTGAAGTGTTTGTATGTGTTTGCAACATGCTGGCCTTCAACAATAAGCTGTATTGCTGCAGCATAGCTTTGCTCTCCTAGTAGTTCCTGAACCCTTACATTCATTTTCCCCAATGTTTGTATGGTTTTCAAAGATTTTGTTATTTTTATTAGATGGTGCTGACGTCTGTAGTGTGCTAGTAGTCCCAGGCTTGCAGTGGTCAAGTTGTTTCTTGCTTGACTGATAATAATTAAAGAATAGATTAGAAGTAATTCAGTTTTATAAAATAATAGAAAAATACTTTATATTAATCCGTCCATTGCTGCATGTGTCTAAGGCCTATTAAAAAAGTACATTAGAAATATTCACGATTCACCAGTGAAATAACATTTTTTAATAAACATTACCATATCAAGATTTTCCTGGAGCTCCAAAACTTTACACAGCTCATCGGCACAATGAGTTTGCTTCTGATGAATCATAGAAAACAATTTATTTGTTACACAACTTAACTGTATTCCTAAGATTTGTCTCTGATGTCTGATGTAATTCAAATCAATGACCAATGGAAATTTATTTAGTTGATATCGTCCTCCATTGCAGTTTTCATCAACAAACCCTGCTTCAATTGTATCAAAAACTTCTTGTTGAGAATCTGGATCTGAAGAAGCATTTTGATGGACATGCAAAGAATCACGGTCAAGATTTTTTATATCTGCTGTCGATAGTCCAAGTTGTTCCTCTACGGAGACTGACACTGACGTCGGTATATCACCCCCTTCTTTACTTAAAGTCAACAAATCTAAAACTTTCTGACGAAGATCCATTTAACTGAATGAAATATACAACAGTGCCTTGGGGAAATCGGGAACAAACTTTTTCTGTACCTATATGTTATTGTTTAGTAGTTTAGTCATCTATTGCTCTGGTTTAGTTGACATATAAGGCTGACAGACAACATTAGATGTGCTACACTTCACTAGTTCATTCGTTTACCCCTAGCGGTTGAATCTGAAGTTGCCATGTAAACAAAATGCTTGGGTTGCGACTTTTGCGAGTTTCACGTTAAAAAAAAAACAAATAAATAAAATCCATAATACCCACAGAAAAAAAAACAGGAAATAGTACGAATCAACGAATGTTCACTTTTCAGCAGCAACCGGCTTAGCTTAACGACTAATTTAAAAATTAAATTGTGTTAGAATCTTGAATTTAAAAAAACCCGTTCCAGATCCGAGATCGACTGACAAGTCTATAGAATCTCTATGATTAACAAAACACTATACTTCAGCACACATTCTTATCTCTAATAATGCTCTGCTCCGGTTCCGGTAGACTGTTTTTTTTTTATGTTTACGTTTTATACCGAAAAAGGAATCACAAACCAAGAAACACGATGAAAGATAAGTTGTCTGGGCTTTAGGTTTTAGACTTTCCTTATCGTCACGCAGCTAAAATTCGACCGGGCTAGTTAAAAATCAAAAATGTAACCAAATAAAGAACGTGTGGTAGGGAATGTACTGGCACGCCATCAGAGACCAGGTTGCAATATTTTCGGTATCGACATGTCGTGTAATTTATTTTATTTTATTTAAACTTACCAATCAGGCAAGAGGCAACTACTACTTATTCAAAAATGAAACGTGAAACCTTGGTGATGTCGCCAATACAGTCGTTGAAAGCCTCCTTCTGGGCTCTGGCTCTCATGACAGAGGCCTGGAGAGAATCTGGCGATGCAAGTCGCGTAGCACAATTTTAGAAGAAATCCGTGCTCCGCTCAATTCTTCAGCCAAATTAAAAAAACAATATTATGCCAATGGCATCTACCGGTAAAAATTCATACGAAAAGTTGAATCAAATGAATTTCAATAGCGTGAAAAGAGTTGGTAGACCGAAGACGTACGTAACAACTAAGAAGGCAAAGAGAACGAAAAGGCGACCGGGTAAATACCGGGTAATTAGCGCTTTCAATTTTGAATTTCCACATACCATTTTTCTTTCTATCCGGCAAGCAATACTTTTCCTCCGTATTACAGCACGCGAAAAAAAAATAAGAACGAGGTTTTTGGACTTGGGCTGTACTGAACATTGCTGATGTTAATAAACATCGGTATTATGTAGACAACAGGACAGATGTAAAAATTTGTTGCAAAATTTGAGGCAGTTTTTCCAAGTCCATGCAAACATAGGCGCTTCCTGCTGGCAGTTGCTGTGAAATTCGATTGGCCTGTAGATAAATTTAGTTAAGAAACCGTATGTGTATGAAAATATGGTCAAGATGAATAATTACCTGGTCACCTAACGAACCTATAAAAACGACTGCTGATCTGAATGTTTTAAAAATAATAATAATTTAGTGCCCTATTTAGTTCAAACACAATCAAATAATAGTACCGAACATTATCCGTAGCAGCAAGCGACTGAGCCAGATGCACTGCTGGAATACCGTAACGCTCTAGATTGGCGTCGGACAAAAGTATGACAAATGCTTCGTCTAGATCGGTTGACTCACTTAAACTAGCAATTGATTGTTTTGACGCTTCCAAAGTGTGGTCTCCGGCCATGCAAAACTGCGAATGAGCATGCATGTTGAGTAGAACTTCGAATCTCTGCTTGTCGTCTTTTGGAGGGCGACCAACGTTAACTAACTCAAGGTTAAGAGTTTCTCCAGAATGCCCAACTATATCATAGCGCCATTTTTCAGAGTGACCCTCTAAAGCTTCCATAAATAAGAGTACAGCGGCCATTTCTCTTTCGAGGCGATGGTCGTAGCTATTAAACCTGAAATAATACTTATTATTAGATTATGATTATTGCTTTGAATAGAACCGTTTTTACCTATACATACTACCCGAAACGTCGACCAAAAGCCTTAAATGCTTTGGCTTTTCCGCTGGTGCTCCTAATTCGGGATGGAGTTCCGCTCGACGACGATATATGTTTTTTTCGCCAGTTAGACCTTCAATAATTTTAGAATCATCTAAATCTCCGTAAGTCTGGTGCCTGATCCATTGTCGCTCTTTGCCTTTTGCTTGAATATTGTCCAGGATAACTTTCAGGGCCGTTACCTGATAAAAAATTAAATAATTAGCCAGAATTTCATGTTAAAACAAATAAAATTGCGCACTTGTTTCTGGACACTTGAAGAGAATTTCTGATAAAGTTCTGCGTCAACGGGATCCATGCGAATTTGTTTTAAACGCTCTTGATATGCTTTTTTACCCATTTCCCTTGCTGCTCGTTGGATTTCCTCAGGCACCGCTGCCTTATCTTCATCCGATACCTAACAAGATTCTAAGTTTAAAAAAGGATGATGAAACTAGAGTAAAATTAGAAATACTTGATGAACATCATGACCAGCGTCAAGTCTGTAAGGTCCACCACGTCCACCTAGACCAGCAGTATCCCGGCCGCCAGTTCCACCAGCCCAAGTATTGCCACCGACATGAGGCGTATTTTTCGGATCAATTTTTCCTACTTTTGGACCTGATAAATCACCACTTTTTTGGGTGCGTTCAATTGTTAATTGCCCAGCGTCATCTAAAGAGTACATTTACGGATGGAATGTTAAAGTTTGAATTTGCACAAAACTATGAAAATAATTAAATACCGCCAACGTTACTCCTCCAAACTTCGAGGGATTTCGCAATTTGTGATTGATTGACCTCCCACAGTCGAATAGACCCAGAATCGTCTACAGTAACGACGCTTCCTTCGCCGTATGAAGCCAGGTGAATCTTGGAATCTGAATTACCATAACGACGTCTTTGCTGTGAACTGTTACCAGAGGCAAACAATTAACATTTAAGACTTTATCCAAACTTAATAGGCTTAAAAATTGTCACATTGTTATTGGTCAAACATATCATACTTTGGTACAGGGATGTATCTCAGAGTTTGTCCAGTTAAATCGGCCACTTGCAAAAAATGTGAATTGTTCCCATGGTCAATAGGTTTTGGAACCTCACTGCTTGGTACGAGTCGCGCAACCTTGTAAAGCGATAACAATAAAATAATAACAAATGATTCTTAGCAGAGAACAAAATGAAGTACCGAGTTATTATGTGGAAGTAAAACAGCATTTGCTGAATCGGAGCAGACGTAACCGGGCCACACAAGAAGTTCGTTTTGGGGAATAGTCATCTGAACCGCGAAATAATCTTTTGCAGTAAAAAACGCCTTGCTATCCGAATGATTTACTATGTGGGACGTTACGGGGCCTAACGGCTCGGATTCTTCAATCAATCGCAGTTGGCCGTTTTCGACTTCAAAGAGATATTTTCTGCATCAGAAAATATTTGTTATTTTACAGATAGCTGCATATTTCACATATGTAAATCAACTCACTTATTTGACTCTCGTGACTGGATAAGGATGTTCTCATTCATCACAAGGTGGACACTTTGAATATCAAAATCCAGTTCATATATTGAGCAGTTTTCTTGGTTAGTGTTGAACAATTCCAACTGGCGTCCGTGTGGTTGATAGAAAACCTAAAATGAAAGCTGAAGTGAGGATTGCGATAAAATATCATTGTTTAAATGGTCATTAAGTTACCAGCATGTTCAATTTGGATAATGCTCCAGCCAAAATCATTTGATTACTTTCAGTATTTTTGCCACCAATCCATCTCTGGCTCAAACGCCCGAGTGAAGAATTTGTAATAGAAGGAGTCGTCCGGAAATCACACATACCAATTTTCTGGTTCATATGATCAAACATCAGTAACTTGCATCTCTGTGGATTAAGAAGTCGCATAAAAGATGTTTACTTGAAAATACACATTGAAAATTTCTTCTTAAATAGTTTTACTTCTGGATCAAAAATCATTATTTGATTTTTCATGGCCGCTATTTGAAGCCGGCATTGGTTTGCGTAGAAACCGGAATCGACGAAGCGATCGAGCTGTGTTTCCAACAAAGAATTGGTCTTTAAATCAAGACTGTACAGCACAGCTGGACTAGTTGTAAGAATGTGAATAAAATCGTTCTCTTCTGAAGCCACTAAGCCATGGATCCATTGCGTTTCGCCGATTGGTAATTTCCAGTTGGTTTTCTGTTCAGAAAACCAGAGAAGTCGCGCTTCTGTTGGTGACAGTTGAGAGTTTGTCCCACGTGACGAAAAATTTCCCGAAAGACCAACTGATTTCTTAACAACATTTGGTGCACATGGCTCAAGGAGTTTCCACTCGCCACCAAAAATGGGCGCAGCCAGGGGCTGTTCCACTGCAAGTGCAATATTGTTTACACTGGCGCCCAGGGGAATTCCATGTTCGTGAAAAACGCGAGTGATCAGTTCTTTCACTTCCGAACTATAAATAGAGAATTGACAATTTTTAAAAACTTGTGCTTACAAATATATGTCCGCAATCTTCTCACCTATAAGCATCAAAGTCGAAGACATTGGAAACTGTGCGGACTACGCCATCTTTCGGATAGCGCTACCAAAAGCAAATAATTTATGTTAATTTTGAACTTGAAAATGAGCGAATTCTTATTACCTCCAAATGTTTGACGACGTTGATGACTTCTCGAGTAGAATATGGATAAGTAAGCATGCCTTGATCGGCAAGGCTTCTTAATTGAGCAAATGCTTGGACTATTGATGTTAAAGTTCTTTTTTCAACAGAAGGCCCGAAATGGCGTAGAAGTTCCAGTTCAGATTCAAAACTTGGGTTTTCTACGGCATGAACGCTGAACACATCACCTATTGGTAGATGACGCAACAACGACACATACTATTGGTTATATATGTACAAATAAACATTGGATTCAATGATACGCACCCAATGATGCAAAGAAGTCGTTTCCAAGGAATGGAAAACCTGGTCGATTGGCAAGGACAATCATTCGAAAATCAGGATGTAGTCTAACAATATCACTCTCTTTGGTGTCACATCTAACTCCTCTGGGTAAAATTCGGCGTCCGTCTGCCAATAGCATTTCACCGTTTTCAATCAAAGTCTGTTGAGAAAAACAATATCGTTAATGTGTGAATAAATTTTTTTTTTTTATCCCGGAGAAATTTAAATTTAGAATAATTACTTTGAGAATGCATGTAACTTGTGTTGGAGCTTTATCTGCTTCGTCTACAACAAGGACGCTTCCATCTTGAGCGGCTCTTACCAACGGCGAGTCCTGGAACTTGACGATACCCTGGAACACTGTCGGCTGAACTGTTAAACTTTGCACGGTCGTGTCACTATATCCAATTGTGATAGAAAATAGTTAACGGTTTAAATTATTGTTCAATCAAAGGCTGTAAAACATGACAAACCGATGGAGTTGAATATATTCTCTAGGTCGATTCATGAGGGCCAGCAGCCTGTCTATAAGGCGGTTTTTGCCAACACCTTGATTACCAACAAGTAACAAATGATCTCCAAGTAGGAAATCCTGAAGTAACGCTTCCAACACCCGCAGATGCTGAAATTGGGGGGGGGGGGGGGAATATTTAATTAATAAAACGATTTGTTTGAAAATATTATACTGTTATTTACTTGATCGGTATCATAGAAAACAACATCAGGTACTTTAGCCATGTTACCCTGTTCATAAATCTTAGTTTTTGTTTGGCCTAATTTTAATATACCGCCTTCAACTGAACAAGTTAACTGAGAATCGCCTGATTCCAGCTGTGTTGCTTTTTCCATTCCGCACGACTTCATAGCTTTGAAAAGTGCTTCTTGGGGCATCCTCGGTAAAAATTTTGACAAACAAGTTCGTTCTACTAATTCCCATGGATC
Organism: Daphnia pulicaria; assembly: GCF_021234035.1. NCBI lineage: Eukaryota > Metazoa > Arthropoda > Branchiopoda > Diplostraca > Daphniidae > Daphnia > Daphnia pulicaria. The sequence continues at coordinate 8,329,501 of NC_060915.1, forward strand.
ACTACTTGGGTATTCCTAAATTCATAGATAACCATTTAAATATGCACCTTTTTTTTTAATTTTAAAGACTATTACTTTTAAACGTTTTGCAAGTCGAAGAAGTTGTCGAGTTGAAAGAGAAGACGCTAAACCACCTAGAGTTGGATCACTTGAATTACGTAAGTGTTGGGCCAGTTTCATTATAGGATGCATAGACATGGCAAGTTTATCTCCTATTAATGCTTCAAGAATATTGATCTCTTCTGCCTTGTTCATCGGACGGAGGGTGTGATAAAAGAACATGGAAAGAACTTCGGGAGAAAGCCAATGACTTGAATTTTTTCCTAAATAACAGCGTTAACATAAATTTATTACATGAGAGACAATCGAAAATGTATTATCATACCCGTTGAATTTGGAGGTTCGGCAAGCGCGACGATACGGAAATCCTTATGAACCTTTAACAGCTTCTTTTCAGCCATGGCTTCATCCGAACAATTTAAGTGTTTTTGAAGAGCATCGTATCGATCATGGCGAAGAATGCGAGATCCATCAAAAAGTTGCGCTTCTCTCTCATGTACAAGACTAAAAAAAAAAAGAAGGTCGTCGGGCATTCAAAAATAAAAATGATATTTTCAAGTAATAATGTGCACCTTTGGATAGTAAAAAGTGTTCCCGTATTAATGCGATGAAGACCGTCCAATACAGCTATCTTTCCATCTATAGCTGCTTTTAGGAGTGCAGAGGGAGTCCAAACGGTATCACCGTTCGGCAAAGTAGATCTCTGTTGCAACAAGTCCCGTGATGTCATATCCTACCAATGTAAAGAGTGAATTAATCTGCCATTGTAAAATTTTTAGAAATGAAAACCACCTGATACAACATGATAGGCTCTATTTCTAATGACAACACGTTAGCTAATTGTCGAATAAGAGTACTTTTCCCGCATCCACGATTTCCTATCAGACAAATGTCGTGAATCTGTATCGATTCTTTTAATTCTTTGACGATTTGCTGGTGGTAGTCAGTCGGAATATAATCTTCAGTCGCTGTTCCACGCGACATTGATGGAATTGGAATGTTTTCTGTTTGCAAATTGTTGTCAATTTTAAACATTTCCATAAGATCTTCTACCATCTTCTGGCCGTCTTTCGTTAAAAAGGTTTTGTAAGGATATAGGCGTTGCAGTACACTACCAACTGAGAGATTCGGATTATTTTCCTATGATCACGAAGAAAACAAAAAATTTAGTATGAGATCATCCAAGAATTTCTGAGATTTACTGTCGTATTTTATATACTAGCTTATAACAATGTAAAATTGCAAAAGATACGAGAAACTATACCATCAGTGCAGCTGCTAAGGGTAAAGAATCAATAGGAAAGTCAGGCAATCCTTGGGCTTTTGATTCGCTTGCATTAATCGCGTACGCAAAGGAAGCCAATTCAATTAGGGAATTTTCTGGAACTCCAGGAGCGATTTGTGTAAGAGTTAATAATTGATCCTTGAATGGTTTTTGGTCAATTTTTAAAGCTTGAAAACGTGAACGTAGCGGAGGATCTAACGGGTGACCACGATACTTTGGAACGGGAAGTCCCAAAGCAATTACCCTGAATTTGTCATCAACTCGGACCAACTTCCACTTTTCAAGATCGGTAGAACGACTAGCCTGCGAATGGTTAGTTCATTTATAAATGCATTTTGTTAATTATTAATTTAGGTAAGCGTGTAATACCTCAAGAAGTTTGTCATAGCGCGACGACGAAATTAAAAGCCTGCCATCCTCCAAAGGCATTTCTCTATTTTCTAATAGATTATTCAAAACAGGCAAAACATTTCGTTCTGTTTTTTCTATTCCATCAAGGATTAAAATCCTTCCGTGAATAGCAGCTCTTACAGCAGCCTGTAAAAAAAAAAGCATTTAAATGTTGCCGGAAAACTCAAAAGACCCTAAATAATATTAAGAAAAAATGTTGTACTTGATCTTCAAAATGAGCTGAGCCATTGTGAATCTCCCTTCTTTGTTTCAAATCACTTTCAGTGGTGTCTCTAGAAAGAGCAATATACTCAACCTCCTGGTTAACTAACTGAGCATACAAGTGTGCAATTTTGAATTTTTCTGGCCCAGGAGGGCCAATCAAAAACATATCTTGGCCAAGGGCATCTTTTTGCAGCATCCATCTTAGCTTTTTTAAAGTAGATTGATCAGGATCAATGTTGTCTTCAAAATTAAAAATATTTATCAATCTTTAAGTAAGTTACATTTATGTATCGTCTATAATGATACCAATGCTCAGCTTACCATATTTTGATGGGATTAGTTCAACATATTTACTCTCTGTCAGTTTTCTAGAAACACCTCCTATGACCAATTTTTCTTCGTTTTTAAATGATTGTTGCGTCAAGGAAATATATCGCTTGGAAATTTTCTCGTAGCAAACTTTCGAACGAATGCTTGAGTGACCGGCATTATACCTTGACAAATGGGCACTTACTCGAGAAAGACCTCTAATATACATTCTTATCAAACAAAAATAATCTTTTCAATAAAAAACTATTATGAACATGTTCACGAGAACAATATGTTTATATAATTCACACAAAAAACAGAGTTGCTCGCTCGTCGCAACTCACAACCGCTTGTAGCAGAAGACAACTTTCGAATGTTTACAAAATAGCTGTTGCAGACGATTTTTCGATATTTTTAAATGATTATTTTATGAAAATATTACTTGAATTTCCAAAGCATCACTTTTCCTAAATTCAGCCAGTAAATAATAGGAATGATTCGAAGAATTCTGAGTAAAGGATTCGGTGTTGGGTTATGCGTTTTACAGTATGGGTGCATAGCACATTGCTTCGTAGAACACGTCGCCGAATTGGTCGTTGTAAGTCTTTTTTTTCACGATTTTTTTATTGAAATATTTTTATTATTCTCGTTGTGATTACCGTAGTGCTCTGGCCCCTCAATGGAACCGACTATATACTCGGACGACATCATAATTTCAGAACACATCACCACAAAATTTTCGAAATATGAACGAGGAGATGTTGTAATTCTGAGGTCTCCTTCAAATCCCCAAATGTTTATTTGCAAAAGGATCATAGGAATTCCTGGCGATAAAATAAAAATCAACTGTATACAGCACAATGTAGTTCCCCGAGGTCATATTTGGTTAGAAGGTGACAACAAGAGTAACTCTACAGATTCAAGAACTTATGGACCAGTACCACAAGGCCTAGTACGTGGTAGAGCTTTGTGCAGGATTTGGCCCCTGAATTCAATTCAAATGTTAACATCAAATGTTTGAGTGTATATATATATTAAATAATGATCATAATTATTTGTGTTTTGTAGTCTCTCCCTCTCCTTGTGAGTGATTAATTTGCTGTCATATTTAGAAGAAACTTTTTATTGAAAAGGTGTTCTTTGTCAAGAGAGGGTGTAAGGCAATCTGGGTTCATATTACACACTCGTACCAAAGACACAATGGTACCCTAGTTTTATCTTTCCCTATCCATTGTTGTACATCTTTTGAATTGTATTGAAGGGTGTGTAAGCCTACGTTAATTATGTTAGATCGAAGTATGAAAAACAATTCCAAAAGTTACGTTGGCTATAAATATAAGAACTCTGCTGCATTCGCTCTCATTTCCAGTCGTATTATAGCTAGCGCTTTGATTCAACCAAATAATAATGCTTTTACTACAAGTTTTAACTTTTTGGGTGACTTTAACAAGTAGTTATGGGTTAATTTATTTATACCCAAATAATTCGATTGCGAAGCATTACTGCGGAAGCAGTTTGTCCGGAGCACTGTTTTCCGCATGCAAGAAGAGCGGCTTCGTTGCACACTTTTCTCCTCGATCCGAATTTAATCGTAAGTTAATGTTGGTTTTGTATAACTCGATAGGTACAATTCGTTAATAATATCAGCCATTCTCATTAACACCTCATTTCAGGAAGTACGAGAGGAATAATTGACGAATGTTGCATGAATCCGTGTTCAAATGACCAATTGATCCAGTACTGCCAAAAAAAATTTGCCAGAATTTCTATATCTAAAAAAAGGTGCGCATCGTGCAGAAAAACATTTGCAAACGCAACAAAGTTAACTATAATAACCATTAAAAAACTATCACAGGAAGCGATCTCAGCATTTCATAGAAACCAACAAGGTTTCAAAAAGTAAGAGAAGCCCAACTTGTACATGCGGATCCAGAGTAAATTCAGCACGATTTTCCAAGGTTTTTAAAGCTATAACATTTTTTAAATTTAGTTTAGTTTTGTTGTTTCTATTTTTGTTTTACTAGAAAACAAAGAGAAATAATAATCGTATTACGAAAGCTCACCAGAGAAAAAAACAGTTGATGCGGTCCTCAACAGCAAATCCAAATATGGGGACGTCATCAACCGAAAGCCAAGTTGTCGCGGAAGCTCAGTACATTGATGATTGGACTGGAGACGAAGACGGACTGTTTTTCATTACTCCGCGCTAGAGAAAGATGATCTTAAGAGCCTTAGAAAATGGCTATTTTACTAGTAATTCAGTCGACATTAAAGCAGACTTACATTTTGTTAAAGAGTGTACATGCATGTACATGTACAACAACTTAAAAAAGTTACATAGCGATTATTTGAATACACTAGAAATTTTGTCGGCTTCCATCAATGTTTCACTTAAAATGCCACCAGTGCTTTAAATCTGAAAAAGAAAAAAGATAAAAAAAAGGACAAGAGCACCACTAGAACCTTGTAAAAATAATGCAGTCATGATATCCATGAAAAAGCATGTAGATTGTAGAATGCTATGCCTTTTATTTTTCTAAGGTTAATAAAGAAACAGCTTTAGGATGGAAGGAGTTTGGAATGCACTACTGATTCAAGTTAACCTCGCCACTTGTCGCGTATATTCTACTAGGCCTAAAACGAAATTGAAACAGTAAAAATATTAATAACACGACATAAATTTTGGAATGACAATGTTATTTAGCTGGCGTAATTGCGGCCTTGCGGTTACGATCAGCTGGTCGTACGTAAGTTGCACCTCCAGCCTTTTCCCACTCGCGAACGAATTCATGCTCAAGAATTTCTGCTCCCCTTTTACGAGTTAATCCTGTCTCATCCAAACTTAACTCACACATTTGCATATCATCAAGCCCAGCTACCAATAATACTGGAGGCTTATCTGGATGCAATTCCATTTGCCTTGCAATCCATTGGCCATCAAAATGGGCATACCAATAACCCTTTTTATCAGCAGGTGCACTACTATCTGCATTTGGTTTGACAAACGGAATGCGGAAAAAGCGCTGTGCATCAGAAGGAACCATCACCGATGTACGGGGTCGCAACACGGGTTTGCTAGCAGCATCCAACACCTTCGGGTGAAATAACAAAAGCGTGTGGTCGTTAAAAGAGGTAAAAATGAGTTATTGTTTGCTTTTTTCTTTAATTACCGCTTGGGGCACTCTTTGATTTTCATCCATCACTGCAGTCCTTTTCTTGTTACGAGCTTTCCAAGCGTGATAAACCTTTAAGCGACGGTGAAACTCTTCCCGGCAAGCCTAAAAGTAAATAAGAAATGTGGGAGATGTAATCGAGAAACTGTGTTTGGATGGATTGGGAGCATTACCTCAAGCAACTCAATATCGCAAGAAGTATTGATAGTATCACGCAGTTCAGAATACTTCCATTTCGAGAGGTCATACTTTTTGCCAGCATACGCAGCTCTTTGCAGCATGACAACATCTGAACGACGTAGCTGACTGCTAAGATCAGCATCATCCACTTGTCCATTGGTCTCTTGCGCAAGGCGAAGCGCCAGCTCGTGATCACGTCGTTCTTGTTCCAATTGCTCCAACAGACGAGTCTGGTTAACCCCATTACGCTCCAACTCGGCTTGCAACTGTTCGGCAGCACGACGATCATCTTCTTCTTGTCGTTTACGCGTTTCCTCTTCAGCTTTACGCTTAATTTCCATTTCTGCTCGTTTTCTCCGATTATCTTCTTCTTCCAAACGCCGTTTTTCTTCCTCCTCTTTCCGCCGACGTTCTCGAGCCATCTCTTCTTGAATTTTCCGCAATTTTTCTTGTTCTTCAGCCGACTTTTGCTGTTCAACTTTAGCTTTCAGAGTCTTCATAAGGTCATCAGCCTGGTGCTCCAGTCTAACGACGACCATATTTATTTCTTTTTCAGCGATTCGTTCGTTCTCCTTAAACGAGCGGGCAGCATTTTCCAAATCTGCTTGCAATTTCTGCATTTGCTGCACTGAACTTTGTTTATCCTTCAACTGATGAACAATTCTCTCCGATTGTTTTACGGATTGTTGAAGGGCTCGTACTTGACGCAGCCCTACAATTCTAGGACGGTACTTTTTACGAGCCAAATGCATTCGCACCGTTTTCTGTATGATGATCAATTGTTGTGCTCGGTATAGAATTTTATTCTTCAGCTTAATGACGCTGAGAGCGCACCACTGAGCTTTTTTCCAACGAGATTTAAGTAGCCATTGTCTAACTAGATTGACCAATTGACGCAAATGTTCCGAGTCAGAGCGCATGAGTGTATCGAACTCGGCAAACGAACCGGGCTTGAAAAAGACCTTCGTCAAACCAAATTTGAAGTCTTGGTCATTTAAATTCAGTGCTGTAGAAATGTGAAAAAAATGAATACAGAATAAAACTATTGTTTTATAAAATCAATTTACCTTGAAAAAGAGACCTGCAGAATAGACGTGGATCAAGGCGTGCAAGTTGAGGCGGTAATATCGATTTATAGATATTGTATAAATCAACAAATGGTGCTCTCGATGGATAACCCTGTTGCATGAGTTCTAAAACAGACGTCATTCCCGAACACTGAAGTTGCGAGAGGATCTGACCCCCTTCGAAAAGATGGTCAACCATTTTGAGATTGGGTTTGACGCAACGAATGAAATTTGTTCCGGTGCTGCGTAGCTTTTCCATCAACTCATTGAGTTGCATTCGAAACTTGGAACCGACGCTAATGAAAGACAACTTTCCTTTCCATTGTTGGGAGCTGTTGCTTGTAGAGGCCACAAACAAACCTGCAAAATACGTTCAATTTTCCAATTTGATAACGATAGAACTACAATTCAAATGCGGATATTTCCAAAAATAATCACTTTTGAGAAAAGGGTTGTGGCTCTCCTGGATGATGCACTCGAGGGAAGCGTGAAGGGCATCATTATTTTTTTCAATGAACTTGGCCGTCTGGTAGCAAACAGCTCCGGCAAAGTGACGGATCAAAAATCCTTCGTCATCGCGAATTTCCCGGTGGTCCCGCAATTTAGATTTTCGTGGCAACGCTAAACGGAAGTGGTTAGGATTGGCCGAGTGAACGGTGGAAGTGAAATGCGTATGGTTCGATTTAGGCAACTTTGATTCTTCATCCAGGAGATAAAATATTCCGCTGGTGCGGGCCTCAATCAGATCGATGCAATCCTGATTATCTACGTACGCAATTTTTTTAACGCCTAAACCCTCCTTATCATATAAAAGTTGTTCCTCCTTCAAGATTCGCTCGTTGAAAAACTGTTGTAGTTTTTCATTGCAGTAATTGATGCAAAATTGTTCAAAACTGTTGACGGTGAAATACTCGAACCCGGCAATATCTAGTACACCGACATAGTGCATGGATGACTGGAATGGAATGCTTTGGTTGATCCGATGGACGATATAGTCAAAGAGGCGGCTGTAAATAGCTTTTGCTAAAGCATCACGGGCATTGCTGGCTTCGAAAACCTAAACGAAGTTAGCACATGTGTACAGTACACGGAATGAACACTGAAAATATCGAGGCATGAATACCTTCAGTGGAACCATGATGACAGTACCCTTTATGCCTCCTTTACTTGGCTGCATTACTCGGGAAAGTAGGGCATGATGGAGTTCTTCTGGATCCACGCCGATCAAAGCCGAGGCGTTTCGTAATGCCTCATGGCTGGATTTCGCTATTTGACAACCACCACGGGCATCTTCAGCATTGTCTTCGAATGTTATATTTCCAAGATGCAGAATTGCGGCTACGGCAGAATAAATAGCAAGTTTCTCATCGTCCGACATCCCTAAATTACTCAATGCTTTGTCAGTTTGCTTGAAGTCGTTGGCATCGTCCAGCAATGGATCGTTTAACGATCCTCGGCTTCGATGCTCTTTACTCTTCCTAAAAATTACAAACCATCAATAGAAAACTTGACACTTATTTAGAAAATGGATAACTATTACCTATTAGGATCTATTGAGCTATCCGAACCCCTCGAAAGAAAATACTGAGTGCACCTAATTTTTAAATGTGGTTAATAACGATAAAAATTTAACTGAATAAAGCTATTAATTGTGGCATACCCTTGAGAAAGGTAGTGAAAGTGGTCAGGGCTACGCAACTGGAGTTGTCCCTTCAGCTTTTCAGACGCGCCAGCACACAGTTGATAAAAGAAGTGATAGTTGCGCTCTTCTTTGCTTTGTGTCACAATACGAGACTTCTCAAGTAAGTAATGAGATATAAAGCCACCAGCGATGGTGTATTTGGATGTGAAATGGATTTCAATAAATTTTCCAAAACGACTGCTGTTGTTGTTTCGCGTAGTTTTAGCATTTCCAAAAGCTTCCAAAAGTGGATTAGCTAATGTATTAAAAAAAAAAACGTTATCGTTATCTTAGGTTTAATGGCCACTTTTAATCAAATCAACGATAAAGATTCAAGATCTGTAATTTTTTACCGTCAAGAATTTGTTGTTCAATAGGTCCAGCTGACAGCCCCCCTGATTCACAGAGATACCTAAGGATATACTTGGTTGATTCAGTTTTTCCAGCTCCAGATTCTCCTGACACCACAATGGACTGGGATTGTTTTAATACTCTCATATCCCTAAAAGCCTTGTCAACTGCATAAATAAAATTAAAAAAAAAATAAGTAAAGTATTATTTGTTAGTATTACTGATGAACTATTTACCAACAGCAAACACATGTGGAGGCAATGTTCCAAGTGATTTCCCTTGGTATTTCTTGATAGCATCTTTGCTATAGAGCCCTTTGATTTCAAAGTAGGGATTCACTGCAATCAGAATGTTAGCCACATAAGTGTAAATTTGATCTCTCTTGTAGCGTAATGCAACATTGTTGAGAAAAGTGGCTTCATTTAGAAACATCAAAGAACCTATGAAATACAAGTTATGACGACTATTTAAAATTTCATGGTGAATTAACAATAAAAATATTACAATTGTCATCAACATCTTTGTTGTCGTCTTCTTCTGCAGGATACACACGGTCATATAGACACCTAATCTCCTTCAATCCTTGTTCGATAGGCAGGACAGTTATTTCTTCAGTGCCCAAATCTACTACTCTGCCCAATATGAAACCTTTATGAACATCAGGAACCCACACTTTTTGTTTTTCCATCTAAAAAACACAAAAAAAAACACAAAAAGCAGAGCATTTATTAAAAAAATTAACAACATTGAACCTTGACTGTCAAATTTTCAAAAAAATTTTCAAGCCATAGCGCTCAACGCGCTTCAATGTTGGGGTTTCATTTGTCAACCACTAGACTGCTATAGCCGACAAAAGCGACAGGTTACCAGGCCACATAATTGAATAACGAGCCTTTGCGTTCTTGTAAATATTTTCGTACCATCACTTTTGGTGTTGCCGGCGCATTTTCGGGCGCGGAAGACGATTCTTGTATCTTACAACCTTTTGCTGCCATACTAAAGTTTGTTTGGTACAATTTCGATTCGCATTTGCACAAGTGTCAGCTTGAAGTCTCAAACTCCAAATGGCAGAATGACTGCCACAGACAAAAAGCAGAGCAGACGATGATGGAAACGTCATCAAATAGGACCTGTTTCTAGACTGCCAGAAACCAGTTAACAGTAATCCAATTTACAACAGTAACAAAGGACAGTAGGTAGCGACAAGGTTGCAACTTTAAATTAATAATTTCAACCCTTCTCTTCTTCGTGCATCAGAATATAAATAAATAGGAAAAAAACCTCGAATAAGGAAATCAGGAAAATCGCTACAAAAAATCCCCATTATTAAGACAACGGAAAATACTTTGGATTATTAGAGATAAAGCAGGAGAATAGGGTTGTCGTATCGTATGTTACTCAGATATATATGTACATATGATACAAGATATGAAATAAGGCCGATCGATCATTTATCGTGCTAGAATAATCTGACATTGCATTATAACCATAGCCATCTGCTAATGCAATTTCGTCGCAGCAGTTAACTATAAATAAGACATTTAATTCTTGAATTTCTAATGACACAAAAGACATGTGTACAACAGGAGAAAGATATTCGGAAACGGGATAAAAAAAAGTTGAAGATTCCGGTGAAAAACCTCAAGGTTGTTCACCCGCTACGAGCGCATGCACAACCAACAGCAGATGGTCGAATGATCATCCTCGTCTTAGCCCACAAAACCCCTCGGATTCGTTCACATCGCCGTTGCCGCTGGATGCTTTCTGAAAAAAGGTGAAAATCCAGTCAAAGAATTTCGAACACGAAGAGAACTGTTTTTATCAGCAGCAGCTCTGGTCTGCTGTGCAAGTGCTAGCGCAAGGGATATGCCGTGTGGGTTTCGTTTGTTCCAACTTTTCTATCCGTGTGAAATGAATTTCCAACTAGCGCAATAAACTGGCCAGCCCCGCCAAACGGAAACGCTAATGATTGATAAAAGGAAGTGGGAAATAGTTGAAACAGAAACCAAAGCACAACGAAATAAGAACGAACAAAAGCAAAGAGGGGGTGGGCCAAAAAGAAGTAGGCTACAACAAGCGCTTCAATTTGAGGGCAGATGATTTACACTTGGCCAGTCAACCGCTTCGATACACCAGTCGGACCGACTCTTCCAGGGCTAGTTTTTTTTTAGGCAAAACTACCTCATACAAAAGCACGAAGTTAAAGAGAACGGGAAAAAAAACGAATCCCGGAGAAAGTTTTTCTTTTTTTTCTTGGGAAAATTTACAAGAACATAAACATGTCGTTGCGGTGATCTCCCATGGGTCATTCAACCATTATCATGTAGTATGAAAATAACTTAAAACATATTTCTATCTTAAATCTCAAACTGTGAGTCTGTGACTATTTGAAAAAGTCATAAAAACCAAGTAAAGTCTTTTAAAAAAAAAACAATATTTGTTTAGATTACGTTAAACGTCCTACTCAGTCTGGTTCAAAGATATGCCTTGTTAGATTTCCTAAAATAATGCCATGAAAATGGACGAAGGAAAGGAGGGGGCTCAGGATGGCAGGAAGTACTAACCTTTCATTTTTCTTTCTCACCTAACTTCCCCCGGCAAACATATGACGGATTGTATTACACGTAAGTTCTTTGTGTTAAAAAATAGGCGATTTGTCAGCGTAGCGCTCGACTGTTTTTGATAAATTAATTTCGATAAGAAACGGAATTTCAGTCCTTTTTTTGCATCATTGACTGATGACGTCAACTCAATTTCAGTTGACTCTTAATTAAGTTATCGCGTCAATATGACGTTGTGACGGAACGGATAAGTAACCTTTCGTAAACGAATTAAAAGAAATGTAGGTACCTTTTGGTTTATATTATAAGTCCTCTGGCTGCCTGTGATGTTGCCACCAAGGCGACGGAATGCGATCGCAGGATTTAGGACTGCTGAGTACAGATGGCAAGGGGCGACTAATTGATAGGGAAGTATAGTACAGCAAATAGGTATAGCGCTAGTGCGCTACACACCTGTCTTTGGCTCGGATTATGATTGGCCCGTGCGTGTAACGTACACAGACATTATCTTTTTTTTAAAAAATCAAACTCCCTCTAGTGACCGTTCCAAACAACTCTCATATTCGAAAAATACTAAAAATCTAAGGCCATCTTTAGCTCGATAGCAGCAGTTTACCAGTAATGAAAAAATGCCAAAATTTTGGTGCGAAGCCTATTTTATTCACCTGTCTGGCTTCAACCATATTTTTTATTAATTTGACATAAAAAACCACACTTTCTCGAATCAAATAATTCAATTCACACGCCTACGCCTTTTTTTTCAGTTTTTGGTTAAGGAACAAACAGCACTTTTTTACATACTGCTTCCCGATTGGCTACCGTCTTCTATATATACCAACATGGGATTATAGCATCTGCAAATGCAACTGCAGAGCTTCTCCAGACAGCTAGCTATATAGTGACCGAAATGGGTACAGAACAGCGTGAACATAGTATTGACAAAGAAACCCTGTTTGGCTATGTAAAGTAAGCAGAAATGTACAGGGTAAATTTTTGCAAAACTTTCGGCCAAATATTGTCACATTCTTATTTTTAGATTTTCTCTCTTACAAAATTGTAGAACTATTTTTAAAAACTTGACTGTTTAATAGCATTTTACGACTTATAAAAATGTTAACAAAATATCTAAATTTATTTTGCATCTAAAGCAGTAAGTAGGCTATCAACACTTCAAGTGTCACGTTACTATAACAGCTTGGGAGTAGATCCTAAAAAAGAAGTCAAGTCAATAATCAATCAATAAATTGATTGTAATAAAGGCTTCAGTGTTGCTGGTTTCAGGGTCAAAAGAACGATAATTCAAATTTATGAAAAGATTCACCGTCTTTTGATCGACAAGAGGGAAAGTACCGTGGGAAAATGGTCCGTTATCATTTTGGAAATTTATTTTTTTTTTCCCCTTTTCGTTGTTTCTTAATGTTTTTTTATTAAAAAATAACCAATGCGCATAATTAATATTTGGCCTTTCCGTAACTCCAGGAGAAGCCAGAGTGAAAATTTTACTAATCCGCGCGTCATGTGGTTTTCCAATTAAGCGTTTTGCATACATAAGGAATCGATATATGAGTTTTAGTTTGCTCACTCGGACAGCATAGATAGTCGAAGAGTAACACCCGCACATCAGATATTTAGACTCAGGATGGATAATAAAAAGTGTTCCAACTTATAGCAGAAAACAGGTTTATTTAAAATTGCAAAGGGGGTAAACATGATGTGGGAGAGGGCTCATTTAATTGAACTGTTTCAACCAACAACTTATAAATACTGATTACGAAAAACAGGGAATGTAGATAAACAAGGTAACATAATTAAACGTAGTGATAAAGAATGAACAAGGGAAATACCGATACCGTAAAAAATAACCCAATAAGAAAAAAGGGGAAATAATAAGTTATCTGTAATTCACTCATCAGGTGCGTTTTTAGTTTCTTCACTTTCAACAAAAGGCGTTTCTTGGTTACTACTCAGAGCTTCAGAAGCCTCTTCTACTACTTCGGAAGCCTGTTCTACTACTACAGAAGCCTCTTCAACTACTAAAGAGTGAATCGTAACTTCACTTTTTTCTATTCGGCCATTTTGCAAATTTAAACATCGTCCCTTAACAGACGTTTTCTGGGGTGGCGAGAAATAGTTGACAAGAGATCCTACTACTGGAATGTGTCTCAATAAACCTTCTTGCCAGAGCTTTTCTTCCGTTTCTCGTTGCAGCTCAGCTTGTGCTTCTTCTATACCTTTACGAATCATGACTGCCATAGTTTCTAGTGCCAAAGTTGATGCTTCAAGATCAAGACCGGTTTGACGTACTAGATTGGCTAAAGCTTCTACATCTGTGATAGCCACAACCATTCCAAAACGTACGCAGGACAGGCCATCTCTTCCTTCACCTGGAAATAAGATTTTTGTCTCGTCGATTAGCCAATAAATCTGCAACGCATTCAGGGTATTTTTACCTAAAGAAAAAGCAGAGTCCGTTTCCTTCAACTTAGCAACCAGCTCTCGATTTATCCGGTTAATTTCCTCCTTGCCTTGATCAGGTAATTGCTCCATATTATCCGATCGCCAAGCAGCAGGTAAATATCTTGAGATGAGAAACCACTATTATTATTAAAAATGTCTTCAAAATATTAAATGAATATGAACTTTGCTTACCTTACTCCTCCAAGCCCAGCCCAACCAGGTAATTCGACAAGCTGAAGTTCTCCGCCGCTGACTTCAATGATTTTGTTAAGAGTTTTTTTGTGTTCTACTGTCGCATTTAAAATTTCCTTAAAAACAAAATAATGAATTTAATTCATCACATCCAGAATTTTAAAAAACGCGTACCAGTTGCTGGTCAAGACTTTCTAGGAATTTTGCTAAAGTTTCTATGGAGGGAAATGACTTGCAATCGTAAGGCGAAAAGCGAAGCGCATATCCACTCTCATCAACATCGATAATGTCCATGTGAATCTCTTCACAGGCTCGTTCTAGTACTTGAACAAGCTGTGTATGCAAAAGACAAAAATTTATTTAGTTTTGTTAAAGGATCTCAACAAACTATTGGTATAATTACCCATAGGTTCAAATCATCTAGCAAATTCCCGGGGCATTCTCCAATTTCTTTGGAGCTTGGGCGATACTGGAACACTACAACTGGTACAACACAATCCATCAAAGCCTATGCAACGGACAAATATATAACATAGCACAATTTGTTAGATGAAACTTGTATTTTACTCACCGCAGGCTTCGTTTTTTCGCGACCGGCAAGTTCTTCATCGTCATGAATGTTCATCGTATCTGATTCTGAAGACGTATCACTATTTTCAGGCAAATCACTCAATTCTTCCACCGTCTTTGTTTTAGTTGCTTCCACTCCCTCATCTTCATCATTACTATTCGCAGTTACAGTTGCTGGGGCATTTATTCCTAAATCATCTGATAGAACTTCTTTTGATTCCACACTTACTTGCATTTTGATACTCTTTGGTATATGGCTCTAAAAAACGATCATCAAAAAGTTAGATGAAAGAAAAAAAATTATGGAACACTATGAAAAGAACGCACCATAATCAGGATATTCGGAATTGTGATCAAGTGATTAATTAACAGTTTACTAAGTTCAACCGCCGTCCGAAAACGATTACTAATGGTTGACGAATCTAAACTCTGAAAATTCAAAGTATAAAGTTAAAAATTGGTTGTTATCACCTGCATAGAGTTTGGATACCTGAAGTGCAAACCACAGAGGAACCACACTGAAAGGTGAGCAGTGAGACGGGGTCAAATAGACAGCTCTTTGCAAAGCTATTTCGCAATGACGATACATTGTCTTTAAACACAGTTCAGAGAAAGATTAAAAGAGTATTTAATAAGCAGTTGATAAAACAATCATACCACAAATGGTAGGCTTGGAACACCCAGTAATTGCTTCAAGTCCAAGTGCAAACTATCAGCTATTTGAAGGTTCTAATTGAAGGAAGTTATTAAGACAGCAATTAATCTGAATATACAATCTTTATTTTACCTTTTTAGGCTGATCATGAAGGCTGAGGTGATTTATTAAATGACCCTCCAAATGAAGCCAAGCATTAAAGCGCTGAGCAAGATGGGAGATAGCTACCAAATTGTCAACTTGGCCAGAGTGGTGTGACCCACACGAAGCAATTATCATCAATGGAACTCTTTTAGCAGCAAAATCTTCAAGCAAGGATTTTTCCATTTTTGTGAGATGATCAGCACCATGCATTTTCATAACCTTAACAGAGCTAGTAGGAAATCCCAGCTTTTTACATATCACACTCCCCAGAGATGGAATACACAATGGGCTAATGTATATGGTGGGTGGGCAGGAGTACAATGCTTCATATCCTTGTGTGCTGTAAAAAATACAAAAAAAAACATGCCATAAATTCAGCTTATAAAATTCTTATTCGATAATAACACATTCATCTATTTTAAATACATAAAATTACATGAATAAAAATATAACAGTATATATATGATACCTGTACTTAGGATAAAGATTCAAAAGCTGCATTTGAATCAATGGCATAATTGCTGCAGTTGCTTCTTCATGAGCATAACAGATTCCATCTGAAACTCTAATTAAATAAATGAATTTAGAAATTTGATATGCAAATAAATCTACAATAAAAATGACTGAAAACAAACAAATTACCGAAGCAAGTCTAGTAGTTGAAAGCAACAGTGTTGCAAAAGTTTGGTGACTATGATTTCTTTTCCTGATGGAACTGCAAAATCTAGATACCCAGCCAACGAATAGGAACCAAGAACTCCTTTTGTCAGGCCATCAAGGCCATCAAGGATCTTTTCACCTTGCAAATACTCGGCGATAATAGCTCGAAACTTTGTAAGCACTTCGTTATCCTTTTTTAACAAAGTGGAAGGGGTATCGATGTCTTCAGATTCTAATACAGGTTCTAATGTTGGTTCTTTGATTTTGTCCACGTCATTTTTTTCACCAGTATCCAATAATTCCACTGAAGAATCAAATATTTCTTCCATTTCCATTTCAAGATTTTCCGGTCAAAAGAGAATAAATATTTCGGATGTGAGGAACTGAAAGACACGTAGACATTACTCAAAAGACAAATATTAGATATTTCTTCTTACGTGTCAACAATCAAATGCTGGTTAGAATTTTTAGGCCGCACAGCTGTCTGTCAAAAGGAAAATGTAATATGGTATTTGTACTACTAGCGCCAACCACTAAATTCCTCCAAATCATGGATAACGATTCATTCTTATAAAAGATTCGGGAATTACCAGTGCCATTTTTTTTTTAAGATTACGTATTTTTTTTTCAGAACGAAGTATTCCAGTGATAAAAAAAAAACACAAAATTATTTTTTTCTTTCTTTCCCTCGTTTAAAATTGACATTCAGAGATGGGGCTACCAACAATCTTAATTCTGGCCTTGCTGTGATTCTGTGAAATCAT
Organism: Daphnia pulicaria; assembly: GCF_021234035.1. NCBI lineage: Eukaryota > Metazoa > Arthropoda > Branchiopoda > Diplostraca > Daphniidae > Daphnia > Daphnia pulicaria. Next base: position 8,346,225 of record NC_060915.1, read on the forward strand.
TTCATTTGACGTGACTTCCAAGTCACTCTCTACATAGTCTATACGTATGCAATTTGTTGTGTACGCCTCTCTGAAACATTTCTCGGCGCTTTTTAACATCTCTTGATCCGGTGGTTTTGGTTTGAAAAATAATATCAACATCAGAGATAGAACTGCAATCCACATAAAGTAATATAACACGGATCGTTTTTCAAGTATGGTATGGATTACTCGAAGTGAATACCGAAGCATTGCAATCTCACTTTCGTGCCTGTTTTCAAGTCCAAGTTGTTCTTTTTCTTGTTAACACTGTAGTTTTCTGCAGTAAAATATAAAATGGTAAAAGATAAGCCAAACTCAACTCGAGTGTATGATGATGATGGCTATAGGAAAAGGGCAGCGTGTGTATGTGTCAAAGAAAATGATCATAATCAAGTAGGTTAATGTTGACATGAACCAGAAAAGTAAATTTATAACATTGATTTTTTTTTTACAGATTCTTCTTGTATCCTCTTCCAATGAAAATAGCAGTTGGATAGTTCCTGGTGGTGGGCTTGAACCTAATGAAGAGCCTCCTGAAGCTGCTGTTAGAGAAGTCATGGAGGAGGCAGGAGTTTCTGGTCGTCTAGGCATTTGCTTAGGTGTTTTTGAAGTACTAATTTTTAGAAGTCTTAAATATGTCACATTCCTCATCAAATCTTAAATTTTTTTAGAATAACGAACGGAAACATCGAACCACTGTTTATATTCTACACGTTACGAACGAACTGTCCGAGTGGGACGATTCAAAAACAATTGGTAAAATGAATTTTCTGTTACCAATTTGTTGAGTGAAATCCAATTTTTTTCTTCAGGGAGGCGCCGTAGATGGTTTCAGTATGAAGAAGCTCTTGCACACCTAACTGCTCATAAGCCACTAATGGCTCAATGGCTTTTGAATAAAGCAAAAGCAGAAGCCCCAAGATAGATCCCAGAAAAATCTGATTACTTAAGGACTGAGTTTAGTCCCATTTTATATTATTATTATTGTCTTGCTCTTTAATTAAAGAATTAGAAATTAGATCTAGTCAGCCTCCCAAGTTAACTGGATAACCCATGATGTTACTGCTGATAATTTCTGCTCTTCCATATAATTTAATTTTTTTTTATTATTATTTTGTTAAGAAAAAAAAAAAACTTTTGTTTGCCATTTATGATCTGCTACTTCCTTTTTTGGGGGGGAGGGGGAGGGGATGGAGGTGTAGCAGTGTTGTAAAATTTTTACCTGACAGCATATTTATAACTATTGCTGAAAGGATTCTGTAAAAGGCTAACGAACTTTCACGACGAAGAAACGTCCATATCGACCCCAAATTTAAAGGTACAGAAAGTGAAGTTGGATTTATTTTGTTCTTTACTTAACGGCGGTGCAGAGGAATTTCGAATATTGGAAATGAATTAAGATTGGATAATAAATGATTCGTCAAAATTTCATGAATTATTCCTGCCAGCAAAAATGTATTTTTTTTTTTCTGGTAACAGTCTGGTAACAGTATGATAACAAATTTATCATTCCTCTGCAATTTGCAATTTACAGCGTGATTATCCAAAAAAACAAATCAAAACCTTTAAATACAGGATGTTGAACGACATAGTTGCTGCTTTCAAAGAAATACATATTTAGAATAGAGTTTTCAGATGCATCCTTCGCTATCGTTAGCACTTTTGGTTAGTTTATGGTGAGATCGTAAAACACGCTGAAGGCATAAGTCGAGTTTATCACAATGCTCAGAAAAAACCGGATTAACTATACGCAATTTCTCGGAATGCATCTGCAGTGTTTTTACAACACTAGCTAAACGCCGTTTTCCAACCGACAGGTCCTTTACTTGGACTCGTTTACTATTAGGATTATCGGAAATCGGTTGCTCGTCCTCATACAATTTTCGTTTGATCCCTGTCCTAGATGCACTTGATTCCAAAGCAGCTTCTTCTGAGCATTTAGAATTCTGTTGAGCAGGAGTATGATATTTCGAAAGTTCTTCATCGAGCGGTGGCGTGCCACTGCATCCGCCAGCTAGACGGACCTTCTGTTGCTCAGTGGATGATTCTTCGGATTTTGAATCTATCGAAGTTATACTTTTGTTCAGAGTTGGAGCTGGAGCCTCCAGTTGAAGTTTCTTTGAGCTTGCTGAATAGCCGGAACTTGAAGATGAAGTTGATAACTTCCGAGTTTTCCTCTTTGAGCGAGTTGTTCTTACAGGCAAAGGTTCTGCATTCGAATTGCGAGATTGGCTTCGAAGACGACGTTGAAATCTGTAATTTGATGAACTCGAGTCATCACCATTTTCATTCGATCGACGCTTTTCAGTTTCTTTCCGTTTCCTTGGGTTTTCTAATTCCGTCAAATATTTGTAGCGAGTTCTAGTTTGAATCCTTCTGCAGCTTGAAGTAGAAGCAGTCGTAGAGCTTACATATTCAATGTCATCAGATGGAGGAATACATCGTTCAGAAGACTCGTACTCGTTTAAGACTCCATCCAATTTTAATTTCAAACAAATTTCTTCTGAATTCGAGTTTTCTTCTAAAGACGAAAAATGCAATATCGAGATAACTGGTTCTGATCTCACAATTTTCTCGAATGGCATTTTAGAGTGTTCCGGCAATACACAGTTTTCAATTACTTCCGAAGGAAAAGAAAGCTTCTCTTTTCTGTTTCTGTAGGCCTGGGGACTACAGTTTTCCATAGATGAAGGGCTCTTCGGAGGGTTACTGTCAATCCAAGATTGAATGGAATTCACACGTTCTGTGCCGATAGTTGGAATAGGGACTTCGGAGACCGATTGAAGATAACCATTTACGAAATCCGTGCAATTATCTTGATCTACTACGCATTTAGTAGGTTTTTCTTCGACTACATTTGAATCTAATTGTTTCTTGTTCGCAAATTCATCAGCTGCAGCCGATGAAGTTTTGACAGAATGGTCTGAGATTGATGCATCGCAAGTAGACAATGCTATCGGGACATCCTTAGTTTCTTTTAGACAATCACGGTTGATAGTTAATTCGTTTTTCTCCGTTTTTATAAAAAGTCTTGTATCAGAAAACCAAAGTGGTCCAAAATCTTTCCCATCGGGTTTCCGTGGAATGTTTCTATTAACTATCATCTCCTGAATAATAAACGATGAAATGAATTACATTAAGGTAGAATCTAGTAGTTGTTCATATTAATATCTTTGCATGGCATGGCTGCTTACCTCGAGAATCCCATCATTGTCAACAGCAATGTGCGTTGACATAAATGGATTGTTTAAAAAGCATGCAGGGTAAAACTGATTGTCACTGCTTTTAAATTTAGGATCCGGAGGTAAGGTATACAGTATTATCTCTTTGGAATCGTCCGTTGTTGGTTCGTACAATTTTGCCTTTCATGAAAAAAAGGGGGAATTAATGAAAATATTCAATGTAATAAATACCAAACAAAATTAAAACAAACCTCCTTCAAGGACTTCGACGCTGACTCGATGACCTTCTTTCTTTGAACATCTTCTAGTAGATCCAAAACCACCAACTCGTTAACGAGACCACAATTCAAGCGAACTCGCAAAAACTCAAACTGCTTGTCTAATCTCATTTTGTTCAGTTGAATTCTTTCCAGTCTACTAAGCTTGATCTTTTGCATAAATGAAATCAATGACGGAAAATGCTTTTTCATCATTTCTCTAAATTGGTCCAATATTTCTTTTTCACAATCCACTTTAAGACATGATTTCAGTCTCATTTCCAAATAAAACTGTTTGATTTCTTCCATGATCAAGTCATCCTGTAAATAAAAAGATAATTGATTAGAAGTTTTCTAATAATTTAAAATGATTCTTTTCTTGATTACCTTCAAACCAAAAGATTCTTTCATTTTTGTCCATATAATCATATTCCAACAAGGAAAAATTTTTTCTGTGACTTGTAATTTCACTGCAGGTTTAGATTCGGCTGAGCGCATTACTAAAAACTGAAAGTAAAGTGATATTTAATAACTACAAACTTGTCGATAACTAATAAAATGTCTATAACATACAGCTGCTTTGCAACATAGATCAAGTCTAATACAATCAGATATTTTAATAACATGCTTCAAATCCTTAATGTAGTGCTTAAAAGTGCTTGTCAAAGTTTGTTTCAAAGCATTAAGCTCTTTTGGAGAGATTTGATTGTCCAGTTTACTCCACTCATTCTTGATCTGATGTAGGTATCGGGCACTCAACCAGCTGTTTGGTATAACCACTTGAGAGAAGTTAGATTTGATCTCTAAATAAATAGAAAGAAATGCAAATTAAAAAAGAAACTTAATAAGTCATTATTACAATGTTTGTACTTTTCAACACTTTGGTCATTCCATATTTAGTAGCGTGTTCCCATATCCAAAATTCTATGGCATCCATTTCCCTACTTTCCCGCATTTAATGGGAAATACCTTGATTTGCAATAATACGAAAGTTACAAAGAGTCAACAATAATTTTAATATTTATCTTCTTGAATCAAGCAAGGAAGAAAATCGAAAACAAACTAGCGGGATAGCTGTTGTGAGAAACATCCAGCCCCAGCAACTGTTATCACCGAATAGAAAAGTGAATGACCACGAATAGTCAATACATGTATGTGCTGCCACCTATGTGTAGTAAACTCGGTTTCACAAACATAGAGCTCCTTAAAAAGTTAATCCTACTCTCTGAAGTTTAATTTTTAAGCGAGCCAGGAAGCTCTAGTTTTCTGGGAAAATAATAATAACGTTAATTAAAAGTTAATTGAGAGATTGAGAGTAGTAAATGCCTGTCACAAAGAAAATGCTTTGCATCTAGAATAATAGAAATATTCTAAATTTAAAAAATCTTAATTTAGAGAACAAAGCGCCAAAGCGCCATATGTTAACCAGTTGCGATCGACAATCGCATGATTCATTTTGTATACCTATAGTCATACAGTCTCTTTGCAATAGAGGTACGTACACAGTTTAGCACGACACGCACACAAATTCGCTTGCAGACACGGATACAGACAGACCGGCAATCGCAAATAGTGCAACAACAATGGAAGAGTCAAAGAAAAGTCGGATTTTTATATAGTGAATGACCGAACAAATTGAAATTGCAGAAGTTGTGCAGTGAAAAACGCGGTACGTTGTTGCAGATTAGCGATTTTGTGATGAGGTCGCAATCGGAATCAGGACTAGGGAATCATCATCGGATAACACGTGTACAAGTCAGAATACCAAATTCCAATCGATTACACCTTATATGTTAAGGCCATCACGATGTGTTGCATCAGCAAATATTTCGCTGTTTATTTCTCTTTTAAACTATGCGGTAGTAGAGACAATATAATATATACGATGATAGTTTAGCGAATTCGGACAAATGACCTAAGGAGACCACAGAGATTTCGATGACGGTGAATTGATCAAAAATGAAAAAGTGAAAGAATCAAAGTTCGGTGAAACAAAACAAACATTCTACACATCTCATTTATATCTAGAGAATTGAATGGAGGTGATGAAGTGCAGGTGTGACCAAGATATAAATTCGAGGATAATCAATCGCGTCTGCCAGCTTATAATTGCTTTATTTATTTCTATTAGACTTTGATGGAAGTCTGACTCAGAATGCGCATGACTCTGTCTTTGAAGGCCTTGTTGCTGATCATCATTTCCTCGATGGCCGCCCAGCGTTCCTCCCAGCATTCGTCCCATTCCATGGGCCATGCGTTGCTGCTGTTGCTTCCGCTCGAGCTGAAATCATCCAGCGCAGTACTGCTTCCAAACAGATCTGGCTCTTCTGTGATGGGCTGTTGCAACAAGTTGCTGACCGAAGGTCGCCTCATTTCCGCGTTGACGGCATTAAGAGCAAATTTCAAATCAGCCAATTCCTTGAGCAGAGCTGGATCGAGTTTGCCGTCCGAGTTCATCTTGCCCGCTTGTTCGCTGATGCGACGCAGTGTTTCCGCTAATGGACCCGTTAATCCTTCAAATAGCGAAAAATCAAACTCAGTTAAATCAAATCGCCATTTGATTAAGTACAACAAAAATTACCTTGGAGTCGATTGGTGAGCTCTTGCATTTTTTTCCAACTCTGAGCATACTGCCGCCGGATTAATTCAATTATACTTGTCGTCAATGCCAAGCCAACCAGGATGTAGGCGATGGATACCAACATGTAGGTAGTTTGAGCTGGAAAAACCAAGCGTTAAAAATACGTAGTGATTAGAAATCGCTTCTTTGACAGTGAATTTATAGATTATTAAAGAAATTAGTTGAATGCCATTTTTATTTTGCTTCATCTATATAGCTGTCGGAAATGGTGAAATGCTACCACCAAATCCCATCCCATAAATCAACTTCCCGACGGATATAAAAAAAACATTTGATCCTGTAGACTATTTAGTAACGCAATAGCCTAGACTCGCTCATTCTTAATTAGTAATTGAATTACAAATTTTTTTTAGAACTATTCGGCATCGCCATCGAAGTTGTGTTACATAAGCCCATCACACATATTTTCTTTTATACTCGTAGCAATACATCGTGCGGTGCGTTAGACATTTTTTGAACGTCAACTGTTCATAATGTATAGATATACTGTATGACATTATTTTATCTTATCGAACGTATTTTAAGTCTAATTAGGGAGTTGCATTTGACCTGTTTACTTCGTAATAAAAGTTTTGATTTATAACATTTACAAGGTGAACCATTTTTTTTTTCTTTTGCGAATCATTTGTCCCTAGAATACCTTTATTTAAATTAAAGGTTTACTGGATTAGTAGTCAAATTTGATGTAAGGTATTATAGGACGTAGGCAAGACTCGGCCCCGCTCCCCAGCAGTTCAGACAGTTTCCTGTAGCACGTACAAAACCGGTCAACGCGGATGCAACGCAATTCAAAAATGACCAGGAATAAAAATGAAAGAACTATTTCAATTAACCATTGAACCACCAAGGGATAGTCCTACATTATTTGGTTATACGTTGTAAATTGATAAATCAATTAAATAAAAAATAAAAAAACTAATTTACCAAAATAAATAACTGAAGAATAAAAACACCTTCTCGAATTGACTTTAAAAGATAAATATATAAATCAAAATTAGTTCAGACAACAGCTAGTATGAGTTATAGTTCTAGCCTTCGGATCATAATGACATGATGACACTTTTCCCATGGACCCTAACTCTATAAGCGTATATAAATAGTAGTAAAAACTAAAAAGGTTCTGTAATGACCATAAGCCCTTCATAAAGGCATTCACACTAGTGCAAGGCAATGATTCACGAAATGCGTTTCGAAAGACGGTGTAAGTGCTGCCAGGAATGCTGGCGGGGAGACTATGTTGATAGTCTCCAAAAATAAGCATTCTGATGTGATGTATACCATACGGCACATATAATACCAATAAAAACAAAAAAATAATAACTAAGAAATAAAGCATAAGATAAGTAGAAGCTTCTCACGCTATAATTCAAGGTAAAAAAAAATAAAATGTAACTCAAGGCATCACGTGAGAGCATTAGTAACGACTGCCGAGTAAATACTATTAGCGAGGGAGGGGCTGGAGCGCAATACGAACGCGGTGATGTTGATCAAAAGAAGACGATTCACACGGAAAACGAGCCTCGCGCGCAACAATCATTGGGTACCTATCTGAACTATATAAGTTAAAGAGCATCACATCATCATCATCCAGCAGATATATAAAAGAGGGTCGTCGACTCTATTAAAAGGTGTGGTGTGTGTATATACCGTGACGGAGGACTGGCGAAGGAGTGGCCAGCTGATGAGAGGCGCCATGAAAGCCCAAGCCTGAAGATATACATATATGTCGTGTGTATATAATGAAAAATATTCTCATTTTTCTTCGAATCATCAAAGCAATAACGCTTTAAAAATTCTCGTTATAAGAAAACAGAAAAAGTAATTCGGTTGGAAATCGTGCGCACTTCTATATAATAGACTTTAATGAGCCGCCGAGCCTACGAAAGAATATAGCAATATAAAGCACGATGCGTGTTCGCCTTCACTTTTGCCTATTGATGATCATAGTTGAGTATACCTTCGTATGTTTATTCACTACATTGGTATGTCTATTTAAATGAAGCAGGCGATGGTCGGTTATCAAACGGCCATATGGGTAATTTTGTTTGTTTCTTGAGCTAGGAAAGAATAAGCGGAAACAGCGATGAACATTAACACCGAGCAAATGAATGTTTTAAAAAATGAAGATACATTTTTGGTCGTGTTTAAAATTGCACGGATTGAAAACTAATACGGCACGTCTTATATACGGCTACAGTATACAAGAATATAATCTCTCTTTCTATGAGTGTATATATGACGTTGCCTGCTGGAGTCCAACTATATTAAATGCACTCCATCATTGTCATCATGCTTTTTTTGTTTTCCATTCGCGCAAGCAACCTTCCACATCTCCATAATCCAGTTTTTCGTCCTGGCGGATCAGTGTGGCAGGCGATGTAAAATGATCTAGAGAAAATAGTTGTTTCTTTTTTTTTAAAAAACTCGCACTAAATGAAAATGATGCGCACGCCATACCGCGTGTTGGTTTTTATTTGTTTCTAGATTTGTAGATTAATTTTGTAAAAACAAAGACGTCCGAAATCTATGAAGATTATCCGCGTTAGGGCGGGTATTATTTTCTATGAATTATATTTAGAACATGCTATACTAGACTCTATGTCTATATAGAACTGTGCCAAGCCGCAGTGTATAATAGTAACTCGATATTAATGTGCTGCTGGGCGTCGCACATTTGTTTGTCCACCAACAGCAATTGTCTACATTGCAGTCAAGGTAGAGGCCGCAGCATAATCAAGACATCGATTCGTACGCGCATTTCTTTCAGTACGATATAAGTTGCGCAAGTTGACCAAATTAATTGCTGGCGGTGTGTGTTAATAAACTTATTAACTATTTTTTTAAAACCAGGGTCGCGTTTTGGTGTTGTTATGTCATTTGCACCTAATGGTACAACACATTGAGATCGAAAAATACGAAGATTAAAACAAAAACAACATTCGTATTGACTAAATGGTAAATGACGTATGAAAGCGACAATAATTTGGTTTTTACAGCATTGGAAATTAAAACGGTCCAATGTAAATTCGTGCATTAAAAAAACCAACTGATAACTGATGGCAAAATGTATATCAGGTCTATTCACTATATATGCAGTAGTGCCTATGTATATATATACAGATTATATTATAATTACTGAGACCAAAATAGAAGAGATTACCAACCTGGAACCAGATCGCCAAAGCCTATGGTTGTCATCGTGATGAAGCAGAAGTAAAAGGACTCTAACCTCGTAAGAAACAAGGAAATATAAGAAAAAAAAGAAGTGAGAAAAAACAAACAAGAAAAGGTGGTGGATGTGGGGGAGGGTGAAAAAATGGCAGGCAGCATGATATCCGTATAGGGATTATATCATCCGACATAGAAACGGCCCCGATCCTTCATGTCATTCCAGCCCACTAGCCGATGTAGCAGCCCGTGTGTGTAGCCTTGTATAGCCAACACTCTAGAACATGTACTGTATTATCGATCTAACAAACGTGACACACTATATATGGCAAATATATAACGAGGAAAGGAGATCAAGTTTGTTTTGTTTTTTTGTGGAGGGGGGTGCTGCCGACGTTGTGAGGCCAGCAGCAGCTGCTGGTGATACACATATTGTACAACCGTTGGCTAAAATAATAATAATACCTAGAAAATTCCAGTCTTCCCAGATCATAAAGATTCCACCTCCGATGGCGATGTAGACGATGAGGAGAGCGACGACCAGGACGACCGACAAGGATTTGCCGAATTTACGGCCGAACGTCTGAGCGGCTTGCGATTTGGTCCAGCTGGATCGTTGATTGACATTGTGGTAGACGGCGGCCACGGCTGAGGCCATCAGCATGCCCAAATCGGCGATCACCGTCAGCGTAAACGGAATGCCGATCAGAGCGAAGAAAATGCAAAATATCCGACCGTTTGTCGTTTGCGGAGCAATATTCCCGTAACCTATGGACGCACATCAATGCAACTATTACAGTAATATCCTAATATTTCGTTATCTTTAATTTTAAGAAAATAAAAATTTTTGAATAGCAAGAACAGTCGCCATTTCAAACGTAGATCAGAAAAATGACTTCAACATGCCAATGTGATTAGGTAAACGTTGGATAATTTCCGGTTGTCAGTCGGCCGGATCAGATCAAGGCTTCCAAATAGCAGTAGATTGCGTCATCATCTGATGTATATTCATACATCCAAGCATACATCTTGATGCCTTTGAACTGATGGAGCGTCCCGTTTAAAGAAATTGGAACGCTGATAATAACAACAGAATTCTTATATATCCACTTGGATTCACCTTGTGCATGTTCCGCTTTAAATATAATTGACTTTCTCCCTCGATCTCCGTCCGAGATATACATATCGTTCATTCAGCCGAATCGTTTAAACCGATCGCACCACCGGAATCATTTCCGGAGGGCTTTCCCACCCAAAAAATAAAATAAAACAGCGTTCAACATTTTTCTGCAGCAGCTCAAAATGTTGTTGTTGTTCTAACACATCCCCCCCCCCCCCGAATCGAAATTGATGCCGTGTGTGTATGTGTGTGAGCCGCTCTCTTCTATCATTGTCTAAAAAGGCGAATGGATATTCCAGTCCAAACAAACGGTGGGGAGGTTTATAGGGCTGACGATATAGCTAGACTTCAGTGTACACCTTGTCCCTGTCATATAGACCTCCGTGGAAATAAGCCAATCTCCTGCAGTCGACTCACGAGACCAACGGCGTCGAAAAGACAGATAGCTTATACATTTCTATTTGTTTCTTTTATTTTGTTTTTTTCCCTTATACCTTCGTTCTCGGTTTGTTTGAATTACTTGTATTTTATGTTCCACGTATTTTCGCCTATTCCATCCAAGGGGTCCGCAACTCAAATTTACTTTTTATTTTTTTTACTTTTTCCTTGCTTTATTTTTCCTTTTTTACTTGTGAGATAGGCTTTCCTTCAAGCGAAAATAAAAGGGTAGGGAGGGGATGGGGAGGAGGGGGGGTTCGTTCGCGCGCGCCCTTCTTTTAGCACGTAAAGTAAATTTCCTTTTTTTTCCTTTTTTCACTTTTTTTTGCTTTTTTACCTTTTTTATTGTAGTAAATTTGAGTTGCGGACCCCTTGATTCCATCCGTCTTGTGAAATCCAATTACAAAATGACAATACAATTGTATCGCCGAGTAATGGATGCACCTATAGACGTTCCGCAAAGCATAGCGTAGCAACCAGTGTTGTTGTTGTTGTTGTTGTTGTCGATTATCGTTCATCTGGGTATCCTGTAGACGGCATTGTGTCACGACTCTCACACTATCCGAACGGGTGGTGGCAGACTGTAATCGAAGTCTCTGGCCAGCACAATCGCTTTCGTATGTGTATAATATCGGTACGGACTATATAGCCCAAGACGATATGAACATCGAATGCCAAAGGCCAACACACGCACTTGAATGATCCATTGACCGTGCGTGACGTTCTGAATTATCGTCCTACCGACACCTATTTATGGAGCACCAATTTATGCGTCACCTCTAGATATCAGCGAGCATTACATCAGCTGCTGCTGCCCAGCTCAACCTGTTTTTTTCTCTTTTATCTACAGTGTTTACTTTATTATATTGTATAAGTATTATATGAAATACACCTGAAATTGTTTGTATTTAATTTTCTTTCGTGAGTATTTAAATGGCTAGTTGGCTTCGTTCAACCAACCGTCGCCTCATTAGAATTACGTATGCGATGAGGTTCGTATAATTGACATACCGATTGTAGTGAGGACGGTCGAGGCAAAGAACACTGACTGGGTGTACGTCCAATGAGCAGAAGCCACTCCGGCCTGCAACGGCACCCGATTGGAAACGGCTTCCTGCCATCATACAGACAAACAAATATTTTGGTTAAAAATTGGATAGGATAATGACAAAATAGTTAATAAGTGTTGACTATCAATTAGATCTGTGTGATGTATTTAAATAATAATAACACAAGAGGATAATGGAAAGAAAGCAGTCGATCCAGCGCAATCACCTGAAGGACATCCTCGTACACGGCCATCCGCTCTTCGAGCAAGTTCTGGTCAAAATCCGGACGATCGTGAGCATCTTTCCATAATTTGATCATCTCTTGTCGCTGTTCTACAACACGATTTTGCAGAATAGTCGATTGTTCCAGCTCGTGAGGCTGCTCCAACCATTGGAAAATCTAGACGTACGCATTTCAATTTTTAATGAACATTTTTAAAAAATTACACATTGAAAATTGAATCATCTGGAATAAAAATGTTGTTTAAGGGAGTAATTTCTCTGTGAACTTATCGGGTAATTCCAAATTTGTATTTGAATTTCCGCGCCATGAAAAATGATGGTACGATTGCGCTTCTTGGTCATTTATTCTTTTAGCTAGGCCTGTCTCTATTTATTAATCTCCAATCATTTATCCCCCAAAAGGAGGGAAGAGTAATCAGTCGCCGTGGTGGAAAAATAGACGCCCCATTCCCACGAGATGTCAGCCGGTGTGGGTGGGTATTCCCGTCGTCAAATTTCCCACTTATTGCATTGATTGATTGATTGAAAGTAACCATAGTATACTGTTAAACGGAAAGATGATTTCTTTTGCTGCTTTTGTCATTTTTTGGTAAGTAGTCAGTTTCATCTTCATAATGGTATATCACAAAACATATCCAGCTTGGAGATCACAACATAAAACGAGAGATGGATGAGAGTCCCGAAAACCCCAACAATAACTGCATTAAGCGATTGCCAGCGATTGCGATCCGTGCCAAGCATACAGCTGCAATTTAATCGACTAACAAATCGATCTGCCATTCAATCAAGGTCACCCAAAAGTGATATTATCGATCGCAATTCCACCATTAGTTGGCTGTTGATGCAAAACAAAAACAATAAATCTTTCAATTATACTGGAATTGGTTGGAGAAAAAAAACAAAAAAAAACAACGCCCGATCGTTATATATATTATCTAATAATCTAACTTGGCCTTGGAGGCTTGACTTACCCCTTGCAAGTCTTTCCCATTAAAAATAAAAAAGATCGTTAGACCTCTCACCGTTATTATTGAGCAACGAAAAAAGTCAGGAGCAGTTGCTATTGAAAATAGTCGAGTCCCTCCAAGTCTCTGAACATGAGTTGTCCTCATCGATCATTTCAAAAGTTACGACACCGTTCTCTTACATGCAAACGAGTCTAAGGTGAAAGAGAACACTCTTTTATTCATACATGTAGCGTCGAAAAAATAACGTGAATCAAATAAATAAATGGTTTTCGGACACGCTGACGGCTGACGTGTAGGTACTTAGACTTAGACTTTTTTTTACCAACAGAAGAGCCTGGAATTAAATATTTCTATTTACTTGATCACGTCAAGTCGTACTGGCAGCATTCCTGCCGTTATTGTTCGTTCCCGGGGCAGCTATAATAAATGATGAGCCGTAATATTAGCCAACTTGCATTGTTTGGCAATCCCAGTAGTTACGTTGTATGGCAGACCTGTGCAGCCTTGACTATATTTATATATATCTCTATTTACTATATAGATCTGTTTACAAAACGATCAACAGTGGTCTCTGGCTGCACCTCAGACCCCAAAAGCTGATTCTGCTGCTCGACATGGTGCGAGAACGGAAAAAAGAAAAACGTTTTCCATTTTATTCTGCCCCCGTGCAAAAAGTTTAATACGAAAAGAGATTTGTTTGGCCGAATATTTAATTTAAAATAGCTGCGTACTGCACTTATGCAAATTTTCATTTCCCCTGTGTTTGTTTCCCTTTGAGTCGGTGAGCTGTAGAATGTCTGAAATACATGCGCGAGAACCATTAAAGGGACTTTGGTGATGGCGTAATGGATTTCTAACTCTGTTTCTGGTTGTTAACGCCAAAAAGAAAAAGACCAACACGCATATTATTAGGTCAAAGGCGCGGCAGTACGTGAATTTCAAACTCACGACCTCGTGCAAGTGTATCAATGACGTCATTCTCTGGCCATCAGCCCAGATTGGGAGCGGATGATAAGCTATTGTGTAGCATTCGTCATCTCTATACCGTCCGTCGGTGTATCAAAACTCGGATTGGCGAGGGAAGATATGACCACCCAAAAACCCTTTCACGACGGCCACTGCCACACAGACAGTTTGCCAGACTCTGCAGCTTCGGCTGTTTATTTAGAATATGACAAAATGTTTGGGTGTGTGCTGAGGTGTGCGAGCATCATGTTTTTTCTCTCATCTCTTTTTCTTATAACAGTGCGGGTTCTTATGCGTGGGCGATGGGGAGAAGAATCTAAAGTGTAGCTAGTCCAATCCTTATAAGTTGAAGCTGGCTTATATTCACAATGTACAACGCATTAAGCAAACAACTTGTTTTTTAAGTATTCATGCAGTAGTCGCACTCTGCATTTCGATGATTGCAAAATTTGCATTTTCAGCCGCCATCATGGATTTCCATCGAGCTTCCTTTTCGCAAAAGAAAAAGATGTAACCAAACCTAATTTGCATATTTTTGTACAGCGGCGTACAAGTTATATATTTTTAGTACACAGGTGTACAAACACGAAAGTGTATAACCGCAGCTCCAAGAATTTAGCCCAAAAAAGAAATTGGCGCGAGAGTAAATTGATTCAAATTCTCCACATGTTCAATTCAAGTTCTAAAAAAAAAAAAAAACTAAAATAAGATGGATAAAAGAGAATAATAAATTGATGGAACTGTGGCTGCTGCTGGTATATTCATAGCGCATGCCAGAGAGCACCGTGGGACGGGAGTATATCGCGGGAGTGTTTCGTGTTTTCCCAACTGCTACTGCCGTTGCCGTGCGGTTGCTGCGTGCCATGTTCAATCAATAATAAGCCGTCGTTTCTCATCCTCATAGAAGTGTGATTCTCTGTATATATACATCAGAGCAACACACACAGTCAATGAATAACAGCCAAAGCTTTTGGGGCTTTTATTTTTCCGCAGCATTCGTCGTCCTATTATATTACAATGAGAGACGACCGCCTCACGCTCCCGCCGAAATGCCAACGATAGAAAAACAGTTGCGGGCTATTATGCGGTGGATCTAATCTGGACTGTAACTTTAAGCGGTGCTTTCTGTGGTTTTAAAAGCCCATTAAACTCATTTTAAATGTATTTCTGTATGGCGCCAATGATAACTAAATAAGACCGCTCGCCACACAGTCTCTAGTATAATCGACGGATTCTATTTCTATTAGACATTTGACTGGAGAATGGCCAGCTGTTCAGCCCGTCGCCCTTTTATTTCTTTTCAATTGCACGGCCTCTCTTCAGTTCTTTTGTTTTGTTTGATGGCGGACAAACACACACCGCCACAATCGTGAGGTTTGACTCTTGGGAATCATCTAGTGCCGCATGGCATGCTCATTGAATATATACACACATATAGAGAGACCGTCAAATAAATAAAGTGCCCAGCACCACCGAGAAATCGCAATGTCGTCAACGCCATAGACGTGCGTGAGTGCCAGCGGTGCACGCGGGACCGCCGTACCGTCTAATATGGCTCGAGTTTATTTTAAAGTTGATTGGTGTGTGTTATTATTTACTACTCTATGCACTCGGTGGCCGAGAGAGACTGCGAGAACAGACTTTAAACAGTGTAACCAACACACACAGGATTGGCGACAGCAGTAGCTCAACAAAGGCAAACACCAGTGGTGAGTAACACACGTGAGTATAATAATAATGCCGATGGTCTACAACACACGACCAGCAGCAAAGGATTCAAAATACGACGAAGACGGTTTAACGACTTTTGGCTCAATTCCAGTTTTCTCATTCGGCTGCCTGATGTTCTCTCACTCAAATCCGAACTGCGGGACATAACGCGGCATTCTCCAACAGCAGTCGGCTCATTTCCAGAGAAAAAATTGTAATCTGGCGCGCCTTTCAAAACAACCAAACAAGCAGATCCCGGAAAAAAGAAAATAGAATTTCACTTTTTATTTTAGAACAAAAGCTGAAAACAATCGTCAATCCAAAGAGCTTAACTGATTGTTAACAGTCTTGCCTTTTTCTTCTTCCGACACCAACAATGAGGAGGAAGTGGGCGTGAGGGCTCTACCTTTTTCTCGGTAGAAAGGCGATGACAAACAACGTCACCGGTTCATCATTTCCATAAATCAAAAAGAAGATGAGGCGGAAAGAGAAAGAAACGAACAGGAAGTATAGTGAAAAAAAGACGGTTATTCTTAACCGAGAAACTGATTCAAATGGCACAGGCTTGAAGCACAGTCATTATAATCTAAACTTAATTAAAATTATACTTATCTACTATTTTCCGGGGTAGAAAAATTTCAATGAGATAAATCAGCTGACCAATTCGATGCTTTTAGGTTATTATTCTGTTTTACTCGTATAGAAGTTTGCATTCACTTATTGCTATAAGGCCATAAACATCTCTCATATAAAAATAAGGTGTATCCTATAGTCCATTGCTTTTTGGTATAACTTTGGACGTACAGAAAACCGCACGAGAGAGAGATACGACATTTTGAAAACAAACCTGATGGCGATTGTCAAGGGTGAGTCGTATAGTGTCGGCGGCCGGATCGACCGGTATACTTTTAATCCGCGCGCCACACCCACCATAGTATTCAACAAGAGAAAAAAAGAAAGCCGGAAACGGAGGCGGAAGAGAATTTTTCTGTCGACACTGGCGCGCTAAAGGAAACAAAACCATAACGAGCGGGCGGAGCTGCTGCACACCCGCTCCGCTCGGCTCTATATATTGCTGGCGCGGAATGAAAGATTTCTTTTATCCATTTTCTTTTCTTTCCTTTTCTTTGTGTCAAACGACAATTTCTTTTTACAAAAATTTGAATTTCTTCTGTCCGCACAAACACCGCCGTTTTTGTTTAATCTATTTCAACAATTGTACAAGAGTCACACGACGACAGGATGTAAATTTGAGTCGCTCTCTGGGGCAGAGTGCAAAATTCTATAAGAATCGCACCAGCGCCGTGTCGGCCCAACAGACACGGGGCCGCCGCTGCCGCCCGGCCGCCCGTGCGCTATAAATGTCCTTCTTGCTAGGACATTTATTTCGGAATAAGCCCCACATTGTCTCCTATATAGCTTACAACGCTCTCATTGATGTGTCTTTTCGCTTCTACTGCGGGTAATAATAATATAGCGCGTCGGCTAGTGGCGGTCCGCGCTGGCCGGCAGAAAAGAGCCATGTGTGTTGTAACCGTCGCCGCCTATATTATCTGCCATCTCCCGTCATCCGATACTCGGATAATGCCATCAACTGTCCCTGCTGTGCTGGCCCTTTTGGGGCTCTATTTTACTGGTCTCGTAATAATAATGAAACCTAAGGTTAGCGCGTGGAATATCCTATCGCATATGCTCTATGAAACACGAACGGTGTGGGTGAGCCGAGGACGATCCGCTGCCGCTTATACGTGAATATGCTCCGCCGCTTCTTTTGATCCGCGCCGTCGTCCTTCTTCCCGATCCCGACAGACACAATCACGGAATGCTCGGCGTGGGATCATCGTTTTTTTTTTTTTTTTTTTTTTTATCGTAAGGTGTAAAACTGCAGGGCCCGGACGGACGGACGCGGCTCGTTCCCGATCACCGATCACCAAGGCGGCAAAAATCTAGACGCAGAACGTTCAGAAATAACACGAGTGATGGGCTCCTTTGATGATTGACGAAATCCAAACAGTGTGTGGGTGTGTGTGTGCGTGTGCTGTCCAGCCCTGACGTATATACTAGACGCAACTGATCGAGGAGAGAGCGCCAGCAGAGTATTGGGTTCGCACGATCGGGAATTTCACGGCTAGTGTTATTTGTACTATATACACAGCCAAAGCGATGGTGGCTGTCGTCATTTTGCTATCAACTCATTTTTTCCTAAGAATGTGGTTCGTCAATGTTTGAAAAATGAGTATTCGTTCAAATTTTTATTTGATTCATCTAATATAGGGCCTTTTTATTAGTTGGGAATAATGGGACTCTGGATGTTTTTGCGAATTTCTATCAGTCAATTTTCTTATCGTCAGTTTGAATATGAGGGGAAGAAAAAATGTAAAAACAAATGTATGCCGGTCTCTCTGAGACTTCCATCAACTGGCGAATCCTTTAGCCGCCGCCCCTTTTGTCATCTCCGAGTGATGAATGTCTTTCGATGCGTCAAAGGCTAACGATTCCATCAAAACAGAATAAAGGGACGAGAAAGGGGTGGAAGAATATGATGTAGGACGGTGGGGCGACTCTCTCCACCACACACACACACATGTGAGCAGCACTGCTGGCATTCCAGATTTCTAGACGGCGTATTATTATGTACAAGCCCAGCGCATAAGATGACAGTGAATCGATAAGATATGTTCTCGCTTCCACAGTGCGGGGTGGCCGTCTTATATCGCTGGCAAGTCACCCATACCACTCAGAACCGATGTTAACAACAGTACATCTTATGCGAAACTGTGTACATCCAAATAACTCGCTGTGTGCTGGCATCACACTGCTACTGCTGCTCCACTATCCATCAGCAATTCAGTTTGAAGATTTATTTTTTGAACTTTCGTAGGACTTTGAGACACAAGCTTCTTTTTTGCTGATGGTTTGTTGAATAACTAATTGTCTCCGGGTGTTTCTTTTCTGGCTCTTTTCCCAAAACCTTTGACTGTACTACACCCTCCTCCTCCTCCGGCTCTAACTCCACCTCACGCCGGAATAATGGATGACTTCTCTTGATCTCTTTTGCTTCTCCCCCCCCAACAGTCCTTCCTCTTTCTGTCTCTCCATTCACTTGCATTCAAGCATATACAGGCAGAGAGTCAGAACATATTATAACACATATTGCTCGTCGACACTCTAGCTATACGGTTAACCGCTAGACACACACACACACACACATGTCTATTCTTATATATTGCATGATTCAAAGTTGGCTGGCCATACCGCGGGAGAAATAAGGGCTGACAGCATTTTTGGACCGTCTTGAAAGGACGGCCAAAAGGAACGCTGATTGTTTAGCCTACAATTCACCCGTGTGTGTAGTTGCAGAAACGTACATGCGAAGTGGGGGGGACCCGTTTGCCGGACGACGACGACGTCGCTCGTCGATCACTTTTTGACTTATATCCAAATATTCGCAAGTTCCAAATATAAATAGAATGGAGAATATCAGTTGAGAGCAGCAGCTCCCGCTTTAGACCCGTAAATTTTAAAAAAAAATCTGACGTTGATGTTTATCGGCTCCGCATTTCTTTCTCAAAAGAGCGCGAGGACATATTGTTGGAGAAAAAGATAATTCATGAATTCCCTCGATCTTTCTCACAGCCCCACCCTTATTGTTTCATCAAAATGATTACGACAGTGGAAAAACAGCATTGGGTCCCTGTAACCGAATAACATTGAAAGTTTTTATACAGACTAGAATCGACGACCCATAGAATAACCTATATATACCCATACAGTATGTAATGTGCGGTAACCTCGTGTTGACTGACGGGAATAGGGAGCTAATTACCTCTGCACCGCCTGTTTTTGTTTTGACTTGTGTGTGCATTGTCAAAACATCGCGAATGGAAAATATTATGTATTCACTTTATACGGGTGGGATGAGCTCTGTGAGCTGAGCCGTCGGTTTTTGGTCGGATTTCCGTCGCCCACCCGAAAACGCGGCGGGCTGGCCCGTCTATCGAAAAAAAGACGACGAGTGTAGTATCTGCGAAAGAATGTATACTAGTCTGTGAGCGAGCGCGCGCGCACGCTGGATGTACACATAGAAAAGGGAATATAGCGAACAAGAGTTGGTGTCGTCACAGACTCTGCTGCTGCTAGCTGAGTCTCGGAAATATATATAAATGAACATTGCCAGTTACGTAAACTCCATACATTCTATTTACGCAGTAGGTATCGATATAGAACCGTTTATCGTCACTATAGACAAAAGGCCGGCGGGATGGATAAATTCACTGGGTTCCGGGAATAGCGGGGAAACAGATTGAGCAATCATCATATGTATAACCGAGGCTGGTTGTTGCTGTGTACGTACCGATGCACCGGCGGCTGTGTAGAGGCACAAGAGAAGAACGAGTCCGGCGTGAGCTAATCCCTTGCGTAATCGCGGATTTGAGCTCAGGTAGCGCCAGCAAGCCGATCCGCACCTGCCGGCTCGGCCTTTGGCGGTGCCGGTGACCGACTGGGTCCCGATGCCGACGCTCGTCGCTCCTCCGCCTCCGCCACCGACGACACTTCCGACCATCGACACTCTCTCGGCACCTTTGAGGCTCGTCGGACTGCCCGGCTGGCTCACCGTCGAGTTCAAACGCAAGAAAGTGTTGGCAGCAGAACTCATTTCGTCTTTCTGTTTTCAGTTTGAATTTCTTGATTTTCCCGCACTCGATTTATTCCCCTTTGCCAAATGTAATTCAACGTTCGGTTCACACACACTTGAATGATTTTAATATCTGACAATTACAATTGGCTCATTGTTTTTAGGGTTGGTAATCGAATCGTTTTCTTTCAAATGACTGGCGAAATATAACGGGGCGACACTAAAACACCTGCCTGAAACTCACTCGGGGTAATCGTGTTGTTTCTAGCGAGCTCAGCAGGAAGAAGAAGAAGAAGAAGAAGAAGGAGGCGCAAGGAGTGATCCTCTCCATGCTGCTGCCCGCGGGAGACTGACCTGGCCGACGATGTGGCCGCCTCTAGAAATAGCTACAACACACATGTACACAACAGGGTGCTGCTCCAGCACAATGCGACGACGACCGGCGCTCATCGGGCCACATCGCGGTAAAATACACCGAGAGAATAGACACACCACCACCGCACACACACATACATACATCAGCCTGCAAATATACTATAGAGTCACGGCGGTGCCTGTCGTGACTCTCTATACACTGCACACATGGTTGTATAGCGCGCGTACACAAGTTGAGCGTGAGCGCTGCTGCTGCTTGACTACATTATCCGGAACCTTTGGTGGGGAGGCCAAGATGCAGCAGCGGAACGAAGGATGAACATCGCACCCATATCTCTCGAGCGGCAAAAGTCGAGTCACCATACAAGTGTGCCGTTTTGACGGTTTTACAAGTGAAAACTGGCTATGCTATATGTACTGGCTGCTGTTATTAAGTGTGATCATCTATCTATTCCGGCGCTGGCTGCTATGCTGGACGGCTGATGCTGGCAGTGAACTCGAGCACAGCTCCGCAAAGAAAAGAGCGTTCATGTGTGTCTCATAGCCAAAAGAATAAGTGATGACAAGAGAACATTAACTATCGCATACAAGTGCAAAGATGCAAGATGAGAGAACATTTCGCCCTTTTTTTGAATAAAATACAAATCGGCAAAATTTCGCTAGATAGACGACCTATTTTATTTCTGCTATCCGTTTTGAATTGTTGCGCAACTAAAAAGGAAAATTTAATTTTAGGCGGAATTTACGAATTGCCATAAAACAGACATTTACGACTGAAATTCAAGTGTTTATTAGTTGGTTTAAAATTAGCGTTTTGATATTTGTCAACACTTGCATCATATTTGTTTTGAAATCTTAGATTCTTGTTTTGTTTGGTTATTTTCGAAACCTTTTCATACTGTGTGCCATTCTTGTCTTAGCACTAGGGATATGGTAGTATAGGCAGCAGAAGTGAGCGTTCCAGCTGCAGCAGTGTATGGACTAATGGATGGCTTATTTTGGTTGAGACTGCTGCTCGACATTACCACAAATGACGACTTTGTTAGTGTAGTGTGACACCGGACGGCCAACAGCAGCAGGCTCCGCTCTTCTCCGCGTCCATCTCCGCTTCCGTCCGCTGCTGATGCTGCCCGCCTCACTATCACTCAGTCGGTTGACCAATATGCTCTCGGCGCTTTCTTGGCCGGAGAATGAAGGCCGTTTCTTGTGACGTCACCATCCTGCGCCGGACATGCAAAACAATTGAACTCAACCAGCCAACGCAAACATGGAGTTGTTTCAGCTTTGCTGGATCTCTTGTCTGTGTCAATTCCGGTTCGTCTTCTCAACTGCGCCAAGATGACTTAATTGCTAAGCTATTTTATTTTATTTCTGGACATCACGTTGAGTATCAAACAGTGTGTGATGTAACGTTTGTTTCCGATTTTTCTTTTGGCTGTTGCGTAATAATCGAAACATACTACGTAATCCAACACCAATCAATGTTCAGGACACTAATAGAAATGATTCTTTCACGATTATAATCAGACCCAAACAAAATCCATTATAATCTCTAGTCTTCGCCTTATTATTTCTTACGTGGACAATCATAGAGCTTAATCAATATAGGCTGGGCGCTAATTTCCCAAAGCGAAGATTCCGTGAAAAGAAAAATTCCTATTGGCTCCAGGATATGTCGACAATTGCGTACAAATTGGACAAAATGAGGCGCTAGGTGATAATCTCTTGGGCTTAATAATACGCACTTTAATAATGAATTGCGTACCATCACCAGAGTACACGACGGCATGCAATTGACATGGGGATTTATTATTAAACAAGGGGATTTACAAAGTTGAAGATGGATGAGATTATACAAAGGGGAAAGATAATCCGGTGCGGCATTTCTATTACGAATGCATTCGGCTCTAAATGATTGTCCACTTGATAAACTGCGTATAAATCAAGGAGGGACTGTTGACTCGGACTAATGAGCAACTCATCCGTCATTCCAACTAGTCAAGCCAAAGCTGGAAAGACCTCTAGAGTGACGGCGGCAGTTCGTCAACCGCCGAGCTGAAATATATATCCACAAAAGATTTTCGAGCTAGTGGGGGGGCTTTCTGTCTTTCGCTCGCCTTTTTCTCCCAGTTCAGCAGGAAATGGCATTGGTCCAAGACTAAACACAAGCTCAAGCCAAGGCTGATGAATCTAAACCAATGGCCATTTTTCATGACCTCGCTCAATCTAACGGAAATATATGTAAGAAAACATGAATTGTCAAAATGCGAACCGAGAGTCTTTGTCCATGAAAAGATATTGGGCATTCAGGCAATCAACCCAAGTTTAGAGGTAAATGTGGATACAAACGGTATAAATAGGTTAGCTTTATTTTGCCTTCTGAAAACGTTCAAACAATTTTGTTCCCATAATTGAATTTTATTTTTAGGAATAAAAGTATGCTGTACAGTCATATCGATCGACTTAAAGCGGCAATAGATCTAATAATATCCGGTGGCGAGCAAAACTCTTGTTTTAAATTAATTCCGTCCTAAATAATCCATCAAAGTGTGAGCCAGCAATTTCACATTTGTTTTTACAATGTTCGGTACCACCCACGGACACACATATTTTCAATTCTCTGAAAATGTTACAATCTCTTGGAACGACAGTTTAGGCAACCAGCCTTATCGTAGCTATGTAGTAGCACATAATCCAGGAAGTGGGTGTGTGTGCTGAATACTTACTAGCCATCCGAATAGCAAAAAGGTATGTACACATAAGTTGCTTTTGCAAATGACGACTGCTGCTGCTGCACGTGCATATTGTGTGCTGGTGCATAGGGTTTGAGTTTTGCAAATGATTTATAAATAGCTACAAATGGCATCGGCAATGATGAGCTGGCGACCGCATTCTCTTAGCTCTCCCGTTGCCACACGCACCACAAAGTTTTGCTCAACAGTCCCGACAGTATTAAAAGCCAAACGCAAACTTTTCTTTCAACAGCTTCCTTGTACACCGCCATCATGACTCATATTATTGAGCTTTCGAATCTATGTCATTGAGTTGTTGATACACTAAAGATTTGGTTACAGTATATAGACGTATATAACTTTGTATAGTCTCTATATAGGTATTGTGACAGCTTTTGTTTTATTCTGTTTCTTTCTTTTTTGGGGGGCTGGCTCCTGAGCTGCTAGGCAGCTGTGAACTGACCAACTTGATATATATACTGTATACACTGTGCACTTGAGAAGTGGAGTGAAGGCGCTAGAAAGTAAACATAAACATAAGGAAAGAAAACAAGGGGGAAAAAAAGGTGGGGGGAACCGAAGCAAACAAACGAAAAAGGTGCGGGAATGACCGGCGCGTGTTGCTGCTGATTCGCCTATACATGTCCAGCCAGTTCCGTCCGCTGCTGCTGCCGGCGCTATACTAGAAGAGTATGTCGGTGAGAATCCGGTCAATAAAGTGGACCACTCCGTTGGATGCACTCACATCACTCTCGATCACGTTCGCCACCCCGTTGATCCTCGCCAATTTACCTACCAAAGTGCGTGAACGTGTAAAAATCAAAACAATGTTCGATTACATCCGACGGGACGGATCGCGCTCAACTGGAAGCCACTAATAGTCCGTCGGGGAAATGCCACGGTGAATAATCAACGACACCGTGTGCGTATATACATGTAATGAGGCGTCAAAAAACCCACAGCAAGGGCGTGAGCGTTCATTTACTTTTTCTGTTTTGGCGTCGGAGGTCGACGCGGAGACGGCCGACATCGTGCAAGGTGGACAACAACTGGCCGTCCTCCAGGCCCTCGCTGTAATAAGTTCCGGGAACGATGTGATACCAAAGCAAATCTGGCAAATCGATCAACACACGATTACCGAATGAAGGGAATAAGAGACAAATCAAATCAGCGCAAATAATTGAAAATGATTAAATTAAAAAGCGCAAGTGTTGCATATAATATGACACAGTAAATCTTCGTCAATGGAGAAATAAAAGACCCGACCCAACCCCCTGTATCATTATTATACGTGTTATTATGCAAAGTTAACAATTTCAAATCAAAGGCAAAAAGGCAAAAGAGCTTGAGGATTTACTGTGAAAGGCGGTTTCGTTGTTCAGGAATAGGCGCTGCTCATCTTGGCTGACGCTCAAAAATGCTTCAGTTGTCCTGTAAATAAGTGTAGCCAGCCAGAGCCATGCAGACAGAAGCGAAAAAACAACAAAACAGAACCACAACGTAAGTCACGACCGAAACACACACGAATTAAGACCACAGAAAGAAGAAGTAAAAAAAATAAAAAAATGACAAAAGAGACGTTACGGGACGAAGACAGACAGCGGGGAGTCAGATGAGAGGACCTTTGTAAGGGCTGGACCCAATAGCGAAGCTTGCAAACCTATATTCAGCAAAGGAAATTCAGTGAGTCACCTAGTTATTTTTTTCCCGCCCTTAATCACCGATGTAATTTGAAAATAACTTAATAGGCTATATACTGCAACTGCTGAGTTGCCAGAGTTTGGGCTCTATCCAAAGGTACATCTCATTTACTTACTTACACAACCCGATAAAATTGGTATTCGTAGCTAATTCTAAGTATTAACTGATAAAATAAGATAAGATGTTGGAATATTTCCAGTTACCCTAGAATTTAGATTAAAACGCAACGAATTTATAGATGATGTACGCACTCTGAAACCTACCGCCGTCGTTGAGGATGTCCAATATTGTTTGTGGAGGGAAATTCCCTGGCAAGAGAACGCGATCAATGACATGTACCAACAGTTTGCCTAAACGTAGATCAGCTGTCAAGACTCGGGCACCGTTGACTGTCGTTATGGTCTCCTGTTCCGTGAAATACGTTTCCCATTACATCGCGCAGCGGCCAGGCATGACAACAACAGCAACAACAAAAAGAAAGAAGAAGAAAAATACCGACTGAAAATAAGACTCAGTTAAACATACACACACACACACACACAAAGAATAACACACACAGCAAGGTTGGCCGTGTGATCAACTGAGACAAGTCATGCTATAGCCGTATAGCTTTGAATCATATCGAGTCGAATGGCGGCAACATCAGGAAAAAGTGGGCCATCATATTGTGTATAAACTGCACATAGGCAGAAAAAGCAATTTTTACGGCCTGCTTTTTTGCAGAGGCCATGTATTATTTAAGAGCGGGCATCAAAATGGTATAGGCGCTCGTGTTAACCACATCATATCCCTTCCATGGCGGTGCGGGTGTTGGTTGCCGAACACAATGGAATCGTCGATCGAATCACAGACGCACGAGCTGTTTGTGCAATTCATTTGAATGACTTGTCTCGTAAACGGTCAAACGGCCTTGAATAAAGCGAAGCTTTTATTTTTTCCCCCGTCAAAAACTTGTAGGATAATGGCAAAATGGATGAAGGCGAAGCAATAAATCAAGACAAATTGCTGGGCTTTAATCGATCGTCAAAGC
Source organism: Daphnia pulicaria (assembly GCF_021234035.1). Classification (NCBI taxonomy): domain Eukaryota; kingdom Metazoa; phylum Arthropoda; class Branchiopoda; order Diplostraca; family Daphniidae; genus Daphnia; species Daphnia pulicaria. The sequence continues at coordinate 8,372,462 of NC_060915.1, forward strand.
GACAAAAGCAAGATAATATTTCCAAGTAGAATCAACAACACTATATACTCGCGCGCCTATATATAACGACACCCAAAAGTCTATTCAACTATTTTTTTGTTGGATCTAAGTGGAAATGTGGTGTAAAGAAATAAATACAAAAATACAACGCGAAACACGTTTTGCCCTCAAGTTAATTCATCAAACCCCATTTTAAACTACTTCTTTCAACTTTAAACAGAAATCAAGTCAATATTTCAAATAATAAAATTTGGTGTTGGTCTACACTTACACGGTAATTCAATTGATCTTACTGATAACGATAGATTAGATTATCTACTGTAACTGAAGGACCATCGATTAAGACTTACTCTGTTCTCCGTAGCGTTGTAAATGTTAATCCGGAGACGGTGGGCGCCAGCTAATGTTGTGGGAGTGGCTTCATTTTCAAACGAAGACGAATTGAAATGATTCGGTATGACGTGATGAAGCAGCATCTCTCTCAGCAAATCAGGTCGAGTGGCCCACCGTTGCCTCTGGATAGCAGAAATCTTATTGAACGCTGCGTTGCTCGGCGCCAGCAGTGTGTAATCTGTAAACAATTCGTGCGGAATCCTGTCAATGCTGGAAACCTGTTGGATTCATTCTGTACTACTATATCGCTTATTCTTACCTTTGTCTTGAAAGAGGGAAGCGATTCCGGCTTGGCTGATCAACGAGGAGATTACCCGCAGGTTGGCGGAGCGCAGATGACGACTCAATCGATCCGAATCTTCTTCTTCTATCGTCGACGAAGTTTCACGAGGTACGACATTGTTGCCCGACGTCAGACTGACACTTTTCGCTTCTTTGCTATCGTTTTCGTCGCTTTCGTCGCTGGAAGAAATGTCGACTAGAAATGGAGACGGACTCTTAATCTCCGACGTAACCAAGTCGATAACATTTTGGGGATCGCTCAAATTAATGGCGTTTAGCGACAAAATGATGGAATTTTCCGTAGAGGTGAGTGCCGGGATGGTTGTGTCATCGGGACGGATGACGGTTATTCCGCTACTGAATTGCCCAGACGACGAAATTGCACGATCGACTGATGGGATCGATTCCCTTGGATTGAACGAAAACGAAGAGGTCAGGCTGTTGGGTTTCCTCCATTCTCCAGGATCGACCACCTCCTCCGTGGTCGACACTAATTCAGGATTCGGAGTGGTTGAGAAAATTAAAAAATCTGGGGTGTACGGTTCGTTGGTGTTGGAAATCGATTCCGGGACAAAGGGTTCATTGATTCCTGACGAAAAATGTTCAACCGAGACTCCCACTTCACTTGGACTTCGAAAAAGTTGGTCATTCGATTTAAAATGAAATCTATGAGAATTTTCAAACTGAGGGCGGATCGGTTCTATTTGGACTTGAGTTGGATCGGCGAAGCCACCTGTGGGCTGTTGGAGAACTACCCACGATCCTCCGCAATCATTGACAGGCGGCTTTGGATAGTTCGATTGAAAGGGTATACGAAACTCATCTTGGTAAGAGGGTACTAAGTTGTTGAAAGCAGCTCTAGGATGCTCCGTAACAGAGACAACTTGACTGGATGCGGCTCCGATTGTCCAACTTTGATTCTGATTGCCACCGACTGCGCTTTCCAGTTGAATCGTATCTGGAAGAGAAATGAAGTCGCTGCTGATTGCAGGCTGAAGTGAATTCACCGGTCGTGGAAAAATGTTGCCTCTCTGGAACACACTAGGTTGAGCCTGTGCTGTCTGTTGACTATTAGGTCTATATTCAGCCGACAAATGGTTTTCAACATCGAATGGTTTTCTCGTCGGCGGCCGTAAATCCTCGTTGCTCTTGTAGTTACTAACTTGGTTACTTGTCCCTGTTGGTGAATTGTTTGGATAACTGGGCCTCACATTTTCAGTTCCGTACGAACCCGATTGAGACGAAGGATAATATGGTTGCGTGGGTCGTTGCTGGGGTTTGGGCAAACCGTATGCTGTGCTAGGTGGCTTAGCCGAAGGATACACACCAACCGGTTTGACAGGTTTGACAGGTTTGGCTGGTGGATAGTATTGAGTCACTACGGGCGGATTAGTTGCTGGATAGTAATGAGGCGGAGACGTGCCAGTCGGTTTGTGATAGTTACCCGGTTTGGAGTTGTGATCCCCATGGAAATATCCAGGCTTCGGAATAAACACAAAAATGGGAAGGTGTGATGCTCCGGCTGAAGAAGATATGGGGTAGGATCCTCCACTGGACGCTGGGTAACTTGGATAACTGGACGAGGAATGTACTGGATAATTAATAGGCTTGCTTGGTGCGACTACTGGTCCTGGCGACGGGTAACCTGAACTCGGCGGAGGATTGTAAGACCCTCCACCATTAGATGCTGGATAGCCTGGGTAATTCGTTGGGCCTATCGGTACCGGATAGGTTGGTTTTGGAGAAGGATAAGGGGTCGAAGGCGTAGTCACATAATGGATCGGTTTGGTTGTGACGTAATAACTGGGGTTTGGAGTAGGAAGTGTGACCTCATAATTTGGTTTGTTCGGGGGTGGCGTTGACTGGTAGCCTGACGGGTACCCTGATCCATAAGATCCAACCGGAGTGCTCGTCGTTTGAGGATAACCGACACTCGTAGCTGGTGGGTATGTAAAGTATACTTCCTGGTGATTATGGTGGTGATAGTTGGACGACGCTGGGTATCCGGTTGGTTTGGGAACTCCATAAGTGTGTGAGGGCTGTGCGGGTCTATTAGGTTGCGGACTATAAGAAGGTAATGGTGGTCTGGCAACCGGATAACCAATCGGTGCCTTTGGTTGATTGTAGCCCTTGAAGTGTAGACCGTAGTTGGGAGGTGGGCGAGGCGTTGCAAAAGTAGGAAAAAAGAGTCGAGGTTCAACCCGTGATGTGCCGTACGTGTTGGACCATCTTCTCTTAAATCGTATCTGGTTTCTTGGATCTGATACCAAGGTAGATGTTGAATTTGAATAATTCTGTTGCCCTTGTAAAATGATAAAAATTTGTTTTATTTTAATGCTTCAGCATCGTTTGTGGGTTTAAATTGGGAAAATTCATTCTTACTGCTCGATTGGTTTTCGGAATCGCTGTTTTTCGGATCGACAAAGGCAGCAGCTGATGTCGAAAATAAAATTGCGGCGACGATGAGAAGAGAATTAAGAGGAGACCACTTGGCGGTTCGACACCGCATCTTGAAATCAAACGGGTCACAGAAAATCACCTCCAGTTATAAAGGTTTGCTTGTTGACAGCCATGGCTTCTGGATGTTCGGTTAAATCACCGTTGTTGACACCTTCTTTGGCCTACATTTTTACATCAATTAAATTAAAAAGGAAAGAGGAATTTTTGAAATACTATAGGAAAGGCGTCAAAGATGTCATCAGCAAGGATGTGACGTATTTGCCAGTCATTGCTCTTTGTTTAAAAAATGGAATATGTGTGTTACATATTTAAAATGTTCTTTTTATTTTTGACTATTCTTATTGTTTGATTTAAGTCCATGTGAATTCTCCCTATCTTATCCTATTTTATGTCTTTTCTACCGTTCCCCCGTTGTAAATGGTGTCACGACACCGGCAACCCAACAGATTCACGCCCTTCCTGTAGATTTCGTCTCTTAGGAAAGCGTGAATCCGTACCTCTTGTACTTACGTACTTTTTCTTTAATGATTTCTATCCTTTCGAATTATTTATCATATTTATTTGGATATCGATAAAAATTTTTAAATTGAAAAAAAGGCCTAAATTATTGTTAGTTTTGTCGGAGTTATTATAGAATAAATCGTTGTCACTCTCCGCATTAAAGTCTGTCCTATAATCGACGCGATTTTCTCATTTTGAAGAATTTCTAGAGAAGGACGGAGGGAAAGAACAAGCTGCACGCTCAGCAATATCAGCCGAAACGGCAGTGAACGATTTTGTACAAATAGTCCTACTCAACCGGAAGCCAATACGGATCTTTACTAAAACCAAGAAATATTTTTATCGCTCACGTGTTGCTCCGCTAGCAGTCACTACCTGCTGGGTCTGTCATCTCTTTTTACCTGGGACGCTACATCCATTTGGTCCACCTCCAGTTTATCATTGCTTAGAAGTAACAGCTTGAAATGTTGGTTCCTAGATGGCGTTAGCAGCAGCCTCTTTTCCTCTTCCCCCTAAAACTAAAATCGAAATATCTTCTTTTACTGTAACGTTTAAATAATAAGAATATTTTGTGCAATTCGATTCGCCTTTGAAAACTTCATTGATCCGTATGGCTTAAAAAATTTTCTGACAAATAACCCTCCGACAAGCTTATAGGAATAGGAAAAGATCCCGTCTTTAATTAGAGTACTCCGTGGTAAAGTGGTCGAATAGGTCGATACTCAGTAGACTCCAAGGCTCTGAGCTTGAGTCCATGTTTATGTTGTCACATATGCCACCAAAGAGTCGCTTCCCCGTTTGTTTGGTATTTGTTCGTTGTCGTTTGAATTCGCTTCTGCAATTTTGAATGGCCTAAGGACTTCTAAAAACAGATACTGCGACGTGTGAAGTGGAAATCACCGAATTCGTCAGTTGTTGCTTAATCGAGGGACACAAATGGCGTCGTTAATTTCCCAAGAAGTATGGAAAACGTGGGAATCACATGGACACGTTGAATTGTAAGACTCAACAATTGTTTTATATCACTGACACTACATTCTTTGACTTCAACAATAGTAATAATATGACATAACTAATTTACTCTTTTTATCTGGTAATCTTTTAGTGTGAAACTGCTGGAAAGCTGGATTGGCACCGATAACAATAGTCAACATATTCCTTCAATTGGGAGTAAAGGTTTGTTGTTATTACATTACATTTCCAAGTATTTTATTTATCTTATGTTTTACTGTTTTTAGATTTGTTTCGTGCTATATACGAGTTCTTGTGGCAAGCCATCAAAGGTGGAATAAAAAGAGAACTAGTTTTATCAACCATTGGAGATATTCTGGTATAGATTTTGATCTTAACACTTTTAATTTGTGATTTTGTCAATTAAATATTTGTAAGTAGGTTTTGCATGGTGATCTAGCATCGTTGACACTAGATGTTCTCAATGTTATTGACCATGAAACGTTGGTTAATGAGAATAATGATGAGCGTCAAAAGTTGTGCAGCATGCTAAAAGAACTGGAAAACTGGCTAAGTGATTCAATGATTAAGGAACGCTTAGAGATTGACACATTACAAGATTGCAGTTTACTGAAGACAAAGAAGATATTTTACTCCCGTTTCATCAAAGTAAAGACAAAATTATTTTACAAGCAGCAGAAGTTTAATCTTTTACGGGAGGAGAATGAAGGCTATGCAAAACTAATAACTGAACTCAATCAAGAGATTGATGACACCATCACTCCACTCTACATTTTACAAGTAAACATTTGATGAATATTATTCTCTGACCATGTACCAATATTTCCCTCACTTACACAGGTTGTACAGTCTTTAATTGGTTGCTTCAACTTGGATCCGAATCGGGTGTTAGATGTGATTATGGAATCATTTGAATGTCGGCCGCAGCTTCACAGTCGTCTTTTTGTTCCACTGATTCGCTCGTACATGTCAGATTCGTTGACTTTGTGTGAAGTCTTAGGGTTCAAGTTTACTTCATTCGACCCGTCTTCTACACCAAACTCTCTTTTCGTCATCACTGCTCTTTTATTGCAGCATGGAGTCATTCATCTTGAAGATATTTATCGTTGGCTTACGCCTAAAGATAGCGAAATCGACGAATCCGCCGCTAAAGAATTAGCAGACGCAAAAGAGTATGCTCGTCGAATGAATATCATCGCTGTTCCAAAAGAAGACGACAAAATTGAAGAATTGATTGAAGAAAGGGCACCTTATAATCAGAAATTTGGACTGTGTGAAGCTCTTCTTTCAGTGGGAGCTTGGGAACAAGCGTCTACTCTTCTTAAACGTCACCCAGAGTTTTTCGTCACATCTTATCGACCCATCTCGAGCAGTATCTGCAAACTGGTCGACTACGTAATTGAACCGGTGTATCGCACTCGATGCTGCATATCTCCAAAACTTTCGGGCAAACCAGTTTTATCTGTCGGTGTATGGAACTTCCCCAAGACAGCCAAGGAAATGAAGGAGTTGAGAGAAACTGCTTTCCCCATGCTACTCTCTTTGGGACCCCATTTGTATAACGATCCTGTCCTCCTGCACAAGTTAATCCGTTTGTGCAATACTGCGTTAGATGATTGTGGCTTGAACAGTTCAAAGAAACTTCCGCAAGACCTGGATTCGCTGTACTTTGACGTTCTTACACTGTTTGATGTTGTAATATTGCCATCACTCGCTCTCATGGAATCGAATTGTTGTGTAGCAGAAGAAATCTGGAATGTTTTGAAGAAATTGCCTTATGAGCACCGTTATCGTCTGTATGGCCTGTGGAAGAACGACACGTTTCAGAGCCATTCTTTGCTGATCCGCCGCAAAGTAGACTGCGTTAAACGCATCAAGTACATCATGAAGCGTGTGAGCAAGGATAACGTCAAGCCCACGGGTCGAGTGCTTGGCAAGCTTAGTCACAGCTGCCCTGGCTTTCTTTTTGACTACATTTTGTCCCAAATTCAAATCTACGACAACCTGATTGGCCCTGTTGTGGATTCACTCAAGTACCTCACAAACCTATCGTATGATGTTCTTGGTTATTGCGTTTTGGAAGCACTTTCGAACCCAGACAAGGAGCGCACCAACCATGATGGAACTACCATCTCTATGTGGCTGACGGCTCTTTCCGCCTTTTGTGGAGCCATTTACAAGAAATACAACATAGATTTGACTGGACTTCTCCAATACGTTGCCAATCAACTAAAGGCGCAAAAGAGCCTAGATCTTCTTATTCTTCAGGTACTTATATTGATTTAATATAATAAATATCTTTTAAAAACAACTTAATGTTTAACTATTGCACATTCAGGAAATGGTGCATAAAATGGGGGGCATCGAAGCGTCCGAGGAAATGACAAAGGAACACATGGAAGCAATGCAAGGCGGTGAACTATTAAGAGCTGAAGCTGCTCATTTTGGACAGGTTCGGGTTACCAAGAAAGCTGCCCAGCGTTTAAAGGAAACATTGCTCGAATCCAATTTGGCCATTCCCCTCTGTCTTCTTATCGCACAGCAGCGCAATTGCGTTGTTTATCGAGAAACAGAGAATAATCATCTAAAGGTATTTCTTTTTAAAAATATTTTACATTTAAAAAATACTTAGCATTACATCTTTTTTATTTGATTTTTCTTCATGTAGTTGGTTGGTAAACTATATGACCAATGTCAAGATACGCTCGTTCAGCTTGGAACATTCTTGGCTTTGAATATGAGTGTCGACGACTATGTTAGACGCCTTCCACAATTAGGATCATTGCTCTCCGACTACCACATCCATGCTGATGTCGCATTTTTTCTGGCGCGACCAATGTTTGCTCATTCGATCAATTCCAAATACGATGAATTGCGGCGTGCTGAAAAGAATTCAAAGAATTTACTTCCGGCCCAGAAGACTCAAAAGTATTTAGAGGTAAGTCGCTTGTCTTGAATAAGTTTGTCTTACTTGAAATGATTCCCAAAATTGAATTTATTAGGCTGTACGATTGGTCATGACTCCCATTTGTGAATCGGTTCGTCCTTTGTGCGCGGCCAGAGTTTGGGAAGATCTATCTCCTCAATTTTTTGCCACTTTTTGGTCGCTGACGGTCTACGATTTGTCAGTACCAAATGCTGCGTACGAACGTGAAGTGCAACGCCTGAAGGTAGCCATTCAACAGACAAATGAAAATCGTGATCTGCCAGCCAGTAAACGGAAGAAAGAGTTGGATCGCTGTACGGCTTTGATGGACAAACTTCTGGAAGAAGAAAAGAAACAGAAAGATCACAATGAACGTATCATGGCGAGATTAACACAAGAAAAAGACAGCTGGTTTCTCTGTCGATCGGCTAAATTAGCAAAAACGGAGACGATCACCCAGTTTCTTCAACTCTGCCTTTTTCCTCGATGCGTTTTCACCGCGACAGATGCCTTATTTTGCGCTCGCTTTGTACAGGTACGTGCGTCTAAGTTGCTCATCATGAATATTTTCTCTGGCTAACTTGTTATTTTTGGGTTGTTGTTTGTTTTTAGCTTATGCACAATTTGAAAACACCAAACTTTTCAACGCTGATTTGCTACGATCGCATCTTTTGTGATATAACATACACTGTGACTTCTTGTACGGAAAACGAGGCAAATCGTTATGGTCGCTTTTTGTGTGCCATGCTCGAAACTGTAATGCATTGGCACTCAAGCAAGAAAATATTTGACGAAGAGTGTGCCAATTATCCTGGATTCGTTACCAAATTTCGCGTCGGCAACCAGCCTTCGGAAAACAACGATCACGTTGATTTTGAAAACTATCGTCATGTTGTTCACAAGTGGCACCACAAGATTGCCAAAGCGCTAGTTGTATGTCTTGAATCAAAAGACTATGTCCAGATTCGAAATGCACTGATCGTCCTAATACGCATCTTGCCATTCTTCCCCGTTATCACGCCTCTTGTCGGGGTAATTATTTGTTATTTCTTTGTTGAAACAAATTAATTATTTTGTTTTAAATTTTATTTGTTTTACATTCTAACAGGTGATTGATCGAAATGTCGAAGTAGTACGCAGTGAGCAACGAGACAAGCGACAGGATTTATCAGCGATGGCTATTTCATATAGTGGTCAATTAAAGAACAAAAAAACGTCAATTCCAGAATATGAATTCCATCTGGTGACGAGGAAACCTGTAAGAAAGAACATTGTCTTCATTGTTTCATTGATAAAACATGGATGTTTATTTTAATTTGTTTAGGTAACTAAAACAACTCCTCAAAGTACCAATTCACTTGTTGTGGCAGCAAATCCTGGTGCTCAACCTGAGAATGGAGTTGTTAAGCATGAAGGAGTAAATGGTACAATTCCAAAAATTTCTTCTGCATATTGCTTCACCTTAATTAAATATAAATATTCTTAGGGGTGGAAAAAGCTTCAACAAATTTGCATGATACTCCTACCTCTACTCCAAGCGAATCTCAGTCGAGTACTCCAGTTGCTGTTGGCCTCAAGGAGATTAAAAAAGAAAAAGAAATAAGGTAATTTTCTAACCAGCTTTAGAATCACGGCGCTTTTAACAGTTTTATTATTTTGGCAGAGAGACAAAGGATAAAGTAAAGGAAGAGAGAATAAAAGGAGAGAAAGATCGGCACAAAGAATCGATTGAAAAACGAGAAGAAATTCCTGATCGTACGAGAGAGAAGAGGATAAAAGAACGGAAAGAAGATAGAGAAGATAGGCCTCATTCGGGCAAGGTAGGAAAACACGATATCTCCAAAATTACATTGTTATTAAATGTAACTGAATTATGTAATCAGCTTGATCGTGAGGATGAATGGATGGAGCGTGACAGAGAAGACCGCAAGGAACGACGTAATATCCAAGAAACCGAGGAAGAACGTCGTGAAAGGAAAGGCGAGCGTAAAAGGGTAGACAAAGTTGTTGCATTTCTTCATATTTGTTGCTTTTCAATTCTGAAGCTCTTGCTTGTTTGTTGAAGGATCGGGTGCTAGAGGATGTTTTGATGGATGTCAAACGTCGAAAGGAGGACGAACGAGAAAAAGGTAACTTTTCTTATGAAAAAACTACAGTGAACTGTTACCATTTTCTTAGTTAATTTAACAGTAAGATCCCCAAGGCATGGAAACGGAAGCCCCTCTGATGGAAACGCTGATAGACGAGGACACAACAGAGTATTATGATAAAAAAAAATTTAAATCTTTCTCTTAAATATTACCTTTTTCCTTTTGTATAGGAATCACCTCTTTCACGAGAAGCATCGGATCGCTCATTTGACCGCGCAGATAGAACAGAACGAGCCCGACGCTCCACGGACAGCAAACGGAGATGAAAACGAGAGTTTAAAAGGAATTGATGCGTCTGCTCATTTTTCTCATTGAAATTTATTTTTAGTGAAAGAAATTTTTCCAGTCATATTCACTCCTTATGGTTTACTTCAGGCCTAGACAATAAAATTAATTTCATCGTATTTGTTTTACCATAGAATTCTCCTAGTTTGCATACTACTTCTAAGGGCATCATTAAAGTACACAAAACAACGAAGAAAGAAAACGGAGCTTTAATTTCTCTTTAAATTAATAACTTGCGGGGCTGTCACTAAACAGTTCATATTAGGTCTGACCTGCGCAACAACTTCTGCAGTTTTTAGCAGTGTTGGGCTACCGCGATATTATTACAAAAACAAAAATAGTACCATATCGTAGTTTTTCGTAAGGATTCTGTTTAGGTTTCGGAGAGTAGTTTTGTTTTTAACCACGCTTTTGTTTATCTTGTTTTCTGTTTGTCGTCTGCTTTTCTTCATTTGATGAAGTTTTGGACATGATCAAAAGCGTGCTCGAAAGGATGAAAACAGCTGTAATAACATCTGTTACTGTTGCCTTTCTGGTAAATTACTGACTATTTGGCAGTGAAATTTTGTTTTTTCATGTCACTAAAACAAGAAACCCAATATTACAGCTCTGTGGTGAGTGGCGACTAATGCAGAGTCTATTTCCAACCAATTTCCCGACCGGCCGTTAGAGTCATCATTCATTCTTCAAAATATCCAGGTGAATACACAACAGTATACTAATGATTCCGCTTGCAGTCAATTCTCATAGCCCACTAATTAACGAAGACAAGTTTGTTCGGAAACTTTAATACTTAATAGGCAGTTAGACACACTGAATCCAGCTTTGCAATGAATTACTACTCAGTAACCAACTTCATAATAAGATGTTAAAATACTTTTGGCCTAAATATCAATAATTATTAGTGGGGAAAACAGCTCATATTTCACAATTGCGATACCCGATTCATTTTATCAATACTCAATAGGCACGTTTCTTCCGGTTTCTTCTTTACTTCCGATTTCTAATTTGGTGGTTCCGAATTCTAATTCACCCTAATCGGTGAGCGCGAGGTAAGAGAATGATATGCTTGAATGATATGCCAGAATAATGTGCTTTATTAGCAACTTCCGGTTGCTAAATGAGTCAGTAAATATGTATTTGACGCACGAAAGAACCATATATTCGTGATCCTCGACTTTGCGCTATCATTCTTCACTTCTTCAGCCAACTCATATTTTGCTACGGTCAGGTGCGCTGCAGTCTGACGTTGCGCTATCTTGGGTGTAGTAATGGGCAGCTTGGAAGTAGGGTAGTAAAGAACTCCTAGTAAAGGAGTAATATTTAAGGACATTAAAAATATTTAAAATTCAATGGAGTTCTACTTTCGGGCATGAAAATATTTTGAAAATCGTTGGAGTTCTATTGTCGGACAGAAAAATAATTAAAAAATAATTGGAATTCTATTGTCAGGCACTGGAGTTCTATTGTCGGGTATTTTTGATAATATTTAAAAAAGGAGTTCTTGTGTCTTTGGAGTTCTACTGTCGCTGGAGTTCTGCTGTCGCATACAAAGAAATTTGTTATTATTATTTCAAATATTGGGTTTCTATTGTCGGTGGATTTCTTCTGTCTTTGGAGTTCTACTGTCAGCAACCCCAATAGGATAGCGCAACGTTAGACTACAGAGACTAGCGGCCTGACATAGTTCAGCATAGTCATAAAGAGAGGCTCAGTGGTAGGTTTAGATTAAGATTAGAGATTAATGTATGAGATAGCGCAACGTTAAACGCTCCAGCAATACGTTATGTAGGGATAATAGATAGCGCAACGTCAGATTGATTATCTCTGTATTTATACATATTATGCAGCTATGATAACATATTAAACATAAGGTAGCCGACAATATTTTAACGTTTCTATTTTTATTTGTCCCTAGATGGCGCATTTCAGCCATTGACAGCAGACAGCATGTTACACGTCATTTTGTTCTGGACAGAAGGAAGTGTTTATTCCAGAAATCACCATGCCAGAAATCATCGTTCGGCTTTATTTAACGCGGAGCTATTAAAGAAAACTCCAGTCGATAAAGAGTTCAACCAAAACTCGTAATAAGGAGGAAGGAGAGAAAAGAAAACTTTAGTCTAACAAGATGGAAATCGAAACGATGTTGGGAGGGTCGAGAATCTGGAGATATCAATTCTTGACTTAACACTGAACAGCCTGAAATTCAATTGTAAGTTGTGTGACCTTTTTTGCATAGAAAATTAAGCATTAATGGATAAAGTCTTTGTATTCTCTTAGTATTGCTCATTGGCCAACATCAACAAGCAACAAGGCAACATCTGACGATTCTGATCTTGCCATGAACGGAAGAGAACACTTGGTGCAACATTTGGTAATATGATTTGATAAATTAATACGATACCTGTGCTTCCTTATTTGCTTTTTGCCCTTTCCCATCGACTCATGATAATCCAGCTGTTAGTCATGCTTCCACTGTGATAACCAGGATGGGAGGGTTTTAGCATGGTCTATTAACTATAAACAGTCTATAACTAAATTAATAGACCATTGTTTTAGTTTATTCAAGGAATTTTTGCTGTTCAAAATTGGCACTCCTTTAAATTTGTTTCCCTTCCTTTTAGGTCTGTTCAAATTTTTGACACTGCTCAAGAGAGTAGTTTCTTCTATATTTATTTTTATTTCAGGTTAACTTTTGAAGAGAGAGTGAGGAGATAATACTTCAAGGATTTCATTCCTCCAATAACTATGGCAGATTTGTTTCCGGTATCTTCCCTTGATCTTCTTAATTTACTGCATTCGCAATTAATCTCTTAATTCTTTTTTCAGGTTTACCCTCGAGGCTGTTCGATAGACTTTATCAATTGACGGAAAATGACGAGTGGTTGGCCGCGCTGAAATTCAAGATCGATAAATTATATAAATTTTAATAAATTACAAGTGCATATCTGGGCTCCCTTCTTCAGTGGCCCTGTTTCCCTAAATAACCACTAACCAACGCCCGCCGGTGGTCACTCACTCGCTGCGACAACCAGGAGGAAGGGAGATGTTTGGTCGAACGGGGACTTGCAAGGCGCATGATTCGATGAAATCTTTTGGAGGGTCATGAGTCTAAGCCGGAAGCCTACTATGATACACTGCTCTCATAATAACTGCTCCTCAGCTCTCTTCGCTCTTTTTCCGGTTTCTCTTAACCATGGCCGGGTAATCTCCCTGGTCGAGTCAGTCGGGCAGTGTCTCCCCCTGCTTGACTGGCAGCAGTTTGTAACGGACGGTCTGTTTAATAAATTATTTTATATAAATTTCACTGAATACCTAATTATATGTGAGCATTTATGTTAGAAATAATGTAATGTGTAATAATAAATATTGTATATGGTTTATTTATTAAACAGACCGTCCGGTCTCTAGATTTCATTTCACCTTTTTAAAAAGCAAGGGAATTTCTGTTATGTTTAATGAACAAAAGTTTACAACTCTTTACAAGTTCTTTCCACAAAAGAACTTATTTAGAGGCACAAAATAAGATGTCACTTGTCTCCGACATCAAGAACTAAATGCTAACCTACTTTGCCACCTGGTAGACACAATTTTACACACCTACGACAAGTGACAGATTTCTTACGATAAACGAACGACTGAACGGTCCATAGTTAAATGAACGAACGACACCAGCACCACAGTCTGCATGCAACAGCTCACCACACCATTCACTAGCTGGCTGCACAAAATTCATGTACACATTGGACTGCAACAAAGAGGCTCAGACCTTTAAGAGGCTGTTAATCCTAATTGGGGAAAAAAATCAATAATAATATCAGAAAAAAAATTATGTATAACATAAGAAAATAACAGAAGCATAGTTAAACTAGGCAATCTAATAATTACTTTTACAAACATTCCAAAGGAATCAACAGTTGCCAAGCTTTTAAAACAGTCTTAACTGAAGAAAAGTCAACAAATACTAAGCAAGAGCTAGTAATCAACGAATTAAATGTGTAGCCTTACTGTTAAAAAGTCGATCAACTTAATTACTTTTAATTGTTTGGAAGTGTTTCTGTATGTGACGTAAACTACAAACAGTACAGGTAGCAAGCCTGCAAGAGGAACACCTTTTGCCAGCTGGCTGCAACAAATCGCACTGCACAGCGCATTGGACTGCAATGAAGAAGCTCAGAGTTCACTATGCTGTTAATAGAAAAATAAAAACTCTATCAGAAACAAGGTCATCCAATAAATAAATGTGTAACCTTAGGGTTACATTTACACCAACATAAGCATTTTTACTGTTGCGAAGTATTTCTACATGTGACGAAACGCAAAGCCGGTACGTGCAGCAAGAGACGACATTTTGGGAACAGTTTCAGACCACTTTATCAGATGGAATTGCTAAGTATAAATTTAAGGCTATGGTATCTGTAAATGCACCACACACAAAATTTGCATTTAACAGCCTTAAATTACCCGAAGGGTTACTGGTCAAAGTTTCGTTTGCAGTATGGTTTACATTGGTATGGTTTTTACATGGGCACCCTCAGTTCTCGTAACACTACACAGATGGCTTTTTGCAGTTCTCGTAACACTACACAGATGGCTTTTTGCAGTTATCGTAACACTATATAGATGGATGCACTAGTTTTTGGCAATTATTGATTGCAATCAACAATTTAATTGCATTTCAATGGGAGTAATCGGTAGCTTACAACTTTTTACATCTATTTTGAAAATTTGGCTGCAATCGATTGAGGCGTTTGATCAAACGGAGTTCTTGTTACTTTTTGACAGAATTTCAATAGCTGTTACAGCAGACAATAATACAGAGACATGTGACAGCTGACAGGATATAAACGTAACGTGACAATCGACTTGAAGCCCGTATGATAAAATAAAATTGATAGTCAAAGTAGTACTGTGTTCTCTGTCGGTTATAGTTCAAAACGAGTGTTATTATTTCGTAATCACTAACTATAGCGACTATAGCTGTTGGAGTAATATTTTACGATAGAATATAAGTAACTGTATGTTATCCGATGTTATCATTTAAACGCTATCAATCTCCAGTAAAAGAAGTGCTGATAGGTAGTTACTTACATTTAATTTTAACAAGATCCGGTGTGACGTGGGGTGGCGGGGCGAAGCCTCCGCCGCACCAAAGTCACGCCTTACCCTTACGCCGCGCCATATCATATTAGGTTTTTTGGAATTGAATTTGTATTTAATGTTTGGATAGAAACATGCGGAAATATGCTTTTCATCTCTTTCTCGATTTCTGCATATTAAATTTCTCCGGAAACTAAGGGCATAACATTTTTGTTTTAAATATTATTAATTAATCTTAATAATAGGCCTACCTTTATAACAGAATATTATTATTATTCTATAACTATTCTATAGCTCTGCCTTTATAAAACTATACCAATACAGCAATACTACTATACCAACTAGTATACCCTTAACATTCCCTTCGGGTACCTTGCGGCGTACGTACGCTGCCTACAGTGAATATGAATACAAGCAACAGTTACCATTTTTATGACGAATGTCAGGGAAACTAAGTTGAGAAAGTTGAGTTGACTTAGGAGTTAGGACGATTGTGGAATGTCAGCATAGGACATAGGTTCATTAGGCTGGCAATGGGAAGTTAATCGCTAGAGCCATCTATTGTCGCAAACGACAAATGAGCAATCATCAATGAATGGCCATCTAGTGTGGCAATCGACAACTAACGATATACCAGTGGGGACGAAAAAACGGGAAAAAGACCGCGGTACTCACTCAAAATTCTGTGATAATACTAACCGCAATAATACTAACCGCAATAATAAATTTTAACAAATTCGTCAATTCAATATCGATACTATCACCGCGTTACTTTTTTTAAATTACCGTGCCCAACCCTGTTTGTAAGCCTTTTTGAAAAAGATAATTTCACACTTACCAGTGGGTCAGTTTTTAATTTTTATTCTCGATTTATATTATACAAATAATATTTGTCCGGTAACTGAGGAAACACAACATTTAAAAAATGGATTTGTACATACATTCACTAGAAGAAAACCATAGGTACGGATAAAAATAAAAGCTTACTATTAAATTAATCACACTCTCAGACTCTCTTACTTCACAAAAAGCAACTTTCAAACTCTAGTGTTTGAGCTATGTCCTAAAACCGGCATGCAATGACATCCGGCTTTTACAATTAATGTATCAATCCAGGTAGAGTTGTCCGCCTGTGGAAAAAAATTTATTATAACAGATTAAAACGTACGATTTTCTAATATGTTCATACTCGTTGAAACAGGGCTTCCATTTCAGTCACCAGTTGTGTGCACTTGGAGTTGGAGCCATGATTGCTGCACTTGTTGCAGTGAAGGCATTCTATTTCATAAAACGTCGACGGAATTCGATTTTCCATTTGATTGAGCTTGAGGGTAAATGGGCATCCAGACAACAACTATAATGTAGTCAAAATAGAAAATTTTAAATACATTTTTTATTGATACTTTTATCAGAATAACTTGACAATGGGCGATTGAAGCAGTTACTTACCGGTCCCAATTTTGAAATTCTTTCTATCGAACTTTCAATCCTTGTTGGAGCCTTATGTGTCTTGGGATGAGAAGAATTATTCAAATTACGCGTGGGATTGCATTCCGACGGTAAGGGACACAACAAAATAGAGCCTATAATAAGCAATGATACAGCGAAAAACTTGCACATTTTTAATAAGTTTCAATAAGACCAAGAAGAGAATCTAGAGTGAATAACGTTCGTCGATCGCACGCCTTTTATATTGGTTGCGAGATCAGATTGCTCAAATTTTTCTTTTACATCTATTGATACCTAAACACTTTAAAAAAGCCCCTACACCATTCACCAGTTGATAACGTAGGGTTACTATAATAAACCTTTTCCCCGTTCAAGTTCCTTATCACACGGCATGAGCAATGTAGTGCAGTGGGTTCCGATACTGCCGGTACACAAAAATTCCCAGTTGGACATATTTATGTTCCTAATTTCCCACAGTTAAGCCATATTCCATACTCAAGTGTTTGAAAAAATAATCTGTAAATGTTTTCAAATATTAGTTTGGTTATCATCAGTTTCAATATTTACAGAAACAATTTCTGAATAAACTTGATGTAAATTGTGTGGAATAAGTAGGAACAATCTTGATTCTAGTTATGTCATATTGGCAACTAAATTCTTTATCAAAATTTACCCTATTGAATCTAGTGTGCCGATTCAGAAGATTTAACCATTCTAGCTTGGAACATGTGAATAATTAACTTAAGGTAATGAATTAAAACAATCATAGGTTCTTCAGTTAGAAATAGAGCAGCCATAAATTAGGATGTGAGGCAGCTTTCAGATTTGAAATCAGAAGACGACCTAGAGCCCTAGTACTACTACCTAGCTAGTGTAAAACTCCAACAACTTTTTTGAGGATGAACTGTATTTATGCTCAATAGGCCAGATGTTCAAAGGGAATACAGAGCATAAAACGAAGTGTTCAAGCAATGCTGCTGGAGTTGGATGCAATCCTAGGCCACAGGTCAGCACACTCCTTTGCAACAGGTCCGGTGATAGCTGACCCCTTCATTTCGCCTTTGTTGTTGACTATCACCCCTGCATTGTCTTCAAAGTATATAAACACTCCATCCTTCCTCCTAAAAGGCTTCCTTTGCCGAACAACCACTGCTTGCATTACTGAAAAGGAACAAGTTCAAAAAATTAATTCAGAATGAGATCCAAAATAATTAAGTGATAAGTGTCAGTGCCGACAGGTCAAGCAGCCTCATGATTTGAAGCCCTGAGTTTAAGACATTTCTTTTTCTACCCCTTATCATGTAATGAATGGCAGACAAACAACCACTCAAATGAAATGAACAGGGGTTTACAAGAATAGTAGTTAAATGTTATACCTTTCTTCCTGAGCTCAGGTTTACCCTTCTTCACAGTGGCAACAAACATGTCTCCAACACCAGCAGCAGGCAAGCGGTTAAGACGACCCTTAACGCCATAAACTGCAATAACGTACAGGTTCTTTGCGCCTAAATTTTGAAGATAAATATAACGTTAAGTTAAACATGAACATGGAAGTTGTATAGTTGAAAACTAGGCTTACCTGTATTGTCAGCACAGTTCATGACGGCACCCACTGGGAGACCCAGAGAGATGCGGAATTTTCCACCCGCGGTTCCACCACGTCCTTTTCACATGAAATAACCAAATATAACATTTAAACACTCTTAAAGTAAGTTCAACACGATAAACAATCATCGAAAATAAGCAAAGTCAATGGATGTTTAAGATCAAATGCGATGAAATAGAGAGAACTACATACCTCGCTTAGACATCTTGAAAATGAAAGAGTCTCGAACTGAAACGAGACCGAGAAGACGAGAAGCAGGCGAACAAGGCCCGGGGCCCACCTAGGCGATGCCAGACATTTTTATTAGGCGACAATCATTTTTGAATTACGTTACTTGATTTGAAGCGAAAATTGATCAAATTTTCAATAGAATTTATTGGAATGAATAAATTGTATTTCTAATGTCTCAAAACTATCAAAAATTAGAAATAAAATAAAATCTTAATAACGATTGTTTAGCGAATATCTTCAAAAACTAGATGTCGCTAGCTGCCCGGCACGAAATTTTGTGAGATTCAAATTTCACCCACTAGATGACGTGAGGCGGCTGAAATATTCAAATTCAAAGCAGTGTTTCTCTCAAAATTAAGTCTATTTCTCACTGCTTCCTTGGATTTGCCGAGTCATATTTTTTTTTCAAACTCCTCATTTCAGAGCTTCAAAGAAAATACAATTCTTTAATAGTTTGTTTGGAAATTGAAGAAAAGACTCGAGGAAGGGGGCTGTCAGCAGCCTAATCTAAAAGTAACAAGTACAAATGGTCCTATCTTGTTTGGGCGTGTGTATTTATTAGACTACAACTACAATATCTGGAAAAGAAAAAGGAAAAAAAAAAGGGATGTCTGCTGTATAGGTAGGTGGCAATCAGAATGATGAAACTACCAAAAGCAGACGCACAACAAAGAAGCCACGAAAGGTCATCGCCTATAATATAACAAGTCAAGAAAAAATAAGAAGTTGGGGGAAGGAAGCGCACAGCGCTCACAACAACAAATGGGCAACCATCTGTTTTGTTTTTTCCGTGCCCATTACACCACTTCCACTTCATCACCTCCAATAGGGGAAACAACAACACCACCACAAACAAGAGATGGTTATATTCTAGAGTGTGTGCTGTTCGCATGCTTTTCCTTTGATTACATTTCGCCTCCACCCTCTTCGGCATTTCTTCCACCGCATCGCCCGCCGTCGATTTGTCCTTTTGCGGCCGGAAAAGAAGAAGAAGAAAACACAAAAAAGGCAAATACATTTACACTATACGTGGGACTCGCAAGTGGACCACACACCGCACAGCGCGGCGAACACACACATGCAACAACAACGGCGGTTGTTGTATAATCGTGCGTGGGTCTGTTTGACTATTTTCGCGCCGCGGTTGACGTTTGCGCTCACAAAAGGTCACAGATTGGAGCCACAACCAGCAACCACCTATAAGTAGTGTATATATACCGTTGCCTGGAATTACCAACGTTCTCTTCAAGACCCGAGTTACTTTGGCTTTTTGGATATTTTCCCCCCTCTGCCTCAATAATATAAAAGCGATTGACACACACAGCAGCAGCCGCAACATCTAACACAAGTCGAGCTGCTTCAATCACCACCTTTTATTTACACACCCCCCCCCCTCACCCTGGACGCAACAAAAAGGATGTATAATAAGACGAAAAATAATAAAAATAGACACTATCTATCTAGCGCTATCTGTTTGAAAATCCGAATCAATTCATGGACGAGCTTTTGTGTGTGATGTCTATACGATTGTTGGAATAGATAAGGATCTTTTTTTGTGCTGCTGCTCTTCTCTGCATGAGTCGTGACAATAAATCAGTGCGCAGGGGGATAGGGGGATGAGATATATATGTTGTTGTTGTTGTTGTTGTGAGCTAGGGGGGAGAGAGAGAGAGAAAGAGGTTGAAATTGAATGATTCCTGACCTTTTGGCTTTAGATTTCTGTTGTCAGTGACCTCAGCAGGCGATGTGGCAGTCGCAACCCGCGCCCCGATATGTTTTGGTTGTGTATATTTTTTGATTCCGGCGACTATTCGTTTTGGCCGCCGAATCATCAACGAGATTCGATCGATCAGCGCCTGTATGCCCGTGTGCCGAGCCTGTTCCGGCTCTCGGCAGCACTCGCCAGATTAAAAACACTCACTACTTCACTTCCTGTCGTCATCGCAATAGAAATTTGCTTTCCACGCCAAGGCGGCGCAGCAGCGCACGCCGTGCGCAATGCAAATAGTAAATCGAACGGATATTTAAATCGATAGGAATAAATTTAAAGAGAGAGATTTATGAAGGATGTTTCGATCACCGAGTCCGGCCAAAAAGAAAATACGAATTTTTATTAGCTTGTGTTGAAACCGCCAATACTTTATTTAGTTGTAAATGTAGAGAGAGTTCTAGGCGGTTTTTACGAGTCAACTCAACGATGTGGTCAATGCACCGGCATACGCAATGTTTATATACATCTCGTTCTTTTTTTTTAATTATTATTATTATTATTCAGGACTTGTTGTATGTAGCTTTAAATTTCTGATACAACGATGTGGCCAAGTGTTACCTAGTCAAATCCTATAATGCACCGGCCGACTTGAACATCACCGTCGGCAAATATCTTTTTCTTGACAAGTTCCTTTTTTCTAATTTGGTTGGGAAATGTTTCAACTTTGTCTCCATCCTTCACAAACCAAATTTCCATTTGAATTCGGTAACATTTGGCTGGTGTGTAAAACACAAGACCAGCAAGGGTTTGGGCAGCGTGAGAATAGATTTAGTTGAAACCTCTATAATCAATCGCCAGCTGTAGCCTGTAGTACCGAAAAGAGTAATTTCGTGATTACAGCCAGTCACAAATTACTGTTGGCCATGTACATACTACTATCATATCTACGATAAGAGAAATGAATGAGAGAGCTCAGCAGCAGCAACGGAGAAGTTTGATAAGCCGAGTGATTGTTAAGTGTACACATACAGGCCTAGGGCCTATGGTGTAGTGTCTTTAGGCCTGGGCCGTCCAAGTGATGTGGCGTGTAAAGGGCGAGATGAATCTATTTGTTGGTGCTCGACACGTCGGACTATATATCGAAGTGATGCAAAGACCATCTGCTGGGCCAATGGGAAAGGTGTAAGAAAAACGGACGGCCAGAAAACTGTCAAACATCCGCGCCAACAGGAGGAAATAGCCGTGCAAATAGCCAGATCATTTGCATACACGTTAGGCCTTAGACGTCGATGGAGCGCGCATGCACGACATGACATCAGGGCCTCTCCCCTCATATCTCGACAGTCGCTGGGCAGGGACTCGGCCGATGGCCCATCGCAGCCCCAAAACGAACGAACGAACGAGAGAGTCAAATAAATACAAGAGCGAAGGCTACAACAACCACACGCGGCGCGATGGATCGGACATCACATAGACAGCCAGAAATAACGAATAGAAGCCATCCAGCCATCCAGCACACACACACGTATAAGACGAAAGCATCAGCGAGTGAGAGAGAGAGAGAGAGACAGATGAATGTATTAACATATACGATACGCCTATTGTTGGCTGTGATTACATATTCTGGCGTTTGCGTGATCATCGCCCCCCTTCACATTATTTTCCGTTTCTGAATCCGAGGGGAGTCGGCTGCAGCAGCCAGCCCAGCAGCTCGGCGTGCACGCATCGCTCGTTTTATTTTTTCTCTTCTTATTTCCAACGGATAGATAAGGGCAGAGCGAAAAACCCCAGCGCAAAAGGCACATGTGTGTGTTGTGCATGGAGAGAGAGAGAGAGAGAGAGGGGCACCCCCTGCTTTGTTGGGCTGCATTATGCATTCACCAAAGAAAATGAAATAAATACATAGATGGCGTGTGAACATAGCTGATTGGTTCCTGGTCCCTAAATCTCCTGCTGGATGCATATGTAGCCAGCCCCAGCCAGCGCCAGCCCCAGCCAGCCAGCCCTAAAACCGATCGCTATCTACATAATGCGTCAAGTCTTTCAAGAGCTTCATTTCAACAACTTTACCATCAAGATTTCAGGAATTGTTCTTTCTATTTTCTTTTTAAATCAAGGGGCCTCTTGACCTCCCCCCCATCCGACAAGACAATGGATATACAACAAATTGCCGATCCATTTTCCCTCGTACTAGATTTCAAAAAAAAAAATTCACGATGCCAAAAGAAGGGAAAAACAAGTTGATGGGAAATATTTACGTGACGGCATTGACTTTGGCTAGAGGCAAAGAGAAAAAAAAAACACCAATCTATAATTTGCTTGTATACCCGCGTGCGCGTTGTTGTGGAAAAAGTTTTTTTTTTTTTGTTTTCTCGAGCTATTTGTTTGTCGGACCAATTAACAGTAAATCAAATAAAGTGAAACGATCGTGAGCGCATGTGAATGGCGGAACCACTTGAGCCAGTGCTCCGGCGATATACATGGCGGTGTGCTGCTCTGCTACGTGTGTCTGCAAACCCGAAACAAGAGCTCCAAATAGATTTGAAATCATAAAACCACCTGGTATACACCTACCTACCGTATATATACGTGTCGGCGTAGTATATGACTGCTGTAATAATAATGGGTGCTGCACACCATTTGCCTGGATTTTTAGATGCGTACACACCTCGGTTGGGGATGCACATTATACGGCCACCACCTCTATATAATATTTCCCCGACCCCCAAAAAAAAAAATACAATTTCGTCAGTATATTTCTTGTTTGGAAACAATTACAGATTAGATTGTCACGCATAGACTTTCACCCGAGAATTGAGCATTTCTTGTTGATTCAATTTTCTTATTTTTTTAGACGGCCAATGTAAGAAGATGGGTTTGGTTTATTACAACGTCGTTTCACCTTTTTTTTCCAAATTAAATTTTTTGGGTTGTTGGTTGTTGGTTGCCCCCTCGATCAGAAGCTGCTGATTATAATTGAAACGCATACAAGTTGGCTGACAGCTCATTTCCCCGGCGACTCGTAAAGGCGCCTCCCATCGACTTTCTTCGCCATCGCCATTTTGAGGAGTAACGGCGGAGAGCAGCAGCAGCAGCTCAGCAGAGAGAGAACTAAATCGCTGTATGAAATTGGACGACCCACAACAACTAGATAGTCGTCCCAGCTGATTGGCTATTGGCCCGCCGGGATCTTTTGGTCCCATCACGCACGCCGTCGCCATCATCAGACATTCCTTTTTTGAATGTGCGTAGGTTCTTTTTTTTGTTGTTCATCCCCTTCGGAATGGAACACACACCGAAGAGTGCAGGATAAGAAGACACTAGACTATACTCGGTCTTACCAGAGAAGGTAAGGTATGTGCCTACATAGATATACATTCAGTCTGCTGCTATATATCTCATATTATACATGCGTCACGGGAGAAAGAGAGAGAAGGAAAAAACAAGCGGAGAAGAAAAAAATATAACAAGAAGAAAACAAAAGAGGAGGAAGAAATAATAAATAAGGAAAAAGAAAAAAAGAGATAGACGAGTGTATGATTGGCTGACGAGCCGGAGAGAAGAAGAAGAAGAAGGAGAGAGAGGGCTTATTAAGTCGTGAAGAATAATAAACTCATAAGTTTTACAACGCTCGGTGTTTTTGGTGCTATCTGTGAGATGAATAAAGATACGAAGATGCCAGCAGCCCCAGCTCAGCACTATAGTGTCTGCCGTGTGTACATACAGCTGCACAAATGCACAAAAGAGCCAGAGGTGTTGCCCAAAAAAAGTTAAAAAAAAAAGAAAAAAAGTTGAGGGCTTGTTTCTTTTTTCTTCTTTCCCAAATGTCTGCGCATGTTATTATCATCAGCCCAGCGAATGAGATGCCTTCATGTCGTTGCCCCTTTTTTTCTTTTCTCATCATGGCAAAATTCTATTAACAGTTTACACGCGGCTTATTATATACCAAAAAAAGAAAGGAAAAAGCGCCAGATTCCCAGTTCTATTTCATCATCTTCATTTTCCGTGTCCATCATCTACGACGTCATAGCAGCAGTTACACGGGTAAAAAGAAAAAAATGTGGCGAGAAAATCCCGTATTACTTTTTTTCTGATTCGGGAATTGACGGGAGCAAAAATAATCAGATTTCACGGGGAAAAATGGACTGACATTATTTTCGTGTACAAGTCAAAAAAGGTGAATGTCATGGACAAAGAAAAGAGCGATCGGATGGGTTAATAGAAATAAATGAAAGGGACGGGCGCGGGATATTTTTTGGGTTAAATCCATCCGTCGGATGAGACACACACAGAGTCTAGCCTAGCGTCTTGTGTGTATGTGTTGCGCCCTGTGTGCCATCCGTCCGTAAATGGGCAGGAAGGGAGGGACGGACGGACGGACAAACGGCAAAGGAAAGGGGAAAAAAATGTCGCCCTGATACGGTTTGTGTCATTAGTTGGCATAGACACGTCCCATTTGTAACTGTCGGTTTGATCGATAGTCCAGAGTCGCTGCCGACGCTGCCGCCGCCGTCGCCTCGCCACTCGTCCAATGTCGTGAGCTGCTGCCTAGTCTCTCTGTCACTTGGTTTACTTCCTCTTCTTTCTTTGGTGCGCGAGTGGGGAATCAACTTTTTGACTTATTACATGTACGTTACGTGTGTAATTACGACACGATGCGTAATCTGCGAGATGATTTGCGACAGCCCAAAATACAAAAGGAGTGAGCGCATTCTGCGTGATTCGGCATCTCTCCCCTCCCGGCATTTTGATATGATATGCTGGAAACAAGGCAGAGATTACAAAGACAATGCATTCACAAACGCGGAAAAAGATAAAGACGGTGAAGTTGATTGAACTGTCGGGTTTCGTATGTTCAAAGAATTTTCATTTTTTTTTTCTTTTTTCTTCTGATGTTTCGAATTTCTTTATTTTTTCTCTCCGACGAAAAATGATATGGTCCAAGATAAAAAAGTAAGAAACGGGGGGGTTCCGAGAGTCGCTGGGGAATGAGACGAGAGTCTTTTTTTCCCCTCATGTTCAACATTAAGGTGTTGTAAGGTAGGATGGAAAAAAAGGGGAAGAAGAAGAAGAAGAAGAAATAGGAGGCCGAAAGGAATGAAGAAGAAAGCTGCTTCACGGCAACATCTTCACAGAAATGTTTTCCGTCTATAAGGCCGACCTCATTCATTACATGTACAGTAGAGCTGTCTAAACGCGGGCAAAAGAGCGGTCTCCCTTCAGCTGGCTTCAGCTGGCTGGCCCTTGTTTCTTCTTCTTCTTCTTACCTTTTTTAACCTTCGAAAATTGAGGTGGGCCCACCTACTGCTATAGGCGCGCACCAGTCCGCTGTATTATAAGGAACTTGACTTGGAACCCCCCCTCACTCTCTCTACACACACACACACACACGGATATATTATTTTGGGTATAGAGTCAAGTTTTCTTTTTTGGTTGAAATATCTGGCCGGGGCCACCCACATTGTTGGGGCCCTTATTATTGTTTAGTTGGGAAAAACTAAAAATAAGGAAAAGGCTGGAACGCCGAGATGTTGGATGATGATGAGGCGTGTTCCCTTGTACATATCTGCCGACGAAACAATCGGGCCCAGACGATCGCTGAAGCTATATTTTATTCCTCTTCTTCTTCTTCTTTGGATACACACGGCGATGCTGCTGATGATGATGGTGTCCTTCTCTTTCTTTACTCCGTTCGCTCGCTCGCTTCTTTTTTCTTATTTTTTCGGGTGGGATGGATCGAGTCACGGAACACCCTGCGGCCCTTGTATATTTCACGTCTGCCAGATGATCAGCCTCGGCAGATAGATAGATAGATCTATAGCCATATGCATTCACGGACTGCTGGCGCAACCAGCACGTCTGAGTCGAGAGCGTAGCCAAACGAGAAAAGAAAAGAAACAAGAAAAGAAAAAGAAAAAACCTTTTTTTTTTCTCTTTTTGAAAGTTGGTTTTTACAAATTGTGGATATTCTGGCCTGTCTGTCTGCTGCTATTGTGTGCACCTCTCATCCTTGATATCAATATTATAGCGGATGACGTCATCCGGGCTTGTTTTTCATTTCTTTTTTATTTATTTATTTTTATTTTCATTTTTTTTCGTTTGTTGGTTTCAGTTCAATTCAGTTGTGTGCGCTCGGCATTTAGTGTAGAGTTCAGAGACCGCCAATGCGAACTCTGAACCCCGAATGATAATTTGAAAAAAGAAAAAAAAGATGATGATGATACGCTCCTCTTTTTTGTTGTTGGTGGAAGGCAAAGATGGCGGTTGTGCGTCAGATGATTGGTCGAGAGCGGACCAGAGGCTTTTTTATATATATGTGTGTACGTCTAGCATAAATTAGTTACGGGTTTGGTGGGGGGAGAGCCATCAGGGCGCTCCCTTATATTTCTCTCCCTAGCTATCTCCAGCAGATATATAGCTAATGATGTTGTAGGGGGCAGCACGTAATTAGGGTGGGTCCGTTGGGTTGAGGGGGAAATATATATAATATAATACGAGGAAAGTAGAGATATAACTAGCAAAGGTAGCCAAGAGAGAGGGGAGAGAGAAACACAAAAAAGGGGCCATGAAAGGTAAAAAAAAAAAAAGAAACAAAAATTTCCTCTAGAATAGAAAAATACAAGTCAATAAAATGTGAATGAGTTAAAAAGGTCGAGCCTTTCCACCAGCAGCAGGGCAGAGCAGAGAGGAACGTGGACGGAATATCAAAGCAGAGTCCATAAACCAATCATGAGAGTCGCTGCCGTTCCTGCCTATCCGCCGTTATACATATTACCGAAGAGAGACAGAGAAAATGAGATCCACTTATCTCTCTTTCGTCCGCTTTTTTCGAGTCTTTTCGTCGAGCAACACAATCATCTGTTCTTCTGGCATATTGTAAACTGGCTCGTTTATTCTAGATTTTTATGTTTTTTTCTCAGACAAGAAGAGAAAATCACCACAAGGCGGACATTTTTTCTTTTTTGGGCCCGTTCTGCCATAGTCGTACTTTATAAACATATGCAGAGTAGTAGAGTATATAGATAAGGTATAATAGAAATAGAAATATTTTTTTCCCCCCCCCAATGTTCGAACGCTTGTCCGCCATCTAATATCTAATGATCTGCTGGGCGAGGAATAATATAGAGGGGACTGTTGTTCTTCTTCTATTGACGCCGGTTTGCCGCTGCTGGTCCACGACCGTATTATCATCATCAAAACAACTAACAAGAAGGAAGAATAACAGAAGAATGAACCAAACCAAAATAATAATCCCTAGGGAAAAATGCCTGGCCCTTCTCTTGTTGCGTCAGAACGCTGCTACACTAAAAAGTCAAAACTGTGAAACACAAAAAAGCATTCCATCGTTTGTCTTTTCTTCTCTCTAGCTCTCAAACAAGTTTCTTATGTAATATATATAAGTGGAAATAATAAACATTTCGATTTATTGTGGACTCTCAGGTATTGAGTTTTATTTACTCGGCCAAATATACTAATATATAAAATTGCCTCGGAATAGTTGTTGCGCGGTACATCAGATAAATAATATAATGAGCCACAGTTGGTGGAGACATCCTCTCTTTATTGGCGTGGTAGTATAATCTATTCTTTTCAAATGCTCACTTGTTTTTCTATTCAAAAGGAAATTCATTCCAATTCATCAACGACTGCTGCTGCTGCTACGGTGCCACCATTTCGAAATTTTAGTTAATAGACGCATACGCAATCAAGTTGGATGGGCAATTTCCAACCACAAAGAGAGTCGCAAACGCCGAGGAGTAATGAAAACCCAGCCAGAAATATATGAAACATCTTTCTAAAGAAAGTCTAAATAGCTTTTGGCTGGGTTTTCCGATCTTGTTATTATGTTGTTTTTTTCTTATTTTTATTTCACAGACAATGGCAAAAGGGAGGAAAACACATTTTTATCTATCTAACCATTTCACTTCGTCTTATTAGTCCAACTAGCCCTTTTTTCCCATTTCTCAAAGAGACACAAAAGAGATTCCCCTTCGAATGGATTACTTTCGTTGTGTACAATAATAATAATACGTGATGTTATTTCAAGACCGTGGATATAATATAGACGCGCAACTTTCCAGTGCTGGCGCTCTTTTCTTTTTCCAAATCGTGACTAATTTATTATTTGTATTAAACTTATATAATACATTCTTTGGTACATTGATTGGTTTTTCAACCTGCCGTCCAGCACAATCGCTCAATTCAATGCCTCCCCATTGTACAAGTTACGTTTTCAAAAGAGCCATTTCGATTAGATTTCAGTTATAGTTGATAATTCAAATCGCCTAAGCCTATATAAGAATGATTTATTAGTTGTGAGTTCAAATTCTCGTTCTCACGTGTTAGACAAATTACAAATTCGAGAGAATAATCGTGTGTGTGTTTTTCAATTAAAAATCGTCCAACTGTAAATAGAGAAAAGAAGCCAATGAGAAAATGAGTTTTGGAAAGAAAAGAAAAAAGGAAATGTCAGTGGTCGGTTATTGATGACGAATTCAAACGTCATGCAAAGGATGAGAACGAGGAAGAAACGGACAATTGTGTGTACAAATGTGTTTTCTCTGGTCGATATTATATTATACATCAAAAGGCGAGTTGTTGTTGAGTTGCCTTTTGGTCGACTCTTGTTTCATTTTGGGCTGCTGAGAGGCGAGGTTGTTTTTATTTACTCGTCGAGCGCCGAGTCGCTGACAGCCACGCATCCGCTGGCGATGTAAATGCGTTTCATCTCTCTCGGGATAATAAAAAAGAAAAAAAAAAACTATTTTGTGATAAAATTGATTCATAAATACTGAGGCCACCGCCCACTGTTCGGCAAATATGTAAGAAGTATTTATTCAGTGGGGGGAATTGAGGTTGGAGAAGTCCATCTCATATTCATTTCACCCGAGGAAACCATTAAAAACGCACAAGATGAGCTGTACAACAAGAAAAGAAGAAGAAATAAGAAAAAGAAAATAAGAAAAAAAAAGGCCCAGCTCTCCTCATGTGCCCAGCTGCACCCATAAAAAGGCATCGCTGCTGCGCGGGGAGGGATCATATAAGACTGGGACGGAACCGTTGGGCTTGTTGGTGCGGCGCGGTTGTTGTTGTTGGATGATGATGAGTTCCTCGAGAGAGTCGAGAGCTCATTAACATACGCAACACACCGTCAGCGATATTCGAAGAAGATATTTTCCCTCTCTCTTATTCAGCTTTTATATCTTTTCTCTTCTCTCTGGTCTCAAGTCTAAAAGAAAAAGAAAGAAGAAAGAAACATGAATAGATAAGAAGACAAAAAGGATCGCCTGAGATGATAGAGCCGAGTCGTGATGTTCTGACGTGATCATTACATACTATAGATGGATTGGTTCGTCTGGCTCAAGTTTGGAAAGGAGCCTGGCAAGAGGCGAAAGGCGAGGAGGAGTCAAACGAAGGAATAGATAATTGACTGTGCGCCCCTGCTGCCAGCAAACCAACAGGCAACCAGCCACGGATCTCCACCAAAAGAAGAAGAAGAAGAAAACAAACTCGCCAAAGCTGAAGAAGGAAAAGAAAGAGGGGGGTTCCGAAAAATCAAGAAACGATGGCCACCCATGATACGTGATAGGCTGTGCCCAGCTATTTAAAACAAAAAACACAACATACGAAATATTCTCCAAACAAGTTTAGAAAAATGTGACCGAATTACGATCCAATCGTGATTCGAATTAGATTCCGCCGTTATTATATAAACTAAAAAAGCTTGTCGATATTTCAAACATCGTAGGAATGCCGTCTTAATTATGAATATTATTCCCAGTGATTTAAACAATAATCCGATGTCAATTTAAGTAAACACATAACACTTGATTCTAACAAGACAGAGAGCCGAGCAGAGAGCAGTAGAATAAGACAAATTAAAAAGGAGAGACGGGGCTATTCTTTCGTTTTTTTTCCTCGTGTAGGCCTGAAGGGCCAGCTAATTATTTTCTGGTAACGGCCTAGCCAAGAAAGATAATGAGACCAGGCACTCTTCTTACATTTTTGGGGGGTTTCTGCTGAGGTATACTACAGGTCTGAGTATATATATTCCAATTATACCTTCGACTTGTCAATACGCCATCTTTTTCCCCCCCACCATATAATAAACTTCAAGTTCTAAAATGTCTCTGGTTTTTCTTTTTCTTTCTCCCAGTCAGCGGTGGGCACAGGAGGGAGGGCCCGACATGAGCAACGGTGGTTCCAAGGTGCTTGGCAATTGCCTATAGCGGCTAGAAGAGATATGTACAGTGGCGCATTTAGGCATCTCTCACGTCAAATAAGCGCCAGCCCCAACGCAATTGCCCAAGTCGCAACTTTTTCTCGGTCGCCATCCAACCTCCCATATGGCTGATGGCGCTTTGTAGCGCTTAATACACAGTTGTTACGTGCAACAGTGTATAGAGATAGTAGAGAGAGACACGCACGCAACGCGCACACACACACACACACACAGGCACTTCATCGAGACATCGACCGACAGCAAACGGGCTGGTTGTTTTCTTCTCTTGGGGCGACGTCTATGACCACGGCACTGTGCAGCTCACCTGGTGGCGACTCACGAGCCCAGCACCCCTCGGAAAAATACAAAAATACAAAAATACAAAAACCTCCTGAAATGGGGAAAAAAATCCAAAAGGCAACAAGCGAGGGGAGCGCTCAATGGAATTATAGACGGAAAATGGACCTTATCAACAATGTAACAAGGTCCTAGGTCCCTCCATCACTATCTCTCTTTTTCTTCTTCTTACCTTTTGGGTGCTTTGCCCCCAGGGTATTTCTCCCTCCCCAGGTGGGGGGGTTCCAGTAGATAGGCCCAACCAACCAATGATGGGTCTCGTGTGTGTCTATACCGAGAGAGAATTCAGCTAGTATAGTATATGTCGTGCTGCAACATTATGATGTACATTTTTCATTAGAGAGAAGAGAGTAGAGAGAGAGAATTCAGGCATGTCGTGAGTGGCCAGAAATGGGTAGGGAATCATCAGTGGAAAACGCCGAAATAATGATGATGGGAAAGCCAACGAATGTTGTGCACGTCGTCCTACGGCTCGCCGAAATGCATCAACAGAGACAATTGTCATCGGAGGTTGGCTGCTGCTCGGCGATGAAAAAGGACAACGTACTAAACAGCCGGGGGGTCGTCTCTCTCTCTCTCTCTCTTTCCACTGATGGCGTTTTGATAAGACGATGCCATGTGATAATGGCCGTTTCGGCATATAATAAGGACACAGGCGACGACACACCTACAGGCCGCCGCTATCATTTTCCCTTGACGTATTATTAGACCGTCACTGCGTCGCTTCATATTAGACAAGAAGTTGCGCAAAAAACTTTAATGGTTGCCGTTCATCGTTAAAGTTGCATAAGCTCTAGCCGAGTTTGATACTGTCGTGATAATAGATACTACGCCGCTAATGCGCGCTGTTACATAATCAAATGTGACACAAATCTGATTGTTTGACGCCAAATGATCCGCAACGAAATTCATTTTTCTCTTGTGTTGAATTTTTAGACGAGAAATAAGGAACGGAAATGTGCCACAATTTGTTATTTGGTCGCTACAAAACCGTAACGCACACTCCAAAAGTTGCTGATATAAATTTGAAATAGTTTCGAGAAAAATGTCGGTGAAAAAATGATTGTCGACCGCGCTGCTGGACGGTACTAATCCGTTTTCCCCTCGTTATTAGTTGATTGAACCGAAATAGAACTTTAAAGACGCCATAAAAAACCGAAAATGTTGAAGCCGAAATCATTTCATTCCGATATTCCCACTGGTTTACAACCCCCGGCTGCTGCTATATAATGGAGGGTCAGCAATATCATAACTGGCGGTCATTACAAATGGCGGACAAATAGCGAGAAGAAAAGAGGTGGAGTCGTCAGCTATCGATCAGCGGAATGATTATTGGAGATGGGATCCAGCAGTCGGTTTAGGGACATGTCAAAGGTCGATCATCAATCGGACATGGCCGCTTCCCCCCCAAATTTTAATGTTGATGTGCCTCTCTCAAGTCTCAAAGGTATGCAGAAAATGAAAATCAACCGTGGTCGTGGGCCCTATAAGTTTACCGCGATGGATAAGTTCCGTCCCTTTTGGCTGGCCTGGTGTTTTTCGCAGGCCTAGTCGACGTGTGTGTACACGCACTGTAAATAGCCATGAAGTGCGCAGAAGGATTATAATTAGTATCAAAAGGCTCAGCCAGTGGCCGCCAGTCAAAATGTTGATGGTTTCTCTCTCTTTCTTTTCCCTTTTTCATGTGTACACCCTCCCATCCATTCCATCATCTTTGGTACTGTAAAACCCGTTTGTATTAGGCCTATACATATCTAGCTGCTACCTGCCCACCAGTGGGTATACCTACACAGCGTTATTCTCCCAGCAACTGTCGAAAAACAATAATTAGTTCGGGTTGGTTTTATTATTTTCTTTTTTGAGAACAACTGGAACCCAGCGTCCGTCTATTTGTCGGATGGAAAGTGAAGAAGAGACCCGATGAGACACGGTGGTGGGTTTGTGTGGGCGGGACCGAGAGGGTCCAGTGTGTGTGTCCCCCCCAGTCTCTCTCTCTCAACTGTTAAGTGTACACACACATCACAAAATGTTGGCCTTTTCTTCTGTATCCAGGTGGATATATTTTCCTTCCTGGGCTCTCTCGAACTGACATGCCGATGCGACACGCTGTTGAATGTGACGGATATTTTGTACACATAGCGACAGCAGCACCACAGTGACAAGAGCCAGAGAGGAGAGAAAAGCCAACCCAAAGAAATGTGGGCTATATTGGCATTTGTCACAGTTAAATAGGATTTGCTCTAGAAAATGGCGGTCAGCAGGAATATCAAACAGCCAAAGGTAAAAAGGGCCCAAAAGAAAAACGGAAGAAAAAAAGAACACGGTTTTTCCCAGCAGTGTTATTTGGAAACTGTTTGGGTGGCCCATTGTAAGCAACTGTGTCTAGATGTGCTGCTAACTAATACAGATAGGCTATACGGGCGAACCCGCACGGCCCAGAGAGTCAAAGGCTTTTCAACAGTTTCTCTTCTTCTGTGTGAGAGCCGGGCGGCATGTTGTGTCATTTCTTAGACATACATCTATCGGCTCGCAATGGCCCCTCTCTTTCTTCTTTCTCGAGTTCTTAAAGTTTAGTGGCTCTTGTGGTGCCCACTGGATGGATTTATGATGATGGTCCTGCGCGGTACCATCTCCTTTAAAAAAGACCCAACACACAAGGAACAGGGGAGGGGAAAAAAGGGAAATTTTTACACAACCAAAAAAAAGAGGAAGTCGTTTTGTTGTCTGTTGTTGTTGTATCAAAATACTAGAACCTCAATAGAGTCAGCCCTGTGTGCTGCTGCTGGTGACAGTCTTTAGTCAGGCGGTGGTGGTCCAGCAAGCCGTGCCGACCCAAGAGTATTATCATCATTTGTTAGATATTGAAAAACTCGCCTTTTCTGAGAGCGGAGGAGGCCTATCCCAAAACAACCTACATCTATTTTGACACACATACACATATACTACGCATAGTTTTTTTTTTCCCCTTCTCTCTGGCGTCTGTGTCGATTCAGCTGGTATGGCGGCAACCATTGCATTTCCTTTCACTTGAACACTTATTCAGGCCTAGATCCTCTCCTCTATCGTGGATAATAGGTTTATATGACTACTGCTCTGCACTGCCGTGGTTGCTGTTCCAATTCTATAGGCCGTTTTGTGTGCCGTGTTTGTACGCCGGGGCCGTCAGCGCCGCAGACAGACCACAGAAACATGTTAAGATATATATTTCTCCATATATTTTCCCTGGTCAGCCCGCCCAGTAACAGCAGCAGCAGCAAACCTCAATAACATGTAGAAAATCTAATAATCATAAAAAGAGAGAAATAAAGTCAGAGACCGCACAGACTTTTCTTCACGTCATTTCAGCTTCTCTTCTCTTATTCCCACTTCTTCCTTGAATAGATCTCTCTCTCTAGTCTATTCCTTACAAGGAAATATTTCTAACCATCCCCTGTAGTAATAGAGCTTCTACTACACTATAGGCCAAAAAGAAAAAAGATTTCGTGCGATATATCACCGAGGATATGGTCGACCCGTCGGTATCCTTTGACTTGCGCTTGT
The DNA here is from genome assembly GCF_021234035.1 of Daphnia pulicaria. Taxonomy (NCBI): domain Eukaryota; kingdom Metazoa; phylum Arthropoda; class Branchiopoda; order Diplostraca; family Daphniidae; genus Daphnia; species Daphnia pulicaria. Next base: position 8,406,650 of record NC_060915.1, read on the forward strand.
CTCGACACAACATCACAACCACACACACACGACTTCCTATTGGATACCTTTTAAGAAGAAGAAGAAAAAATGACTTAACAACTGACATTAAACTAAGTAAAAAAATAAATAAAAAAAAACTTAAATGAAATAAGACTGCAATTTAGAAAAGAATATTCGTTTAACAAGTCCTTCTTTTTTTCCCCGGATGATTTGTCTCTAAACGTACCATTTTGACATGCAAACTAATTGACTCGCGTTGATCTCTTGCCACTGGCGCATTTCGTTCTCAATTGCAGTTGATTGTAACGAGCCAAAAGGAGATAGAGAGCTGGGGGGGGGGGAAAGAAAAAAACAAGGAAAACAAAACAAGAGAGACAGGTCCTAGAAAAAAAAATATATAAAAATAAAATAGTAAAAAAAAGACACGGAATAATTCGTCGGGAGACCACCCGTGGTGCCATCCGAAAGGAATCGCTGGTTCGTATAGATGTACTCAAGTTTCGTATGACTTGATTTCCCTTCACGTGAGATAAAGCCTTCAGCAGATGCAAAAAAAACCCCAAACAATTTGCATCAATTCAAAAGCTACTCTCGTCTGCTGCTGCTGCTGCTGAGAAAAGAGAAAAGAAAGAGAAGAAAAGAATAAGAAATAAAAGACGAAGAGCATTTCCATACGCACGAAAGTTTCGTTCAATACCTGCGCGCTCGTCGAGACTAATTGACTTGTAGTTGGAATTTTCAGCGATGTAAAATAACAAAAGGGGATATATATATATATATATATATACATATCTGAGACTGTATATTTATTTATATATTTTTTTTATTTTATTTTCTTCCTTTTTCTCGGTTCTTCGTCTTGAATGCATGCCATTAAAAAATACAAGAAAAAAAAGAGCTCTGGGTGCTGTCGGCCCATAGAAGAAGAAGAAGAAAAAAGCCAAATAAAAAATAATAGGAGTGGCAGAGAAGGTAAAAAAAGGTGAAGGAGATGGAGCCGTAGGTGCTTGGGCGCTGCTTTTCTTCTTCTGATAGACCATCTCCTTATTCTCGACTCCCCTCCCCCTTCCCAAAAAAACGTACATATATATATATATATAAATATAAAAAGAAATGGAAGAAGTTCATGCGGTTGTGAATAACGCATTTCACTCAGCTGGGGCTTCAACTTGGGTGGTCTCTCTCTCTCTCTCCTATAGTTCCTTGACTGTATAAATTATCATGCACGGAATCCCGGCGCTTTAATTCTTATTTTTTTCTTTTTCTTTTTTTTTTAAATTCTGATGTCTGACTGCTGCCGCTGTGTTGTTGGTTCCAAGACGGCAAAGCTATCCAGTCATCAGGTATTCATAACCCGACCTGGTCTTTTTTTTATCTCTCTCTCTTTTCTGTCTGTCTATCCCTCCCCTCTGTCTCCCTTCCTCTCTGCATCCAATCAACGCTGTTGCATGACTTTATAAAGCGCATCACGATTCTATCAATTCTGTTATTTCTCTTTTTCGACTTCTCTCTCTTATTTTCTTATTTTTCCTTTTTTTATTTTTTTATTTTCAGTTTCGACTCGTCTCTTCCCATTTCAGAACGGCTCGCATTTGAATTATTTATGCGTTTGAGAGTTTCCAGCAACAACAACCTTTCTCCGCTGTCGTCGTTCAAATAGACAACAGCATCACGAATAAGTAATCAATCAACTTCGATGAAACCTCACTCTTGTGAATTCAAAATTCCATTTGAGATGTATGTGTGCAGTATATATAGCTGTTTACATAGTCAGCACTCTTGTCGGCGCTATACGTCCATGTTAACATTTCGTCGAAATCCACCAAAGTCGAAGAGCGTTTTCACGGTGGCCGGGATTTGTTTTGGGCGGGGATTTTTGGTTTTATTTTTTCACGGCGGCAGATGGTTCTCCACTGTGGCCAGCAGACTTTTCGAATTCAATAAAGCAATTTATTATTGAAACCGTTGGGCCTATCTAGGTAGGCGAGGTACTGCGGCGAGTCCAACCTTTTGGATTTCAACAGAGGTGAACTCAATATGTTATGTTACATCGGGGTAGATTAGAGATATACTGTACAGTGAAATGGAATATATTCTGCGTTACATTCAATCGTGAATGATTCAGTAGACTCTACTTCGATTTGTTGAAATTCGTCTATCGTCGGGACTGCCAGAAACTTCCAGTCCATTCAGTCAATCCATTTATTCAGCACTACTATGGGTAGATAACCCTCGAAATGCAGCAAAGTAAGAAAATGGCGTGTAACGTTTCCCTGCATGAAGCAATCGATTGAAATGAATTTCACCATCAAAACGGTGACGAAATAAACTCTAAAGCCTCGTCGGTGGCAGCAATCCAGAATTCCAGCCCACTCGGACCAACATGTTTGTTCGTTTATGTTGAGCCGGATATCATACCTACACGCTATGCGAACGTATATATCAGTAACAAGTAATGTTTTATTGCTTCTCAAAAGAAAAAAAAAGGAAAAATCGAACCAAATTTTTCAATTTTAACGACGCGATGGGCGTTGCGCTCGTATATACAAAAAAGAAAAGGTTTGGTCGAGTTACACGATATTCACGTCTTGTCTAAAAAAAGAAAAAAATAAATATCCAAAAGTCACGGCTACGGGGGGTTCCTAAAAACGTATTGGTTATCTGCTGGGTGCTGATTGGGCGTTGTTGTTTTCTTTCTTTTTCTCCCTTGTGGTCTGGCAGTGAGAAAGAGAGCCCTCTATAGGGCCGCCGGAGCCAACTGGCTTTTTCACTTCATTGTTTAGGCCTCCCTTCAACTCTCCAGCAGTGAGCTGGGCGGCCAGGCGGGCCAGCACAGGCCGGGCCCAGAGAAAAAAGAAAAAAGGGCCAAACGGCACAAAAGATTAGGGCGGTTTGTTACCTGATTGGTTAACATAACTTTGGCGGCCGCCACAGCAAGAGAGAGAGAGAGAGGAAGAATCGAAAAGGACATCAAGAGTTTCCCCCCTCTGTGCTGTGGTCCCTTCCACCGGTTATAAATCACTCGCCAGGAGGCACTCGCAGCTCTAGGAGAAAGAAAGAAAGAAATAAAGGGGGGTTCCGAAAAAAAGACCAAGCACCCGAATATGTTTTTCTTTTCCTTTCAACACAAAAGCTTTTTTCCAGCACACGGGGGAAAAAAAGGAAAAAAAAAAAAAAGACTTGGGCTTCCTGCTGTGTCGCCAACATGGACGATGATGGACCCGACCAGCAAAGTATCCTGTCTGTGTGTACATCTTCTCTCCGGCTCTCTTTTTTTATGATAGTTCGTTTTCTTTGCGAGCCTCTTTTCTTCTTGTACACTGCGGCCGGTCCAAGTCGCACCGCCGTCGTCGCCGACTACGACGACGACAACGAGCCGAGCAAAAAGAATACGCTTTCTAACGACACACATCACTTTTCTAAAGGAAAGAGGAAGAAGAAGAAGCAGAGGGTGGCAGGAAAAGCCAAACATGAAGGCGTTAGGAGAGGGACCACACCTGGAAGTCGTCGTCGTCGACCTTTTTTCCGAGTCGATACACCACAAAGACTCTTTTTTTCTTTTTTGTTAAGAAATGCAACATAAATCGGGTAATAAATACTTGCGTGTTTCGCAGTGTTGTAAAGACTCTGCTCTTCTATAAGACGCCGTTGGTAGAAGAGAGTCGGAAAGGCTAATCTTAATGGCTACACTCATTCTAGACTCGAACAGAAATACACACAGCCCCCAGAAAAAAAGCTATTTGACAGTTTACTATTGGGATCGATATTCTCCGTGTTCAAAGCGACTTGTGTTGACCTTTACCGCTCACAACGCCTTCCTCTTTTCCTTTTGAAATAAAAGTCGATTATTATACACATGCACAAAATGCTGACCTGTAGCAAACGGGATGTACAAATAGGTACATTGAAACCTTCTTCCGGAATCCGTTTGAATTGGATCTTTCTTTAAAAAAAAGCAAAAACGAAATTTCGACTTGAGAAATGTTTAACTTTTTTCCCCCCGCGATCCTGCGACAGCAATTTTTAGAATGCAGAGTACATAGAGAAGACCATGTCACGATGTACATAGAAATGTCGACTCCCATTGTTACGGTGTTTACAAAGGAAATGAAGCGTGCATTTTTCATGCTGAACTGCCGGTTGGAAAAGTCAGACATTTGAAAGCGTTTGACCCGATGGCCTCATATCAACTGACGCGCTGACTTTCTAGCTCCATTTCACTTAACGTATACACATGCTGCTTATAATAATGACGTGGTGATGATGCAAGAACCGGGTGGCGGCACGGTCGCAACAATCAATGAATAATTGAGACGAATGTGATGTCCTTCGGGCATCGTGTGGGAATATAGACGAGCCGACTGCTGGGTCGTCGATGAACGACCGGCCAGTGTAAACAGCACTTGCTGGATGGTGAATTTCTGAGAGACGTGTCGGGATTTCTTTTCCCACATGATAGCTAAAAAATGATAATTTTCACAAAGCATAGGCGTGAGACTCTAGCTGGATTGGCTTTTTTGTGCAACGCCACCATTAGCAACATTTGGCCTTTGTTAATGTGTTACATTGTTATATAGGCAACTGTCGATCTTCGGACCCTTTTTGGTTTTTATCGTAATAAGATATCATCAACCGGGGCAACAGCGCAGACAGTCTCGTTCAGCCGTATGCCATATACCGACCGATTTTTCCCATTTGGAAACCGCACCAAGAATGCCATCCGCCAGATGGCATTCACATTTCATTTTTCTCAGACGGACCATCTCTGGAGATACTGAGTTACTGATATGGAGAATTGAAAAGCAAAAACTATATCCAAGTCGAGCGATGAATTTTTTAAGTTTCTCAAGAATGTGAAATCATGAATCAAATGTTTTGAGCAACGCCTTGTCATATAGTGAACTGAATGTGAGCCGGTATACAGCTTAATGCGCGCCGATTCCAAGCAAGGTCAATCCACAAAAGCCCAGAAATGTATAACGAAATTAGCATAAAGATAATATATATGCGCGGATTACAACTCACTTTCAAATTTATAACCGAAAAGGTGCCGGTGTAGCGGCAGGTCTCTTTTGGTCGTAAAAATGGTTCAAAGTAAAAAAAGTGAAGTTCAAATGTTATTGAATTTGATTGTTTTACCCACAGACGAAGTTGTGAGGTATAAAAACAGGCCTGATCTACAGTTCATTCGACAAATGAGTTATTTAAGGAACCCTAACCGAGTCAACAAAAACGACAAGCGAAAACAGTTCCAGGCAACCACATAGCTCAGGAATAATCATACTCCATACTAAGTCACGATTTAAAATCAACGCCACCACCAAATAGTCAAAAAGGATTTTTCCTACTTTTAAGCCTGGGAAATACGGCCAGGCATCATCAAGTGCTCCTTACGCAGAAAAGTTGATAATCCACCAGAGGCGGGATAGGGAAAAGGGTGCCCTCGTGAATACACCCACACACACATGGATGTACACGAGGACAGAGGGGATTTAAGGAAAGGGGAAGAAGAGATACGTAGCCATCGGTAGTTTCTCCAATCACTGCTGTTGCTGCTGATGCTGTTTATCTAAAATTTAAAAAATAAAAGATTTGGGTTACGAAAAAACTTTTACAGAAACACAAGTCATGAAAAGTTGCAAATTAGACAGTGGGTAAACCCTAATTTTTAATAAATGGGGGGGGGGGAATTGAAAGTTTCCATGAGATACACTGCATTTATGTAAGTAATGCATCATTAAAATATCTAGCAGGTCACAAGAATACAGGTAACACAAATCATTATCCTATCGCTGATACAGAGGTTGTTGCTCATGACAGGGTAATACCAGCACAAGCAAAACTTGCACATCGTGTTGTTATGATGGCTAGCTCAGGCCTCAAATCTGCACAATAAGGAGAAGGTTACAGTGCAAACAAACTGCAATGTGTTGAGACGGTGGGCTTACACGATAAATGTTAGTCAGGAACTAATATTTTACAAATTTTGAAAAGGTTTACTTTTCCATTTCAACTCACATAATCATTCTATTTGCATTTTTAGTTTTATTTATACCTGCCAAGCAGCATGCTGGAGTGGAGACTGGAGAGCATGGAGAGCCACGACACCCGAAACCAGAGTTCATACGACGACCACATTTTTGTAATTTTATTTATTGTTCTGCTGTTTGTTCGTGCAGCCACGTGTATGTTTAAAAAAAAAAGAAAAGAATGTTCGTTCTGTTTTCTTATTTGTAATTTTAAGCTTGGTCACTTTTCCCGAAACTTGCTTAAACAAAGCAGACGACACATTTGACTTTTCTTCTTTTGTTCTTTAACCATCTTTAAGAAATCGATTAAGAAAATTAGAAACTATTACAAATAGACTCCTCCCCTCGTGTCCCCATATGTGTGTTATGACGCGGATAGTTTGACGTGATTTAAAATAATTCCAGCTACCTCATCCGTGGAAAATTTACCTGATATTACAAAAAAAAAAAAAAAACTTCGGTCATCGTTTATACCGAATTTTTATTGTGTAACAATCATTTGACCAAACCAAGTATGGCCAACAACAAAACATTAAAGACATGTGGTGCTTTTGGGTTGTTTTCTTGGGATATTCGAGGTCGTCGTCTTGGCTGGCTGTTTTTGTTGTAAGCGACTATAGGACTCTTCTAGACTATACTTACTCCCGCTGCGATATAGTTTCATACACATCACGAGCAGAGCTCGAGTTGTGCAGCGCAGTAAAAGATACACCCCACGACTACTGTGTATATGCCTGGCCAACTCAAAAACCCACCAGGCAGCCGTGGGAAACGGCGTGGTAATCACTCGGGAGACAACGAGTGAGACCAATTAGGGCCCTCTGTGTAACCCAAGTCATTTAGTGCAATCACCACATACATGATTTCTATATATGAACAATCTCACCATTATAATATAGGGCTGCCTTCAACAACATTTCCGAGCTTCTTTTTACGAGTTTTGTGTGCACACAGAACAGTAGCATTATAGCTTTAGTTGGACGACAGCAGCATAGCTTCGAGAACTCAAATTATTTTCTTGTTTTCGTTCTTCTTTTAGTTGTTGCGATGTGCCGAAATAGTGAGGTTAGAATATTTTGGGGGTTTTTAGAAATTATATCAGTCTAAACACGCGGATTATCTCGTAAATAAGTTTGAAACAATGAAATGCCCAATTCGCTTTTGAGTCGAAGGGGGGGGGAAATGAATAGAATTAGATTGAAATGGGATTCCTTCATTACTTCCTCAACAAATTAAACTATACAGGAAATCCAGCACACATATCGACGCAATTAAACATGTATAATTGCACTATTTTCGTTTGCTACCATACTGCTGCTGTACACATTTACGTAACAGAACCTTGAAGTTTGAAGGCGCTCGTTGCTTAAAATATATATAAATGGCTAGCAAAGGTATAAGCAATGAATGGCCTATTTATGGCTAACACTGTATAATGATACTGCAGCCGGTATTTGACCGTTTTTTCTGCTTAAATTAGGGAAACAGAACCAAGAAAACACATACAAAAAAAACTGATCCCTTTCAGCCCAGGTGATGTGCTTATGTTCGCTTTAATGAGAAAAACGACGATGCTGGCACCCGGAAACTCACTTGTTGACCCGCAGATGAGGTACTTTTGAGAGTAGATAAGGGGGAGGGGGGGTTCCTATTTTCGAATTACCTATTCTTATAGGGTTATTGGGCCTATGTAGCTAGACTTTCCCCAACAATCTACGCAGTTGTTGGAGTGCCCCCGTGTGCCCCAAATAAGTTTTTTTTTTAACGGATGCTTAAATCGCAAACAAAATGAATTTTAATCATCGTAAACAATATGCTGAAGTAAATATACGCTTGGGAAATCGTCTAGCACAACTGCACAAGAGGTCAACAGTAATATTCTCGTTTGGGACTTGAAACCGCTGCCGGAAGAAATTCTATCGTCATTTTTCTATGAAGAGCACATATAGAAATATTTTTAGATATGGTAAATTTGAATTATCTATCGACACAATCTAATGAAGAAAAATTAAAGGTTGTTGATTTTAAATCAAATCATCTTTGCGCGCATCTTCGTTGTAGCTTTATAAGTTTAACTCACTTGTTTTCCATATTGTCACTTAAATTTTCCCTGCTCAAATTCCACGAAATGACTGAATTTCACATTTAATTAAACCGTCTAAGAATAATTATAGGAAAAAGGGCAAAAATAATACAACGCTATCATTCACTCGCCCATCAGGTATTATAGGAAAACAATGCACGGATCGCAAAAAGCGGCATAAAGTACACTATGCATATTGCGTTGAATAAAGATGTCTGGTCACAATTCATCTAGACTCAAAGGTGGTTCCACCCGATCTTTCTCCTGCGCACATAGCCAAGAGGGCGTGTGTGATTGGTTGGATTTTGAAATCAATCGTGTAGAAGGCGTATTTGCTCTGCTGTGCGTACATAGTGAAGTAGGTGGTCTATACCCACCACCACCATTTGTGTGATGTGCGACACGTATAGCCCCAAAAATTCAAAATAAAACAGGTCCTTGTAAGCCGGTATAATCCTCGGGACTATAAGAGAAAGGGGGTGGGAAAGAGTGCTATATACGCCTAAGCCTCTTATTTGAACACGCAAAGAAGACATGACAGCTGAGAGAGAGAAGGTATATAGAGAAGGAGCGCTGTTCATTGTCTTGCCTTTTCTCGACAGCAACAGCAACCCATACGTCAGACTTTTTGACTTTCGCGCGCGACGAATCTTCTTCTCCGCCGTACTTCGTCGCTATATGTGTAGCTCTCATGTGAATCTCTTAATCCGCAGGGCGATGTAGCATTTTTCACCCTTCTTTTCTATCAAGACAAACGGCAGGATGCCAATAAGCTTACCCTGTCACACTTTTTTTTTAGAAAAAGGGAATACCAACTTGGTCATTTTGTGATATTTTTCTTTATTAAATATTATTCCATTGCGTTGAGAACCAGAAAACGCGAAATTAAAACTGCGCTCTATCGTTAATATTTTTACAAAATCAAAATAATAAAAGGTCATCACCAAGGGTAACGAAAATAAACAGAGTATATATAACACAATAAGTTATTGACTGTTATTGAAGAATTCATAAATCAATTTCCTATATGCTTTTAGATTGTTCATGTTTTTGGAGGATGTTGAAACCAGAAAGTCTGTACATGGCGGTCAATTTGGAATGCACATACAGTTAAATATTTAAAAAAAAATAGTTTTTTTTCGTAAACTGGTTTGTTCGTCTTGAGGCCTACATAGGGAAGTTACTGAATAGAAATCAGATGAACTAGAATTTCGGTCATAAAAAATAACAATTCCGGAATTATAAGAATCCTATAGCAGCAGGCAATGATTCTATTAAACGTGGTCCGCTGTAAAACCTGCGATTGTAAAAACTCTTTGCCCGAGTCATAATGAAACTATTATAGCAGATAATCGATCTTGCCTAATTGGAGTGTCAGTGACATATATACGAAAAATCGGATGGATGGGAACTTGAAAGAGCCGGCGCTTATAGGTATGGACGAGTTGGCAGGTATATATGTATAGGCTTTATACAGTTCTTGTCATTCCACTTGAAGGGCATGTTAGTGGGACTTTGACTCCATCCTCCTCCCCCTCCGCCTTTTGCCTGCCATCGATACGGAATCGAGGACTCGAGTGGCACCCAACATTTTCAACATTCTTGGCCTCCTAGAAAGAAAAACTTAGGGACGAGGGAGAGGGGTCAAAGATGGCCGACGACAAGGTAGGCGAGTTCTCTGTTCTCCCATCAGCACCCAATAACCCGAAGGCACTCTCCAACTCATTCCCAAGGTATAACAACATCAAAATATCCCAAAATGCTCAAATTATCCATCATCTTCAGTCTAACTTTTAAAAACAAAAAAGGAATGTACATCTCTTCTTCTATTCCGTATAGATTGCCCACGGAAATCCAATCAGCGCTTATTTTCTAAAAAAAACCTTGAGTACGTTTTTATATCTTCATTTGATTGGAAGGGGGAACCCAAAAAATAAAATAAAAGTTGAAAGAACACAAAACGTGCCGGTGTCGAAGAAAATCGAAAATCTCCTTATATATAATACTCCATTGCCGTGTGTCCGTGAATTCCCTATTATTACGCGATTATCAAAGAGAAGTTGATGAACAAACTTGTTTTCTTTTCTTTTCCATAAGAAGATATGTTCTTCTTCCTGCTGCTGATGCGCTGAGCGCCCAGACTTGGAGAATTAAAAAAAATAAAAGGCCCCGTGGGTTTGTGTGTGGTCCGCGAGGTTTTTGTGTGTTAGCCTTCAAGTGGGCGGTGTTTGGCGTGACAACCTCCCGCCAGCACAGCACGGCAGGTTGTCTTCGATTCGAGTCCCCATACTATACTAACATGAGCTCTCCCAAGTTTCTCTGGGCTCTTTTTGACTAAATATTTCCACCCCACACACGGTCCTTTTTCTTGTGTATTCCATTTTGACTTTTCTTATTTTCCCTTGATTATTTATTTTCTTCTTTCACCGTGTCTTTCTGCAACGCGTATATCCACGGCCGGCCTTTCCCAGCCACCGATAAATCAGAATTCTCTCCTTCAACAAGGCGACGGAGATGAGCAGAGAGAAGAGCCCCACCCGCTGATCTTGGCCCATCCGTACAAGTCGAGAAGAAGAGCCGTTTAAGCCAATTGAGAATGACAAGTCGCTAATTTCACCATTTCAATGGAAATCTCCTGGCATTCAAGAAAAAGAAGAAAAGGGTTAAATGATCTGGCACACCCACACACACACACCACCACCATATTGGAAAATGGCTCGTTCAAGGAACACATTTTGAGCGCGGCTCTCGTTTTTGGAACTCGCCAAGTGCCCAAGTCTGGAACTTTGATGGTTCCCCCGAGTTTTCAAATAGTTTTCGATCGGCAAATATTCGGCGACTAATGGGAATTCCTATAGCTACATTTTGGCAAACGCGTTTTGAAAAAAAAGAAAATAAATGCCAGCAGCATACGCGTATAGGCTGTCAACCGGGCTCTTTCTAACGGCAGACAGAAATGAGGTTGTGTGTATTTAAACTGATGACCTCGTGTGCTCATGATTAATAAGCCCAATGCCATAAACATGTTGGGTAATGGGGGTGTGCCTTTTTGACATGTTGATACACTCCAAATTCGGCAGGAAAGTCGTCATCCATCATCGGCTATTCGGCTCTTTCTCCCCTCTCTCTCTCCTTCTCCCTTCGCGTCCGTCCGTCTCTTTTTTGGTAAACTGGATAGAGGTTACGTGGGTACGTGCGTCACACAAGATCGACGTAGAATGCGCCCGGCTCATCACTGTTATAATATCCGCTGTCGTTTTTTCCTTATATTTTCTTCTGGCCTGTGCCGCATCTCAAGCTCCGCTCGCTGCGCCGGCTTTTTTGTCTTCTTCTAGGTTATTTTTAATGGCTGCTTGGCTGGGAATGTTTGGAAGATTTTTTTTTTTTTTTTTTTTATGTTTAAGAAAAAAGAAAGAAGAAAACTAGCTACTTGGGAGACGACGGAAAAACAAAAACCAATATTATTATTATGTGCGCTAGATATTATACAAGATCATCTAGAATATACATTTATTCTCATCGGAAAATAATAACACATTATTCAGCATATGTTTGCTCGATGGAATTTGCCTTAAAAGTTTAGAGAAGGAATTTCTAAAATTAATTTTGATTCATTCGTTCGAGATGATGAAATCGCTTTATAGGTCCCAATTAATTTCTTCGGTTGCATTTTTACGCATTTTTAGTTTCATGCGCCTTGAAGATTTCATTCGATCGGAATACAGCACGTGAAATAATAAATACAGTATTTAAACTACGCAAATAGCTATAATTAATGGTTGAATAAAATTTGAAACGCTGTAAAATGTGTGATGGAAAAGAAGTAAAAAAAAAAAAGACGTGGAATAAAACTGCCCAATTGCTCAAAGAATTGTGTAGTTTTACGTATATTTAGTTACCAGTATTAATTGTGGTCAAGGAAAACATATGTCTAGTAAAAAGACCCAGCTAGGCTATTAAAAGATCGTCGCTCGTCGAATAGATCGGTGTAGACGCCAAATGATCCAAGAAATATTATTCCCGCCTCTTTTTGAATTTCAAAGATAGAGTGGGAATCGTGCAGCTATATAATACAACCGGCAGCACAGTAGATTGCTAGTAAATTTAATGACGGCGAACCCCTTTTATTTCACCGGACATTAATGTGCTCAACAGTCGGATTGCATTAAATACAGGTACTGCCCGAATGGCATCAATCCGAAGATTTTCGGTTACTTTTTAAGTCGGCTGTAAATGAAACATCAAAACTTAAGGATCATAAAAATAAAAAAAAATAAAAAAAATAAATACAATTTTGCTTCGTCGCTCGTTCCATTGCCCATGCAGCATGGCCGTCATTATACGACGATATCCAATGAAAAAGAAAAAGAAAAAAGAGCAGGTATATAGTGGAATGTTCAGTGCAGCGTACATATATACCGGTATACAGTCATTATAGAGTTTAATGGAGATATGGTGCCGATAATGAAGGCAATAAAAAAACCTACAAGGAACAATAACACGGCGGCTTTTTGTCTATTTCTCTCTCTCGATGGTCGTCGTTCATTTCCAAAATGATCGGCTGTTTTGACCCTTTTCTTTTTTCTTCTTCTTTTGGGCTAGTTTTGCCTTGATGGCGGAATGCGTCTGCACTTTGAACTATATACTATTTCTAGATGGTGTACTTGAATGGCCCCCAATTGTCATTATGTGCGCAGTCGACAGTAAAATGCCGTTGGTTCCAATTCCCAATAGGTCCGCTGCTGCTGATGGCTGTACAGCTTATTGACGGCGGTCACTATTTGGCGGCACTTTCAAAACGACGACCCTATACTACACATCCAAGAATATTGCCAATAAAAAATGACGACCATCCAGCGGTTTCTCAGTCAGGGTCTTATCAATTTAGTTGGTTTCTAATATAGTTTCTAGATCTGCAAGTGCGCATTCATAGATGTATATATACTAGATGATATGTCTGGCTTGGCGGCGACGGTGTTTTCTGTATAGATTGCCGCGATCATCTTCTCCTCGAACCGATCATTTTACTGTAAGCTGGAATGCCAAATTCCACAGCTTTGAAAACTATACTATATTCGACAGGGGTGCTGTTTGTTAATAAAAAACGACTCTTTTACCTTTTAATTGTCAATAAGTATCTTGTCGCTATGTATAATGGTCGAACGGTATTAACCCTTGAAGTCAATGACAAGCACAATTTATTATTTTATTAGACATTGAAACCTTGTAAGTAGGCCTACCATGCGCATAAAAATGATTTGACATCAATAAACAGAGCCGGATGAAATCAAACCACTTTATCGAGCCGAGATCTTATTCCTTGTCATCCTCTTCTCTCTGCTGTGGGCGGCCAATCAACAAGAAAATCTCGCCGGTGCTGTACTAATGAGCCGTCCAAAAAAGGGAAATTACATTCGAGACATTTTGACATTCGTTATACTGTGATATTTATATTTCTTATATATACACCAAAAGGACAACTGATGGGGGGCAATATAAAATGCCAAAGGAGAGTCTATTAAACAAGAGGCACTTCCAAATCGATCAGTCTGCTGTGGCGGCCATCACCATGGTTATACTGCCGGTCCCTCTCGGTCCTTTGAATATACCCGTGCGCCAATGTGCTGTGAGAGGGCCACACAGCGCACACATATGGGGACGTTGATAGCGGTGGGCTATTAGCCAACACAAAAAGGGTGGCTATAAATATATTTCTGTCTTGATGCGCAGCAGATCTATAGGATGTTGTTGAGGTTAGTTGTTAAAATATATTCAAACTCGTCGATGTTTACGTGGTCGTATATGGAGATAAAGAGTCGTACACTAGTACGAAAAAGAGAAGAGAGACGCAATCGACGAAGGAGTGGATATAGCCTTATGGACGGGCAGCACCCACACCGCCATCCCGTACAGTTTTATATTCTCTTCCTACGTCTATAGGTATACGTAGATATGGGAAAGACGGAATTTTCTCACGGACCTTCTTACTGGTGGCCTTCTCTCTTTCCCACCGTTAAATAAGAAGAAACTATATAGAGATTGAAATGTCGTCAACCTGTCCGAAACGCCTACCACACGGACAATATAGTATAAGGAGATGGCCGGACCTCTCTGGGTTGCGCTTTTGTTTTGTGACTTTGTGAGAGTGCTGTGAATTTGTGTAGAGTCCAGCCTCTCTCTCGTCCAGCAGCCTCCCTTCCCTTTTTTTTTGTACAACTACAACAACCCCAAAGAGACTTGCTTTTCGGCCATGTAGTACTATTACGGGTCATAAAATAGAAGCACTCGAAGGTGAACCAGTTGCAGAGTTCTCTGATGTGTCTGCTGGACGTCGTTGATGGCTGAAATTTCGCTGGGAAAAATTACAAATACAATTCGTGTCTATTGCGCGAATAATTTCACAACGAATAAAACTAACATTGTCGCAAATCTTACAAGGATTAATTAGAAATGAAATGTGAGAAATCAAAATCTGAATCGAAGCGATTATTTATCGTAATAACCGTTCTATAAACCAAGTGATAAAGGGTTATCTCGGCATTTTCAACTCTCATAACCAATAATACGAGCTTCGTTAGAGTTCAGTGTCCGTTACGTCACCTTAGTTCTCTTTATTATTATTTCAAATAGTTTCAGAAGTTTGAAAAAAAAAACACCCAAGCGTTTGTTGGCAAACTCCATCAAGAAGGTTTTTGATACAGTCTGACGTGACTAATTTCTTTAGAATATGGTCACCCAGGTGTCACACACTGTACAATTGACTCCGGCCAACGTAACTGTGAGATGAGGAAAGTGGGTGGGCCCAGTATATAAATGTCTATAGGCGATTTTCTCGGTCAGTATTGTTTATGACTCTACGAAGCCTGCGCAGTTTTCTCAATAAAATTAGGGGACTCGGCTCGAGTCGAGTCGAGCTCAAATAGGAGGAGATACACAAGGAACACAGCACGGTATAGTGTATGTATCTATACGGGCATATCCAACAAACCTTTTCTCCTTTGCCAGTTGTAAATACATTTTCTCGTCGCCTGTCATCTCTGCACATAAACAAGACACCACATATATATAGGCTCTTCTCTCTTTTGTTCTCCTTTTCGGTCAAGCGAGTAACACGTGTGCTGCAGCTCACGATGTGTAGTCTAGAAAATTAGACGAAGTTATAGTCAAATGAATGACGGCCAACTGGAAACCGCACTGGAAAACCGCATGTACGTGTAGTACACCGTTGCTATTTTGAAACCGAAATATAGCGGCGTACTGTACCTATACTTGACGACGACGTCTAGTCCATTCGACACATAGTACAAGTCGACGATATTTCACAATTATAGGAAGCAAGACATGGAATGCATCGAAATAACTATCACAGCCCGGTTATTATTTGAAGGGGGGGAAATGGCTAACGTTGGATAATAATCATCTTGATCTAAATGCTGTCGAGTTTTCAGTCAGCAAATGGATTTTTAAAAAATGAGCAGGTTCAAGCGTTGACTTGTCCTTAATGATGCTGATTTTAGACGATATTCTACAAAGAAATACTTTGACAATAAGTATAGTTTTCAAGAGTTCATTCAGTTGCATTTTGCTACCAAAATTATGTATCAACCGCATTACGGCAATTTCTTATAGGCCAGGAGAAAGATTCGCTTGGCTGCGCTACAAAATTATTGGCATTTAACAAAGCGACAAGCTTGTTAAGAATAAACAAATAAGAAAGACACTTTCATATTTGTATTTAAAGAAAATGGTGGTCTTAATAAGGCTTTAAACGAAAATGAATTGGAAATTTGGAAATATTGAATTTTCCCGCTAGTATAAGCAATCGAGGAACTGGAGCATCGCTAACTCATAATATTTTGACAGATCAGTCGAGCGATCGAAATAAGGCACCACACAGTGTATAGTACTGCTGCTGCACAATAGTCGTACTACATATGTACATCTATTCTACCTGGAACCTTTAGTCCACAGGTAAAAAGTGGGACAGCCCTGTTGTAAACTATGTGTGTACCTTTGATATTATAAACCAGACGTTTTCTTGGACTTTTGGTCTGATGGTGTTCCATTCTATCTCGGAGGCTGGAAATTTTTTTTATAGACGTGCAGTTTCCCACAGTCGCAGATGCATCTTTGCTACCATGTTCATTTTTTCTTTCCTTGCCAAGGTCATATTTTGGGTTTCAAACGATGGTTATCTGCAATATTTCCGTTACACACGAAACCCTGTGCGATTTTTGCAACATGTGCAACCCAATTTCAGACTATAATAGCGTTGGCGAATCCTTCGTGTCAAATTGTTTCATTTAAAAAAATAAAAATCATAAGAAAATCAGATTTCATAAGAAACATAAATTGAAAAGTATTATAGGCGCGGAGGAAAAGAGAACGACCGCCACATATAGCGCTGTGAAGATATACAGCGTCGGATCACATGACCGAGAGCCGTACGCCTAAATCTCTCTTATACATATATATATATATATATCCTTTGTTGATGGCTTCCAGGATGTCACAGCAAGTGGGCAGATGTTTCCCACTTGATTCGACGTTTTATGCGCCCAAAAGACATGAGCATGTACATAACAGCATTTTCATTTGCGGTTTGCCGTTCGAATGGATTACGTCGCAGCAGCAGCAGCAGCAGCTTCTTTGAACGATGGAGGATGGCGGCGGCGGCAGCTGCTGGTCCCGCGGCCGAATCAAAAAACAAATCGTTCCCCTTATTCTCTATACATCGAAGAGAAACAAAAAAGAAAAAAAGGAAAAAGCCCACGCGATCTTTACGACCGAGAACATTCTCAGCATCAGGCACTCCGTCGCAAGCTGATTGCTTTTCTTTGTGCCACATAACAATTTTTTCTTATACCAAGATGTCTCTCATCCTTGTCTTGTGTGCAAGCCAAGCCATCTGCGGGAATACAATCTCGCCCATAAAATTGGTGTGATGGCGCATTGCGGAGAAAAATTGGTTTCACGTTCGTCATTTCAATTTTCCCGCGGAATCTGTTGAGATCATCACGGATTCACGTCAACAAAGAATTCCGTTTTTGATCGACAGCAACCGAATTGATGTGAAAACGGTTGATTATTACATTCTTTATTCATTTTTTCGGGGGTGTGTGTAGTATTAGTTTAATACTATTACGCTGCACGCCAGCACAAAGGCCGGGTGGAAATGTGTGTGTTTTTTTCATTCAACCTTTCAGGAAATCGGTCAAAGTTTCTTTACCGACTAGCATACTAGATATGAACGGTAGAGGGGAGTTTAGGAGGGTTATGATGAATATCCGAGTGGCCGGGCATGGCGCGTGGCTGCCGTTACTGTCGCGGGTGGTGTCCATCAAAGCGGAGGGACGACGCTGTGGCGTGAATGAGCAAACTGACACGCATAAAATCTCTCAGCCAAAAAAAGCCGCCGCCCAGCAGCAGCAGCTTCGAATGCTGCAGCACTACTCGTCGTTCGTCGTCAAGTCACTCTGGCGAGAGAGCCTCAAAGGTGACGGCAGATGAGATGAGAGAATACACACAAGTCACATGACGACGATATAGGGAGAGTCCATCAACGACATCCACAACGGGCGGCACAGCCGGACGGAATGCCGGAATCATATGCGAGGCAACGCTCGACGATCGCCAACACCATTTTCTTTCATTTTAATTTTTCCTTTTATTCGTTTCCTCTTTCCTCCCTATTTCCATTCTTGAACATCAAGGAATATTTTTCAAAACATGTTTGATGAGCATTCAAAAAATAAGAATAAGGGGCTGCTGCTGGATGAGACGTGTCGCGCTCGAGCACGTGCGTCGAGTCGTTGACGCGCCATCGCATATGAAACTCATTTCGAATTCAGCGCCCATATTTTACCCCCGGCTGTACATATGAGTTAAACCGGATAGAAAAGAAAAAAACTGCTCGACCATATACCGTGTAGAGAGTTCGATTGTATAGCCATTGTGAGGCTTTTTGATATAATGTAGAGAAGCCGAGGAAACTTATAATTGACGCAGGCGGGAGTCCCGACCGTATACATAGTTTCTGTGAGGAAAAAAACAAAACAAATGTACATACTGCCATCAGTTCAGTGAGGTTTGCACACAGTAGGAACGGACGAGAGTCTCATCAAGTGCCGTTCACAACCCGAAAAGAAATTTCAAAGATAAAATAATAATAATAAGGAAGACCGTAGGCTAAAAGGGTACGCCAAGGTAAAAATTGGTATCGCAGCCTTTTGGTTTTTTTTTTTTTTTGTTCACAGGAGGGGCTGTGGCGTATAATGATTTAAACAAGACAGAATTCCTCTCCCAAAAGGTTCAAAAAAAGAAAAGAAATCCAAGCGTGAATTGATAAAACAACTTCCTGAACTAAATTGATCTTTTTTCTTTCTTTTTTTGGTGAGTGCGTGCGCGTTGGGCTGTTGGGCTGTTGTTGTTGTCGTTGAGCGTTTCACGCGGTTGATGATTGCTGTTGGCTGTTGGCTGGCTGGCTGGGCGAGCTGCCTTGTGGCTGGAATATTATTAGGCGGCCGCAGCGCCGGTCTATAGAGCTCTAGCTAGCTGCTAGCTGTGTGTGTGTGGTCGGGACTGATTGGTTCGTTGACTCTCTTTCTTTAGCCAACACCACACGGGAGTCAGACGAAAACAAGCTCGCAGACAAACAAATAATGTGAGAACCGTGTAATCACGCTGTCTCTCTCCCTCTCTTTCTCCCTCAATAAAAATGTGTATAAGACGTCCCGAAAATGGTGACTCCCTTTGTGGTGGTGTGCTGGGCTCTGCAGCACACACTCTATCGGGATAGATAGACTCCCGACGAGTCTCTCGGAGCTGATGCTATGCTACACACTACTAAATAACATCCAACCAATCGGGACTGAACAAAGCCTGACCATAAATAGTCAATGTCTGACTCAAAGATGGAAAAAGAAAAGAAAAGAAAAGAAAAAAGAAAATAATAGAAGAATGCAACCCGTTATTTCCGTCTCGCGCTCAACTTATATTCGATCGCAATTGTTCTGCTGGATGGGCCGCTGCATGCGGCGCGGGGAGGAGGAGGTGTATATAGGTGCTCACACAAGGCTTGATTATATGAGCAGATCAATTCCACGCCGGTTTCCACGATCGAGCCAGAACAGAAATAAATACCACTGGCTGTTTTTCTTTTTTCTTTTTTTCATTTTTTAATGTCCAATAAAAAAGGAAAAAAATGTTACATAAAGTGTTGGAAAGAATGTCAGTTGGCAACAAAAGATGTTATTAACAAAGTAATACAATTTTCGGTGTGGTATAATGAGCGAAATGCACAGCAGACTCGAGAGGATATGTATGAATTCCGTCCGCACACATTCAACGCTTTAAGCCGAAATTCGTTCCTGTTTCACTCGCAAAACAGTTTAAGTGGCTCTAAATGACAGCATCGATAGTTTTTCGCCTACTGTTTCGCTCTTTTGTCAGTCTATAGTCAACTAAGTAGTCGTTGTAAAAAAAGCTACCTAATTCATGCTGGTCATCTATATAGAGGGTTTAGGAGACTGACTCTGCTGGTCTGCTGTCCAGGTCGCAATATAAATGACTACTCATTTGCAACACGTGACAGATCCTAATGCTGCTGCTCACTCTTGTTGCAACCTTCCGGCAAGGAAAGCCAGCCATCCAGCCAGCAATAATATAGTGTGCGACGCGGGAGTTTTATTGCACTCGATTGCCAAAAAAAAGATCCTCTCCAGAGTCCTCTCCTCGGCTGCTGCGCTGTGTATACTATATAAACGCGCTTGATGACGTAGATAATTGTCAAGGTCTGCTCGAGATTTTTTTTTATGACCTGGACCTTTTTATTTTTTATTTTTTTTGGGGGATATCAACACATTTTTCCTGGGCAAAAGAGAAAGAAAAAAAAAATACTTAGTAATGCATGTCTGAGACTATGAAAAAAGAAAAAGGAATAAGGAAAACAACGGAAAAAAAAAATAGAGAAAAGGATATAAATGGCAAGTCATCAGTATAAGTGCAGGTGGGGCCATTGTTCTGTCTGACCGAGCCACGACAAATGTGAAGCTGATGCCGTGATGTGAGGGGAGTAGAGAAGAAAAGTCAAATCGGCTATTTTATTTGACTGTTTTTTTCTTCTTCTTCCAGTGCGTGCATGTGATGGACGGGGGGTGAAAATGCAGTGCTAATCACCGCGATTTGTTCTAGCTACCTTTGAGGCTGACGCGGACCCAACTGAGTGCTCAACTCGACAAGTGATATACGCAATATAACTCTCTGCCCAGTGAATAAGCCCGTCTTCTCTCTCTCTTTCCTGTCCAGTCGTCTCTCTCAGTAATGTATTCCCTCTCGTTGCGTTTGTGCTGGACATTATAGACGCCTTCGTGTCTTTTTCTTTAAAAAGATACCAACAATCTTTTAGCTCTGGGAGGAGGAAACAAGAAAAAGAATCTAAACGGGTTTCCAGCCCCTAGTTCGTTTTGCTCTCGAGCTGCTGTTTGATATTGATAGGCCAGCAGCTTCCTACTGTCCGATGGCTGAAATAGAATAATGCGCTGCCCACCCATGGAGTTGGCCAGCAGTTAAATAATCACCCTTGTCTGCTAAGAGTATAACCAAGTAGCTCGTGTCCAACCGTCTCCAATCTCTGTTGTTTTTTTCTCTCTCTCTCTCTTTCTCTCTACTCTGTTGATGTCTCACAAATCAACAAATGTACACAAGAGAAAACTTCTCCCTTTTTGCCTTGTAGCCCCTCCATCGCGCTGTCTTAGACTTTGATTTGATCAACATAACTCTGCTACCAGCAGCTATTTGATTCTTTCGGGGATAAATAGTATGGACATAGTTCTCTGCTGATTTGAAATTTGTCGAGAGCCCGCGCAAAATGAAGACTGCGGGATGTGACTCATCATCGGTATGCGGATACTCGCCAACCATTTTGAAAAAAAAAATTTGAAAATACAAATTTAATTGTCAAAGTATATCCAGCAATGAAATATAGTTAGTTGATGTCATACAGCTGACCGAATTTGGCGATACCCACCGCTGTGTGAATCGCCCAACTCGTGTACACACATGTGAGAGACGTCGTTTAGGACCAAAGTATAGCATTTGGCTTTTTCTTTATTTGTGTCGTCCTCAAAAGAGTATAAACGAAGAGGCCAAAAGAAGCCGCTCCGACGACATATAATAGACCACCGAAATATGAGCAGCCATATCACATCAAAAGGATATGATGTTTGTTGTGCAACTATTTCAATCACAAAAGATATTTAGCTGGGGGGAAATCAAAAGAGATCTTACTCAGATTCGACCCCCCCAAAACCGCGCGCTATTCAAAAACGACTATCATCATCATAGATAGCCGCGGAGTCATCGCACGGGGCTCGCATCGTATAGCAGCGTCTGTCACAACACTTCAATAGCTTTGGCTGCTGCCTCCCCTCGCTTACATTTTGGTATAGCGTCTCTTCCATATAGATGTATATGCTATATTCACCATTCGTGTATCTATATGTATATATAACTATTTTATGGATAAGAGGAGAGAGTCGGATGCCATATGCCCGGCACCGTATAGGTCGACCCTTATAGGGGGAAGTCTAAAATAGGGGATATCATATCAAAAGAGACAAGTTAATGCTGATGTAGAACTCTGACTAGATGCGCAGGAGGAGTCTCTTTCTCTGGTCTGCGTCCCTATTCAACTATTATTTCTATAATACCACACGCGCAACAGCTGCCACAATAGTTGGCAGCCAAAGAACATACAACATCACCGCGTGAATGAAAAGTTCTGTCATCACAGCACACCAAGTCAAATTGATTCTTAATACTATTATTTCCATTATGAAATTTAGAAAAAGAAAAGAAAAAAGAGAAAAACATTCGGGAAAAATCTCAACACGCTTTTCGATAATTGTTTCATTGTGTGTGTGTGTTTTGTGTTTGTGTTCTGCATCCGGTATCCCTTTCACGGTGTATAGAAACCAGTATATATATATTTTTATGGCTTTTTTTTTTTCATTTACGATGATTTCGATATTTTCCAGTTTGGTAGCAGCAGCAGCAGCAGCAGCATTTACCTTATATAGTGTGGCACACGGGCGATTTCAACGCGCCCCGCATACGTTTTTATGGCATTTTCATTTCCTATTATAAAGTATACATCGGCAGACTGCAAAGTGTTGACATCTTTGTGTTCTCTCGAATCGGACACCGATTTTCAACTCAATCAGGACAAATCAAGAACTAAACAGTTTAACGGGAAACAACTATCATTTCAAAATTTGCTTTAATGTGCTGCATCAATTTTTCAGGCTAATCAAATACAATCAAAGATTCTAAAGAACACCAATGAAAACATTGGAAAACATTTAACGCAAGTTCCACTATCACGATAGGTGCAATGGTTGTCAAAGTCAAAAGCTGAAAGCGCGATGAGGTTTTATATAATTGACTTCTCGGCGTTTGATTATTTCATTTGCTTCATTCAAAGGAATCGCCCGGAAGGCCGGAACTGTAATGAAGATGAAACGAGTCAAAACTCGAGAAGAGAAGACCAGTTTGGCTGGCCGCTGTTGCCTTGCCTTGCCTGCCTGCCTGCCCATACAGTCAGCCAGCAGCTGCCTTCAATAAATTGCGTTTCACATTTTTTGGAATTTGGTTCTCTTTTTTGGATTGTTGTGCGCTGCGCATGCGCTTGGCCAAGCCACGGGAGACCACCCACGGCTTCTTCTCTCTCTCAAAGATGAGAGAATTCCAAGTCTTGATTTTGATTCTCTTTTTTCCTGTTTTTCTAGCGGCCCCATATACTTGTTATCAATGTGATGAAGTCAACGAGGCTGAAGAGATAATTTTTGGGTCCGGGTCTGGACGGGGACGACGGGAACAGGGAACGATAGAGAGGGGAACCATCCCTTCTTTTGGATTGGGCGGCCGTCGGACCAATGGCGAACCCAAAGGAGGAGGTAACCAGCTCCGTCAAGCACCGCCCATTTGTTTTTCTTTTTGGTTTCCCAGCGTTGAAGTTTCTCGCTCTCAAGTCTGGGGGGTTTTAAGCCCCCGCCAGCTACTTGAGCTGTCGTCAGTCGTCGACAACACTTGCTCCAAAGCACACATATCTCAATCAAGCGGGCGCACTAATTGGTTTGGAACTTGTCAGTTTTTTGTTCTGGGGGGGATTGCCATTGCTGCACACCAGTGCTGTCACACAATTTCGATCCTGAAAAATCTAGACTGTGTGCCAATTGACTATAGCAGCAAAGAAATGGCAGACGTCTCGCAACACAACCAACTTCTTCTCTCCGAGTGCTACAGAGGCTCCAGCCCGCGCAGTGCCTCCACTCCTGGTCCGGCGGCTCCCGACAGCCCGGCCAATTCGGCGTCCGGCCGCTTCTCGGCTTCACCTTCCGTGGCGGCCGCTCTTCTCTCGCCGTCCGGCCCCAATTGTTTCTCGTCCAACTACCACTACTCGCCGTACCACCACCATCACGCCATGAGCAGCCAGCATCACCACCATCCATCGGCAGCTCTGGGCCTCATGGGCTCCTTCCTCAGCGTTGGATCCTATCCTTACGCGGCGCTGGCCGCTGCGGCCGCCGCTGCCGCCGCTGGAATGGCCGGCCACCACCTAGCCCCACCGCTGGCGCCTCCGCCTCTGCTGCATCCGCTCAACCGCATCCGGCAGCAATCGTCACCAACGTCCCAGTCTCCAGTCTCCAGAGTTCTGCCCTTTTCCGTTGAGAACATCCTGAAGCCGGAATTCGGTCGCAATCAGCCGTCCAGCCATGACTCGACTCCAGCAGAGACGGCCGACCAGCCGGAAAGCGTCGAGATGAAACCACTGGGCAGAGAGCCCATCAAGAGGACGGCCTCCAATGCCGGAATCACCAGCCCTTCGTCCTCGCTGGGCAACAAGCGCGTGAAATCGTCCCTTTCCGTCTCGCCAGCGCCTCAGATGAGCAAGAAAATCATCACGTCGCCCGTCTCCATCAAGGCCGACCCTGCCGATCTGTCGGGACGGACGAGCAGCTGCACCGATTCCTCGTCGTTTTCGTCCGGCGAAGGCAGCAGCCACGGCAAAGATGGCGAACAGTCGAGCGGATCCACCGAACTGCCCACCGATCCGACCAAAATGACCGATCCAGCCAAATGGCCCGCTTGGATCTTCTGCACTCGCTACTCTGATCGACCCTCCTCTGGTAAGTCGCCATTGATTTAAATTTGTCCACTATTGTCAATAGGGTTATTACATATAGCGATATAAAATAATTTAGCAAACATTTACTTGTATAGGCCTAGAATATTCCTGTTTCATTTAAGTCTATCATAGCTAAGAAAATTTATTCGGAACCCATTTCAGAATTTCGCTAATTCATTTATAGCCCGGTGTATAGGAAATTTAGAAACTTGCGCTTAATGGCAGATTTTTATGCACTAGTCAAATGAGACGTTGGACAGGTTTTTACTGTGAGAGATTTCATCCCATGAGGATTTTTTCCCATTTCTTTATGACTTGTATATCATTCTCGAACCACAGGTATATTTTTCTATATTTACTGCCTGGCTGCTGCAGGCTGCTATGGTACCCATGGGCGACTTGCTTGGGCTCAGATCAGAACTGCTACATCACAAATTGTTTGCGCTTATTTATAATAGGCATCGCTAGACGAATACTATTTTTCTAAAACCATTTATTCGGCAAATTATTCGAGTTGCCTTGAGCGTGATCGATAATGAAATTAATTAACAGCTCGGGGAGGGGAGGGGGGAAGTTGTTTATTGGAATTTTGTTTTTCATTTCTAGTTTGGTTTTGGCCTCTGTCCAGTTATATTAGACTGTCAGACGTATTTCGTTTTCATTTAGTAACGACAATTGATGTATCTTGTTTTACGCGTGGTATTATATGTACAGTGTAAGGCAGCAGCGAAATTTAGTGTGTTCGAAGCTGATACAGCCCAGCACATACGGTAAATAAAATCACAAAAAAAAAAAAAAGGAACAGCCGTCTCGTCCAGTGCCGTGTGCAACATTAAAGGATATAGTTATAGTTATATACTGCTGTGTATTAGGAGAGGCGTGTGTGGGCAATTGTCGTGATTTACGGTTATTTCACATCGGGCGACAGTCATTGCGCCTATGGATCTGCTGTGGTGGTGGTGGTGGAACACACGACACAACAACAGCAGATACACCAGAGACAGCAGACAAACAAGTCTTCTGATCAAGTCCTCAACGTCTTCATATAGTACTCTCTATTTCAAAAAGGCGTCAGAGAACTCCTGCTATGCTCGAATCCTTTTTGTGTTTGGCTGGCTGGTGACCCCACACCAGTCCAGCATGCACTGCTGGCCGCCCGACGTATAAAGAGAGTAGACACATTTAAACGCAATATATTTTTCAAAAAGGGAAAATAAAATAAAGCGGGGAGGGTGGCTGAGTCTGGGCGAGAGAAAAGGAAAGAAAGGACGAACAAGAGGTCATTGCTGTTTCACTGGTTTCTAGGTTGGTCTGGTCGCCAGTGATAAGGACTCTTAATATGTGAACGCATGGGCGAGCACACGTCGCACGACGGCAACGCGACCGACCCACAGTCACCACTGCCCTATACATGGAAGTGTGTGCGGTGCCATATCTGCTGAACCACCAACGAAATGTATAGCAACTAAATAGACGTATTTATTTATTATGATTTTTATTATTTTCAAAATACGCGCCTTCAGACGAAATGTCCGGGGCTTTTGACTTTGAGCTAGACAGCGAAAATACAAGCAAAATTCGCCAAGCAAGCAATAAAAGTGTGATCATATCGATAAGCGGGGGGAGAAGTTGTAGACGAAAACAATAGCTGACACACGTATAAACAATTCGCTTGCGTAATTTTTGGTTTGAATCGCCCAACTCTTAAAGAAAAGAAAAAGAACCAGCGGATCCGAAATCAACTCAATTTGACAAGCTTACACGGAAATGCCAAAAATGTGAGTTTATTATACATACACAAAAGGATGGATGACACGAATGTCCCTTTCTGTTGTGTTGTTGGTCGGCTCTCTCTCGTCTCTCCACCGTGCGAACTCAATTGGCGTTGACCTTTTTTTTTTCTTCCTTCCTTTTTTTTCAAACGCTGATGGTTATCTCTCATATGTCTGTTGAAGCTGGCGCGTTGGCCATGTTCAAAAGGAGGGAGAAAAAACGGGACAGCCGAGGCCATAAAAAGTGTGCTGAAGAGAAGAAGAGAGAGAAGAAGGAGAGATAGAGAGTGAAGGGGAAAGAAAAGAAGAGAGCTTATCAGTGACCATTTCAGTGATTGAATAAGAGAGACACAACACACTGAGCTCGGAAAAAAGAGACGTGAAGAAGATATAACTTTTAGGCTTTTATTTCTCTCTCTCTCTCTCTCTCTCTCTCTGCTGCTTCGTTGTATGTATATTTATTTACATTTTTGTGCGCGCGCGTGTGTTTGTATGTGTGTGTGTGTTGTGTGTGCGTCAAGTTAAAGGGAGTCGACGCGCTTTGAGACGAAGAGAGAGAGAAAAAAAGGCATCCGAAGATAGCGACCACCCGGGCGAGACCTGCGACTCGCCATGGAGGTTCAACTGGCTAGAAGATTGCTTCATCCTTTTTTCTTTTCAAATTCTATTTCTTATTTCTTCCTTTTTTTTATTTAGATTTTATTTTTACAATCCCCTTATTATTTCTCTTATAGCCAAGAGAATGTCCTTTCTCCCACATTTCCGCCAGCGAAATATAACGCGCCTAAAAATATTTCGATTTCGTAATTCCACCCAAACGCGAGTAATAACTAATAAGTTGACGAAATACTTTTGATTTCGTAAAAGCTATTTAGCGGAAGAGCCGAACCCTCGAGAAACAATTCACTCGGGAAAAGAGCGAGGAGGAAGCGAACTCAACTAGTCGCCTCGAGCTCTCACTTTGATGGATTAAGTATATGTGTAGTTATAGAAGCTCGCCGAGGAACGAGAATAACACGGTCTACACGAAAGATATGTACAGCAGGCATCAGGGGGTGGAGGAGGGGATCAAGTACCTGTATAGTATAAGAGAAAGAAAGAAAAGAAAACCAAAAGAGCGTGTACCATCAAACTAGACAGTGATTAAGGTTATTTGTACATGACAGCCAAGGAGGGTTTGCGTGCAACCTGCGTGTGGTTTGCCAGAGCTCTATATAGACGGGCGTGCGTTATATATATAATACAGCCGTCTTTATTATACATCAACCACCATTTGAAATTTGGCAGGACAGTCCCATAACAGTTCTGTTTTACTATTCGATTAAAATGATTTGCTTATTTGGGTTTGAAGCGGAAAGAAAATTAATTTGGTTGACGCAATAACAGGATTATTATTAGGTTCAAATAACTAATACTGTAATCGACCGTATTGAATCGAATGAGATTTCAATTGTGAAATTGTTTAACTAGAAAAAAACCCATTCAGTTTCGACTTTCGATGTATAGGTACAAGCATCAGTGTTTGGGTGGTCTGTATTGTACGTACGTCTATGTAGATATAACCTTGCCATAGTTTACCCTAGGCTGCGTCGATTATACCCAGCAGCCACAGACAATCTGAATCTTTTGAAATCTGTTGCTTCTGCTGCATTTATGAACTCAATGGACAATGGCATCCATCTTCATCCTGTGCTTTTTTTTCTTCTTCTATCTGAGGGTCCTGTTGCTCAAACAATTGTAAACCGTGCGCGTAACTTCCACTGAGAGGCTAGATGAAGCAATCATATCATGACTCCCTTCAAAGACAGCGATAATGGCCCACTGTCATCCGCCTCTATAATTTTCTTATCTGGGCATTTCGACTCAATCTTCCACGTTATTATTCTCTCTGAACCAGGCAGGCACGCTGGTATATAAGCCGGCAGTCATTTTCGAAAAAGGAAGAAATAATAGAATAGATACTCAATTTTGGATTCCCTTTCTCTCCGTGAAGGCGAATAATAAGAAACACACCGAGCATTTTTATTTTGACCCCCGAGGACTCAACAGCGCATTTGTTTTTAGCGCTATTTCATCCAAATTACATTCGACTAATTCCGTCACACTGATACAAGATGATACAAAATTCATCTGCCATTTATTTCTATAGAAATAGCTCGATCAATATCTAACCATCTCCCATTCCACGAAGTGTGAGTGTATCGCGTGACTCCGAGCTTGAAAAGTCAACATTTAGTCGGAATTAGTAAGCGAAAGAATTTCCAGAAATCGACTGCCTGGAATGAGATCCTTTTTCGAATGAAACTTAAGAAGATGGGGGGAGGGTGATTGACAGCTATATGGCACACAACCAATATTTAGTCTAGGCTTCTTAATATCAAATCCATCTTGTAAATCAATAACAAACTCCAAAGTCGTATCATACCCCACCAAGAATAAGAACCTGTGCATTCTTCGCATAGTTCCGTGTTAGCCTTTTTTTAAAAAATGTTTTTCGCAATCCGATCTCTTTCGGTTGGTTCGATTTCCTTCAGATCAATCACAAACCTCTGAGGTTTGGGTTGCGCAAGGTTAGGGAGAGCTATGCTACAAGTGTAGGCGAATCACAAGACGGTGTTTGGCTTATACGGTACCAACGGGTGGTCTTAATCGATTATTCAAATTTAATCGATAGGTACAATAACGCTTTGGGCTATTTTACCACTTATAAGTGTAACTATAGTATTTACGATAAGGTGAAAAATCAGACCCTAAATTAGAAAAGATTATTAATTATCCATTTTTTGATTTTGATTATTTCTCCAGGTCCGCGATTGCGACGCACCAAAAAAGACCGGAACGCCGAGGAGAAGCGCCCGCGGACGGCTTTCACGTCGGAGCAATTAGCCCGTCTCAAAAACGAGTTCACGGAGAATCGTTACCTGAACGAGAAGCGACGCCAAGAGCTGGCCAACGAATTGCAATTGCACGAGAACCAGATCAAGATCTGGTTCCAGAACAAGCGGGCCAAAATCAAGAAAACCACCGGCCAGAAGAATCCCCTGGCGCTCCAGCTCATGGCTCAGGGTCTCTACAATCACTCGACTGTCCCAGTTGGCGAGGAGGAGGAAGACGAAGAGTTCTACGCCTCCCATCAGCACCAGCAACAGCAGAGGGAACAGCACAGTGAATAAATAAGCAGCAGCCAGCAACCTATGCAAGTATAAATATGCACGCTCGTGCTGTGCTCGTGGGTCATTCTTCAATCAAAACAAACGTCTGTACACGATTCACTCGTTCAATTCGCCAAAGAAGATTTCAGCCAATTTGTTATTTGAATGGCTCGACTCTCTCTCTCATCACCTTCTTAGACTCTTCTATGCTACTTCGATTGCGGTTCGATACAGAGCAGTCGATTTCGCTCGAGATTGCTGAAGAATAACCCCCCTGACTTTTCAAAGCAGTATTTAAATGTTTGTTTGTTTGTTTGTTTTTTGGTTTAGCTGTCGTGCCATAATGGTTCAGTTTTTCAGTTCCACCTGCTGACTGTAGACGAAATAGTATATATACATACTAGACAACATAACAAAGCCCTATTATCTATGATCGCATATAATATGACATGCCCAGTTGAAATTCACTCTCTTTTCATTCAATTATACGTTGCAAACATTACTTTATAATATCAAATCTCATCTATTGATTCCTATCGTGTTTCGAGCAACTGTGGATTTTTGAAAGGTCGCAATATTATTATCGTGTCGCGTTGTATTCCTCTGTAATCATTATTATGTGTTTCCATTGTGTTACATTTCATACTTACCACATGCAGTGCTGTATATCTGTGAATAAAATCTTCATTACTCGCTACATTGATTTGTTTGGTTTTGATTGAATTTAAAAAACTGTTTAGCAGCAGCAGCAGAGAGACAATTACAATTAAATCGAGAAGTTCGATGGCCTGGTGACCACCCAATCTTATACCGTAGAAAATGCGACAATTAAATGTCGATTAAAAAATTAAAAATAAAACATAAAAATGATAGTGTGGCGAATTAAAATTTAATTTCAAGTGTGAGATATAGCCGAATGTGAACCTCTGGCGTTGCCATGCTCTATACTCTCCCACAGAGCCCGTATCCGCTAGTATTCGATGGAATAGAAAATACTATATAGGTTTCAGCCAAAGAATCAGAGGCATTACTGTATAGCTATACAGAGGACAAAAGAATCCGCTTCGGTTCTGTATATCTCTCTACCTATGGACTTTGTTTGACTGGAATGTCGTAGAGACGTTCAGAAAAGCGGGTGGGCGATTAACGCGCTTTTTCTAGTCGCGTAGGTCGCCGCCGTAGCTAATCGATTAGGATCAAGTATCGGTCGTGTTGCTTTAGGACTTTAGGGTCCCTCTTGAAAAAAAAATAAATAAATAAATAAAGTAAATTCTTGACTCTGCGCAAACCTGCAGCAGGGTAGACAAGAAAGAGGTGGAGACCGGGGAGGGCGAGAATGGTTTTGACATGGGGGTTTTTCGTTGAGGCGTCCAAGCGTAGCTGACATGTTTGCCCCAAAACATATCTGTCACAGGGGCATACAATGGCCAGGCTGCTGGCTAGCTCTAAATGGCCAGGTTTTTTCTCTAGATACAAAATCTATACACAGAGAAAAGAGATGTGTCCAAACAAATTTGGCATGTGACCTCTTGTCACAGACTCACAGGCCCAATTGGATTTCACCCTTTCAAATTAAACAGCTCGTACAAGTTCTCTTGGGCCAAGAATTATGGAGACTTGTGTGATCGGCCATGATATGCAAATCCCATCCATCAGTCAAGGTACCGTATTCATTCTTAATTCAGATAATTGAAAATAATTAGAATTTTCGCTCGACATTTATTTTACCGGATTTATTGTTCCGCAAAGAAAATTAAAAGGCATTCATAATTCAAACCGAATTCTGTCAAATTCGTTTCGTATTGGTTTCGTATACCCCTCGCAGCAACCAGGGTGGTCATATCATCCAGCAGCATCAACGGCCCTATAGAGTCTTGACGTATAGCGTCCAAGCGGTCAAAGTGATGTGTTGATTTATGATGGCCTGTAAGAATACGCAGTCGCACAGAAGATAGAAAAAAAAACCATGGGAAGTTTGAAAAAATAAAAAAAATGTTTTTCAACCCATATAGTGTGCGCATATATATAGTCCCTTCGGCTACAATGAGGCAGCGGTGCTGGTAGTGTGCCCAAATTGTTCCCGAGACATTCCACTATGGTTCAGCAGCGCGCAGAGCCTTGGCTGGCCGAAAATTTGTCTGGTGGTGCACTTTTATTGGGCCTGCCCAGCAAACACACCAAGGGGAGAATTCACACACAAATTGCCTTTCATAAATCGCTTATTGCATTCCAGAGTCCAGCCCTCATTCTTTTTTTGGTACCTCGTGTACTATATACTTTTGGGAAGAGTTTATCTCTCAAGGTTTATCTTCGTCCATCATTAACCATTTAACCCTGAGTCCAAAGAAACGTGCCCTTAAACAGCAGACCCCCTCGAATTTCTATGGCTGCTAATAATCGGTTGACCAACAATTGCGATCTCTGCATTACTTTATATATGTATACATTTATAGGACGTTTAATGCAGCAATTAAAATCGTATTGAATTGAAATGTTATATCCCTCGGCAATGAGGTGCGGTTTCTTATTACTATAGCTAATAAATTAATTTAAAATTTGTGTCATGTCCTTGATTATTTAGCATATGTTATTTTAAAATAAACGTCATTGGGTTTGCAGCATTAAAAAAAATGATTTCGAACGAATACAACGAGTGTTGCGCTGAATAAAATATTATTATTTAATAGGAATAATTGGGGCTTGATTGTATTTACTTCCAATTAGTATCTTCTATATATGCAAACCCATTTAAGCACTCTGAAAATTGCCTCTCACTATACATATTTGTCTCCTCCATCAAACGGGAAAAGAAAAAACAACAAGGTAGGAGTTTCTCAAAGTTGATTTCTGGTGTTCTCAGGAATTGTCCAAGTATTTTCCCATCAAATGCTGAAGCAGCAGGTCCGCGATGGAGGTCTAAACTGGGGGATTCTACCCTTTTATTCTTCATGCTTTAAAGAAGAAGAAGAAGAAGAAAAAAGGACTAGTCCGACTAGACAAATATCAGGGAGGACACAGTGCAGTGCCTACAGTTTTGAAATAGAAAGGAAAGAAAAGAAGGGTGTCAAATAAAAGGGAGATGGGAGGGGGAGGGTGGGCTCCGTCTCAGTGTGAGTCGGGCAGGCAACCCATAGCCCAGATGACAAGAAAGTGGTGAAACTTCCAAGGTGGTCCTCACGGTCGGCTGACTCTCACGCTTACCACAGGCCTCCATCTCTCTACCGACCACCGAAACCACCAACTCTCCTCCTACCTTCTCTCCGTACTGTCACCCAAGTGTCTCCCTCTCAGCCCCTCTTCCCACTCCTACCGCAACCCCCAGCACCTCTCTTCTTAGACTTCATGAAGAATAGGAGTACTAAAAATACAAAAATAAAAATAAAATATCGGCTTCTTTTTCCATTCTTTTCTTGTTTTGCTCAGTCTACTTCAACTTTTTGTTTCTTACTCGATTTAAAAGTCTCACCTGTATAGCCTTGATAAGTAACGTTACGTGGAAGAATCCCAGCAGTTCGTGACACTATTTTTTAATTCCGTTTTTTCCACGGAGGAACATCTTCGGGAAATTAGACGCTCAAAAGAAACAGTTTTTCCGGTCCTAGTCGAATCCATAATTTCCTTTTTTTATATGTGTGTGGCTATGTAGAGATGCGATGAACCGATACAGCAAAAGACCAGCCAAACATTATTAGTTTATACGCGCAGTTTTACGGGGTCTCGAAGAATCCGTGAGCACAGCAATCAAAGAGGCTTATGTTTTTTTATTTTTATGAAACAAACAACAAATTCACATCGAGCAGATCCTTTCAAATCATTTAGTGTTGCATTACAGATTTTGTTTGTTCTCTCTCCACCCTGCGATCGGCCCGGTGTTTCATCGAGCGCATTAAATATCCAAAGAGTAGGTATCTCTATATCCCTCCCATGGCCATCATCACTGGATGGTTGCCTCCATCCCAATTCGATACTCAATCGACCAAGTTGAGAAAAAAGAAAAAGAAAAACTCGTCAAAATTCCTCCTGAAATTGCTGCGCCTTTTGGGTTTTGTGTTGCTGTTTATACTTTTGACATAACATATAAGTAGAGAGGAATGCATTTTTTTTTTTTAAATGGCGCTTTGAGCTTCGGCGGCAGTGGATCTGATCTGTTTTGACGTGACGCACTCCATCGTCTCCGTCACCCTGTCGTTGTTTCTCGCCTCTCTCTCTTTGATTTTTTATTTTTTATTTTAAATTTTCCTATTTGTACACGAGAGCAGCGCGCACCCGGCCGAGCGCCCTCTGCCCGCCGCTCGGCCCGGCTCTCGGCCCGCAGGTTTGGCTGACTGCTGCTGCCCCGCTCTCCGCATTCCAGCGGATCAGAGCGCGAGCCGCTGTCACATCGTATTCTCGCGATGTGTGCGGCCCCCCTCACTTGACGGAATAGAACAACATGAGGGCATGATCTATCAACTCTTGCGCGAGATATCTGTGTACACATCCCGGTTTCCACTCGGATTCACTCCCTTATTTCATTCATGAATTCATTCCAGACATGAGAGATTAGTTCAGAATGCAGCATCACCTTTTCGATCTGTGTGATAAGGGAATTCAAATTGCCTTGTTTATTTGTTGAGATTTTGAACACTTTTGTCACTTTCAATTTTGAAAACAACAATCATTCTCGGAGATTTTGAAAAAAAAAGTCGAAATATTTTGGCTCAGACATTTCTCTTCAATCATTGCATTCGAGTACTTTTAAAATGTTGGGTAGCAACAATTCTATTTTGTTAGACGATGGATGTAATTCGTTAAATGATTCGACGAACTCTGCGATGTGTGCTGTCTGTTGCTGTAGATTTACATTTCCAACAGTGATGGCGGAAGCAAAGCAATTCCTGACACGAAATGATCCGGAATCACTTCCCTTCTCTCTCCCCCCATATGCCGCCTGCTATTCATAGAAAATCTTCTGCTGGGTGCTAATGAGCTTTGACAGGAAGAAGGAGGGCGTGGGGGGACCCTCCTGTGAGAGATGTTGGCATACCTCCATCACGTCTGGCGCTCAAAGTATTACCTTACTACAGCACTACCAAGTCATCCTTGAACAAAGTATCTTGCTTTTCGGTCTATTATTTTCCAACCAATTTAGTCGCCAGAGTCTCTCTCTAGATATTCTTTTCGTCCTTGCCGTGTCCTGCGAATATTTCCCTGGAATGTGTCGGTTCGCCACGCATCATCAGCCGTCTTAACTTTTTTTTTCAGAAAAAAGATATTCCGTGTTATTCAGGCAACATTTTAACCATCACTTCTGGCAATTATTGCTTTAAAAAACTTTTATCTTTAAAGCTCTCAAAATGGTTGACGCAATTAAAGCTATATAGACGCAGATCCTAATTTGAATCCTGGCCTTTCTAAATATAGGAGCAGTGAACACAAACATCTCAAATCTCGTTGGGCGAGAGAGACACATGAGGCGTCGCTGCGCTATACTCACCATACTATCCACGAAGAAGAAGAAGCATCTAATTAACGAACGGTCTCGTGTGACACGTAGAGACACAGCAGACACAGCGCATAGATATGTGATTGTAGTGAAAACGTGTAGGGCAACACAAAACCGATCCGTCTCAGCGGCTGCTAACGTAGCGATCAGTGCCAGGGCGCACGGAGCGACGAGTATATCTCGGATTCGGGAAGAAAAGGAAAAAGGGAAAAAAGCGGCGGCTCATTTTCGGAGGGTTGCCAGCAGAATGATCGGTGTCTCATTATTCATTCCTAACAGTACGACATGTTACCCTACAAATTGAAGAACATTGGTGAAATACAGACAGACACAAAGACGCAAAGCTAGAGAAAACGTTAATTGGCTTTTGTTGAATGAAATATTTAAAGCTCTCCTTCAGTTTACTGAAACACGACTGGAATTTAGACACGAATTCGAACTGCTGTAGTACCCATCAATTACACAAATAGAATCAAGAAGCAAGAGGAATTCGGAACAGGATAATTATTGCAGCAGACGTTCGGGAAATTTAATTTCCGTGAACAGCAATTTCAATTTACTAAATGCGCAAAGAAGTTAAATTAGAAAATGACAAAATGATGAGGAGATCAACGACATTCCCCCCTTATAGTCATAATGACTTGTCTAATGATTAACGACGGCTCCCTAGTGTCGTATGTAGCTACTTAGAGAAAAAGAGACACGTTAAACGTTCAGATGTCCTCAAAGATATTTGCAGCCGCGCGCGGTATGCGTGAAAAAATGCCGGCGCTTTTCCACTGTGGAGATCTACACGGAGAAGAGTGGCATTTAACACTGAGAGTGTGTGACAGATGTCAGGGACTCTCGAGCTAGGGTATTATGGCTGGGCTTCATTCCGATCTTAGCTCATGCCAGGCTGGTCCTCAGCACATCACACCCTTTTAGGTTATTTTCTCTTTCTATTTAGGCTCTTACCGAAAGCGCATAACAAGGAGGAAAGCGAGGACCTCCGGCGTTGCGACAGAGCATCCGCATATCACGTTAATTACGACCACATATTTACCAACACACATGTGTAAGTGATACATCATTTGGTTTTCAGTTTTTATTGCGGTTCTTCTATAGTGAAATCAAAATATACACATAATTTACACAAACACATAAACGTGCCACGACAAATTTAAAAAATACAAAAAGAAAAATACAAAAACAACCAAAACAGAAACATATAAGTTGTTGCATGTGCTAATGATTATTGATGACCGTCATCAGTCGTTTCTTTTACAGCCAGCAACATTCTTTCGCTCGTTTACGGCGAGAGGTGAGATGGCCTCCAGCGTTTTGTAGATATTGAATTATCGATCAAACATCTCATTGGCATGGTAGATAATAATCATCTTGACTTGCGTGACTTTTTTTTATTTTATTTTATTTTTTCAAACAAGTGTCAAAACGCGTAGTGGCTCCTTTTAATTCAAATGATTATTCTTGTTGCATCATCTCGTCGTCGTCGTCTTCGTCTTCGTCCATCGCCATTGTCGAGTGATTGTACAGGCCCTGAGCCATGAGCTGGAGCGCCAGCGGGTTCTTTTGTCCGGAGGCCTTTTTGATCTTGGCCCTTTTATTTTGGAACCAAATTTTGATTTGATTCTCGTGCAGTTGCAGCTCGCGCGCCAGATCTTGGCGGCGCTTCTCCGTCAAGTAGCGGTTCTCCGTGAACTCGCTTTTTAACCGGGCCAATTGCTCCGAGGTGAAGGCCGTCCGTGGGCGTTTTTCCTCAGCCTTGCGGTCCTTCTTTGTCCGTATCCGACGTGCCCTAGGACCTATTTCATAGCAGAAATTTATTCGACCAATTCTTCATCGCAGTCGCACCGTGACCAATTGGGGACGATATATTTTA
Organism: Daphnia pulicaria; assembly: GCF_021234035.1. NCBI lineage: Eukaryota > Metazoa > Arthropoda > Branchiopoda > Diplostraca > Daphniidae > Daphnia > Daphnia pulicaria. The sequence continues at coordinate 8,443,221 of NC_060915.1, forward strand.
TACACGGAAAAGAAGGAAATTGAAAAGGATTCCGTGTTATATGAGCATGTCACTCCCCGATATATATTAGCTTCACTGCTTCAGTTTGGCAGCTAGTTATTGCTGGAAAACTTTTTTTTTTTTTCTTTATTTCCTTTTTAGATTTTTCCCGACCGTCATTGTAGCGTCTAAACGCGTTAACATTCTTGCGTAAACTCCACTAATTCTATCACTTTGAAGAGGGATCCAATAATACCCGTTTAATTGATATCTTTTATTATTTAATAATACTTTTATTTAATATGCGTATGTTATCCTGAAGAGATAAAGATAAACGAATGCCAAAACATCTTCTAACAAAATAATCGATTGATTTTAGCAGGTAATTTTGGCTCCTAATAGATGCTAATCTGTAATGACTTTGAAAATAGCCTCGTGTTGATGCCCATGTCTGATTTGATCATCAGATTACACGACTTGTTTTTTCTTTTTCTTTTATCATAATAGAGTTATAATCAGTTTCGCAATGGTAGTGTTCCGCTGTCTAATGCTGGTTCACGCGACAAGGCGACAGCGGGAAAACTCGACGGGAGATCATTTTGAATCCAAATCGTTAGATCCTTTTTCTCGTGCGCTTACTCGTGTGCATGTGCTGCTGCGCTCGAGATGCTGATTTATACTCGATCTAGTTTGGTGGAACGGAAGGACTCAATTTCTGTTAGTATGGCGTATTATACAGCTTTATTGGATCTCTAGGCGAAATGATAAACTCAGGGCTAATGAATTCGTTGGAGAATGTAATGGGACTTTGATATCGAATCCCCCGCTGTTAGCGTCCTTCTGGTTGTTTAATCTCTCCCGTATGTGTAATGACCCAATCTCTCTCTCTCTAATTACAGAGCCATTTCCTCTTCGCCTGTAATAACTTTATCACGACTGCCTTAACGAACTCGAATTACTTTTTTCATATCCCGTTGCCCAAGCGTTCTCGTTCTCAAGGCCACACACGCACAAACAAAGTCATATATGTGCTGCCCATTAAAACTGCTGTGTACCTTTTTTATCTAGATAAGCTTTTGTTTTTCTTATAGGCCTGAATATCCGATAGCAACAAGCCCGACATTATGCCAATAAGAATTTTCAACAGCCTAAACAGTTACCGAAAGCAAATTGGATTGCTGATATTCGCCTTGCTAAATTTAGTTCTAAATTAAGTTTTGAATGCAAATTGATTTGTCTAATGCCCCCCCCCCTTCCGTCGGCCGTATGAGCGTTGAAACATATTACACTCTTATTTTCTGTACAAACTATATAACCGCTGGTTAAAATGCCCCCGTGGCACTAATTGATGACGCTGCAAAATTGTGAAAGATTCAAAAACCCAAATGGATTCCTCGAAGTGTAAAAGGAAAAATCTGCTTTGTAGCTATTAGACGAATAACCGGAGAGAGAGAGAGAGAGAGAGAGAGAGGAAATGGCTAAATTGAACCTGGTCTTGTTCTATGTGCACAGAGCCGAATAACTAAATATGGAGAAGAAGTGGTGGTGGAAGACCACCCAACTGGTGCACAGCAGTGACGGTGGTGCACAATCAAATAAGTCGAAGAGAAAAAGAAGAAAAAAAAAGAATGGTATCTAGGAAAAGCAAAGGAAGAAGAAGAAGAAGAAGAGGGGAACAGCTATACAACTTCACAATTACAGGTGACAGCGTCGTGGGCGCCGTGGCCGCCACGCGGGGCCCAACGCCACGGGGAACATGACAAAGTGACGTTACCGCACCACTGGGGGCCGGCTCGACCGCTTCTTATTTTTTTTTTTTTTCCTTTTCATGTAAACTGAATTATTCCCCGAATAAATACTAAAAGGAAAAACTATTGGGGAATTCCCAGGAAAATTCGTTTAGCATTCTTCCACACCAAATAATATAAGTTGCGCAGTCGAATGTTTTACTCAAATGTTTTTAGATGTTTCTCCTTTTTCTTCCAATTCAGATGTCGCCGTCGGGAAAAATTAATATCTCTACTGTTTTTTTTTACCTGCAAGGTTTGGGCTCTTTGGGTTTTGAGGATCTTAATTATGAGGAATCGGATGAACTGAAAATCACTTACTTCTTCCTGAAATCGAGAGAAAAAAAGACAAGATTTTAGTTTTTCATTCACATACATTTCAGACGTAACATATGGGCAATATAAGTTAAGAATATCGGCGCTCTTTGTAACACTATCCGGGAGATTATCTATACTATGTTGAACATGATTGGGCATTTTAAGGTTTACATATTCTAGCCATTGTCAAACCGAATATACATTTTTACCGAATCAGTAAAATAATTCTGAGCGTTTTTGACAATGTGAAAAGATTGACGTTCAAATAAAAAAGTCATGCCGCTTTCCCGGTATTTTGTTTGTTTTTATTTTTATTTTTCCCTTATTATTTGTTTTGTGTGAAAGAAAAATCTTTCACCTACCCCCTGCGATGGACGCGGGCATAGAGTACACGTATCAACTGTAAGGAGGCAAGATGGATGTCTCGACAACGGTTCACTTGCTGATGTGATCTCAAAAGGACGAGAGTAGAGAGAGTGTCGGGAAACAAGGAACTTGTATAAATTCTTTTTGGTTCCTTCACTGCTGCCAGCTTCATTTCTTGCTATTTGACATCTTTCCTCTGTTGGACGCCAAGCTATTCATCAAGCGGTACCAGCATTCTCAAAACTATTTTTATACATCTCTATTTATGTGTATGAGGTTGGTCTCGCTACATGTGACTATCGTCGTGCCGAATTGATTTTATTTCATCCAGAATTCTCCAGCGCTCGTAATTTTATTATGCAATAGAAATACATCCATGAACGCTCGCAACGAAAAAGAGCTGGCCACATGACTAAGTATCAGCAAAGCTAATATAAGAATAACTTACTCTTTATTTTTTATTCAAATTAAAGTAAATTACAGTATACGGCGAGGCTAATTCTGCGAACATTGCCTTGTGAATTTTCACGCTAAAAGTAATAATCAGGAAAATCGAATGATTAGAAACGCGGCGCGGGATTTTTGAGTAGCAGAAAGAAAGCAAATTGTAATTGAATAACTGCCTGAAGGTTATTTGAATCTATTGTATACAACCTAGGGCAATTTTGGTAGTAGTGTTTGAATAGTGTTTGTATTCAATTGTCAGTTTAATTCCCACTCCCACGAAGTGTGGCCCGATAGCTGTTGTGTTATTTGCAGCCAACAAAGGAGGACCTACCGCATCGGTGTCACCACAAGAGTGTACAGTGGCCGTTTGCCATACAACAGCGTGACAGTGCCGTCTAAATAGTAAATGGCATGCAAATGAAACTATAGTATATATATACCGGCCGACGGCTTGGCTGGCTGGGCTATAGGCTAAATGCAGCAGCAGCTGAGCAGATATAGGAAAATCCAGCACAGAGAAAAAATACGTGCTCCGTCGAGCGTGAATTACATCTAAACAACTAGCTAGCTCTTTGTGTCAACGTGAGAGCAGTTGGGTGAAGAGTGGGAGGTCCCGACAAATAGTATAGCCACGGTAATCACTCACCGAATAAAAGTGGGAGAGTCAAAAGAATTAAATTTGTGAAGCAAATCATCTGATGGTCTCATTAAGAGCCTACGCACGCGCACAGTGGTCCCTGTGTATATTAATCTCTAATAAAACGACCAAAGTTCTTACTACTTTTTATTCAACACATAGAAAATGGTCAATAATAGGAACTTCAAGCTGAGAGCTTTTGTCCTGCACCCTGTAATAGTCTACCGTGCACAAAAGGCCCACCACCAAGGTAGGTAGCCCCAGTAAACTTCATGCCTCCATGAACATTAATTCATCAAGGGTTAGGGGGGGGGCAATTTGAGTCTCGTTTTTATTCCGGCCTTATCACGATATTGTGTTGTCTTAGCATCAGGTTTGGTCAAACGGTTTCCGGTTCTCATTCAGAATTTCGGAGCCATTTCGAATGAAGTCACTCAACCTTGGACTTGAGCAACTGAAAAGCTGAAATTTGTGGTGAAATGTTGATTTTAAAACACGAGGAAATCTATACAGAAAAAGGACCACCAGTCAAGAAAGTTGTCGGAATTTGACTGTAATTACTGTAAAATAACCAAGAACATGTTGTTCCCTAATTGAAATTTTTTTCCTACAAAATTTATAGGGAATAGACTATTTATAAAAACATGTTTTATTTAATTTTTTTTTTATCCCATTAACCTTCACGGTTCCAAATAAAGAGAAAGGTGAATTGAAAGTTTGATCATTTCTAATTTTCGTAAAGGCAAAATTGAACAGGTTAGTTGAAAATTGTTTGCCGTGCCAAATGAGATAATCGACCAAATAGTTTATGGGTATTTCAATCACAATCATGACGTGGCGTATTTTCGGATAATATAGCAAGCTTATTAAGAAATTTCCCCTGAATATATTTTTATTAAATAATTATTTTTGTGCGGACCATTTTCAGTTATTTGTCAATGGTTATTCCGAATTCGGATTGTTTTAAAGAAAACACTTTGTGGCGTTGTTGAATGATGCGAGGCTGGTGGTCCATTAGCGCAATCGAGACATGGAGCCCTGTTGCATAATTGCCTTGCCTTGCCAATCAACTGATGTATAAATACATTTTTTTTTTTTTGGTTTTCCGTTCGTTGGAAATGCGTGGAGCGTGTTGAGTATTTAATTGGATAAGCGACACGGGAGTTCGGGCTAGTCTCTCGACACAGCGAGCTGAGCTTTAGCAGAATGCCAGCACCGACAAGTCTTTGTCGGTTTTCTATAAGACCCCATACTTCCCAATTTTTGGCCACCCTCTTTCCGTTCGTCATAGTCTACATGGCACGTTCCTCTCTCCGGGCTACACGTCTCTCTAATGCCCCATAATAAACGCTTTGTCATCTCTGAGAGAAGTCGCTTCATGAATTGTAAAACCGGTAACACCTGGGACCAGATCATCATTACTAAATGGACGCTTGTGAGCATGATTTTATTTTTCTCCAACTTTTTATCACTTAACAGCTTTTATGATTCCCTCCCCCACACACATACCACCACACGTGACTATCATTAATTAATTCTGTATTGCTTGTCTTTTTCAATTGTCTAGCTGCAGCTATTTAGAATGATCTTCGATTTTTTTTTCGAAACCTCACAAATCCGATTCAATAATCCGTGGGGCTCGCAAATTCTTTAGTAACGCATCAGGCATTTATCATCGTTGCTTGTTACAATTACTAGACATATTTCAAAGCTAGATCTGTTATTACGTTTGCGCTTGGGTGGCGCTATTAAGTTGTAACGCGAGAGAGAAATGACAGATGATCGAGAAAGAAAAAGGACCACCAAGATACCAAGTCCACCTCCAGCCTCCACATATTCCTCATAATTGTTATGTGACACTTGACTATCTCATCATTTCATCAAAAGACAGGATAAATCGTTGTACAGTACAACAACAAGTGACATACATATAGGCTACAGTGCTACACCATAAAACATCAGGCGTCGTTGTATAACGAGCACAACCATTCCCGGTCGACATCAACGAAATTCAAAAGTCGCGCCACCGTATCCCATACAAATACGCGCTGCAATAATAAAGACATTCAACTTAACCTTTTTTCTTGTATGCGTAACATAATAGTTTGCCTTTGAAAAAAAAAAAAGTCAGCATCTGATGGGCCGTCCTTTTTAAAACTTTTCCCAGTTTTCTGGACACTTGTAATAGCACAATATTTTGAAGAAATTCGTAAGAAAGCCCGCGACAGCAGCTGCGAGCAATAATTCAAGTCTTTCATCAAAATATACGTTACGTGTTACCTTGTCCAGGTTCGTCCATTGAAATTGAATGAAAATCTTTGAGGCCAAAAAGGCGCTGGCGCCCGAGAAAAATGGAAAGGAGAGAGAATAGTTTGACGTGGACAAAGTGAGGCAACACGAGTTGAATGAATGAGAGCCCTTTTTTTAAAAAAAAAATAAAAGGAAAAAAGAACACGCTATATATATATTCCCTAGACCAGAGCAGACCTATATTCTGAAGGATAGTTCTTACTTCATGTATATAGACATGTGACACAACTGTATGTACGCTATACATCCAAACATGTTGCACCAGCGCAAGTCGTGGCTATACGTTCACATGTAACCGAACCCGAGCTGTTCCCCCCTCATCTTTTTGAGCCTTTGAGCTTTGAGGGTGCTGGTAGATTTAATCATGTTGTCATATTTTGTGGAAGAACTTTGGGCCTGGAACAATGGGGCACACTGCCACCAACTTTCCCTGGAGAGGCAAGCAAGGCTATGCGTCATTATTTGAGTCATGTCGCGCATGTCGAGTCTCTCACCTCTCAAGGCGTACAAATAGAAATAGTGCCACGCTTCAGCTGTGAGCCAGAAAAAATAATTATACCTGACACCGTACCCGCTTGTAAGCGATTCTTATCATATCCATCAGATGAGCGATCATTAGAAAAATGAGATAACCCTATTGTCGCATGGAAATTCGCTGATCAACGACCCGAAACATCTAGGCCTATATAGTTTCCAAGTACGTAATCAAATTGATCAAGTCTTAAAATTGATATTCAATCAAAATAACTAGAATTGCCAAAAAATAACGGAGGCTAATAAAGAAAGGGGAGTTTCAAGATAGAAGTCAAAAAGGATTAAATTAAGCCAATAGGGGCATGCGCGATTTCGAGCGATGATGTCGACTATAAAATGCAGAAACAACTGTCCAAAACTTTTGATTGTTCATGATTCCATCTCGACGGTATTCTTTCTAAATGATTGCAACCATCAAAGTGATATAACCGCCTTTTAGGGTGTTGGAGAGCGGATCCGCCGGATCGCAACATATTTCATAAAACCACTTTTCAAATAAGTTACCTCTTGTCATTTATAACAAGGAATACTGCGCGCATGCTTATTTCTTTTGATAATTTCACCGGGATTTCACTTTAAAAATAATAAGTTCCTTCTAAAATTCTAATACATCCCCCATTTTTTCTTTTAGTTTAAAAAAATGTGGACAACTTAACCGTATTTTATTACTTATGTATAATAAAACTAGTCAAAACGATCGAATAAATCGTTTACCGGAAGACGGGCGGTCGGAATAGCGTGTGCAGTAAACCCAAGCCGGCCAGAGAGTTTCCTTGTCGCCGCCGCTGCCCCCCGACGATGTTTGCTGTTGATTGGCACTTCCCGCGCTCGATCCGCCACCGGAAACAAGTTCGTTGTTGCCGACGGAACAAATCGATCCGCCAACCTGATGTATACGTTCCAAAAATGGCAAACCGATTAGATTTGACAAGAAAAAAAAAATACCATTTTAATCGAATATTCCAAACTATCTACAATCTAAATTATACATAACTACTATTCTTCTTGCCACTTTTCACTTGTCATGGCCTATAAAGGCTTTACGACCAAGCAATTGAATTGATCAATTCGTAGAGACGGATCAAACACAACAGGATTGTGTACTGCGTGCATAATCGTGATTAGATTTGCGTTACACCAAAGGACGATGCAAATGATAACCATTATTATATAAGAAGTGCGATAAAATCAAAAAAAGGATAGCGCGGACTTACGGAAACAGATCGGACAGGACTAGCAGAAGAGTTATCGTCGGTGCTGTTCGAATGAAGTGACGGGCTCTCTTGAGAGGCTGACTGTTTCTCAGCCGCCGTGAGATTTCCGGCCGTGAGTCGGTGGACGGGATCCGGCGGCGAGGCGGAATTGCGAACACTCAGATCGATAGCTTTGCTTCCGGCCGGTTGGTGGTGGTGCACCTTGTTCACTTGCTGAGTTTTGACCTTGGCGCTGGCGGCGATGGTTGCCGACGTCAAAGCGCTCAGAGGATGAGACGTCGATCTTCCGGTAAGCGCACCACCACCGCCAGACGGCGTTGGCTGATGAGGCCAGCTCTTTCCGCTAACATTTCCACCGAGATATTTGTCCGTGCAGTTTTCGACTAGATTGAGGGTAGTCGGAAGGTGATGATGATGCTGCTGCTGGGCTTGGTGAGCCAGCAGCATCGTGTTGAGTGGGTGCGGATGCGTGATGGCTTGGGCCACAGAAGCGTGATGGGCCGCGGCCAGTTGGTGTTGGTGGTAGTCGATGGATGAGCCGGCTGCGGCCGTGGCGGCCAGAATCATTTGGCGGGCGGCAGCCAGAAATGGCAACTGATGAAAGGCTCCCAAGAAACTGCCGGTGGTGGCACTGGCCGAGGAACTCATCTGCTGCTGCTGCTGCTGAATCAGCTGGTGATGGTGCGTGTGAAAGGCCACCGCGGCGGCCGACTCGACCGGATTCATCCGATTTCCGAATTCCGGATTGAGGATATTGTCAATGGAGAATTTGATGATGTTGGTAGCCGACGCCACCGAGTCTTTGTCGTCCTCGGAAATCCCATTGAGGTCGCGGTGCTCGTCTTTGAGACTTTCCGGCGATGGGAATTCGTCACCCGATTGCTGATCCGGTGGCGGAGGCGTAGTTCCGCCGACACTTAACTCTTCGTCTGACACCAGGTTATCCGATTGATGATCACTGATTGCATTGCCACCGCTCTTATAGTGCCTCAAACTATGATGGCGAATCACTGGGCTTTCATCGGCCATGATGTCCTTTCTTACGATTTGCAATTCACGTTCAAACTTGGGTACGTTCAATCAAAACGGGAGATAAAATAAAATAAAACATGCAAACTCGATAACTATACTAGGTTTGTAGCAGCTACAACAACCGAGATGGCCACTGGGAAGCGGAAGAATGAACACTGAATAATGACGTATCGGCGGTCGTGGCGTCCATCAGAACCGTTAACAGCTAGTTACGAATCTGTTTGGATCATGGCAAGAGACTGCCGATCGGATGAACCAACCGCTTACCAAGGGCCAGGTTTCACCAAAGAATAGACGAGAGGGTGGGACTTGAGGTAATGGTTAGACTTGATGGGTGGGACAAACCGGAGGGCGGAGACTCGTGCACCAACGATAGTCCCGCCCGCTGGCGCCCTCCAGTTCTGGGCACCCCCAGAACGTTAAGCGGCTCCACCTCCTCGAAATCTTCCGAGTTCCTATCGGGCGGCGTGGCCCAACTTCAACGACGATCGGAGAGTTGAACGCATAGAGCAAAGAGAGAGAGAATCGCTCGTGAATGGAGTTATATTCTCCTTTTCATCGGAACAGTTGCAGTTTTTTTTTCTTTCCCCTTTCCTTTTGCCCAATCTCAACGCACTAGACTTTATCTTGACCATAACCATCACCGGGACTTCTGATTAGTTCCAGACAATTCACTTCATTCAAGGAATTTTCTTTTTGGATGCACCATAGGCTGGCAGTTTTTTTGTTTTTTTTAAGACGCGCGTTGTCACTTTCACAAGCTTTTATGTTGAGACAGTCTATTTCATAGCAGCCCAAGTACTAATATTGTGAGAACAAGATTTTTTTGAACGTCATCTAACGAAGCGTCTCACGTTTCTTCTTTTTTTTCAGCCGTTATTAGCCGTTACTGTTTCAATAGCTCAGGATAAAGTCACTTGGTATTATGTGCTATATAATTTTAGTTATGACAATAGTGCCGGCATTGTGTATTTCAACGAATCGCACCGTATGTAGAATTTTTAAATATTTATACCACTGGGTGCGTACCACACAGAAAACGTGAGACTCTTTTTTGTTTAGACTGTGCCATCGAATTCTGTGAATTTTTTACTTTGACTTGTTTTCGTGATTTCTTTCAGGTTGCCAAAAATAAAAAGTTGCGTGTTGCGTCAATAAATGTGCGCATAAAAAAGTGAATGACACACTTATAGGCTAGATACTTGAGTGCGAGTCGTTTGGCAATTATTCACGACGACATAAAAGGCGGCGCAGAGGTCATTTGATTTTTCCGTCGGGAAAAGTAAAAAAATAAAAATAATAAAAGAAGGAATATCACATACTCGCCCAACATGATTCTGTTACATGGGCGGCCTATCGTATATATATATTGGTATTGTATGTGCAGAGTGCGCCACTAAGAGTCATCAGATAAAAAGGATCTATTAGACCAAGCTGCTGCTGTGAGCCATCTGCTTTCCAACTGACTTTCCATTTGTACAATTCGTCGCTTCTCACTGTAGATGCTGCAATATATCCTTGTCTATAAGCTACAACATGATGGAGCGTCGGAGCCTAATAATGTAAGATGGATAAGATGGACAAGTCCGAACTCTAATCACACTGGATTATTCTTCCAGGATAGGACAGGGTGGCGCACGGTGTGTTGTATCTATCACACTAGAGATTAAATTGGGGTGCCTTTCGCCACGCACACCTGCATCAAACGGAACTTATTCGGCGCAGTTTCCTCCTAGCTCACCCCCCTGCCGCCTTTTTTTTTTTCGTTTGTCTCGGTTCTATGTGAAACCAATTCCTTTCATCTCTCCAAGTTGTCAATTAACTAGCGTTTCGAATTATTTACAGACGATTTCTTTTGTGTGATAACGTTTCATTCGTGTTTTTAACTTCACCAATGATTTTAATTTTTTCGTTCTCATTCTATTTTTTTTTACTTAAATTAACAATTTAGATTATGCAAATCGAGTTGTGCTTTTTATTTTACAAAATGTTGTATGTGCCCTATAAAATTGATAATGATCGTGTAAGTGCTGAATGTATCGTTCATGCTTTGGGTATAATCTCATTAAAACTGTTTTTCTTGTTGCTTAACCGGTTTTTTTAAGTATTTATCAGATTATTCGACCAAAAAAAAAGAAAAAAAAAAGAAAAAAAAAGTGTGAAGCTCAGATTCAGAATGCTTAAAAAAAAACTTGTCTTGCGACAGCACTTAAATCGAAGTTTGCCATGTTGATTCGACTTTTACTTCTAGAGCTCCGCTGGCGTATACGTATAATATCCCGTGACGTGCTGCAAACACCTTAGTGAGTCAGGCTCTTGTGCTGTATTCATGCAAATAGGAGCTGAGCTCTTGTGCATGCAAGGAGGAAATGAGGCAACTTTGTGTCTTTTGGAATAACTACAGCGACTCCATCGATCCAGTTTCCGTGGCTGTCAGTTCGAATTACACAGAGGCGAATGTAACGTATCAAACTGGCGGCCCTGGCGCTCTGTGTTGTGTTGGCGTACACGCCGTGTAATCGTGTACTTAATGATCTCTGCACACTTTAAGGTGCGTGACTGAGAGCCGCCAAACACCTTTCGGGATGCGTTCGAACACACTTTGCCGTGAGGCACGTTGCCCGAACAACAGCACGACGCCTTGGTCCATTGTGATGAGTACGAGCCCATAACAATAAGAGAATCGATCACCGTGCTGCACACACGACATACAGTAATACAATATATAGCATCTACTACGTCTACATTGCGAGAGAGAGCTCTCTTCTGGGCGGTGTTTTTCGTCTCCGACAGCAGCAGCAGCAGTGAATAGTACTATAACACCGCTGTTGTAATATCCCCGAGCAAGGTCTTTGCACCCGGACAGCGAAACAGGCAATAATAGCGAACACTATTTTTTTTTTTTTTTTTTTTTTATGATCAAGACGTTAACTTAGTCAGACTTTTCTTTTCTTCGAGAGTCAAATAATAGCACGGCATGGCTTATTTATAAACATGACGCTAACTATACTCACCAGGGCATTTGGTTCGCGTTGAGTCGTTTATAAATAGGTCGCGACGTATTCAAGTTTAAAAAACCTTGGGTTAAAACGTTACAATCAAATGTAGCTTGTGATGACAGAATAGAACCAAGTGGAAGACTGACTGCTCCTAATGGACCCAAATATAGACCCCCTCGAAATTCTCTTAGGATTGGCCCAGTCATTTTGCGCAGTGAATTTCTTTTCTTTTTCGGTTTGTAAAGTAAGAGAACAGATTTCAAAAGTGGCGCCTCTGGTGACTTGCAGATGAATCACTATTCAATGACGCTAATTGATTCATGAATTGATTTAGATTGTATTTCTAGCGGGTTACCATACAAATTTTATTCCGGTGCGCAACACATTTCTGCTGTTGGAGGACGGAAAAGAAACGAGAATGGTTGGTGGCCTGTCGATGAATGTGGCAGCTCTGAAATGTAATGGATGAAAAAAGCTCGAAGAAGAGCAGCGAGAAAATAGTTTGTCTCGAGCTTTCGTCGTATCGCTGCATATATCTATAATTACATCCCAACTCGGTTGGGACTTAATAAAAACAGGCCCATCGCGGCTTTATCGGTCGCGAAGCGCTGGCGGCGGGCGATGAGATCGTCCTATTTTAATTGACCCGCTCCAAGAACACGCTGCCTTTTTTTTACCTGCGCCCTAATATGTACTAACCATTGTGTGTATGCATTAAAAAAGAAAAGAAAAAAAAAAAAAACTAGACAAAAATTGAATCCCTGCCCCTCGAGTCACGGCGGCCATGTTGGAATTGGGTCTCGTCCAATCCAGTGCCTCCGTCCACCATGATCAATCCAATCGAAACCACTCAGGTATATATTCTATACCCAACCCCCCCCCTCTCCTCCCTCAAGCGCTTTTATATTATATTCCCCTCGAAACAATCAACAAACTGCTCCACCGTTCTTCTCTTCTTCCGTTTTTTTTTTTCGTTTTTTCTTTTGGTTTTTTTCCCAAGGTTGATTTAACTCACTGTTGTTGCCGAGCTCAATTAGGTTGAACAGCAATAATTAAACCGTCTGGCTCTATGTCATCCCCGGCGTCGCTATCACAGAATCTTCCAATTAAATACATTCTCTCCGGAGTCGACGGGCGTCTGGTGTATAATCGTGTAACGTTTCAAACGGATTGACACGGTCTACATATAATTAATCCGGCGAGATTAATTTTAGACGAGTCAAAGCGCAGCGGTGTCAAAGTGAACATTCTCAACGGGTTCTCATATTGCCGGATGCGGCCGGATGTTACGTCATCCTATCGGGATGTCCAAATGTTTTGATATTAGCGAGATTTCAATTTTCTCGATTGAACCTTGGGACTGATGGAGATTCGTGCGTCACTGTTATAGATTCGTATGCAAAGCGCAACGATTACATAATTAAGCAAATAACCGGAATGCATATTTGTAGGATTACACCACGTAGGTTTTTCAGCTAGGTCTAGGTGGCCCTAGCTGAGGTGGCAAGATTTTTTTCTCTTTAGATGGCAGCACAAACTAGGGGCAACTTAAATCGCTAATCGCTACTTACAAAAAAGTGAAAAACGTAAATGTAATTTTAAATTTGTTTAGTAAAATTCATTATATTCTTCAGCAATTCCAATTTCCATGATTTGCATCGTTTTTTATCTATCTTTATTTTAATGATGATGCAGGAAGCAAAATGTTGTTGATTTTCAACCCGGCGTCCTGACAATTTACTCCAATGGGTGGACAATAGGGGTGGTCAAATCCTTTCTTCTCAAATTCAAATCTAAAATCATATTCGATTGTAACCATGAATAATATCTTTTTGGAAATTCTATTTGGAAACAATTAATGAAAAAAAATACGCTCGCCTTGATTTTCTAATTATCGCGCCACATCTCTTGTCTTGACTAAGCAGTTTATCACTCGAGCGCTTGATGGCGCTGTTTTACTAGTCGAATTATACTTACTCTCCCTCTCCGACAGACTCTTTTTCGTCCGCTAAGCCGAGTCTACCGCGTCACGTGAAAACTAAATTGGTGAGTTGCATTATATTTATCGTTAGACATCCGAGAAAGTATACGTGTTGCAGTGTTAGATTAATGTACGCAGGTTACTGATAATCTTTTCTTTACAATTTGAACAGACTCAAAATGCCACAAGTTACGGAATTAGAAAAAGGAGCACCAACCATCCAAGATGGTTCGGACAACACGGATTCCGACTCCGACGATTCGGTTCCTGAGCTGGAAGATGCCGCAACTGGCGTACAAAGCCAAGTAAAAAAATACTGAATAACTTAAATAATATTAAATTTATGTACTAATTATTATTCTAGGTTGCTGCTGCAGCTGGACTCCCTGAGGAGCTAGTTAGCAAAGCTAAGCAAAGCAGGGGTGAAAAGAAGGCAAGGAAAATCATGTCCAAGCTTGGACTCAAGCAGGTATATAACTGACTTTCAATTTAACAACGAAGCATTTACACATTTCTTGATTTTACTCAAGGTTACAGGTGTTAGTCGCGTTACCATTCGAAAATCCCGTAATATTCTGTTTGTTATTAACAAACCTGATGTCTACAAGAACCCTGCATCTGACACATACATTGTGTTCGGAGAAGCCAAGGTAATTTCTTACTTGAATGGATATTTCATCATATTTTCATAATCTTAAATCTTGTTCTATTCACATTATTTTAGATTGAAGATTTGAACCAGCAAGCCCATATGGCTGCTGTCGAGAAATTCAAGGCACCTGAGTTGAACCCTGCTGAAGCTGGAGCTCATGGCACAACAGTAATAATGACTTGTAAATAACTCGATGAATAATTACTAATATTTGCATTGTTTTAAGGTTCCTGCTCCCATACAAGAGGAATCTGAAGAAGAGGTGGACGATGCTGATGTCGAAGAAAAGGACATTGATCTTGTCATGACTCAAGCAAATGTGACAAGAGCAAAGGCTATAAAAGCTCTCAAGAACAATAAGAATGACATTGTTAATGCCATCATGGAACTTACAATGTGGTGAGACACGCTTTGAACGAAATAACCCTCGTGAATCATTCAATACAAGTCATAAAGTGAATCAATTTTTCTAATTTTTTTTTATTTTTGCTGAAATCTGAAATTTGCAGAACTTCCTAATGCACTCATTATAATTCTAAACAAAACAATTTTGTAGAAGTTTGTATGGAATTAAAAAAACGTTCTGGTAATGTGGAAGGTGTATTCCATTTTGTTTATTGAGTAAGAAACACGTTTGCCGGAGGTACTACATTTAATGAATGGCGAGACACAAATGCCTTGGGAGCAGTAACAGGAAACGGACTCTATCCACTTAATCTACATACAGTATACTAAGTTTACAAATTTTTTAAATTTTGTAGTCGACATACCGTATTTAATATTAATACCAAACGACCTAGCCTAAACTTGTGCATCTTTTAGACCGGTCCCCACTTGTTCTTTTCCTTCCTTGAATCGGGTTTTGATTTTCATGGATAGGCCTACTAATTGCTGGGTTTTTACTTATTTAGTTAACTTGAACCATATATTAGTAGAAATTTTACTTCAGAGGTTTAATAATATTTGATGGTTCTTGAGAAACACATTTACTTGAAGGGTAAACTTTGCGCCAGGTCCGAACCATTCTGAGAGCAAATCGAGGATGTCGAAATCCTTGTAGTATTGGATTGACGCTGCTTCCCACATTGATTAATAGTCGAAAAATGGACAAGAATATGGTTACATGCTGAGGCAAGTAAATACATGCAGCAAGTAGAACCCATGGAGGAAGATAAAG
This sequence comes from Daphnia pulicaria, assembly GCF_021234035.1. NCBI lineage: Eukaryota > Metazoa > Arthropoda > Branchiopoda > Diplostraca > Daphniidae > Daphnia > Daphnia pulicaria. The sequence goes on from NC_060915.1 coordinate 8,458,654, forward strand.
AATCACAAAAGCTACCATTACTGCAACTTGGATGCTGGTAGGGCGTTCCCATTGAATTAATGTAACCTTTTTAAATTTAAAGATAGGCTTGCGCTTCTTCTTTTGACGCTTTCTTCTATTTTCTGATGCCGGTCTAGATTGAGGAAATGAATCTGGTGATGGTGTTTCCGGATCCGGTGAAGATATTGGACGAGCATCACTAAGTTGTTGTAACCGTTGATGCAATTTTTCGACAGATAATTTCAGCGCAGTGTTGGTAATTGTTTCATGGACTGAATTAGTTGAGAGATCGGCCGAGTACATGCTCATATTAGAAGCATTAGATGTCGGCGATGGAATGGTGTCAATGATGGAAAGAGAAGATACAAAATCCGGATTGCCTTCACGGGAGACGAGGTTCAAGTTACTCGTGTTGTTAGAGGAAGTGAGCTGATTGCCATCAATCGATTGATGGGGCGTAGATTCGGTAGCATGTTCAAACCCATTATGGGTAACAATCGTCGGAATTAAAGTTACTTTTAAATGAGGTCCATTATTTTGTTTCAGGACCCTTGTCGAATAAGTGTTATATGGTGTATAATCTTCCTTACTGTCGGAACACACACAATCAGCATCTTGACAATTTTTTTGGTGACTACTTTGAATCGCTCTAGTGGTAAGATGGCCAGTGACGGGGGGTATTGAACTGAGATTAGAGAAAAAGAGCAAAAAAGCAGATCCAATGAATGTCAATGAATAAATACGCAAACAAGGCTGAATCGCCCTTTTGTCATTTTCAGCCACCGTAGTGGTCAAGCCGATCCCCCAAAACGCCACGAGAAAGTTGAGCCAAGTGGCAAACAGAAGCGCCATCAACCAAAGAACACAGAATACAACTTTGATCACTCGATAGCCATTGGGCATTTCAACATGATTGGCCGAGATGTTTAAGGACCACCAATGCGTCCAACTAAAATAAAGGTAAGTAACAATTAATAAAATCAGATCAGGTGACTTAATCTAACCTACCTAACCTGAGAGCTGCTGTTCCTGCTATGGATAGTAAATGAATAGCATGAATAATGTTATGTAAAATAGAACACCACCAGTTTTCTTTGAATGTAGATGGCGAGGTGTTGTAATCGAGCACCACTAGCGAAGAAATCACGCCAGCGAAACTTGTTAAGGAAAGGAGACACTGAGCGAATGCCAGGTTCAAAAGCCCGAAAAAGTACCCGCGACATGATGCGTTGTATACCTTGGCGGATGTCATTACGAGACTGTTGATCACAAATGCTGTAACCGCTGTGGACATTTCTAACCAAATTAAACATTTTCTAAGGAAAGGCAAGTCATGATTTGAAATAAGCCATTCGGACGAAAAGTTGTAATCAGTCTGTGGAGTCAACGACTTCTTGATGTCATGATCCATGACGAACAGTAAAAAAACCACATAGAAGCCACTTAAGAAAAAGTCGAACTCAAATTTTACATTTCTCATGTGCACAGTTTTTGGTTAAAACAGATTTTAGCGTAAATCGTTCGTGGTTCATGAGCAAACTATGGAAAATGGCCATCTGTTGGACGCGGCCACCCTTTTCTTTGTTAGCAGCACCCTCCTTCCGATCCGATTGCTTACTGGAGTTCATATTGCTTCCGCGCAAGTAGACTATATCTCAGAGAAGAATAATCACCAAGGCAACTGAAACAAATCAAACCAAAATAATAAAGCAACCGATATCATTACCAGAACTGCGTGCTTGATGTCGAGAACGGATCACTAAATCACATAGGAAAGTCCTAATTACGATCTTGAAAAACGCTATCTACTCTGGTTACCTGGTTGGCATTTATAAGCTAAATGCTCATCTAGCCTTATATCGACCATTGTCGTCGATCGTCGTAGACATGCGGGTCGTTTTTTTTTTTTTTAATATTAAATTTATCATCGAGATCCTTACAATAATCGCATGTTTGCTTTGTGCATTGTGAGATGTTATATGACAACAGAGATTTTCCTGTGTGGGTAGATAACCACCTAGATTCGGCAACCTAAATAGAGAAAACCTACTAGCCTAATGATCCGTTATAACAGCCACTGTCAACTGTCGATGACCTTAAGGTAGCAGTGACCTGCGCATTTCTTTTCTGCTTTTGTATAATAACCGAGAATGGGTCATTTGATTAGAATCACAGATTCCGGAAGTAGCTTGCTTGACATTCAACGTTGCAGGTCTGTAAATCCAAAGAATAAAGGTCATAACTTAAATGAATTGGAATTTTTCTAGCTGAAATAATTATTTCGTGAAAAATTAAGAATTTGAGTGCAATAATTTTTCAGATGCAATATGTTTCACAGGCTTCATCAATCAATTATAAAAATACTAAAGGAAAAAACATATGTCACCGTATGTTTTTACCGCAACATCATAAAGTTTTATAAGGCAGCCGTATTTCATACTAATTGGGTCACCGGTAATCCTTTTTCATTCCGCATTATAAAAAGCCAGGAGGAAAACCAGGAGAGGAAATGGAGATAGAAATAATAGAAGAGAAAAACACAGCTATGGCAAAGGAATTGTCATTTCCTTAGAATAAATGCATGCACGCACGTAGTACCGCTATCCTGAATTACAGAAGAGGAAAACAATCGTCAGCATCAAGTTGGACTCACCATCTTCCTCAGACAATGGATCTTTCCTGGTTTTTATTTAAATCTCATTTGTCCAATAAATGTTAAAATCACTGATAATACCGGAGTAAATGTACGGAAGGTGTAAGGTAGTTCGTAAGGATGCTTAAGGGATATTGACGAGATCGAAGAAGTTTATTTTCTCTGTATGCATATGTTATATGTCCGCGATATCCTCATAGAGCTTTGATGCACAGTAGATCACAGTATAGATCATACAGATTCATAAATGTTCCAATTCAATATAAGCACCTTGAATTCAAAGCCATGCATTTTCTCGTGAAGTAAAAAACCGTTTCAGCGAATAAACAAGTAACATTCTCGCACGTTAAACAATTGATTTATGTGGAAGAATGCTGAGCGTTAGTTGTCCTCAGGAGGAAGTGTCTATGAGTTTCGTTTCATATATTGCTTTATACGAGCCCGAGAACGTATCCAAGGAAGCCAACCGGAGGCTATGGAAAAGAAACGGACAACACGCGGTGACTGGCCAAGTATGAAGTCCCTTCATCGGACAAGCGTGTTTTTTGGACAAGGATAGCTAATCTGAATAGGGCCGCAGGTATAAAAGCAATGCAAGCCTTATCCAATTCGTCTCACTCTTCGTCGACTAGCCAGTCGCTTAACTTGTGTGTTTCAACTTCTAGAGCCAATCTGGTTCTTTCTTACTCATTAGGCTACCATACAGGTATTTATTATCAGTGCTTTATTTCCCTTTCAATGTTAATTAATGTATTTTCCTGTGAGAATTTGAATGTCGTGTTCAGATTAGTGACATGTAAGAATTTCTAGTTGAAGAAGGCTAGAATTTGTTTTTAACTTTGTAAGAATTTAAAAAATAAAACCCAAAGAAAAGTTATTCAGAGTTAGATAAAAGATAAACACGATACTAGCCGCTTACGTCTAAATTATTCGGTTTATTTAATTAATTGACTAGCTGAAAGCCATTTTTCTTTAAAATTGAAGTCCTTTAAACAGATCAAGATAATCTTGATTTAAATCAATCTGATACGGAGAAAGAGAAAACATTTTTTCGGTCTGAATCCTTTACCGTTTTTTATTTTTTTTTACTAAAAAAAAATAGTTTATTGCTCCTGGACATAAGAGCCTAAGAGGTTAAAAAACCCATTTTCAGTCCAAGGAACAATTGATCCGTGTCCTGCTGAGCTTGCTCGAGGATATACTCACAGTCCGTTACTACAATAATTCAAGCCATATTATATAAATTCTCAATGGAAAGCTATCTATTCATATTGTCACAAGTAGATTTCTGCTTATTTCTTCGGACTGTGTATATAGGAATGTGCAGAGAACTGTTATAATGAGTCAGATTTTGTCTCAAACCCAAAAATTCGCCACTGTCCACTCAGATATAATGATTAACAACTTCCGTGTTGGGTTCCTATGAGTGACCCTGTCTGCAAGGCATGGCATTAGGGTGATTGTCCTTTCGTTCAGCAACACTGTAAGCAACACATAAGCAGCTGTTGCTGCAACAGCTGCTTATAATAGAGATGGAGGGGAAGATTTTAACGGGACTAGGCCCACTTATATGAGATAAATAACAAAGTCACGACTGATGTATTATAGTTAAACTTAAAGCAACAGGTATAGACACGGATCCTTTCCCAATAGCTTTTTTAGTTGTACAAATCATATATAAAATTTTTTAAAGGTAGATTGAAGCATCATCATTAAATTTTAATCTCTCTTGGTTTCCAGAGACCAAGAGGAACTGGAGGGTCTTATTGTGGAAGTTTCGTTCTAAAAGTAATTGTCTGCAGTGTACATTTTTACTTTTATCTGGTGGGTGACTTGTAGTGTAGTAACTTGTTGAGAAATTATTTTAAAAAATTAACCCGATCCATTCAGCTGTTGTCGAGTGCGGGTAAAGGGGAGGGCTCGATTCTTAACGATTTTCTATCGATTTCTTAAAAACGGATAAAAAGTGTCGTCTGCTTTTGTTGTTTTTCCAAGTTTTGAAAATGAAGCGGAGGTTAAGATTAGAAGCAAAACGGAATAATGACATTCTAAATTCAGCTGAAGGTAAAATAAAATTTGTAATGATTGATTGTATTGCTTAAGTTATTTTATGTTTACAATCTATATGAAAAGCTATTTTGTTGACATGCAAAAACATGGTGAACATGGTGAACACAACATTTTCCATTTGCTTCTTGCTTTAAGAGATAAAAGTTTTAATGTTTTAAAATTTGGAAGTCATTAATTGTGATAAAAATGTAGGTTTTTGTGGGCAAATCATGTTGATGTAAGAAAACATGGTAAACATAAAATTTTAATTTTTTCGTTTAAGTTGTCTTGAACCGTCATGAACTGTTTCATGCTTCAAAAGCTTAGTAGTTTAAACAGTTTTACTTTGAAAACATATTCTTGCTTGTAACAACAATGGAATGATTTGCAACCAACCTCTGTTTCATGATTTAGATTGTTGAATGTTTTTATATTAAAGAATGTTTTAACTTTAATTACTTGAAAGCAAAGTGCAACTAGCCAATAACTAGACAATTTTATTACCATAAGGGACCTGCCACCACACCAGCACCTCCACGTTTAAAGGAAAATATGGTCTCTTAAGAAATTTTGTACCAGTTTCTTTGCACCTTATTCTTACCAAGCTCTTTAAACATCCAGTCAACAATGATTAAATTTTTCAATATGTTTTGTTTTACTTGTTTTCATACAGAGAAGAAAGTCAAACCAGACAATCAAGATGACAAAAGTTATGCTTATAACATTGACTTTGGTAGCTCTCGTCTGCGCCGAGGAGCTGAAAGCTGAAGGCCGTCAGATGAACTGGAGTAACCTTAACTTTGCCTCAAAGCCAGCCTATCAGCAGTCCAGCTACGGAAGTGATTCTAGCGACTCGAACGGATCTCCCTCCGTGCAAAATGCTCAAGCAAAATCTTCCAGTAGCTACCAGGGCCTTGTGTCTCAATCTTTGGACGGACAGGACATCAACCGCGATGGAAGCTATTCGGCCCCATCCGGCTATGGATCAAACAACGATTACGGCTATGAAGCTTCACCTGATTCATCTTACGGCAATGCCGTCGGATACGGGTATGATTATCAGAGAAACCTTCCAACCCCTTCCGGCCGTTTTTACAGCATGAATAATCCTTCTTTGCCTGGAAACCCTGTCCCTGATTCGTATTTGAGGGGAATGCCTCGTGAACAACAGGATCACTCTGGTTCACTATTATCCAGCATGCAAAGCGGAAAGATCTATCAGTACCAGAGTCCAAGCGGATTTAACTTTAATAGCACTAATTCCGATCAAATGACAAATCGAGCTGGTTACGACGAAGATGCTCCACTTGGCGGAATTTCATCGTCATCATCAACCGGATCGATGTTATCAAGCACATCTATGCGCAATCCCATATCTAGACAAGACGATTTTAGTTACGGGACTGTGAATGGCGGATATGGTTCCATTCCGCCAGCCGCGGGATACGGAGGTGGGGCATATGGCTATGGTGGGGTTGGCTACGGGGGGTCTTACGCCTCGCCCGGCTACTCAAGCAACTACAGAGTTCCTTATGGTGGTTATTCAAGCTACGGGACTCCCTCTTATTCTAGCGCTGGTTATTCGGGGTCATACGGCTCTCCGCTGTATTCCGGCTCGGGCTATGGTTCATCCGGATATGGGGGCTACGGGGCGGGTGGCTACGGGGCCGGAAGCGGATACGGAGCGGCGGGCTACGGGGCCGGAAGCGGTTACGGAGGCGTCTACGGGGCTGGATACGGAGGGGGTTATGGGTCTTATGGTGGCTACGGATCCAACTACGGATTACAAACTGGATTTCAACCAGGAATCTTCAAAAAACCAAAGAAAGCTTTCCATGATTGGTTGAAAGGTAAAGACGTCCTCCCTTACGGCCACGGATCAGACTACGGTTACGGAGCCAATTACGCAGCCATCCCCTACGACTATTATTACGACCCACCTGGCATTTGGCATTTGAGCAAATTTGCCATGAAAAGCATCTTCAAATCAATGTTCAAACCCATCTTTAAATGGCTTCCATTCTGCTCCCCGTTCTTCTACGCTCGTAGTGATCGATCGTGAGCATTTGACAATTTAAAATAATTCGTAGACGCATTCGTGAGGTGGGGAAGGTATCACTTTAGTTACTCCTCTTGCACGTATCAATTTTCACCGCACACCCCTTCGTTACCTTTAAGAATTGTCGTCTCAACTAATTTATAGATTAAGACCAAAAGGAAATGGTAATAACTCTGCCGTAGATTGCTGTAGAATGTCGACGTAAAAGTTACCACAGAGCATCACATAATAGCTCTATGCAGACAAGAGTGGCACATTAATACCAAATCAATATCTTACATTGCTAACATTTTATGTAATTTTTACAGAGATGACAAACACAGCAGTTTCGTAAGTGCCTTGACTGCTTTCCTGCCCATCGGTCTCTTCTTAGCCGCCATCGTTCCAAACATCGTTACCGTCAGTGCTGGGTAATTCGTTTAGACAAAAACATACATTTCAAATTAATTTGATTATTCTTTGAAAATTGTACAGTCGCCGTAAACGTTCAGAAGCTGGAACCAAAGAAGAAGCAAAAGCTGCTGTAGATGAAGCTACATTCCCCATTCTCGACATGATCAGCTCTTTCGGCGTCCGTTCTCTACAGGAGCCCTCCTGCCAATCCAAAATCGTTTGTGAGATTGGCCGGATGGGCGGTCTTCCGGAGGCCAATGCAGTTCAACGAGCTCTTTGGTTCACAGCAAACTAGTATGATAATACCATTTAATTGTTTTTATAGTTCACTTGGTAATGTTTTTCTTTTAATTCGTTGTTTTACGAAACAGTGTTCCAGAACGCGTATCGAACTTGATCGGAGCGGACAAATTATTCCGTCAGATCCGAAGCCAGCAATGTTCGGAATTTATGTGCTCCTCTGACTAATCCCGCTTTCAAAGTTCAATCACGTATCATTTGTACCGGTGATAGATCTTTCGACTGTGACAACTAAACTTAAAAAAAACAAACAACAACATCCGAATGAATTTTGAAAGAGTTAGCATATTCTGCCACCAAGAATTTCTCTCTCCAATTCTCTGTACAGAATAGTAAATGATCAAATGTTTCCTTCTTCTACTTTTCCTCACTTTTCCGTTTCGAGTTTAAAGAAATGTTCTCAAAACCCTAAGTATGTTTCAGAAAACACTAACAAACTATTTATACATGCATTCAAATATTTATACCGTATAACAAGACGAGTGCTCGTTGCATTAATAAACACAATTTTTTCATTCAATTTGGAAAATCAAATTATTTTTCATTCAATTTTTTGACAATTTTCTCTGAAAATATATATGTGTAATACTAATAGACGAGTTGCAGTCTTACGAATCTTCTCGTCGCCTCTCTTCCTCCTCTCTTCGCCTCGACATGGGTATGGAGAGATATGGATGAGGTATGGATCAGAAGGTGTTGTTTATTATTTTGGTTCGGTTCAAGTTGTCTCAGGCTTGTAAGTTGTAAGGCCAGTTAAGAAAAGAGATGTTTATTCAACAGTTCTTTTAAAAACTTGTGTTTGTATTGCACTTATAAATAGTCGCATGAGATATTGCCTTTTTTTATTCAACTTTGAAGCTACTTTACCTTTTTGCGTTTTCCAGATTACTCTCAAGAGATTCAATGAAAAGCAAAAATAATTTGATTCCCCTTTATTTTTTATTTAGATTTTTATTTTTCTCGCGCGGTTGCTCGCGTTGCCATTTTGTTCCCACTCGAGCTGAGATGTAATGACAAATTAAAATTTATATTTCATTCTACTGTCGTTTAATAATTTGGAAAATATTTATTGAAGCTAAAGCCTAAAAATAAAGTATATTAGTTTATTCATATGATTAATGATAAATGATATGGCAATGGCATTATTAAGTTTTCCGAAGGATGGAAAACTCACCGGTAGAGGGAATCCGTCGACCGTACTCGACGAAGTGAGTGACAACCACGTTTGAATTCATTTGAACATTTGCGATGATACAAGCAAGTGCTATTGCATGGCTATTGCAAGTAAAGTTAAAATCGCTTTTGAGTTTAGTTTATGTTACACTCTGTTATTTTGTAAAATTTACTTAGGAGTGTTCAAGTTTTCTGTGGTTATTTAAAGTATGCTTGACTTCTATGTGATTCACATAGTTTCCTATTATGTCAACGCCATGCTTGATGCTTCCTATTGTCTATTGAACGTGGTAAGTAATATCCTGGGTTATTTACATTCTTGTTAGATGATGATCTTTCGAGTCTCGTTCGTATGAATTTGACAAGGTCAATTTATTGATTCCAAACTTAACTCATCTGATTTTTAAAATACTGTTTTCACTTTCCATTTTTTCTTCACCAAACTAATCTATGCATTTTTATTTTTAGATAATTCAGCTTTTGTAACTTCATGAAACAACCTCTGGAGATTTTCTCAGGTAACGTTACTTTCATTATGTAAAGAAAAAAATTAGTGATGAAACAACTCACCGAATCTGAGGTGGAATGATGTATTACTTAATTCATCCTTACGTACATTCTCTGAAGTGTTTTTAAATTTAAAAACATTGTGCTATCCACCCCAGTTCTTATACATGTCTGTTCTCACAGGTAGTGCATCTACCTGTCTCATGCTGTGATAGGAAAATTTAGAGGTGTGTATTATTTTCAATTCTGTTTTTTTGTACCATGTGATGATTTGTTATCCCTGTCATACAAAATGTTGGTGACATCTTAACAATGGTAACTTGAAAATTCTGAGAATGTTAAAGGTTTAAAGCTGCTGTCATGCTCTTGTGTTTTTTTTCTATAATGATCTTCTGGTTACAGGGCTTCCGATGTGTGGCGGAGTCGATCGTTTTTCGTATCTCTAGTCAGCGACGTGTCCCACAGGTAAATTTAGTGTCTCGTTGTGGTGTATTGCAGCGAATGATTATTTGTTTATACCGCCCCAGTCTGAAGGACAGTGTTGATTGGTTTTTTCTCAATGACAATTTTTATTGTCTATTTTCCCTCTTTGTCGAGTTTTTTAAGGTCTTAAAGTGGTCTTGTTTTATTTTTGCAGGATGTCTATTTTGTTGGTGGGATGTTGGATGACAGGTAATAGTGGAAACATTTTGTAAATCATGTATTCTTTAATTGATGATAGCTAAGTACGATGTACCCGTTATACGCGATGGCTCTGCAACAAATTCATGAAATCTCTTGCCCTCACTGAAAGAACGACTTTACTGCATAGTTGGACTTGGGTAGGAGTTAAATTAAATTATATATTTTTTTTCTTCAGGTGCTTGCAGCTTGATTTTCTGGATTTCATTCTGTGGAGGCTTATGTGACCGGGTGGTGGCTATCGTATGTCATTCAGGTACTGAGTTGGCTAAGGAAAATTAATTGGGCTGTAATGTTCTGAGCATTCTAAGCATATGCCTGATAAACCACACGGTTTTGATCGCAAGCAGGCTATTGAGCTCATTACTTTCGATTTTTAAGGATCATTTGATCTAACTTTGTATTTTATTGTATCAGGTGATGGTGTGCAGCTCTCGATTCTACAATGTAGAAGTTTTTGAGGTAATTACAAGTCTTGTGTCAATAAATTACTATTCCGATCGCCACGCCTCCTCCTCAATCGATGGGGAGGAAGGTGCCTAAATTTCGAACGGGGAAATTATGGTCACGTAGGAAGCAACTGAGATTGCATTGATCTTCAGGTTGTGCCTTATTAAACGGAGACGACACTGGGTGTAGATGGGTACATAACGTTTTTTAATTTTATTATTTTACTTTTCATTTCAGTTTTACTGTAGGCCTACCTTATGATGCCGTGCCGTCGGAGTATTAGTAAGGGGCAGGTAACTGTTAATTTCCTAGATTTTCCACTTGACGTTCCATATGATTTTTCATCTTTCGGGTCTGAATGTATTTGGATGACAACTTATTATTGCTGATGGAACATCGTATTGAGTTTCAACATTTCTTTTATATGAAACTTTTTAACGCGGTGCAATTTTTTGAAAGGTTGCGATGTGGTGCGTTCTGCAGCTGACGGCTTTGTTAAAGGTGGATATTCTCAGGTAATATGTACAGGTTTTGCTGGTTGTTGCGTTTGTTTCGTCTTGTTGCCGAACGTGGATTTTTATGTTAAATTTGTAAAGGATTGCCAGTTTTGGGAATAGTGTGATGAAAGATTAGTATTAGAGCATTGGGTTCTGAATTTCACAATAATTGTTATTTCTGATTAATTGTCTTGATCTTGCATGGACGAACTGAGGAAGTATTAAGTACAAAACTGGAGAATGTTTTTTTTTGTGTGTAAGTTTTACGTATACTGTAAAGTTGTTCAATTTAGACTGGGGAATTATGTAAATAGTATCAACACTAAGTTCTCGTCTTGTATCTCATAGAATTCCCTATTGGTCTTAACCAGTGAATATTTGTCATCTAGATGGTTACCCTAGAATTGTGAGATGAGACTGGAGGATTATAGGAGATGTACAACAAAGGCACAAAGGCGATGAAATGGTATCATCTTTCTAGTTTCAACTGACTATTGTGATGATTAACAGACCTGTTCTGATCGCTTTGAAGACTAATTGTGTTACTTCTGAATTTGTTATAATCAATCATGGAACATCTATTATACAGTCTGTTAGCTTAGCTATCTGGTAAGTTCATGTCAATTTTTTCTGCAAGTGTGTGCAGGTATTCTGATGTGCTGGTTTCTGACAGATTTCACAGTTCAGGTAACTAAGTAAACTACTTCAACTGAACTTATTTCCGCAGTGATGATCGTTTTTTCTGATTCGCACAATGTTGCTTTCTGAAGTCAATCAAAATATTAGACATGCATGACTCTGAGAAAAGCTATTTGTTTTGTATTGAATTAAATCTTGATTCCTGTTAATCCATGCACTTTGAAAAATTTATACAGGTTTTAATAAGATGAGGATCTTTTGGGGTTTCCCGTGAGATTTCTGTATTATGTGAAGGTATGTTATATGCGCATTCTAGCAGTGTGTGCTAATTTAAAATGATGACATAAGATTTCTGTGTCCAGGCCAATGATCATTTGTGATATAAACTATTTTGGTGACTACTGATTTTTGGTTTATTGAAAACCTAGTAGCTATCTTCTGCAAAATATTTACTGTTTCTATTTGGGTGTTAGGTTGTTTTTGGACAACAGCCTGCTGGATTTTAGTATTGCCATTTACCTACGGTATTGCTGCTGCAAATATTCTGGTACGTGTGGTTCTGGTGAGGTTTGAATTTATTCGTCAAATTACCCATATCTCCAGACATACACAATGGTGGTACAAACTGATTTATTGAGACTGAGGAAACTGCATTTAACATGGTACGAGAAATTATGTGTACCCATTTTAAGCGTATTTTATTATTTTATTTCAGGCGGCCGCGCATCTGAAGGACTGAACTGTTACTGTACAATAGCAAGCGATATTGTACAGCGTCTTCCTTTTGCAGGCGAGAAAGACGGCTAGACTATGACGGCCCGTCATAGTAATTCAAGTATTGGTCTTCTGGAATTCCCTCATCCTTAATATTCGTCCTTGGCTTAGCTGCCGTGTAATAGTGGGAAGTTAACGTATAGGTAATCAAAACTTTGTGCGTTTGGAGGTTAACATGATGGATTGTAAATTTCTGACATCTCTTCTGAGTTTATCCGTTTATCATTGAAGATATCTTTACAGCTAAATATCTGAATAAACTAATGTAGTTTTAAAGTGAGGCTTTAGATAATGGTTCAAAAATGCGTTTAGTTTCAGGGCAATACTTCGCAGCTTCATCTGGCACTACCTTACAGCTCGATATGCATTCAGGTTGGTTGAAGTTTGTTGGCATAACCCACTAATTAAGCCGATTGATTAAGTCCTTAACTGGCAATTCTTTGGTATACGGTGGAACAGTAAATGCTATTCCGTGTAAGGTGTTCCACCCATTGCTTGGTGTGATATCTAAGGGTTGAATCAGCAATATTTTAATTATTAATTTGATGGATGTTTTATTTGTAGTTTTACCTAATCCAATAGTGTCTTAATGTGTTCTGAGGGTGTGATTCGTTGGTGGGGCGTTTTTTGAGCTGGTTGCTAATATTTTCATTGATCTCTTGAAATAAAATTGAAAAATGCAGAGAATTTGTCACATGGTTAATTTTTTTGTATCAAACTTGGTTTCTTAAGTACAAATTCCAGTGATTTATTGAAAGTGGTGCAAGGTGATTTGAAGTGCAATAGCCACCTAACTAGTCTTGACATTGGAGTATAATGTCGTTAATCACCGCTTGACATCTGAAACATCCGCAATGAAAATAACGGAGACAAAGAACTTAAACCTGCCCAGCAATACCAGGCTTTCAAGTCTGATATTGAAATCCTAAACTCAATTATTCGAGCAAATGAATCAAAGTTCAAAGCTTATCACCTGAAAGAAGAAAAGGAGTTCTTTCAAAATGGTAAAACTTGTGTAATTGCCTTAAGGTCATACTTAAATCTTAATTTCATATGTTATAAAAAATAATTTTTTTTGGTTCAGTATTGGCAGTTAATTTTGAGCTTCTGAAAGAAATAGATTTAGTGAAGGAGTCACATTGAAAAGATATTGAAGCTAAAGACATTCAACTTACAAGATTCAAGCAGCCAACCGAGAACACGCAACATAGTCAAAAGTCATGGTTTTTCTCAGTTTTACTTTCTAGGTGTGCAATTTTGTTTGTTACAGTGAGCGCATGAGCATGACTGAAAACTTTAGATTTTTTTATCTTCTTATGTCTGTTTTATGTAATATTTTTTTTTTAGATATGTACATTATTAGAAAGGACACAGTCCTTCTTTATCCCAAAAGAAAGGATCTGTTCACTACCGCTTGCTTTTAGATCACGACAGTGTTAAGGTAGATATCCTCAATATGGAATGCGTTGTGGTAACTTTAGTTTGGTGAATTTAATTACTCTAACAAATAGCAATTTATCTGTATTTATTTGTAGCGAACTATTCGACATACAAAAGAAATGGCACAAACTGCTAACTGAAGAAACCGTTGTTTCTGTCACTAGGTGGACAAAACTATGTCCGCTAGATGGCGCGAATCAGTCCGTTAGTGACGAAATTTCTGCCATTTCTTCAAAGACACTGAGCGGAAAGGTATTTTTTTTTTTTTTTTTAAATGAGGTGTGTATTCGCCGAAGGCGAATGTTACCAATTTATTGTCATAGGCATGGTAAAATACAAGAGTCACATTATTATGAAGAAGAGATAAAATAAGGATAAGAGAGGAGGATGGGAGAAGAGAGAGGGAACCGGGAAGAAAGATTAGGCAGAAGATTAAAAGTAAAACTTGAATTCTGGAAAGTGAAGCGGTGCGGCACGCGAATGAAAAACTGAGTAAAAAGAATAAGAAGACTAAAAAGAATAAAAAGACGCCGCTGCCGACCCCCCAGATAGTCCGGTGCGACGAGATGCTGATTTGGATGTCACCAGCACCGCGAAGCAACGGACGACTCTTACGGCCACGGTCCGGTTAAGGCGCCCGCTAGAGCCTGGGGATGAAAGCAGGGTTAAAAGCGCCAGAAATTAGGGCACGAGAGACTCATGCGAAACAAAAGAGCGGCCAAAATGCACCTAAGAGCACGAGTAAAAAGAATAAGAAGACTAAAAAGAATAAAAAAGACGCCGCTGCCGACCCCCCAGATAGTCCGGAGCGACGAGATGCTGATTTGGATGTCACCAGCACCTCGAAGCAACGGACGACTCTTACGGCCACAGTCCGGTTAAGGCGCCCGCTAGAGCCTGAGGATGAAAGCAGGGTTAAAAGCGCCAGAAATTAGGGCACGAGGGACCCATGCAAAAATGTACAGAGTACCAAAACGCAACTAAGAGAAGAAATAAAATATAAAGAACTGGGAAAAGGTGGTGGTGGTTAAAGTCTTTTGATAGAACATAGGTATTTAACAAGCGCTGACCAAAGAGTTTTGGATTGGGAGAAAGCGTCTAATGGGACTGGCCACGACAGCTTTAACTCAGCCGCAGAATTTATAAGGCTGACTCTGTGTACGGCGTGGCTGGTACAGACAAACAAAATATGAGCCACATCTTCTACTTCCCCTGACAGGCAGGGACAGAGCGGTGACGGAGACTTTTTGATTTTAAAGAGAAAATTGTTTAGGCCGCAGTGGCCCGAGAGAAAGCTGCAGAGAAAGAACGGTAATTCCGAAGAAGACAAAATCAAGGCTGATTCCACTGAGGGAAAAAACAAGCGGGTCTGGGCACCCGTACTAGCGTTTTGCCAGGCTGAGTTCCAAAAGGAAAGCATTTCTGAGCGCAACACTCTTTTCCTGTGCAGACCAACAGGTATGCCTGCTGGGGTTTCAGACTTCAGAATTTTGGCCGAAGTTTCGCCAGCAATTTGTAATGACGAGGGAGGAAGAAGAGCAGCAAGGGCAGAGAAGGATCTCTTTAGAACCGTTTCAATTATTTTGAGGTGCAGAGGGAAGATGTTGGCGAGGATGAGAGCCGCGTCAGTAGACGTGGACTTGAACAGTCGGCCAATTGATAATGCAAAGGGGCGTTGGGCGGATTTCAGGGCTGCAACAACACGTTTCCTGCGGATGGCCGAAGCCCAAACAGAACAGTTGTAGAGTATTGTTGGGATCACCGTTGTTTTGTAAAGAAGAGAGATTGCATTGCGCGAGAGTCCCCAAGACAGCCGACAACATTTTAGAATAAGGAATAAGAGTTTTTTTACCGCAGAGCATTTGTTTGCTATATGGATGTTCCAACTGAGCTTGTCGTCAATGGTAAGACCAAGGTATAGGCATGAGTGTGAGCGAGACACGCATACGTTGTCTACTTTCAAGTGCAAAAACGGCAAGTTTTTTTTTGAGGAGAAGACCATGAAAACTGATTTTAGGCCGTTGAAAGTTAGCTTGACCGAACGACCCCATGCAACAGCAGAATCACACATTGATTGAAGGTTGGCCAGAGCAGTTTCAAAGTTTTTGTCCATAGCACAGAGAACAATATCGTCGGCGTACGCTAAAATAAAGAAGGGAAAGGGGAAACTAAGACTTAACAGCTCCTCTATAAGAATGTTCCATAGAAAAGGCGAAAAGGCGGAAAGGTATTTACAGTTACTGTGGATTACATTTGTTATTTTCAAGTTGGACAACTTGACAACTAAAAATTCCTTTGTAAGATTTATCAAGGTAATTCTGAGAGATTGTATAGTTTAACTTCATACTTCTGTCGTTTTGTTGTCACATGAGATTCCAAGGGGTCCGCAACTCAAATTTACTTTTTATTTTTTTTACTTTTTCCTTGCTTTATTTTTCCTTTTTTACTTGTGAGATAGGCTTTCCTTCAAGCGAAAATAAAAGGGTAGGGAGGGGATGGGGAGGAGGGGGGGTTCGTTCGCGCGCGCCCTTCTTTTAGCACGTAAAGTAAATTTCCTTTTTTTTTCCTTTTTTCACTTTTTTTTGCTTTTTTACCTTTTTTATTGTAGTAAATTTGAGTTGCGGACCCCTTGTGAGATTCTGTTCCTTGAAAGTAACTTGATTTTGTTTTTCAATAGCCAGGTGAAGTCTGTGCTTCTGTGTTGCAGTCTAATGTGCACATGGATTGGTTGCAGTCATCCAGTGAAAGGTGTGATTAAATTGAGCTGCTGCATGCAGTCTTTGGTGCTGATGTTGTCCTGGAGTGTGGGAGAGTTCCATGCTTCAAGTCTTCTGGGATCATCAGCCATATCTGAGTTGACTCTAGATCATGCTGCATTGTGGTTGCCGAAATGTTGGACATCTAGTAGAACTGCAAGAAGACTCCTTGAAATGGTAATTTGATAAAAATTATAAGTTCTAACTTGAGAAGTATCATGCTTGGACTACTACAATTGCTTACATTGTTTAATTTTAACATTTGGGGATTTCATCATGTCAACAGCTCTTTCCTTCGATCATATGTAAATTGAGTTATGGATTGTTTAAGGGTAATTGGTTAATGAGATGAACAAGATAGGCAGATACTGTGGAAGAATGTTTTTGTTTTGCTACAGAGCACTACAAATTTCAACTTAATTTGTATTGAAATCTTAAATGAGTAATCTAGTTTCATGTACATTTTTGTTTAAACTATAGTTATCAGATGGTGTTGCCATCTGGGTGAACTCCATTTGAAGTGATTTTTTTTATTTTATACAAAATTTCCATTGATCAGACATTAATTTCAATTTGGTCATAGGTTTATGTTTACATAGCAGTGATGTTGCTGTCCATTCCAATATGGCATGTTGTTGCAGCCTATACTGGTGAAAGATTTTTTGTATCGAGTTATGCTGTTGCTGTTCCTTGGTGTCGGACTGCTGGTGTTGTGCACGAAAGTTACATCCAGTTTTAATTGTTATTTGTGTCTATGCCGTTAACCGTTTATATGTTGAAAAGGAACAGAAAAGTTCCTTGGTGTTGAATCGCTGGTGTTGTGCTACTTAAGTTACATCCAGTATTTTGTTTAATTGCCATTTGCGTCTATGAAGTTAACCTTTTATATGTTGAGAATGAAAAAAAATAGTAATACGGGGAATTTTTACGTTGAACCAATAATAAACATGCCTTCGCGATTGGGAAACCAGCGAGGAGGAGATTGGGGGGGGGGGGGGGCAATTGGTTTTAATTAACTGGAAGAAGTCGTGGTTTGTTTTAATAAGGTAGAAATAAAATCCTTTTTCTATCACATCCATATACCTACCTATAAAACCACATCTATTCCTCAAACCTCATAACTTCCACCAACATCCATTCTTTAAACCCCCATTTCCCCACAAATGTCAAATATCTGTAATATGTAAATATTATTAAAAAATGAATTATCTAATATTTATGCAATATGTAAAACTCATTTTTATTCTGGAACACTTACAAAATAAACAATTCATTGAACAGAGCGTCCGGTTCGAGACAATTTTTTTTGTGCGAGGCCTTTTAGCAAGTAATCCACAACCCGATTTGACAAAAAGTGTAGTAGTTTGTTTTCACGGAAATTGCGTCAGACGGTTAAAAATTTCTAATTCAACAATCTCATGTAGAAATTTGCATCTAGTCTACTGGTACAAATTGCGTTTCTTTAAGCTTGATTATTTAGATGTGTTAAAAATATTGTGAGTAGCCAATAAATTGAACTAATTCGTTTTTTCAGAATATTTTGTAGATAGATCACAAGAAAATCTAAAAACAGCAAAGTGATCTAAAACCAAAATATTCAGAAATAGTGGATTAATTCAATTGTTTAGCTACCCACAATTGCTTTTGACACATCACCTAAATTAATCAAGCTTAAAGAATCACATTTTGCACCAGTAGACTAGATGTAAATTTCTACATGAGATTGTTGAATTAGAAATTTTGTAACCGTCTGACGAAATTTCCGTGAAAAGAAACTATCACTTTTTGTCAAATTGGGTGGCGGATTGCTTGCTAAAACTCGCACATGCAGTGTCGGCGTAGATCCAGGGAGATTACCTGGAAATGGAAGAAGAGAGAAGAGTGCGAGGCAAGTTTTACTGGGGAGCGATTAGTCATACTAGGCTTCCGGGTTAGACTCATGACCCTCTAAAAGTTTTAGTCGGATCATGCGCCTTCCAAGTCCCCGTTCGACCAGAGCCCTCCCCTCCTCCTGGTTTCACAGCGGGTGAGTGACCACCGGCGGGCGTTGGTTAGTGGTTAGTTAGGGAAACGGGGCCACAGAAAAGAAGGGAGCCCAGTTATGCACTTGTAATAGAATCTGACTACACAGTTTATCAGTCTTGGATTACAGCATTCTCTCTTCGGTTTTCAGTTTCACCAATGGAGTCCATGATCAGTAGCGAAGGATTACCCTGTAAGCAGAATTAACATTTATTTGGATGAGAATAATTTTCAATAATATTGTAGCGACAAAAAGCAATACCTCAAATCAAGAGGGGCTGTGTAATAAGGAGCTAAATAGGGAGATTCAAGGGTAGCATTCATTGGGTTAGCAAACAAGGGACCTTGTTGACTTTCTTGAAAGAACATTACTTTTCATAAACACTGTCATGCAAATTTAGGAACCTGAAGGTTACAACCTGTAAATGAAAAAAAAAAAAAAAAAAAAAAAAACATTTAAAAAATAAGTAAAAGAATAATTAAACAGTTTTAAGTATATACTCACGCAATATTTTTCTCGCCAAAATCATCATCTCGTCCAAGGAAACGCCATCATACATCGCGAACAGCCAAAAATCTAAAGGGTAAAACTCCGTGCTGTGTTAAGAGCAGGGTAGCAGAAGCCGGTTGGTTAGTCGAATGATGCTGGCCGCCTAAATGATGTTCATGTAGGCCGCATCTTCTCGGTCATAACCTCAATGACTAAATCAAGAAACAAAATTTAAATTCAGTGACATGACAATGAAGTTACACAGGTAACGGTTTCCTAAGCAATCCAGAAGATGGAACGAGTCAAGTTCGATGACAAAACGAATGATCCGCGTTGAACGTGTGGCCATTGCCTTATTTTAGAGGGACAACCAGACATTTGGTGTCATGGGCCATATCTAAATAAGAAACCAAAAAATCATTAAAATTGCTCTTAGGATGACAACTTCTCTAAATTCAATTTAAACACAACTTCCATTTATGATAGCATAATCAAAATATTGAACCTCTGTTTTTGTTGTTGACAAACAGGGAGATTCAAGGGTAGCAGCCAACGGTTAGAAAACAAGGAATCTTGTTGATTGTATAGTCCTTGTCCTTTTTCTTGAAAGGACATGATTTCTCTTAAATAAGTCTGTCATGCCAATTTAGAAAACTATAGTTTAGAACCTGTAAATAATAAAAAAAAGTCACCTTGTTTATAATTTGTGCTTGATGTCTATGATCTAAAAGAATAATTAAACAGTTATCAGAATAAACTCGAAATTGTCTCTTAAACATTAGATAGACGTTAGAGCAGATCAATACTTTTAAAACATATTAGACTGCAACAAAGAAAGTTCAGTGACATGACAAGTGAACTTACACATGAAACCACCAATCAGTTATCCAAGGTTCTCTAGAAGATGGAATGAGAGATTGGTCCATATGGCTATTTTTTATGTTTGATAGTTTATGAGATATTAATAATTTATTTTAAATGGTGGCTTGCCAAAAAATCAAACTAAATCCACTTTTTCAGAAAATTTTGAAGAGGTTTCTGTTCACTAGAAACTTGTATCCAAAGTCAAACAATTTTTTTTTTATAATACCAACCATTAGTGTTTACTAACTAGTAACTAATGATACTGAATAGAATTTTTTCGACTTTGGATGTCAGTTTTTACTGCCTTAGCAATGTCACGGTCTGGTCACGGTGGTCAAGGTTAGAGCAGTTGACTTCTTTGTTTTGGCGATGTCTCCATATGGGAAAATGTTGTTTCTATTCTTTTATGTGACTTCAGAATTCCAATCAAATTAATCTTTGACTTACGGTAAACTGATAAGTTGGATTTCACTTGTTATGTTATCCTTGGTTAGTAGCAGACGTACTTTCGTGAAATTTAGAAGAAGCCACGTTGCCAATTTATGCAACTCAACTTAAAACAACCAGTAGAAATTTTGAATATTCATTCGCGCTCTTGTATTTGGTATCGTGTTTTGTGCGCGGTTCCTAGATGGCGAAAACTTGTTTACAATTTGATTCCAATCTTTTCTTGTCATTCAATCTACATTCAATCGTTTAGTTTGTCTGCTTGAGTCGGTTTCCGCACGTGTTGGCGCTTCGTTTCTATTTAAGCTAAATTAAGCCATCAATTTTGACATTCAGTGGAAGAAATGGATATCAAATGTTTACTGTTAGATATTGAGGTAAACCAAACTAGGCCCTTTCTGTAAGTATTGTTTTTAAGTACTCTGAATTGAACATGTAATTTTTTTACTACAGGGAACCACAACAAGCATCAGTTTTGTCAAAGTAGGTTTTATTAGTATGATCCATTTAAGTTAAAGTTTAAGTAAAATGGCAATATTACCTGGACTGACTTTTCAGGATGAGCTGTTTCCATATATAAGAAGAAAACTTGAAAGCTATTTGGAGTCTAACTGGGATTCACTAGAAGTGCAAGATGATGTTGAATCATTGAGGAAACAGGTATGAATATGATTGAGTATTATGCTGAATACATGCTGTCACACATGTATAATAACTGATTGACAGGCAACAGAAGATGCAACTAAGATGGGTGGGGTGCCTGAAATTGCCAGTTCTCTTGAAACACCCACCTTAATACTGAGTTCTGTAATTACTAACATCAACTGGAATATGGATCAAGATAGAAAGATGACAGCTTTAAAACAATTGCAAGGCCACATGTGGAGAGAAGGATATTCATCTGGAGAAATTCAGGGCCAGTAAATGCATTTTTTGCTTTCCATTTCAGAATTATTATTTGGGCCCATGGAATTTCCACATTATTGTTTTTAAATTTTCGTGAAATATTAAACACAATTGCCTAACATTCATTCCTTTAATTTTCCTTTTGAAACAGTTTGTACGAGGACGTTGAAGGAGCGCTGAAGCTATGGACATCTAGCGGCCAAAAAGTGTACATTTATTCATCTGGGAGCGTCGAAGCGCAGAAACTTTTGTTCCAGCACTCTGTTGCTGGAAATTTGCTCCAGGTAATCATCCCACACTACAGCGAGTTTGAATGTTCCCGCTAATGTTACAATGCTATTTTTCCCCCAGTACTTCTCCGGTCATTTTGATACGAAAATCGGTGTGAAAATCGAGTCAGCCAGTTATCAGGAGATTTCTAAATCGATTGGAGTTGCACCAGATAAGATTTTATTTCTTACCGACCTTCCAGCAGGTAAAGGAGATACACACTAGGGCAATTCACACGCTGATTAACTCTATCGCCTTGTTCTCTCTGTAAACAGAAGCGATTGCAGCCAACGAAGCCGGTGTCCAGGTTAAACTGCTGGTCCGGCCAGGTAACGCTCCATTAAATGAAGAAATTCTCCAACGTTTCGGCATTTGCCACAATTTTAAAGAAATCCAACTCAAATAAACAATAAGGCCGGTTGGTTTTGTTTCAATCCTTTTTTTTGTATTGGATATGGCGTGTCGTAAAAATTGGTTACATAATATGATGAACATTTATTTTCGATACAACACAATTTATTTTGTACACGTTATGTACACATAACAGATCGGAGGATAACCTCAAGTAGGAGGAGCTGTCCGTGATTTGTCTAGGGCTGAAATTGGGTAGTTTGTTGCTTTCAAAAGCATTTATTGGTGTATGTCTGTATGTCGGAACATGATTTCATTGAAGAATCATCTCTCTCTCTCTCTGGTTCACTTGAGCAAATGGAAGTTTTTTCACTGTAATCGAGAGAGCAACGTGTGGAAGAGAGAGAGAGAGAGAGAGCGTGCGCCAAGAAGAAATACTAGGAACCGACCAAGATGTGGACGAAGCCTTCCAGTTCGTCGCCCAATTCACTTTTCCATCTCACACCCGAAAAGTCAGAAGAAGAAGAAGAATCACTAGTCCAAGACGAACCGACGCCACTATGGCCGCTAGTAGCCGAACCACAATGGCTACTCTTCCAGTTGGCGAGTCCCAATTCGCTCACAAGTTCAGGACCGGATGCACCAGCAAACAGAGACGGATCCGAAGAGTTTGAATCGCACAAATATGAATCAGACGACGAACTGGCGTTGGAATTACCAGCGGCCGACACGTCAAACCCCGACGCAGTCGACATGCTAAAAACGGAACTCCAGTCAATGTCTCGACTGTCTTCATCGCCGAATCCGGAATCGTCCTCATCCGCATTGACCACCGAATTCGATTTGCTCTGACTATTCGTCGTCGCCCCATAGTCGCTGACGAAATTCGTTTCCGACGACGACGACGTTGTGTTGTTCTCGTAGACATTGCTGCTATTAGTCGTCGTGGTGTTGTTGTAGATGGTCGGAGGTGTGTTGTCGGGCTTGGCCGCCGCCGCAGTGTTGTTGAAGACGGTACCGCAATGAGAGCAACAACACGTATCACAGTTGCTGGTTGCCGAATTGTTAGCTACTGTCGTCGTCGTCTCCGCAGATGGATTGCAGACCAATCCTTCCCTTTCCATCTCATCCTCAATGTGCCGCAACGTGTTGCAAATGAGAACGGACCGATGGAGGCTCGGGTCGGAGCACTGCCGGTATCGGTTGAGTTTGAGCATGGAGAGAGAGAGGACTGAGAGTCGTTGATGCCGATAGCACGGCTGGGGTAGAGATCGCGGATTCATAAGGACGTGGCCGCATTTGGAACAAGATTTGACAGCCGGAGCACCACCGTAATGTTGTTGTTGCTGTTGTTGTTGTTGCTGATGTTGGCTGGCAGCTTGATTCCACATTTGCGGACGCACCCACTCTGGCTGGACCGCCGCTTTGGCACCCAATTCTAAATAGGATTTGCCATTTTCATCCCGCTGGATTGTCTGCCCACTACCTCCGGTAGTCAACTGTTGTTGCTGGTAACCGTTGGCAGTCGGTTTGAATCCGTTTTCGCCGTAGCCGCCGTTGTAGTTGTTGCATTTGGCGTATCCAGCGCCAGTCTTTTTGGGGCAGGTCGACGTGTAGCCAAAAGTCCAGTAACGTTCATCTGACCTGACGGACTCGTTGCTGCCGTAATGATATCCAGCTGGCTCTTCCCGGCCGCTGTACTGGACGTAGGGACGAGGGCTGCTGCAGACTCGCTCGAATCGATCCGCCAGCGACTCTCCGCCTCCATTGGCGACGGGCAGCATGGACGTCAGGTTCTGATAAACATTTTGGCTCGAGTACTGGACCTCGTTGTTGGAACCGTTGTTGTTGTTGTTGGCGTAGGAATATTCGACCGCAGGGACGGCCACATTTTCGGTGGAGTGAGTCGACGTCCCAGTCGAGTAGTACGTGTTGTTGCTCGATGCAGAGTACGGAGTTGAAGCCCGGACTTCGGCCGCGTTGAAGCCATTGACGTACGTTTCATAATCAGGAGCGGTTGGCTGCTGCTGGACGTCTCGATACCAATTGTTGTTGTTGTTGGGCAGCGATTCCGTTCCAGAGGCGCAGTTGCCGGGTACCAACGTGTGAGCTAAATGATCCGGAGCTTCGACTCCAACTCGTATGGTGCATTGCTGTTTGGCCGCCCTTGGACCGCTGTGTAGTTGGTGTTGTTGGTGGTGTTGTTGCTGGTGATTATTATTATTATAATGATGCTGCTGGGCCCGTCCGGCCGGTTCTTCCAATCCTTCGATTGTCCGCTTGTTGCTGCAAGGATGCGCTTGTAGACCCATGGTAGTAGTAGTAGGCGTGATTGTCGTGTTTGTCAATGCCTAAATAATAATAATAATAAAAGAAAATGAAAATTTCGAAATTCATGTGATGTTGCCTACATCTACCCACGTATGCGCCCTCCCTCCCCTCCCCAGCCGGAATATTATGTTGTGGCAATGCGCGTAGAGATTGGCAAATGCTGGTTGCTGACCGCGGCGGCGGCGGCAACGATTCAAAAGCGGATGAGACATGCTGATGTCTGTTAGTCGTGGAATTGTTTTTGAGCAGCAAGCACAGCTCTCTGTCCTGAGGGCTCTGTGTCGGGGGGCGGAAGACGAAGGGCCTTCTTTTTCTTTCTTTCTTTCACAGTCCCCCCCTCAAGCGAAAACGGGAAACAGGCTTTTCCCCTCCCTTTAATACCAGGCGGATTGATCCTCCTCCCTCCCTGGCACGTTGCCCCTTCTCTCTCTCTCTAGTCAGCTGGTCGTGGGGTGGTGGTGGGCGAAGGTTCTCTTCCCTTTGCGCAGCAGAAGGCAACAAACCCAAGGCCAACCCCAGCCCCGTTTCTCAACCTTCTTTTTTCTTCATAACACAAGAGGAAAAAACATTTTTCATTCCCCGCTAGAGGCGCTCAGCCGCGCCAAGCTTCAAAAACATTTCCCCCCTCTCCTTCCATGGCCTACGTGCCCGCACAACTTTCGATCCTCTCTCGACTTTCTTCTTCTCTAATAAAACACAAAAAAATCATCCACCGCTGTTCCATAGCGGCGGAGGTCGCAACGCTGGAACAAGGACGGAATTTCCCAAGGCTTTTCCACTAAAAAGTGGCCAGCCACAACACACAACACACAGGCTGGAGAGTTCCCATTTTGCTTGGGCAAATGTCTGCCTGCACTGCACGTCCGTTAGAGGAAACCAGTTCCCCTCCCTTCTCTCTCTCGCTCATGTGGCTGGAGATGGGACGAATCCGGTTCTATACCAACCAAGGACAATAACATATCTTGAATGTATATTTAAACTTGATAAATTTACGCGCCCTGAAAAAAAAAAGGATTTAAATCTAATCATCTGGCCGCGTAATGTACTAAAAATATTCGTGGTGATAATGGGAAGAAATTGGGCAACGCTGTGGCCAGACAAGACGTCGGCGGCCACTAAGAATAGAGAGACGGAGAGAGAGAAAAGGAATATGTAGAGAAAAAGGAAAAGAATTTTTGAAGAGAAAAGATTATAAAGAAAAAAAGCCCCAAGAGCTGGCAGCACATGCGCGCATCGTCGACGCGCCCCTCTGGCGGAGCAGCTGTGTGTGTGGGTTGAAGAAGGGGAGACAGGATGGAGGAGGAAAGATAGATCATTGGGGAGGAGGAGAAATTCGAGAGGGGGTCGGTTGCCAGGCGTGTGTGTGGGCGCAGAGGATGAAGGGGGGAAAGAGAGGACGGAATGAAAGGCAGGACAAAGGAGAG
This sequence comes from Daphnia pulicaria, assembly GCF_021234035.1. NCBI lineage: Eukaryota > Metazoa > Arthropoda > Branchiopoda > Diplostraca > Daphniidae > Daphnia > Daphnia pulicaria. The sequence goes on from NC_060915.1 coordinate 8,484,130, forward strand.
AGAGAGAGAGAGAGAGCGATCGAAACCTTCGTCGTTTTCTGTCCGTCTCAGCGGCAGCGAATGAAGCCACTATTCCCAGGCAGCGTTGCCAACGACCCATCAACCGAAAAGAAAAATAACCATTTCTACCAAATTGGGATCACTGCTCCTCCGCGCACACTCCCATCTTTTTTACATTTCAAACATTTTGGCGGGCTAGACATTTTTTCCCCAATTAATTTAATTCAGAGTTTATTTTTTAAAATTAAAATAAATAAATAAATATAAAACGAATTTTCAGAAAAACTTGTAAAAAGAATGGTGGACCGAATTTCTCTTAAGGAGGACGAGCATCTGCTGGTTCGTAAAAGATATTTCGAGTTTCAGTCGAGAGAACACCTGAACGTCAGAAGATACAAGTTTTCTTGGGTTCTTGAGCTGCACACACACAAGTTTTTTTCTTTCTTTTCCCCTTAGCTCCGGTAAAATGCCCGCCGGCCATCCATAGTCTTTTTGACCGTAGCAGTAGGAAAAACAACGACCATCTTCTTCTTCCCCTTGCTATGCGTTCCATGAAAAACACAATTTCTACCTGCGCGCATTTCTACCTGATCCTTCCGAGAAATACGTTTTTATTTTTTTTCAAAAATATTGTTTATGAACTCGCTCATTGCATTATGGCGCCTTAATTAAAAATAAAAAAAAACAGAAAAATAAAAGGCTCTAACATTTTTTGGCGTGAAAATTCAAATTGCCAAATCAATCAGAGAGTCAGTCTCTCTTCCCGTGAAGCAATCGTCAACGTTTTGGCGGGTTACTTCCTTATTCAAGCCCGACGTTATCGACGAGGTACACAACTCAGCGCCATCCAGTGTTGGTCAGATTAAACGCCCTTTCAAACGGCAACACGCATGCCGACAAAAACAGAAACATAAATGTCTAATATGCACACGTCTCTAATATACCAGTCGTACGTGGCCGAAATCGAACGACGACGCTTTAATGTGCGCAACCGCCGCAGCGACCTCCACCATCGCATCGAACCGGTTCCTACACACAGGACGGGATAACATACACACACCAAAAAAGAAATGGGCCCCGTTTCCATAACAACTAACGTCGCTCTCCCCTCCTCCTTGCACGGCTCGCAACTGTCAGCAACCATCAATGAGACGAGCCCGCGTGTTTTGACGTCTGCAGACGACGACAACCCTCAACGACCGCGCCAAATACAAAAAAATAATATTTAAAAAGAAAACCCAACATCAATTGAAATAATCAACAACCTCCTTTTTTACCCAGTATGACGTGATTGCATTATTGAATTGCTTTACAATTTTCTCTTATTCGCCTATAACTTGGGCTCGATGTACTCTCCTTATTATATTACCACAATGTTTAACTAGAGTTTGATGGTCCCTGTTAACTAAACCCCGTGTCTACATGTTGAAACGAATATTCTAGCAATCAACAAAGGCAATAAAAATTAAATCTTACCTGATGATCCGTCATCTTATCTGCAAACCCTTTCATTAGGCATAATGAATAGTGTGCAGGTTAACAATGTAGTCGACTTGTTGTTGTTGTTCAAACGCCGGTTGTAGAGCAAAAATTCACCGTCAAAAAATTGTTCTTTTTGGTCAATTCAAGTTTGGGGTTGGCCGACGACGACGAAAGAAAAACGAACCACTGTCAGTTTTCGAAATTCCTTTTTTCTGATTTCCAAGATTATTATGTCCGCCGATTGAATGGAAGCTATGAAATCAACCGACGTTGTTGTTGTTTCGTTTTTTTCCCCGGCTTCGTGTGTGTGTGTATATGAGAAATGAATTTTGTTCAAATGGGCGAAGCTTGGGAGTAACACGTCCAACACTGGCAGACTATAGAGCTATACTGTGTGTGTAGTAGACGGAACGGTGGCGCTATAGCCGAGAGCTTCGGCTATTCCCAGCACCCGTCCTCCTCCCACTTCTCTCTCTCTCTCTCTCCCCTCGCGTCTATTTCCACCACCACTACCGCCCTCTGTTGAGGAGGGGGCCCTGCTTCAACGACGACGAGGGGTCTCGGCAGGCAGGCAGGGGAGCCTCCGGGCTCTATTGCGAGAGAGAGAGGGGGGATATGGGGTGGAATTTCGTAGAAGAACAAGTCGTCGACCAATGAGAAAAAAGTACCACGTTATTCTCTCTCTCTCTCTCTCTCTTCTCCTTTCCTTCGTCCCCCTTTTGTTCGACCGGGTTTTGGCTTTGCCTGAGCTATTGCCTTTACCCACCACCAGCTCTCTATCTATTCCCTTGCTGCTTCTTTTCTTTCTTCTTCTCTTTTTAAGGAATACCAAACGGAGAGGAGATAGTAGGGACGACGAGAAGGAAATGATGAGACTCGACAACATCGACTCCTTTTTTTTTAAAACAGAAGAAGAAGAAGAAAACCGAGGCGGGAAAAAGGGGGGAAACGGACTTGCAGCAGCAGCAGCAGCAGCGGGCAGTTCAAAAACTTGTCGTAGTATCTTTTTTCGCCAAAATATATTCGCCCGAAATGACGTCACAAACGCGTGGGAAAAAGCCGAATTCTTTCGGGTCCATCATTTCCGATGATGACGTCTATAATTTCTTATATTTACTAAAATAAATTTTTTTATATCAAATAAGATACTGCAGACGACATGATTTTCAGAGAGAGAGAGCCAGGAGCGAAATAAAGCAGCACACAACAGGGCGGAACGAACTTCTTTTTCTTCTCTACCACGCCAGGTATGCAGCAGCAGCAGCAGCAGCAGCAGCAGTTGCCGACGAAGAAGGTTTCCAACAACCGACGACGAGGTTCCACAACAGACAAACTGCCCTGGAGCGAAGGAAAAACAAGTTTTTATTTCTTGTGGCTTTTTCTTCTCCAGGTTCTGATCTCGTCACTTTTTTATTCCGCCAAGACACACCGATATAATAATAATCAAACACAAAATTGAGATGAAGGTGTGCCACAAGTGGACGTCGTCAAAGTTGCGATCTGGCAGTGTGTGTGTGCGTATATACTTGTTGAAACGCTGGCGATAATGAATGGGGGATCCCCCCGCTGAATACGCGGCGGCAGTTTAAAGAGCCACTCATTAGTGTCACACGTTTCCCATTCATTTGTTGTCGTGGGTGTATATAATAGTTTATAACAAGAGACAATATAAACCACTCGTGTATAAAACAAATAATACGGGGATTGGTAGATATCGTGTCGACACTCTTTTATGGCGACAAATAGACGATGAGACAATCACACACAATCAATCTAACCCCTCCGTTCAAAAAACAGCACGGACGGTCTGAATGAAAAGAGCCCACAATTTTTCAAGTAGCCGAGCTCCTCTAAATGGCAACACACTGACAGGTTTGTCTCTCAGAAGGCACGTGCCTTTTTAACAAACATCAACGTTAAAGACACTAAATATACACAAAAAAAGAGCCCCCACGTTTTACCTCCTTTTAAAGAGCGCGCCATCATTTGTGTTCGGTGGTGGTGGTTTGCCTGTCTAATCTACAATATATACAGAAGAGACGTCTCAACTGGATCCTCACAGCTAACTGTCACTCCCCATACATAGAGACAGTCAATACAATTAACTTACAAGACCCCCCGCCATTCATTTCTTATGGGCTCATCTCATTGACCGGAGCTTTTGCTCATACCCGTCGACAAATGGCCCTTTTGTCGGACGCTGTAAATCAATTTTCTCAAAACCATATCGCTTGTAAAAACTTGATGCGACTAATTTCTACCTCAATGGATTTCAATCTCTTTTTTATTACACAGTTGTATCTTTTATATTTGGGGCCGCTAAAATAAACAATCACGTCTCAATTGCGGGGTTCTGCAACTGACCAGCCCACTTGTCGAACTCATCTAAACCCGGAATCACGTGTTTAACCGAGTACTATAGACGGTTTTTCGCAGTAGTGCAGTACTATATGCATACGGTGTGTGTGTGTGTGTGTGTGTGTACACTACTTGCGCATCATAAACCTGTTATAAACGGTAGCCTATTGGATGCTGAATGACGAGCAAGTGGTTGTCGTTTGAACACACCAAACAAAAATTGAAATTCATAAATTATATAATCTTGAGAAGATTGACAAGAGAAAACCTTTTTGGTTTTTCCAATATTTATTGATTCGGTGTGGCCGATTAAAAATTGCTGTGCACCCAGTGATTTCCTGTGGCTCGTCCGTATAAAAACATTTCTGGTTTTATACGGGCGGCGGCGCTTTAGTTTGGGGGTTTTCTTTTCCGTTTGAATTGAAATTGAAAAAATTCAAAACAATGGAGAAGAAGAAGAAAAAAAAAAGAAGTTGTACAGTTTCTTTTAGGGGAAAGAAAGTCTGCCACTAGTGGCGCTGTAGCTTGGCTGGTGGCGTAGTCTATAATAAACCAGCCCCGGCTGCAGCCCAAGCACGAAGAGCTTGGCGCGGCTCTCTCTTTTTTCTTTTTTATCTCCGTCTACTTCTTTTCATCCATCTCTTCTTCTTCCTCTTTCTTTTTTCTCTCTCTCTTTCTGTTCTTTTCTTTTCAAGTCGTCGTGTTGTTGCTCTCCCCTTATCAAGGCCTTCCCATCCTCGTGCCTTTCGTGCTGGTTTCGTATACGCCAATGTCGACTGCCATCAACCCCACCTCCCCACCACCCATCTCCGCAGCGTTGCCAGCCTAAAACCTTTTTGGCTACTACTACTTGGGTTTTTCTTCAAATATTACGTGTGTGTCGCAAGTCTTCTCCACTCTCTAGCGCGCCCATAATATCCACACACACACACACACACACACATTACTTATTCTCATGGACCAACAGTCTTCTTTTGAGTTGATCAACATTTACTTTTTACCTTTTTTCATTTTATTTCACACTGTTATTGGCCTCTCCCAATAACATGTGTGCAGATGAACAACTTTGGGGATTTTTCTTTAAAGAATTGACTATTGATTATCGTCTGGGTTTCTCTTAACTGGTAGTTTCGTAGTCGCAGATGCAAAACATTTCTTACAGTTATTGAAATGGCGCCACATTATTGACTGAAATGAAATCATTTATCTTGAAAGAAGAGCGCATAAAATGAATTTGATAGTAAAAGCAAGTTAAGTCAAATGTTGAAAAGAGAAATACATTTATATATATAACGGAAAGCAATGATGACGGCAACGTCGCTCCGCCTCCGACTTTGTTCGTCGAGGAGAGAAAAGAGATACTCGTCGCTGCTCTGCCGTCTGACTCAGCATCGTTCTTTTTTATTTTATTTTATATATATTTTCCCCTCTCTCGTCGTCGTCGCCATAGTTGTCTGAAAACACGGTCGATATACTCGCTGCACCCAACGCGGTGCTCTGACCCTTTTTTCCACCCTTCGGAACGAATGGCGGCCGCCAACTGGGTCCCACCGGTTCTCTCTTTATTGAACGAGGTCCTCGCCGCGTTGCCATGGCCGTTGAGGCGAGTGTATTTCACCACACACTCCGCCTGCGTCAGTCGCCCCCCTCCTCCTCCTCCTCATTCCTTTTTGTCGAAAGAGAGAGAGAGAGAGCGACCATTGCTCTGAACCATTTGCGGGTCCCTTTTCTCTACTCTTCAAACCCCCAAGAAAATACGATACTTTGTGTGCTCGCGATGCACATTACGCGCCGCTCGCGAGTCTGCATGATAGGACACGCCGAGCCAGCCAGTCGACTTTTGGCGCCAATAACACAAATCTCGTACAGCGCGCGCCAAATCCAAAAAAGTTCCCGACTACATTATTATGATTAAATTTAATAAATGCTATTCGACAAAGAGCCATCAGCGTTTCTTATTAGATAACGCGTCACCTTTTTTCCTACTTTTAATGGACGTCGAAGATAATGCATCTGTTTAGTTTGCATGTGGCATTTTCCTGTAGGATTTGTCATGTTCAACAATTTCTTCGACGTTAAAGAAAAAGATTTTTTTATTTGTTAACCGAAATAAACAACTTCTTTTAAATTTACCGCAACTCGGTTAGAATTTTGGAGACTAGAAAATATACGAACAGTAGAGGAAAAGGGAACAACAGTTTCGCCATCTAGCGACGAATTCAACAAACGCGTATCGTGACGGTGCGAAAAATAAATTTTTAGGCTTTGTCGGATTTCCCTGCACCCGATGGCTTATTTTTGCATTGACGACTGCGTAGACGTTTCGGTTTCTTACTGATATTACCGATGGGTTTCCCTGTAAATTGGCGTTGCTTTGGCTGCTGCTCACGCCGTTCCTGTTTGCGTTTAGCAGACTCTTGTAGCTCTCGTTTCAGGCGCTTGACATGGGCTGATACACAATCCCTTCGAAAAAGAAGGACACCCGTTAGACTCCATGTTTTCTTTTAAAGAAATATCACTCAATGGATCGCCGAATTAAAATTTTTAAGATAAAAGGCTTTACTTAAAGAGAAATTCGAAATATTAAGTTTGGATGTCGTAAGTGCTCATTCAAGAAACGATGAACTCTCTTCCAAACGCTTCCAAATTCCAATCAAGAAAGAAGCCCAAGAGTTGATAGGCTACGATTATCAACTAATAAATTGCAAAATATAGCCGACACAACAATACCAACAGTAGCCCAACAAAATACGGAAATAAAATAATAAGTAGCCTGCCTACCTTTCGAAATCGTTGGGTTCTGCAAAATAATAGGACAAGTCTGGATCATTTTCTGAGACGTTTGGTTCAATTGACGACACGTTGTCGAGAGTCATGCTCTGATTCATCTCGACATGTGAATCATTTGTTGACGATGTTCCAACTAAAGTTTCGTCTAAACTCATCGACGGCATGAACGACAGATCATGTTTGTTGTCTTCGTCGTCACTGGCAGGCCCATTACTGAGAGTATTTTCAATAAATTTCTGTAAAAAACAACAACTTTAAACGTCTGTGTAATTCACGAAAGTCGTTAAACGTCGGATTCATTCTAAATTTACGTGGCTTACACAAAGTTTGGTGTCCTTCTGTAGAGCTGATTGGAGGTAGCTTTCAATTTCATCCATGGTGAATTACCTCTTTAGTCGCGTTTGTCACTTAAAGATATCTGATTTTGGATTATTAAGTGACTCCAACGTCAATTCGATTCGTTCAGCAAAGTCCTACGTCAATTTACACTTTCAGTTTCACATCACCCGAGCAGACATTGCAGAGCTCATTCCGACCTCCTAGGACTGATAACTAATAATGAACGTTGAGGTGACGTCGGTGGGACGGTGATGACTTCTGCTAAAAGGGGGGAGGGAGTAAATACTACATTCAGTCGATTAAAGTTAAACATTTACATTGCAAACTATTTCAATTACATTGTGATTAATTTTCAATGACAGAAAGAAATATTTTTTAACTAAAAAATACAAATTTTCTTTGAAATTATTTCATGGGAAAATATGCATATTAATTTTCATATTGATTCTATTTTTAGTTTCATTAGACATAAAACCCATGCCGTAAAAACGGCATGCCACAACAAATCGGGAAAATAAAGTTTCTGTTTGGTTGCTAGAAAATCACGTGATACAAATCTCGAATCCTATTGGTTGCTTAAACGAGAATTTTTATGTTTCGTTGAGGTCAAACAGTATAAACAAACTTGAACACGTGGTGCATAGTGTGTGTAAAACAGCTTACACATTGAAAGTAGAGCTTCAATGCATACCTTGCAACGACGCCAACGACATCATTTAGCAACTTCTTTACGAAATAAGGAACTAACAAAAATTAAGTCAATTGAAGTTATCTATTTAAAGTATGTAAATTCACATAAAATTCGCGGAATCAAATTCACATAAAACTTGTAGATTACGATTAAGATTTACAGACAAGAGTAATGTTCGAAAAAGCAACTAAAAGTAAGAGAAAATACTCTTTGCTTTCAACGACACTTTGGCTTTCTTGGCAGGTGCTGGATTTTGATCCGATGAACCGCACGCAGCCTGTTAAAGAAAAGTGTTAATGGCAGACGACATTAAACCAATTTGAATATTACCTCTTGTTTGACTTTTCTTCTTTCCTCAATGGGTGGTCGTTCAGGCGTAATAGAAGCGAATACAAAATTTGAACCAGCTTTAGGGGCTTGAACCGGTAACACGGACTTGGTTAGCGAAGCAATTGCAGATAAATCTTTTTCACTTCGCCGCAAAAAAGAGCCACGCCTCACCTATCATACGAGTTAAATGTAAGCGTCTGATGTGAAACAAAATGTTGTACATGAAAGAACCACCAACTTACAGTTGCTACTATGTTTTTCTTGGGAGAAATGAATTGCTTGAGATTAACCGCAGGAGCAGCAGCTGAGGAGGAATCGGCTTTTTCGACTGCATTCGAAGCGGTTTTAGTATTGACTTTCACCATTTTACCGTTACGTTTCATTACTAATGGAACATCTTTTTTCTCTTCCTGCATTTTAATGTTTAAGAAAGTCAATCCACGTTCAATTTTATGTAGTAATTTACAATACCTGTTGAGATTTTTGTTGCTGAAGCCATTTTTCTCTTTCGCTGCGCATTTTTCTCCAAGTGAGGTCATCCTGTTCTTCAGCAGCTTCTTCTTCTTGAGTCTTTGGACGATTCTCTTCAGTTTCTTCGCCATCTGCATTTTTCCATCGAAATTGTCTTTGCCTGCCACCGCCATCAGAATGTAAGTCACCATCTTCGAGAAAAAGCTCTTGAAACAGACGAACATCGCGCTGGTCTTGGTCGAGTAAAGTTTTCATATGGGCTCTTCCTATTTGTTCACGGACTTCATTTTCATCGATATCCTCCTTATCACCTTCTTCTTCTTCCCAATCATCTACTTCGTCTTCTCTTTCGTCGCCACTTCCAACTTCAGAGCCCGACAATTCAGCCTCATCTTCAAAAAAATCAGTCAGTCCTCGGAATTCTCGCTCTTCTTCGTGCATTTCTTCGTCGTTCTCTTCATTCTCATCCTCATCATCAGATAAACAAATTACGGCTCTTTTTCTACGAATGGGTTTCGATTTCTCCTCTTCGTCATCCAATAGCACTGGAGCACTTTCAGGTTCTTCTCCGTCATTTTCAATTTGCAACTTGATAGGAGGACTGCTATTGCTGTCTTCATCATCATCGTCCATTGGAATAATCCTTGAGAAAGGTTTAAAGTCTTCCTCAGAATCGTAACCATCCACCATCTCATTCAGTTGGCTTTTCTGCGTGTCTCCTCCAAGCGTTGAATCTTCAATAAATCAAAATTATTTGAATACTCGACAAGATGTGCAAATCGTAACAACTATACCGGTGAATTTTCCCGAACAAAGACCTAGTAGTTCCTCAACATTCGAGGCATCATCGTTTTGAGTGTCCCTTAACTTTGGAATAAGATCTTCTGAACTATCATCACTCTCGTTTAAATTAGGAGTCAAACCTTCTAACGAACTAAAGCGCCCGGAACTCTAAATAATGAAAATCGAATTAAAATAAGAAAAATCGATTTGAAATAAGTTATTATCTAAACATAAGTTTATAAATGTACCTTTGACAGACTGAGCTTCAGATCTGATTTTGAAGCAGAGACAATGTCATCCGACTGTGAATTAGGTTTACTTGTTTCATCTTCGTCAGACTGTCCAGCTGAGTGGTAAATAGGCTTAGACTTCACTTTGACTGTATCTTCGTCATCCTGATCGTCATCTTCTTCATCATCTTCCATATTATTTTCATCACTATCTTCGGCTTCTTCATCAACAAACATATTCTTCTTCTTTTTCTTCTTTTTCTTGCGTTCGTATCCGTTATCTTCTTCATCTTCATCCTCGTCCATATCCGTCTCAGGTTCATCGGATAAGATCTCTTCTTCTGGTTCGCTGTCAATTTTTCCATCTGTAAAAATTGTTAATGGGTTATTTTTTAGTTAAAACGACAACAGACACCAAATTTAAAACAAGAAGCAGTGGGTAGTTTTATTAGTACCTGATTGAAAATCTTCATTTTTGATTTGCTGACTTTCAATTTTTTTCATGCGATCAACAGCCCGTTTTGCCGATATGGATTGACGCAATGAGTCTCTCAGAAGTTGACGACGTCCAGCGGATGCGCATTCTGAAGAATTATTTTCGACGGGAACACTCAACACATCTCTCTTTAATTCAAGTTGCCCATCGGCGTTCATAACTTTATGAACAATGCTAAAAAATAAACACAAAATTACGAAGTGCCCATGTGATAAGACAAGCAGACAAGATCAAACCTGATTTGAATGTCCTTCTTCTTAGGTGTTTTCTTAGTGTTAGTGACCTGTTGTACAAAGCGCTCTATAAGGTTATTCACTTTTTCTTTCTGGTCAGGTGTAGCTTCACTTTCGAGATCAAAATCAAGCAATTGGCCAGGCCGACCGTGTAACGTGGGTTTATTCACTTTTGCGATTGAAAGTCGTTTGATGTTTTCCACCTTCTCTTTATGAGAAAAACCCGCCGAGAAATCGAGCCAGGAATCGTTGGAACCGTCAGAAATCAAATCTGCTGAGCTCTTGACTTCGTGAGTTGCTTTGTCGACAGAATTGCTTGAACCAGCTTCGATTGCGCTCCCCATGTCTTGGGGAGCGGCAGCAGAGTTGTTAGTTGTATCAATGTCCTCTAGAGAATCTAGTGGGGAATTCATTTCCACATTGAACGACGTAGATGGAGATTGGGGGTTTTCGGACTCCAGCAAGATCTTCTCTGCGACACCTGGAACATTATCAACGCTAGTCAAACTCGGATTCGAATCGACCGCTGACGGCAACTCTGGATTTGGTGGCAGTACTTCCTTGTCGTGTAACAGAACTTGATCTGTAACAGAATCAACTTTTTCAGTTTCATTTTCCGACTCTTCCGATTCGGATTTGAAAAATTCTTCTATTTCTTTAACACGATCTTCCAACACTTGCCTGTGATCCCATAGTGTAAATTGTAGAATTATTTGGTACAATAAAATCTGGTAAAAATTAAAACGCTTGACTTACACCACTGGGCCCACATTTCTAGGTGAAGGTTTAGCGCAGTCCTCGTTATTTACTCTTTTGCGATTCAAAAACTCTAAAAGACTCCTTTGCTTAGGCTGATTCAAAAATAGTAATTAATTTGTTGAATTTGGAAAAGGAATAAAAACTAAATTTTAAAAAATTTTACTTTGTGATAAGGAAGACAGACAGTAGATTCCCGCACCATCCGTTGAGATTCGCTGTGAATTTTTTGTATTTCTTCGACAGGTTTCTTTCTCTGGATTGAATAATTTAAAAAATCATTATTTCATTGAAAGCTAAAAAGTACTACAAATAATCATCCTAATTTGAATTCAGAGTGGTTTCTTTAATTTCCACTTGTAGCTACACTTAGAGAAACTAAGTAAAAGTACACCCAGTACACCTACCAATTTTCTAGCTTTAGGAGAAACACTAGAGTTGTTTTTTTCTTTGTTTGAATGATTTCCTGAATCAGAATTTTATGAAAGAAAATAATAATATTACAACATATTACATAAAATTAAAAAGAGGGGGAATAATTTACCTTCACCACTACCATCACTATCTCCTTCTGAATTCCAAGCAAGTTTTATTTTTGAAGTCTCTTTGTCTTCATTTTCAGAATCACCTAAACAGTTGAGAAAAAATTTATTAAATATACAGAAATAAGCAATAATTTTGCACTTTTTGATCAATAAATAATTCTATGATCACAAAAAAAGCATACTTGAATTGCCATTTTCTGACTCAGATGATGAATGTCGTTTCTTGATCAGCTTTTTCTTATTTACTGATTTGGCTGAAAGACTACTTTTGATTTTATCAGCAAGTCCATCTTTTGAGAATGATGTTTTAGTATACATTTCATAATCAGAACTATCATCTTCATGTTCTGAATTCCATACTGGCTTAATTCTTGAACCCTTCATATTTTTCTTCACACTCCCTTCATCTAAAGTTCAAGTAACATTTCATAATAAATATACAATTAAATGTTGGTGGCGCAACACATTTATTTATAAGTAAGGAAGTATTAATAGGATTTGTTACCCGACTGATTTGAGTCACTTGTGTGTAACTCATTTTCAATCCTTGTTTCATCTGAATGAGCTTTTGTATTTGTATCATCCATATTTTCAGGAAGTGTTTTCTCAGGCTCTTGCATTGGATCATCATCATCTGAATCCAACACGGCAGATTTTCTGTTTTTCTTCACCTTTGATGGAATCATCACTTCATCTGTTTCACTCTCTCTACTTTCAGTCTCAATTTGTTTAATATCACTTGTAGTTTCCAAACCATTTTGAGACAATTCTTCTGCAGCTTCATCACTGTTATTGAGTAAGACAATGTCTGTTTCACTGGAAGATTGAGTTGCCACTTCTGTGTTATTATCTGCCATGGTGATTGTTAATACACTTCACCGAAAATGAATCATAACCCTCGTGTACGTCAGTCAATATTTCCTTAAAAATTCTGAGAGTTGAAAGACTTGTGATTAGTTTGAGTACCTAGTTATCTACTGAAACTGAAAGGAAGAAGCGTTGAAGACTTGAAGCTGAAAAAGAGAAAGAACTCTGTCTCGTCCTGCTCGTCCTCCGACTGCCTGTGATAAAGAACTACATTTCATTTACCGCGTTTTTAGAGTTTCACAGCGTTGCCGCGCATTGTTTTCTAGCACCGCAAGTTCGCAATTCCAGCAGGATTTGAAGAAAATTTTGAAATTCTCCTTTGAAAATATTGAAAATGTTTAAAAAAATAAAATGCATCAACGAAAAACACTCAATTATTCAAGCATCTTATATTATATACGAACACTAAAATCATTACATTGCATTAATAAAATTAATAGCAATTATCAAACGATAATATACTTGACTAGATTGTTGGATTAGAAGAAGTTGTGAAGAACTTATATAATAGACACAGTAAACTTTGAATAATTTTCTGACACTCACTTGTCTAACAGCAATAACAGGCCTTCGCCAGGTGAAAGGTTTAGCTGGTTGAGTTTCACATATCCCTGCTTCCTTCCTGATGAACTAATCAAAGTAAAGCCACCGAAATATGTTTTAGAAAGATCGTGAGTTACGTTCTTGATACCGAGATTCAAAATCAACAAATAACGATTTCTCCGTGGGTAAAATCTTTCAACGACAACAGTATTGTTTGGCAACATTTTAAAAACATAATTGTGCGATCGCGATTCGACTATACCGTTGTCGTATTTGAGAATTGCATTGGTGTGTAAAGGTAGCGCGTCTTGACGCATTTCTAAAAGTTTGCCAAAGTTTTCTACAGAGCTATCGCCGCAATGAGAGTTCCATTGCATAAAAGTTGTGCTGTCCAGTCCTGAAATAGATGAGTTAGTCATGCTCTCTAAACCAATTTCGTCGCCGTATAATACTGAAGCTGAACCAGGCAAACAAAGGGCAAGCATTAGGACTCCAACAGTTAAAACACATTCACTCGTGTCGTCGACAAGCGAATTTGCCAATCTTGATTTTAAAAGTGTGCCCACGTTCCACATAATCCAAGGTTTATCAACGTCGTTGTCCCAACGAAGTCCATCTCGGATCTGCTCCTCCAATTTTGATGGCCGATCGAGGTTCAAATTGTGATCAAGCAGATCGAATTGCTTCAATACATTGGAAACAAGAAGCGGGTGTTGAAGTGAATATTGAAGAATGAAATCAGAAGAACCAATCATGATTCTTCGTTTAGAAAACTTGCTGCTGAAAGAGTCCATCAAAGTTTTCCACTGAGCAATGTTTTTCCACAAATCCGCTTGGTGGGCAAAAGTATCGAGTCCCTAAAAATAATTCGTGTTATATAGGGGCAATGAAATATAGTTAAAACAATTTGATTTGATTTGATACGGTAGGTGCTACTGGCCATGGCATAGTTAAAACAATTGATTTACTTTCAGATAGAATCCATGAACGCCATGAAGAAGCCAGAATCTAAGCACATTTTCCACTAGAAGGTGCTCTCGGTGGGCAAGTTTAGAGTTTCCAACTACCCCGGGTATATGATTAATATGTAAATCTAATACTAGACTCATATTTCTGTTTTCCAGGCTTGTAAGTAAGTAGTTGAGTTGATTGGTATCGCCAAGATGAGGGTCGATATTTGATGCGTTAACAATATCCAAGTAGTTATCCAGGTAGTTGTTTGCCTCGCAAATAGAATTAAGTCGCAAAGCATCAACATGCAATTGACTTTGAAGATAATCTAGTTTCAGAGTTATCCCGTGCAAGTCGCCGACGCTGTCACCTGTTTGCGATATGCGCATTGCGCAATGAATCTTTAGACTTATTAGGTTGTAAAGATTAAATTGATATTCATAACAACATACCGTCGCCATCGTAAAAAGAGGCTGGGAAAATCTCATAAAAAACTTTTCCTTGCCACCATTCAGTGGACGGATCACAACGTTGAGGTAAATGAGCAATCAATGTGGCTGAAGAACTAAAGCAGGCCAAAATTGCAAGAATAACGACGACGGTTGATATGACTCTGATGTACTTCCATGGCCACTTAACAAAAGGATAGTCAGGAAGATTAAGTTGATTGTCGCCATCAGACTCCTTTGAACATATTTCCAGATCCTTTTCTGCCTCAAAGGAGGAGAGGCAAATTTCTTCAGAACTAATTTCAGTTTTCAATTTTTGAGAACCTATAATATGGATAATGAATTAATGATGAATGATTTACAGTTAAATTGTTTTAGCGATAAGAAAACACACTTGCAAGAAATGTGCCCATGTTTAGGGGGACAGTTGGTTCCTCACACAAGGGGGTAGCAGCACCTGAATCCAGCAGTGGAGCAGTAGATGCAGCGTCTTCATCTTTGGTGTATCCTTGCCCTTGCAGCCTCAAGTTCATGGGGAAATCTTCCTTCGATAGTGGTGGTGTTGAATCATCCTCGCTTGTGATGAATACTTTTGGGATAGATAATGGTGGTGGAAAAGAGCTTTGGCTGCTAGAATTTTTCCCTTTTTTCTCCGCCTTTTTTCCAAGAAACTTTGACATTCCGAATCCTAATCTTCACGCTCCCACGACACTGGTAAAGAACAACTGGCAGCGAACGACCTAGATGATTTAAATTCAGAATGTAATTTGTTACAGCCAAGGTCGTCTATACTAGTTCAGTCTGCAGCCTTGGAAAACATTTTAAGCCTAGCTACTACGCAGACGATGATCTATGGTTTAAAATTGGGTCAGTCCCCGTTTAACTCCACTAAATAACAATATGTTGATGTATACTTGAAAATGAAAATCTTATTATGCAAATGTGCTTAATTAATCAAAATGACTTCCTAGTTAGTTACCTTCGACACGAATTGAATTGGCTTAGGGTACCATAAACAGCTGACTAGCAGACGAAACATGGAGGCCAAGACTTAAAAAATTCAATAGAACAACAAATGACCACACCAACACGGAAACGCATATTGCGTCATAACCTAAACCGTCTCGACTATAACGCAAATAAGAAATAACCAGTTAATGACGACTACTGTTGGATATGTATATCGCAATATTGTGGCGTGACACCATAAAACATTAAAAGATATGGAGCCTTTAAAACCTTAAACGACTGATGAAGTTATACCCCGTAGTAGATGGATAATAAAAGTTTATCGTCTCAAATTTATCGAATAATAATTTTCCGATGTACATTAATTCAAAAAATGCGAGTCCCGTTAAATGTATGGGCATCACCGACTCTTACTGGAAAGACCTCGGCCTCGGCTACGCATATTGACATGCAAAGAAAAGATCTGTCTAAAATATCTGGACAGGAAAGAGGAAGCTATGGAGAAAAATAGAAGCCAGGAAGTCTCAAATTGATAGAGTCCTTGGCCTAGAGATGTTATGCACAACCATGACGGAGATTTTGCGCTGGCCCTCTGGTTTGTTTTGAACCAACTCTTCCATTTTTAAAAAGAGATAATCGCTGAAATTCCAATCCACATGTGATAGCTACACATCACACGCTTCACGGGATTGAACGGGAAAAAAATAAAAAAAACCTTGATAAGCCTCACCGAGAGAGATGGAATGTCTAATTCGATTGTAAACAACAATCCGTGTGATCGTCACGTCCGGCGTTCGGTATGGCCGGGTATTTAATTACGACAATGGCGCATGTGTCTGTACAAAGGAGCCCACACAGCTTATCGGGAGTGGCGTTGGTGGCGCTAGCGTTGCAAGTCGGCACGCATCGGCACGAGTAGGGTGAAGAGCTGCGTAGGTTTGCGAGACCTTGCAGAAACTCCCAGTGTATCATGGTGGAGGTTAGAGCAGCAGCAGCAGAGACGTCACGACGAGAGAAATTGACGGGCTAGCAGGTTGGGAGGCATTCTGGGAAAAGTCGGACGACTTTTAGTGTTCGCTCAGCATTGGCCCGTCACCCGCCCTCCTCTCTCGACCCAAACAGTCGACGGCAGACGGGTAAGCATTTTTTAGTTTAATACATGTACGTGCTGTGAATTGCACTATCGTATCATTTCGCCACAGGGGCTTAGTTCATTATCTCTTTTTTGGCTGTACACTTGCTGGCGGGTTGATTTCATTTGGGGTTTTGCCATTGATTCGCCTTTAGAGCCGAGGCTAGTTTACTTATTAAGCTCTCTCCAACAATCTCACACAGGCATTCTCTCCTTGACGTCTCGCGTGCGTGGTGCAGGTTCAATTCTCTTTTTGTGGGACTGTCGCAGTTTCGCGCGTAGTTGTTGTCAGTGTTCAGCCATTTGGGCCCCTCCAGTTCATTGCACAAAATCTTCTGTTAGTAACAAAGCCAGCCAGCAGTGTGTGTGTGTGTCTTGGGCCACTGGGCCCTCATTGATTCTGTTTATTTGTCAACTGCAAATTTAGTTGTCTGCTCGGTTGTGTTTCGATTATAAGGTAAAGTACCACATTTCAATAGCCCCCCTAGAAAATTGTGTTTTTAAACTTTTGAATTATAGAAAATTTGACTTAAATAATAGAAAAATTGGGGCATTTAGGTTTTGTGTTGCCATCTCAGTTGTTCTAGAAGATAACTGTCACCGAGCCAATTTGTGTGTGTATTGCTCGACTCGCTTCTTTTCAAGTCGGCTCCAAATCAAACGTCTCTGACAAAACGAATTAGTACAAGAACAATGGAACGAGTGTTCTCTCTATCTCTCTATAGTTATTTCGGTTTGAGGGGGGGATTTCTCTGTTGTCATGTGTGCTGAGCTGCGGGTTTGTCTGGCGAAAACTAGTGCCAAAAGGTGTTCTTTTTTACCGCACCGCCTCAGCACACGAAACGGCTTGGGTTTTAGCAAACGTCCCAGAAGCGCCAGAACCGGTTTGAACCGGATCACGTTGCGTCAGAATTAGGAATCAAGGATAGAAACATGCTGCTCCGTCGTCTGTTACCGTGCATTCGATCCATACTCTCTTTGGCTGCTCAGCAGTAGAGAGAGGATACTGTTCACATGGCCCTAAGAATTTCCTGTCGATCGTGTTACAACGCCATATCTTCACACAGCCGGGCGACACCAAAAGATTATCGGCACAGTTTATTATATCAATTTCAATCATTATAATGCGCTGCATTTCATTAACATTTTCATTCTTTTTATTTTTTGGCTCGGTCGTGCTTGTGGAAACTTTGATCTACAAAAACAGGTTATATGGCGCATATATATGGTGCGTGGAACACACAATGGTGAGATGGAGAATCGCGATTTTACACTGACGGCCGGCATTCCGTCCCAGCTGCAGGAGCAGGGAGTCTCATTCAAAAGTCGTCCGTGCCTTCGCTTCAGTCTCGCCTAAGAGGTAGTAGCTAGCGCCTATCAACCAGCAGCACACCGGCCAGCAGACCGCACCGTCAAGGTCGAGAGCTCGCTGGGCAGAGAAGGGCGGACCACCACGCCATCACCACCAATCCAACAACCTGTGCTTGTCGTCATGGCGCTCGATTTTTTGGCTGGCTGCATCGGCGGTATGACACGATTCTTTCACATTTCTTTCTTGTTTGGTTTGACAATATTTTGCGTCGTTCAATCGATTTTCTTTCGTTTGGGCTATTCCTGGGAACCTGGCGGTTTAACCTAGATATAAACCCTTTTTTTTTTTAAATTATATTTGATCAGGTTTTGTCCCGTCATGTTTGTTTTTTCAATTTAGAAATAATGTTTGCATTTTCTGCGCCACGAAATTATTTGGTTGGCGAATACGTGCTGAGAAATTGAAACGAAGCCGACAGGCAGAATTTAGAAACAATGGCTATATTACTAGTTTTGGCTATGAATAGAATTATTTTTATTTTTTTTTTGCCCGAGACGTGTTTTGATTTAATAACATATTTAAATTTTTGTTTTTCTTTGTAATTGCGATCCAGGTTGCGCCGGAGTGGCCGTTGGCTACCCGTTGGACACTGTCAAGGTATTGACTGATATTATTTTTAAAACAAGCCAGTCCTGAGGGGAACCTTTTACTTATTGACATATGTTTCAATTTTTCCAATCGGTGTTGTTCATTTGGAACAGGTTCGGTTGCAAACGCAGGATGCGAGAAATCCTACCTACCGTGGAACTTTCCACTGCCTGCAGACTATCGTGCAGCAAGAGTCGGTATGAACAGCTCATGAATATAGTTTCATTTGTTGACACCTTTCCAATTTCGTCCCTGACAACAATTCCCATTGCAGTTCAATGGTCTTGTCGTAACTGCTTTTCTAATAAAAAGGAATTCTATTTTTAGTTTACTTTTTACGACGAGAAAAATCCATTAAAACATTTCCCAATTTGAGACTTTCGTTTTAAATTACAACGTCCTTTTTTAGATTTGTGTTTCATTCGAATGTGACGTCATTATTTCTAATCAATTGTCGACTGTTTTGTACAATGCAACAGGTGCGAGGCTTGTTTAAAGGGATGTCATCACCCATGGCCAGCGTGGCCGTCATCAACGCCATGATCTTTGGCGTGTACGGAAACGTCCAGCGACGGCTGAACGAGCCCGAGTCGCTCCGCTCTCACGCCCTGGCCGGCTCGGTGGCTGGACTAGTCCAGAGCTTCGTCTGCAGCCCGATGGAGCTGGTGAAAACCCGCATCCAAATCCAAGAGCAAGTCTGCACCAACGGTGTCCAGCTGTACAAGTAATGATAACACTAAAAAAAACATAAAAAAGGCCGTGAAGGTGTTTAAGGTCAAACGTGACCGCACTCACGCCCATCGATTCAATAAATCAGGGGGCCAGTGGACTGCGTCCGCCAGATCTGGAAGGCCGAAGGGATCCGGGGCATTTTCCGCGGATTAAACATCACCATCGCCAGAGAGATTCCGGCCTTTGGTCTCTACTTCGCCAGCTACGAGGCCATGACTCGGCGCAAAGATGCCACCCAGCCGCTGGGCACGTTTCACATGCTGATGGCCGGAGGAGCCGCCGGAGTCGTTTCCTGGCTCTTCACTTATCCCATCGACTTTCTCAAGTCTCGTCTGCAGGTATAACACACACATCGGCCAAGGACACAATTTGTAACAGTGAGGGACGTTGGTGAGTATAACCTATCATTTGATTGCACCAAAAAATAGGTGGACGGTCTGGCCGGCGATCGGGTCTACAAGGGAATAGGCGACTGCATCGCCAAGACGTACAGGAGCGAAGGCATTCACGGATTCTTCCGCGGGATGCCGACGACGCTGATCCGCTCCTTCCCCGTCAACGCCGTCACCTTCTCCGTCGTGACGTGGATGTTGCGCTGCTTCGATCCGTCGCCGGAGAGCAGCAGCGTCACCTACCAGGACGCCTCCACCCTGCAGAGGCCGGAATCGCTCGTCGCCCACGCCGATCACCACCACATGCTGAGCCGGATGCGAGACCAGAACGAGTGGCTGGCCGACTTCCAGTGGAAGCCGCTGGCCCCAGTGCAGCTCGTGTTGGGCGGCGGCCCGGCTTCGGTCGGCATCCGCAACTACACGATTCACTGCCGCTGCAACGACTGGTTGAACGGCGCCGTGAGTTCTCTCGTTCATTTGAGTCAAGTGCACAACATCGGCGCCGTCGGCTGGCCCACAGATCCAGCAGCAGCAGCAGCCAACTCTGCAGTGGAGAAACAGGCCGGCCTGTTGTTGGGCTGTCGCTGCGAAGAAACGGACGAAAAAGACAACACACGTCCGCCTGCTGTCCAGCACGTCGTCAGTCCACAACCAACAACTGCTGCCGATTCGTCTTACGCATCTGCAGCGGCGGCGGCCGTGGCCGTCTGTTCGGCCGTCTGCTGCCCGGCCGTCGAGGAGCTGGCCTAGTCCAGTCCAGCGTTTCCTATCAAAAAGCCACTGATCACCACAAGTTGAACTTTGTTGTTTAGTCTCTCCTAGTTGTTTTCTTCTCACGATCGACTAATTGCATTCGAGTGGGCGTGGTGTGTTTTAATTCAATCGACACATTTTTATGTTTCAGATTTTTCTTCTTTTCTCATCCAGCTCTTTTTTCTATACTTCCTATACTCTCCTTTCTATTACTACAAGACAAATTTCTATGTATAGAATGCCTCTGATTTTTGTACACCAATTTTTGATGGAAATCCCTGTTACCTTGAGCGTTATGTTGACATGCGTGTGCAATAGGAAATGATCTTATAACCAGTGCAGAGCTATAGGAAAGTAACGATTAAATAAGTGTGTCACAGGCCGAACGATTCAATTCACTTTTGGCCTTGAGTGCTGTGCTGTGTGTGCTGTGCTGATGGTGTATACGTGCAACGTGTATAACTAGTGCAAGGCACAGCGTCGCCAAACACGCGAGATTGATCCTACTATATTTCGACTCGATGACGTGCACTGTTCGGCGTACGTGGTTCGTTCTCTGACTCCTAGAGTGAATTACTGAATTCTTTTTCTATTCTCTTCTTGCCTTAATATCTTTGTGCTCTGTTATATTATCATATTATATTATGGTTTTTTTTTCTTTTTCCGGTTTTTCTCATTATGTGTTGGTTATTAATTATGCGGTCCGTTCATCAGGTGTCAATGCTCGGGCTGTGATTTTTTCTTATCTCCATACATTTACATTTCTGCCCATTCCCCGTTCGTTGTTCCCTGCTGGTTTTCATGCTGCCGTTTCCATCGATTTCTTCCAACACCACCAAAACTATCTGAAACATGTTTTTTCGCGCGAAATTCAAATGTTGTTACTTGCATTTGAATTCAGTTCCGTCTTTATATTTTAATTTTGTATATCGTTATCAACCTCACTGAATGACGACGGGTTCGAACTCTTTCATTGATTATTATTATATGAAATTCTATTTTCTCAGTTGGACTTATTATATATTGCCCTAATTCAATGTGAAATACCAGTCCCATGTAACTGACGCGGCGCACTATATTTTAGCTTCACCTAACATATATATATGATTCGTTCAGTTCGTGTGCATCTTTTTTGTTTTTGGCAAAATTTCTATGTAACGTGCCTTTTGAAATGTACGGCCATTTTATTATCTCTCCCCCACAAAAAAAAAAGAAAAAAAAAAGAAAAAAAGAAAAAAAAACGAATAAAGTCAAAAATACAAAAAAAATTAAAAATTACTCATTCAAATTCAAATTATGATTTAGAGATTTGTATTCGAAATCAGACTTCAAACGTGTACACTTGTATCATTTTTTTGTCCTTGAAATGTTTAGAAAAATGGTGAAAAAAGGATAAACATTTGATGTGTGATGGAATGAATGACGCAAGTGCTTCTGTTCTACATAATTGTGTGGGGTGGTTATACTTGTAAAGTTTGTTATTAGTTATATTAATTACATGAAGAACACCTGCTATTACAACTACATTTTTGTCATGAGGGGATGATTAAAAAGGGGGCACATTTAAAAATGGGATTGGGACACTCGTTTACATGATGCGATGCTGTACACGTGAAATGGTATATACCTGTAGAACATGTTTTGGAAAAGGGGAGAGAGAGAAAAAGGAAGTTGTGTAATATTTCAGGTGTGTTTTGGGGTTAGGGGAGGGAATTTGACTGCGGCTCTTTATTTGTCTCTTCGTTAGCCGTGCGTCGGTGTTATTTGTTTGCTCTTTTTGTTTCTTCTCAAAATACGAATACAAATATATATATTTAATGTTTTGTTATTTTTTTTTTTTTTTTGAGGGGGGTAATACGAAATTTTGGGGGAGCACAAACGTAAGGGAAGAAAGTCTTGAAATGAGGTCACACGCAATGAATTACAGTTTACACACAGGAGAACGGGACTGAAGTGCAATAGTATAAGAGAGACTTACACAAGAATCATGAAAAGCAATGTCGCAACGGCGTTAATAAGGGGATATGACTAATATTATGCAATATACTAAGACAGACTTGAGATCCTTGTGAACGTGGCGATCAGTTGGAATTGATTCTCTTTTGTTTTTATCGGACATGTCCACGCGGACTGGGAAAGTGGAAATGTCGAAAGAAGAAATTGGGGAAAAAGGGTCGATGCTGGGTGTCATGAACGCCACATATTTTATGCTAAATTTATAAGAAATCTGTTAAGCGCTTTGTATCTGATTTCCCCCCTCTCACACCTCTTTCGCAAAACACGAGAGATATTTTAATTAATTAATGACAATAATTAAATAATCGCAGGCGATCCCAGACTGAATGAAACACATGGAACTGTAACCCGAAAAAAACAAAAACAAAAAGAAAATGGCAATTTCCTACTGGAATCGGTCAAACCAACGTTGAGAATAATTGTCCGCACTCACTACACTTAATGACTAGATGGCACTCACGAAATCCGGCGGGAGCGAAAGCTATTTTGAAATAACTATCCGCGACGACAAGGGAAATCAGCAAAGTGAATATCTCGAGGTGTAACTCGTTGCAGAAATTCAAAGAAAAACCAAAATCGAATACAAGATCAAAAATAACTTAAAAGCACACTTACATATATATATTATAATGACTTGGAGGCAATGACTTGAATAATTGAAGAAAAATAGTTGAAAGACTGAACGCTTGAAGCGTAGATTATACTAGACAACCTAGCGCTTATTTCATCCATTTTGTTAAAGCTGATTTTACCAAATTTTTATAAGACAATTTGACTTTGACATCGAATAGAATCTACTGTTATCGATAAATAAATTATGTTTTTTTAATAAATAGAGATATGATATATTATATTATGTAAATAAATGATTTTGAATCAAGTTTTCTCAATATAGTTACTTATTAGCTAACGATTATCAGGGTTGGATTGCCGATTTTTGCATACTGCTAATTGCCACCGATCGGCCTGACGACTAGATTTCCCATCGGGGAAATGTAGTGGAAACATGTGAAACACTTTAACTAACTCTACCAAAAAATGACAAAGGAATGTATAGACCAATCAAAAAAGGGACTAGACTGACTGACTGACAAGTCTGATTAGATTCGACAATAAAGAACGACTAGTCCTGAAATAATGACTGGGACACACAAGTGACTAGAACACGTACTCATCCACCCATAATTAAACGAAGCTGATTCAACTTCTTATATCATATGGTAATTCAAACGGGGTCAAAATGAAAACACACAAAAAAGACTAGCGACGAAATGAGACTAGAGAGAAACCCAAAAATAAGATAAAATGACACGACTAGATTTGGAATAATTACGTGGCTCCAGCCCTTAGCTGAGGCATCTGCAAGACGTGCATCTTCTCGTCGGAATTGACGGGCGTCATGACGCCACCGACGGGCGAAATGGGCGACGGTGACGACACGTGATGGTGCATGAAACCGCCGTAAGGTGAAGTCGATGACGAAGATGATGACGACGAGGAAGAGGAAGAAGAAGAAGATGTGGGCGACGACGTGGTCGACGACGATTTGTTGGAGTGGCTGAAATCTTGTACAACTCCGCCGGAACCGAAATTGTAGTTGGGCATCAAGAGCGACGAGCCGGAGAAAACCGCTGGATGGAAAGCGGATCGAACTGCTGCCGGGACGAAACCGGCCGACGGACCCAGATGTGTCGAGTTATTGGCAGCCACTGCCGGCCATGGTGGCGAGGGCTTTTCCTGGTTGTTGTTGTTGGTCATTCCGGCGGCGGCGGCGACGCCACCGGCGGACGCCATGGCCGATTTATTGGCGCCCTTGGCCGACAGGGAATTGGCCGGCCTGGGCTTGTGCCAGCGCCGATGGGATGCCAAATTGGCCGGGCAGTTGAAGACTTTGTCGCATTCCGGGCAGCGGTACTCGACGTGAACGATGCGCGGGCAGCGATGCTGGGCCAAGCCGAAGGCGTCGTCAAAGACAACTCGGCACAGCCGGCAGAGGTAGTCGCCGATGCGGTTGTCGATTTTGGCCAGCTCGGCCCGCGCCTCCTCGGTCACCTCGACAATGTTGAAGGCGGGATCGATGTCGCCGGGACGGACCACTAGGCCGTCTTCTCCCGGAACCATGGCCGGCATGTCGGCGGCGTCTCGGATGATGGTGCCCGAAACGGGCGAGATGAGCTCGTCGTCAAACGTCAACCGACGGACGGCTTTGCTGGACTTTTTACTGGCGCTGCCCGTCAGTCCTTTGGCCTTTTTGGCGCTGGCCGAATAGGAAGATGGTCCGTCTTCGACGCCATTCGTCGCTCCGGCGGTGGAAGGTGCCGATCGTTTTTTAGCTGCGGAGGAATTGCCGACGGAACGGACCGATTTGGACTGGCTGGGCAGTGCCGATGGATGGAAGACATCAGGCCGGCCATGTTGAGGTGATAATAGGAGCGAGTCCGTGCTGGCTGTCGTCGTTCCAGCTGCCGATTTCAAACTGAGATCCAGCAGCAATCCGTTCTCGTTTGATTGCTGCTGTTGTTTGGGTTGTTGCTGCTGCTGGCGGTGGTAGAGGACGGGCGACGGTGGCTGCCAGGTAGCCGACGCCGTCTGCTGTTGTTGACCGACGGCCTGTTCCAGCTGCTCCGACTGCGGCTTGGGAGTGAGCATGAGCGGGCTGACAGGTGAAGGGCACTGAGTGATGATACTGGGCACGAGCAGAGAGGCCAAGTGCGGGTACAGATGCGAGGGGTGATGAAGGGCCAGGTGGTGGTGGTGGTGGTGCCCTGACGGCTGCTGGTTGTGACCGCCAGGTGGCGCTGATGGCACTCCTGTCGACGCCTGATGATGCAACGACGCCGCTGGCTGGTGACTGGGCTGTTGCTGCTGCTGATGAAGATGATGCAGGCTGGCCAGAGGTAAGTACAACGGATGGTGGTGGTGATGGGGTTCGAGATTTTCACCTGGAGCGACGGCCACGGCGGCAGCGGCGGCCACGGCGGCGGCGTTGAGCGTCGTCATGAGCGCCGAGCGCTGCTGGTACCAGCGGAGTGCCGCCTCCAAGCAAAGGGCGGAAGACCTGGTTGCATTGGCAGGAGCCGCTTCTTCCGGTCGACTACTACCGCCGGCAGCAGCAGCACCTCCGGAAGTAGGTGAACCACCGGAAATGGCCGCATCAGGTGTCGGAAAAAGAAGCGACGAAGGAGAAGAATCCCCACAGTAGAAGGGTCCGCGACCTTTGCCAACCTTTGCCGATGGTTGCGTCAGACTAGTCACAGTCGGCAAGTCCTGCAGCAGTGGCAGCGCATCCGCCGCTTTCACGCCGGAAGCCGGAGGAGAAGGCGACGTCTCGGGTAGGGCTGGACGCCACACCTTGGCGCTCATCAGTCGACCCTGGCGTCGGAGTTGTTCCTTATCTCTGCCGGACGCTGGATGCTGGATGGGGAGAGCGGCCGGCATCAGAGACGGAGGAGGACCGGTGACCTCAACGGCCAGGTACGTCGAGCGACGGCTGGATGTCAAATCCAGCGGATCTTGTTCGCTCTCTTCCGGCGTGTCTTCGCTTTCCTCTTCGTCCAGCTGGTGGTGGCCGGCGTACTGGCCGGAATCGACATTCTCACCACCACCGCCGACCACCGAAAACAATTCGTCGTGACGTTTGACTAGAAATCCTCGCGGCATTTCTTTCGGAATTTTTGTTTTTGTTTTTCCGGTTGACCCGCCAAAATTCAAATGACTAGAATTTCCCGCAAAGCTTCGATTTTGACTAGATGAATCGAATTTCGCGTTGGTGACTAGGATGTGACTAGGATTTTCAAGACGGGCACAATCAAAATGACTAGGAAAACATGGGACTAGTAAAGAATAAGACGATGACTGGTGGTGATGTTGACTAGATATCGGCGATTGACGACAGGTGAGACTAGTTTTCAATTGATGATGACTTAGAAGTGGTGATTTAAAGTTGACTAGAGTTGATATAGATGACTAGACTAGACGAGAGATACGACAGACAGATAGACACTGCCAAATGTTTCAGACTAGAATTTGCAGTTGTTGACTTGATGGTCGACACACACACCAAACAGAAACCTAATCACGAAAACAAAACGTCATAAATATGCGTGTTGCGCATTAAATGATGATAATAAATGAGAGACTTACATATTTGGAATTCACATTTTAGGTCCGAGGCAATGGCGCCCGGGGATGAATGGCCAAAACACTTTTCCCCTTCCTTTTGATTTGATTTGATTAAATTAAGGTCGTTTCGAATTGGATGGAAGAGACGAAGGATCGCCAGAGCGCGCACGACGAGATCTGAGAGCCGACTGACTGACGTCCAAGAGTTGGCTGGCCTTTTTGAGCTGGACGACGGGCATCCCATCAGAGTGCCGCGATGTCAAGGTGTGCTGTGTTTCCCCTCCTCCTCTTTTTTTTTTTTTGATTAACCCCCCCTACCACCTCTACCACCCTGGGGCGAAATGCTCCTGCGGGTGCAGCCGGAGAGAGTCTGTCAAGGGCGGGGCGATAGAGACGCCCTTTGGATCCCACCTTTTGTTGGGCGACGTCGTTCCTACTCTGTAACCTCCCCACCCCCCAATGCTTACGCCACCCACCACCCACCGACTCCCTTCGCCTGTCGGTCGCCACACGGAGAGAGCGTCTCTATACGCGTGCACATGTCAGCATTTGGACTGTCCTGATTGGCGCCGCTCCGCCATCCAATCGAAAAGTAGGGATGTCGACGCTTGCAGCCGCTCGTACACCCCCACCATTTTCACCGGCGTCGGGCGGTTGCAGAGCCTCTCCCGCACCTAGCAACCGACGCCAGATAACCAACAGAGGAGGAAAAATATAAGCATCAGCTGATCACTCGAGACATTTTCTTGTATACGACGACGGAATAACTCGACACTCGTTCAATTCCTCCACTGATATTCATCGATTATTTAAAAAATAAAACGATTGATAATTTCCGCATTAAAATTCAAATTGAATTTTTGTTTTTGTAAAAAGCGATTACAGCGCCCGATGATGTTAATAATCAAAAAGGAAAATTGAACCAGAAAAGAGGGGGGGAAATGTGTGTGGGCTGTTGCTGACTCATTCTCCCCCCACCCGCCGACGTTCAACACAAAAAACGAAAGATAATAGTGCGACACGAGCCACACACACACACACGATAAGGGAGTGTGGACGAAAGCAAATATATATAAGCAGGGGAGGTGAATCAAAAAAGAAGCGAGGATTCAACTACGCCCCCCCCCCCTTCTCTCTCTCTATATTTTTTTTGTGGGATAAACTTAAAATATTCCCCCCCCCCCCCACCGACGCCACCGACGCTCATACCGACAGCCTGGCAACATGGCGTTACAGCGCTCGTTTTTTTTCTCTTCCATTCTCTTATCCATGTGGAAATACAAGACACACATTGTGTCTGTGGATGTCGACTGTATGTGCAGAAGAAGAGCAGATGTGAAGTCTGTCATGTGGGGGGACGTCGAGGGGTTCCCCCCCTCTCTCTCCCTCCTTTTTGTGTGTGTCGTTGTTTGGGTGATCGCGTGCCCTCATCCTCCCGTTCAGAGAGGGGGGGGACTGAAGAATAAAGAGGGGGGGATAGAGGGTTGATGGCGAGTGCCATGACAAAAGCCGCACAACAATCCACCCCTCTATACTGCTGGATGGATGGATGGAAGGCCCTATAGACAGGCTTATATATCCGGACCGCATCGGAACACCGTTCAGATGTTCACGGCAGCACATTCACTCTCTTTTCATTCCACTGCTCTTATAAAAACGTCAAAAAGGAGAAAAAAGCCATGCAGCAGCCAGCAACCCTCCCTCGTCCATTCTATTCGGCCTCTAATAAACAGCGCACTGGGCATATACACACGTTAATGGCGAAGTACTGGATACACTATATTCACTTGTAAAAAAGAGGAAAAAGTTGAAGAGGACTTTTGAATGAACGAGTGCTACGGTATGATACTATATGTAGCTTGAAAATGTATGTATGCATATGGTCGTGTCGACAACAGCTGCTCCTATTTGACGAAATAACAACACACATTCGCCGGCGGCGGTTATTTCATTTTTCCACATCCCAAAATAGAGTTTCAGTAAAAATCTATTCTCTCCTAATCATGTACTCTTAATTGATTACTCAATTGGATGATTTGACGAAGGGTTTCTATTAAATTATTTTGAATTTAGGAGTTGGACTAAATTAGGAGCTATAATATGAGTGGCGTCTGGAGGCGTATTAAACAGCCCCCTTGGAAGAAAACCCCCCCATCCCAAGACTCTACGGGGTGGACGGGAGAAACTTGAAAGGAAAGCGCCTCCCCTTTGCAGGAGCTCTCAAGGCGTTCGGGCTCCTGTCTCCGCCAATAGGCGACAGGAGGGGGCTTCTGTGTGTGATGCTACGCGACGCTATATCCTTCGGCATCCCGCCCGTCTTGCCTCAACCTTCTTTTTTCCTTGGAAAACTCAATTCCGTCGAGTTGCGTCGTCATCCAATCGGCGAACGCGGCGGCGCGGCTCCCAAGGAGCTGTGGAAATCTTTAGGCGAATTCCGACGCAGGGTATTGGTCAGGAGCCTCTCTGATTCCATCATCATTCCGTTATTAAGTTCCTTTCGTCTGTCTAGAAATAGCTGGATTGGCTGCTGGATGATACAACAGCGTCTCCTTGGCCAAGGCGTCGCGGCATCTTGAGAGTTGCACCAGCGAATCCCGCCAAGGAGCCTTGGATCAATTCTAACGTTGTGGATCATTTCCATTGGTTCAACTCAGTTCAACCGTTTGAATTTCAGATTTAATGAAGGGGCTGCTGAATTATCCGTTGGTGTGCTAATAATAGAGGCTTAAACCAATATTTGATTGTCGTCGGTTGTTAGGGAAACGAGCAGAATGCCGTTGGTCGGTCCGCAACGGTTTTCCACCCACCACCATCAACATCCATCGCAATAACAAAAGAAATAAACGGAAATAAAGCCCAGCCAGCATCAAAATGATCGTTGGGGCAGAAGCATCAGCATCCCTTATATTATCTTCTACATGTGTTGTGGGGGAGTAGTTTATTTTTGTTCGTATATGGGAGAGCGGGCGCGTGCAACAGTAGAGCTAATGCTTTGGCTGGTTATGATAATGGCCTGCTGCCAGCCGCATCTGCAAGCTGCATCCTCCCGTCTGATGGAATGACCGTTGCGGCAAGGTGCGAGCTCATTCGTCCAACGGAATCTGTGAGCGCCGAATATCCAAACCAACTGCGCCCGATCTGCCGTGAACAACAAACTCTACACGCATCTATATAGGTGGGTGGTGGGTGGGTGGGTGGGGGGATCAACAGCAGCAGCAGTCAGCATCAACGAGATAAATGATGGCAACAGCTGTCGTCCTCCTCAACAGCATCACTTGCGCATAGACGACTGGGTGGTTGGTGGGGGAATCAACAGGAGGGGTGGGCAGCGTGACTGTTATCCACCCTCTGGCGCCCCCTCCACCCCCGATTACAGACGTCCCTTTCCATCTCTCAATTCTCCTTCGTTATTTCTCTCTAGCTATAAAAAAACAAACAAAACAAATGACAAATCTAAAGGAATAATGCATAAATATGTCTAAGGCGACATACGCCAAAAGTCATTCCCCCCCAGCGATGGCTTATTGTATTCTTTTTTATGTATAAACTTCGTCATCTGCTTTTTTCCATCGGATTGTACATGGCGCACGAGCGCAGGATATAGAAGGTGGCGGAGGATTTATATTCATGGATTTCATGCCATATGTGCGCATTTGACTGGGGAGTCTCAGCTATACAAATGGCTGTCTCTCCTTATTTTTGGGGGTGGTTGTTGTTGTTGTTGTTGTTAACCTCCTGGCGAATCGCGACCGCTGTGCTGG
This sequence comes from Daphnia pulicaria, assembly GCF_021234035.1. Classification (NCBI taxonomy): domain Eukaryota; kingdom Metazoa; phylum Arthropoda; class Branchiopoda; order Diplostraca; family Daphniidae; genus Daphnia; species Daphnia pulicaria. The sequence continues at coordinate 8,514,281 of NC_060915.1, forward strand.
CATGCGCACGTACTACTTCCCGAAACCTGTCGGAAAAGTGCAGCTGCTCTTCTACCAAGCAGCAGTCTCAGCGTATTATTAAAATATGCTGGTACAGAAAAACGAAACAAGCTGCTACTGCTGCTGGTGCACAGCACACATCAGCTGATTAGGAAGCTCTCCAAATGTTCATGCCGATGCTCCTGCATGTCGCCTATATTAACGGCTTCGACCCTCATTTTCATCGGTGACGTGTATTAGCCACCCAACCAAAAAATGGTGAGCTATTAATGTCAAAGACCTCAAACGGTTGCACTTGAAAAGCTAACATGCATCGATATATATAGGGGCATATTTATAGAAACCCGAAAGGTGGTGATATTCTTGTTATCTGACGGCATTTCATCCCGTTTGGGTTTTGAAAATGATGTAAGCACAGCTGCTAGTGTTGCATATAGTTAGTGGTATCAGGAACAATCTGCTCCATTTTTTGGTTTAAATGATGGAAGAAGGTTTCATTATCATACAAATATATAAGTTGGGTTTTGTTGAGCTTTTATTTGATAGTATTATGACATGTAGAAGAAGAAATAGATGTAGACCAGAATTCCATCACTGGCTGGGAATAGAAGTTGGCTGTCGATTCACTTCAATCTATATAACAATGAGAACAACGGCCACCGAGACCATCAAGTTGATCATTAACTGTTGTGGTATATAACGATGATGCTGCTGGTTCTCTCTCGAGAGAAGAGGCTATCTAAAAATGTGATAGATATCCTCAATTGCTCTAGAGTTATCGTCAAGATCAAACGGCCATCATTCACCACATGCAGACCTCCATAAAAGACAGAAATTGAAAGGCAGCACAGCGTTACTATCCAGGATATGGATAGTCCCCCACATATAGGCGCTAACGTATTAAACAGTCTTATCAGATAAAATTGTTGCTGCTGCTGTGTATCAAGTGAACTGTGCCATAGTCGCTTTTCGACTGCTATGGCGGGATATACTCCACCCTTGAGCCGGCAGCAGTGCAATGTTCGTTATAGACTGTTGCAACAGCAACAATATATAATATCATATCATAGTAAGAGACCTCTACAATAGGCACGAAATAACCCGCATCGTCGTACATCGACTATTATAGATTCTGCCCAGACGAGCAGCAGCCCCGCATCGATGGTACCGCCGTTCGTCTATAGCTATACACAACAGGCGTCGCCTGTATTATAAGCAATTATCTCAGAGAGTCGTGTATTTATTGCATCCGCATATAGTAGTAGTAGACTGTATAATCCTCGATCGGAAAAGATTGGAAGGCTTGCTTCCATTTCAGTTCAAACGAGATCGGTTCGTGATAAAAATGCTAAAAATGTATGAAATATAGATTGTTATAGTTGTTTGGCATAAATTGACGTCAGAATAATCACAGGAGTTTGTTCCACGACTGTTATGAACAACATTCCCGGCCTACCCATCTGCCTTTGCCGTTATATGTAAGGATTGTAAACTCAACCGCTCATAATCCTTTAAGATGCTAAAACCGCTTTCAACTTGAAGAGTATTGATAGTTATACAATGTCTTACTATGGATTCATTTCACACCATCAGAGTTAAAACAAAACTGAGACAGAAGTTAAACTGAGGGGAGGGAAACACGTGTGGTGGATGGTACGTACACCACAGCAGGTACACACAGTCATTCGATCAATACATACACACACACACTCTACGTAGCGCATGTAATAAAAATCACGGAAATCCTAGAAAAGAAAAAGAGAAATTCTAGAAAATATGAGAGGAAAAACACGACAAGAAAATGCCGAACCGAAAAAATTCGAGCAGCCATCAAAAGTATTCGGAAATACATAACAAAAAAGGGGAAGTAGAAACGGGGGATTAGATAAGCAAACGGTGTCAGCAGAGTACATATGGAGAGGGGGGTGCTGATGGTAATATGCTCGTGCCGGATTCCAGTGCACCTGGTTATTTTATATATATTATTCAGGTTTGAGAGAGAGGGTCGGTTTGCTGCTGGTAACCCACACGTCATTTCACTTCCGAAATCCTACACAAACCGGAGACAACCTTCTCTCTCGTCTCCTTTTCCCCCGCTCTTAAGCAGTTGATTCCCCCCCCCCCCTTCCATTTAGCTCCCCCCTTGCAGCACCTTGAGGCCACTCAATGATGATGGCGTAATATTAAACAAAAAAAAATTAGCTATTAACTATTGTACGATAGTTATACAAGAATAAAACTACATTAATTAATTATCGACATGTGTCAACCCAATTAGAGTTATATAGGCCCATGGGCATAATAGTAATAATGTTATGTCATGTGTACAAGTAATGTTCTATTAGCCTAGGCTTTACAATGAATAACCATTTCTTTCAGAAAGTATATTGCAAAGGTGATTTCTGGAAAAACATGCGGAAACATGTGGTTGCACGTGAATGGTAATGAACAAGGTATTCGTTGTTGTTGTGTGTGAGAGCTGTGATAGCGGATATACAATACTTCCCCGTATTGCATACAGTTCTTTTCAGGCTACTTGATGTACACAGGATAGCTGAGGTCGGCGCACCTCAAGTTATTATCATACGGGTTCCTTCCGCAATGGGAAACGGAAACAAATATTATTATACACGTTTGTTTTCGCTCCTTCTTTTTTTACTTCCTTTCTTTTTTGTTCCCAGTAGAACATCACAATTTTTAAAATAACTAGGCCTAAACAATTGTTTAAGGGTAAGATGATGTTGAGTGACGGGACCGGAACTATAAACTTATACCTTACATTGTCTGTGATTTCCGCTATTTCACGAAATGTGTAAATTGGAAAGAGCCCGGGTCTTATGTGATAGAACGCGGATCATTGTTTCTGAGAATAATATTCGAATTTTGTATTGGAGGAAAAATGTAAAGATTTACAGCTATAAAAACTAATTCACTATTATTTAATGTTATATTTAGATTGTACGGCTGTTCATTCGTGAAATTTTAATTAAGCCACTCCGCATCGCTGTTTGACAGTCACCATGAGCAAATAGCTTTTTCTTGTTTACTCGTTATAAACGTATGTGTTTCTGCAATAAATGGAAATATTTTCATAGATTTCCAGGAACTTTTCCTCGATCCAGCCTTTCTCTACACTTATACTTTTTTCATGCCCGCTCGCTTGTTGCCCTGTCAAATCTGATGGGAGAAATAAAGACGTGTTATTCCTGCATATCAACCAAGTTTTTAACAGCAATTCTTGAGTGACGTACTATACGGTGTCTAACATTCTGTGCATGCAAAAGCTGAGCTATATATCGCGCGACTGCATCCGAGCCCTGACTTGTCAACCGTGTTACGCCCTGCACGACATGATCATTAGACATATCCTACGCGCGATGAAACATGCAGAACGATACACACCATATAGCCTATATCCTATATGCAGCACACAATATAGATATTGCCATTCTGCTCATAACGCCAGCACAAGTTTCACTGGGGGGGTGAAGAAGTTTCTCTCTGCTGGATGATCCTGGACAGCATCGGGGCTCATGTAGCTGTTGCTGGACATTGTGTGTCAAGGGGGGGGGGGGAGGAGTGACGGGAATTACGTTCGAGAAATAGATGGTCGAATCATTAGCAAACTCTTATCGACGATGCGTCACGCCGTCGCCCAGGTAACTCTATACCCCATCGGTGCCAGTGGGCGCCGCCCGGCACAGATGCTGACGCGTACGGCCACCACCACCATCACCACGATGATGGGGCGCCCAACTGATGGCAGATGATCTCAATTGTCGTATATCTTCCAACAGCAGCACTCGGCTGTGTGTACCTTGGCTTCATCGACGTCTCGTTTTACTTTGGTGCGCCATTGTTATGGATGGAGTGAGCGAGAGAGAGAGAGAGAGAAAAAAGATGATGAGCCAACATACTTGGCAGATCATTTTACTTTTTGGTTCTGACGGCGGCTTTTCACATCCTCCGATGTCAGCCCATCAGCACCTCATCATCGCCAGAGTAATTGTTATGGCCGCCTTTTACACAACATCACGGCCGCGCACGGAGCCTATTATAGCATTATTATGGGCCGTAATCACCTGACATTGTTTGCCGCACTCTTTGACGTCCTCATCTTATTGTGCCATGTTGTATTAGTGGGAAGAAAAATCACTAGACCAATCATGCGTGTGTGTGTTTGGTAGAAATGTCTTCGTTTGGAATCAAAGACAATAAAAGACAAAAAGCTTGTACGGTCGAACAATGGCAATGCCGGTGCTAATGAAGCTGATCAGTTAGTCTGTGTACGTGTATCGAGATTCTAGACTTTTGTGTAAATATTCCATGGCTGGCGACAGTATAATTTAAAATTGGTGGATGATAAGCAGGCGTCTATTAGTATTTCAGTGTACGACGCAATGTAAAACGACGTAGTAGTAGACGGGTGCAAGATTACGCCAGTAGACCGTTGGAAAATGTAGCATCTGTTTGCCCACCTGACGTCCAAAAGGCTCATTCATCACGATGTCAAAACCTTATCCATGGGCAACCTTTACTTTTTTTTAAAAAAGCACCTATATTCAAATAGATGCGCAGGCTGGGCCTTATCTCTCTATTTCGTCATGATCAAGGAGACCACTGAATTATCACGCGTCTGTATTATATGAACCATTTTTCACAGTTGCTATCCAGGGCAGCCCTCTTTTAATCCAGGTTTGGCTACATAGACCGCAGACTTGACGTACCACAGTGAGGAATAGAAGTTTGTTTAATGATGTACATTCTTTTGATCTTGTTGTCGGATGTTGGATTGCTGATTTCTATGTAGAACGAGAGAAACGTGATTAATCGTCAACAATGACTTCACGTGCCCGCCATGTAATAAACTGTAAAAGAGTTGAAGTGAAAATCCGAACTTAATTGTAATAGAAATTATGCGGTTGACGGCACATTTCCCTCTTGAAGTGACAAATATAAATGTCTAGGTTGATTGGTGACCAAATGGTGACTCGTAAGTCTTTCTATGGTGACACTTGACAAGGTGCAACACGTCGTTTTCTTATATTCCCCTATCCCTCCTTATCTCTTATTTTTACTATATATAGTGATGATGGTCAACCACAGACGACCGACTTTTCCTATATAGACCGGTCAAAAGATATATCTGGTGGACGCGGACTGTACCGCACAAATGGTATAGGCTGGCAGGCTCTGAAATCTTTTTTTCCTTTTCCCCCGTTGATCTTTTATTCGCCGCCTAATGAGGCCCTTTTTCGAGTGGCAGTCCAAGCCCGAATGAGGGTCTGCTGCTGTGGCGCACCATTTTTCTCTCTCTCTCTAGCGGCTTGAGAGAGCGAAAAAACCTTAGCCAATTAGACTCCAGGAAAAGCCTGGACGGCCCATCACCTCGCGCGGATGATGAGCATCACGCAGTTTTGACATACAAAATTGCTCGGTATATAGACGTCTGGTTGATGTAATGAGGACCTTTTTTCGTTCCCATAGCCTCTCCCATGTGCTGCCAGGCGCGTTTCCGACCACATCACTACCAGCATCATCAACGCTCTTCTATAATGGCGATCGTTTTGGCATTGGTGAACGCATCAGAGTGGATGAGCAAAGGGGGGAGTGATTTAAGCTACTTTATGATTTCTATTTCGGCTACTTTTCTTTTGGGTTGTCGCCTTATTCAGCGTTCGACGCATAACTTTTATTGCAAGAATGTGCACTGAAGCGTGAACGGTCAATGTGTCATCACACAAGTGGGTATATGCGCTGTCCGTTATTCCAGTTCCAGCAAGGCAACGGAACGCAATAGCAGCGAGGTCATTATCCATTTGTTTCTTATATAACCTATCAAACAATTGACACAATAAGAAAACGCAATGACAGCTATTAGCCGAGATTGAATTGCAGAAGAGTATTTTTCCAATAAATCGACACCCAACCAAGACCAAAGTGGCTTTTGTATACCTAGCTTACACAAGTTCATTTACTTACAGAATAACTATATTGGAGGATAGCAATAGCCCGAAACATACCCGAGAACAGCATATGTGAGCCTGGCTGCCTAGGGGATACATTGGCATACCGCATACCATTAGCAATCCGAGTCTGCCCGTGTGCGCTAATGATGTTCCAGCACGCCAGGGAACCACAGAATGTGTAACCTATATGCTAAGTCCTATGCTATAACACACTAGTAAATGTCACAGTGCCGCGTATAAATAAATTCTATTTATACAGACCTTCCGGATCTATACGCTAATTTATACTAAGAATAACTTAAATTTGCTTTCACGGAAAAGTGTAGATAAGGTGTGCAGCAGATGTTGAAAGTTTGTGCGTCTGACCTTTCATAATTTCAATATCAAACTGAACTCTCTCAATACTACTCATTCGAGTAATTTTTTAATTAGGCCTAGTTGATGTAACGAATTTGAGGCCCACATTTCGTTTTATATGCCCTTATTTAATAACCGACAATACCCTGCTGTATGTTTATACAATAAGGAAGGATGATGGGGAGGTAGTAGATTCCGAATGAATTGAACTTGTTCGGATAAGAGAGATTATACAGTTTTCCTTCAATCTCTCAAAGAGAGATATCAAAGAGTTTCGAATCACGAAGGCATCAGCAAATCCTCGGAAATCTCTGTCCGCATTTGAAAAAGAAACCTTTCACGAGCACAAGTTTAACTGGTAGGTACATCCCTTGGCTATAAAATAAGAGTCCACCACAATATGAATAACCTAATCAAGTCTTTCTTTTGTCATCACACACGATAAGCTGCTATTGCTTTCCAATCAAATGCAATGCATTGTGTACATTTATGGCAATAAGGTCTTTCAAGGCAACTGGTGGAGACCGTTGGTTTTTCAGACTCCACAACCTTTGCATCATGGCTCCTATTGGTTCCTATCTGACGATCGATTGAAATGACAATAGATGGATCGCGTCTTTAAACCTTTGACGTCGACGTCGACGTGCGTTGACTTATATGCGTGGCCACGTAAGAGTCCAGACTATTCCTGTTTGTATTAGTAGACTATACATAAGCGGGGGAAAATAAAAAGGAAAAACCAATTACGCACAATCCTGTGTTGAATGCCACAATTGCTTCAGCTTCTCTTTCTTTTGATGCTCGGCTGCAATATTAAGTTCAGGCTCTCTGTTTAGGCCTGAACGCCGCGAATTTGAATAGGCCTACAGCATGCATCCCCCTTCCCGGCGTAGTACATAATAGCGCCATGTAATCATGAAGAATTGGTACAGAGGCGGATCTAATCGGGATTAAGTTGATGGCGCACGTGTCAAGGGTACACATGCTGGAGCACTACGCACGACAAACTCATCCGTGCAGTTATTAAAATATTCCAATAACGTAACAACTACTTTTTGCGATTCATACGTCATAAGGTGTAGTAAAACTAAGGTCAAAATGTTTTTGTTTTCAAATTTGCGCGGTGACCACCCTGCCTCCTATTTTTCTCACCCATCCCTCTGTACCTTCTCAGCCGCCATCATGGATTTCCATCCCGCAGAAAGAACCTTGGGGATGGGAGAGAAATTAGGTTTTTTCGTTCTCTACCTTTTCACGAAAAAGGTGTATCAAACCTAATTTGCATATTTTGGTACAGTTCCTGTACAAAACATAATCGTTGTAGGAAAACAAATCTGGGCTTCATACCTTTTTAAAATTATTTTTACATGTTAATTGCGTTTTTTCATTATTTGATTTTCTCTCATTATTTTTTGCTTGAAACACATGTTGTCTATTTTCAAATTGTCAGGATCGTTTTGGCTTAATTAGAAAACTTCGATGATAAAGAATACGCAGAAGTCAATCAAGTCATGATCCACGAAAAGAGAATTCTAGGAAAGGTGAATTTTCAGGGTTTTTTTAAAAACTATAACTCTCCTTAATATCACCTTGATATACTTCCGTACATTTCTGCTAGGCAATAGGAACATGCGTACGCTGGGCGACAAAGCACACTGCGTAAAAAAAGTACGGTAGTTGTACCAGTAAAAGATCTATACAGAGAATAGAAGACCTGTATGTAGTTGTGTGCTATACTCATGTAACCCGCCTGTATGTATGTGACCGATGACTATAAGTTTGAGTGATCTGGTCTCATCCGTGGGTCTATAGGGGCCTCAGAGGACGCATGCAACGAAGCGAGAATCCAGTGGAGCCGAATGTTACTAGGCGAAATCCAGTGCTACGTTATGCGAGCGGCCCGTGTCTAGCTCTCTCGTCGATGTATAACGAGCATTCGACCATTTTTAATCTTTTCAATCGCCTACATTATATTCAGAGGTAGGACGATGTCAAACAGACACTAGTATATAACATGGAGCCCATAGTGACCAATGGAACTATGCAATGCAGCTTAAACTCAAACTGATTTCAAGGTAAAAACGGCCCAATTTCAAATCGTACTACAAAAATTGGGTTTCATTCCGCGGTAATAATTCCTCATAAATGCTTAATGATTTGTGCTCAACAGTTTTTAAAAGCCACTGAGTATTTCTGTCACATTTCGGTTCATCAATCACGAGTGGTAATGTACTAATGTATATGTGTGAGCCTGCGGGCTATAACCCGATGAACTGGTTCTATTCGTCGACGTGATTTTTTCACGATGACATGTTTCCCAGCATGTTTTTTTTTTTCATTCTGCCTGGTGGCACTGATGAAGAAGCCAATCTACCATGTGGAGATAACTGGGGGCTGACAATCGTTCCCTAGCACCGGCCGCGGCGGCGTGGGCAAATCGAGACGCTCGGATTTGATGAGCTGAACTGATGATCAAGTCATCAGTTCACAGGCAGCGCATCATCACGCTCCATGAAACTGCCTGAGGCTGGTGATGGGATATGCCGCACGCGGTAAGTTTATTACTCGCGCCCAGCCAGCCGAAAAAGAAGATGAGAACGCACGGCAGCAGCAGAGGAGATCAACCCAATCAAAAGAAAACTCTAAAAGACCCTGAACAGGAAAAAGATGAGACCGGCAGAGCAAAATATTCCCGGCGCGTGTACATGTGTTTGCTGCTCCAGCACACACAAAGGATCGCCAGCGAATCAAATGCAGCAGCAGCATAGCAAATAGTTGCTGGCTCCTACCTTGTTTTCTATATACCTACAATCCTCTCTTTTAAGTTTCTGTTAGACTTTCTTTCTATTTCCCCCCCAGCATCTCTTGCATGTGTACGAGGAATCGGGGGGTGGGGTGTGTGGATGCGACAAGAGAACATTTTCAATTAGGGACATTCCGATTCGGCGGCTGGCTCTCACCAGGGTTCAACCAACCAATTACACAGCGCACATACATGTATATATGAAGCTAGCTCCTCCGCCGTCGTGTGTATTATATACCTGTCGTCAAACGACATAGCCCGTCCCGCATGCCGAATAAATAACACGCAACAAGTCAATATGTATAGCGTGCGCGCAGCGCCCCAGATGGAGAGCAGCAGCACATGCACCAGTAAGCCACGCCAACTATGACGGGTATTCAGTATTGACTATTGAGTGCATTTCAGTTATAAACAAGTGTGTTGCTATTGAAAGCGGCAGCCGACAATTCCTTTTTTCTTAGGTCGCGTTGTCGACTCTCAAATATCGACGTTAAATCTAATGTCAGTCAATAATATACTTGCAGATTTTAATTGACGTTTGATGAATTACCGAGATATTCATGCACCGGCTTTTTAGGAAATATCATTTCAATTTATTATAAAACACTTTTTAGACCGGTACATATATCGGTGTGTGTGTCGACTGCCGTGCTTTATGAATTGATAAGTTTTTTATAGGCGCAATCCAGAATCATGTAAGCTTATTTATGTACGATCAACTTCGTTGTATTGTTGTACGTGCAGACTTTCGGACCGCACCGACGACGCCACTTTCCGATGCAGAAATAAAGACCTTGGTTTTCTTTCCATTCCATTTACGAGGCCTACATACACACATCCAGAGAGTGGCTTATTGATTATTCATGTTTGACGATGAAAGATTGAATAATCTACCCTCGTTATACCCTCGACTCTGTGCTGTGCCGACTCAATCCCCCCTAGCAGAGTGGAAAAGAAAGGGATTTGTCCGCAACATTGCTGCCGCTTTGCTTGCTGCTTTTCTTTATTCCTTAATATACATCGGATGTCGTCTTTTTTCTATGCATATTTAAACTCAGCAGCACAGGATAGATCTGTAAAACGCTGAAGCTTGAGCGGAGATAGCCGCCGCGGTCCCAGTGCATAGCGTCTGGGGAGTGAGTGGGGCTTCATATAGGCAACAGGCAGTTCGACAGCACCTACACGACGACGCTGACCCTGCATGATGATGTCGGGATTCGTTGGATCGACGGGGACTCAGTTTCTCTCTGTGTGTCTATAATGCAGCAGCAGCAGAGAGATCCTAGAAGGATATATATACAGCGGAGCTTGAGCCCACCTCCCTAAGGAGTCAATATAGATACAAGTACAAAGGCGGAATAGCACACCACCCACATGGGCACAAACATTCATGATCCAACTTTCATCCAAGTCCATCGTGCTGTGGCCGACACACTGGAAACTCGCCAGTGCTCCGGCAAGTCCAGCAACAGCTTTATACAGTCACGCCGATGCATTTGAATGCTCAGGTACTATATAATCAAATCACAATTTGTAAAATATGCAAAATGGATATAACAGCAAAAAAATTCAGATTTTGAGAACATACGTAAGCACACATGTCGTCGTCGAGGACAATACGCATATATACATTTAACTCCTATTTTTAAAAATGTGGGCGGACAACGCATGTGCACGTATATGCACGTACGCGCACGGTACATATGCTACAGTTTATATGATTCGGCGATATAGTAGAGAGAAGCTGTAGACTATACAAGATACTGCGATTAGAAGCTGGTTGACTGCCTGTTGCCAAAGGACGGGCAACAGAGCTCACTTTGGCTGCTGTGCTGAGCTTCTCTTTTTATAGACGATAAAAAGGGGAGAAAAAAAATGAATAATTGTATGACAGCTAGCTAGCTCGTTAAAAACATATAAACGAGATAAAATGAAGAAAAATAAACAGTTGAATGGATCATATACAGGAATAACCAGCCAACAAACATTCTCACAAATAACATGTGATTTCTTCACTCTTGTTTGCCAGTATAGTTGCTATTTGGAGAGAGTTTTTAAAAGACAAAGAGAATTTTTAAACTGTTTTATTTACACATAATAATATCCTGTTTTTAATGATCTTATTTTTATCAAGTAAATGATAAATTTGAATGCTGTGATATTTTCAAGGGCGGGTGTTTCTGATTGGAAGCTATTTCAACAAAACATTTTGTGACTTCAATTTGTCAAAAGCCAGAAGATGAGCTCATCTGACAAACATTGACGATGAACTTCTATACAATAGGTATACGACTCTGATGGTTGAGGTAATTAGAGGTGAAGTACCACAAGAAAGGACTTTTTCTCTCTCTCGCCATCTCTATCCCTTAATATCTTCGAACGGCTCCTCCCCCAGCAGCAGCAGCCCTTATAGCTCCCTTTGTGCGATGAGATGAGACAGGGGGACGACGATGTACACTATTGAGCGACAATAGAGCTGCTCATGCAGCTCCCATCACCTTCGCTCTCTCGCCTCCTTATTCTCGACACTGCTGCTGGCATCCCTCTCTGTCGAGAGTTAATTAGCTGTTAATTCCGAACGACTCTCTTATTGTTGTTTCACGACCGAAATATTCAAACAGTTCGCTCTCATACTGCGGCGTGAGAGTGTCAAACGCAGGTTTACCCTTCCACTGGATTAACTCACACCCACTGAAGAATATAAGTCCCCTTACTTCTTTCCTCTCTCCATCCGTTCCGTTGGCCTCGCAATGATGTTGCTGAACTTTCGGCAAACTTGATTTCACGATATTCGCATGCTCATTGTAGCGTAAATATTTCGGTTAAAAATGAAGAGTGATGGTGTTTGAGGAAGCACACGGTACAGTACGTAACCTTTTAATACAGAGTAAAAGAAAAACGCATCATTACCGCCGTCTTTATTTGTTTGTGGAACGTATTGTATAACTTTATATCTACTTGAAATAATCTTCCGGTATAAAGAAGATATAGGCCTAGTAACACATCTATTTTTCTAAAAACTTCAACTTTCTTCGCACACTAACAACGGTTATTATTTTTTTATTGTTGAGTAAGTTGATACAGACTGAATGTCTCTGACTGCATACGTTATTCCTAGAACTGAGTAGAGTACAAACTGGCGTAGTAATCATCTTGCTAACGACAACTTAATAACCAGACAATTTAGACACCCTACATAGGGAGACCAAATGTTATTTACAGCAGTTTCTTGCAGTTTGACATCATCAAGCTAGCTCGTAAAAATGTCAAGAATTATTTCCACTGCGTTCAACCTTTTTCAACTTTTTTAAAAGGCAATTAAATACATTCAACGGGAGATCATTTTTTCGTTTATACCAGCGCACAATGCGCACATAAAATAAACACATATTGCTTTATGCAGCTAGCATTGCTTATATACTGGCCAGTGGATAGACGACACGGCGAATAAAAAAATACCGAAGCGTTTTGAATTGTCTGTAGACAGAATAACGATTTTTAAAGGAAATTTCCCTTGGGGGAAAAGTTCGCTCTGAGAATTTTCCCGGTAAATGTTCTTTTCCCCCTATTTTGTTGTTATTACAAGATAAAATTTAATTTTAGACTCTGCATATTTTCTATTCTGAATTCTTCTTTTTTTTAAATCAAGAAGAAAAAAACCATCACTCAATGTCGATTATACTGCCAATTCTATTTTCAGGGTGTCATTATTGCGAATAATAAGTTTATCCGCTCCTACATCTACATAAGTAAATCAGTTGATCTCTACTAACAATGAAGAAATAGAGATTCACCCCCGAAATCCCTTGAGAGAGAATTGATCGAAAAATAGTTCCTGAAAACGATGTTGATTGCATTACATTTCAACTTTTGAACTGAATACATTTAAAATCAAAATCGACTGCTGAAACAGGCCTCTGTGATGGTTCTCCCAAGGTAATAATAATTTTTAACATTCCTGACGTAGATTTCATTTATTATTTTTAGACAGACAATTATTATTGTTGATCGATATTTGACAATATTGTTAGTTTAAACAAGTGGAACAAGTTTTATAATTACGATTATATATTAAGTCGTACTCAGGCTGATACACATAGCACAGTACAGTAGTTTTACATCAACAGTAAAGTGTGACTTAAATGGTTGAAAGGCATACACATCTTGCAGAGATGAGAAATAAAGATTAAAAAAGGAAAAGGCTAAAAATGAAGCAAGAAAAATAGAAGGAATGCAACACGATAGGAATGTCGCCAAAACAAAAAGCAACAAATTGTCGATTGATTTGACGAAGACCATAGACACTTCACATATGATAAAGACATGCACGGATTAGATTTCCTCCTGACATTCCGCATTTGGTCACTCCACCTCACCTTTCTTCGTGACAAATACTTATTTTTCCGAGGCAGATTTTATGTTTTTCGAGGTGGCGTGGGTGGCGGAGGGAAAAGTGGAGGTCCTTGAGTTCCCATAGTCTTCCGCTCATTAAGTGGAACATTTTCGTAAAGCATTTTGGGGAATTCTTTCGGAGGCCTTGAAACAAATTCGTTTTTGCGGTGAGATTAGTTCATATTGTGCAAGTAAAATTTTGCTTACATCGGAATTGGATGCTCGGTTATGGTCCGACAAGGAACGCCTTTTGTTTCCTTATGAGGTTTCTCCGACTTGGATACTGTTACGTGAAAAGCACTTAGTAAAGGAGTAGAGACGCTAGCCAGCGACAGGGTTGATTTAGAGAGACTTTTGCCTGTTGGAGACTCTAATGGTTGCGACTGCGCACAAGTGGCAGGTGTCAACCCACCTTCCGTCGAATAGCGTATGTTGGTGTACTCCCTGCCAGCTTGAAGGCTCTTCTGTACATCAAAATAACATGAGAAACCAAATTTTAAGAAATGCATCAAAAACAAATAAATGATACAAATCAACATACCTGCTGGGCTTGCATGCGCTGAGACAATGTCTCGATATAGTATTGAACTGCCATGTAAACAAATTTGTATTGAGCTTCGGTTTGTACCATACCGGATCTCTGAGCGCGGATAGTTTGAATCATCCGCTGAATATCAATTTCGCAATCCAAACCTAGTCACAACAAAAAATATGTATCGAATAAGAATGCTCTTTTTTTGTGTGCCAAATTTGTATTTAAAAAGCACACAAAGTATACCTCTTCTTTCAATTTGTCCAATGATCATATCAATAACAATGAACGTTCCAGTACGACCGATTCCCGCGCTGCAATGTACTATAACTGGGCCTGCATTAGCCGCAGAACTTTGCCTGGTATTCACATCATGAAGAAAGTTTAACACACAACCAGGATCGGCTGGTACTCCATGATCAGGCCACGCCTGTTCAAGTTTCAGAAAAATAAAATTGTAGACATCACACAATGTTTTTTTTTCTTTCAAGTCTACAACTTACTTGAAAATGATACTGATATATAAGCCTCTCTTCATTGTCCTTTGTTGCAACAAACTCCCGAAGGGTGTAATCTGCACGGAGTGAGTCACTGACACACCGTAATGAGACTTTACCGAATTCTTTCGATTGATTTTCTTCTGGCCAGTATCGCGCACATTTAGACTGAAATCAATTACAAAAATGAATAAAACAAATAGGAAATGAAAAATAAAAAAAAGATCGAGTAGCGACATTTCTACCTTTCCTCTTTCGACTTCTTTTGTTGTCATGACAATGACTCGACTATTTTCCTGCCACACCTAGAATATAATACAACGAAAGATTATGCGTGATTGATTTTTTAAATTAAATTACACTTTATCTATTCTTACCATATACCAGAAATCATTCACTGTATGGGGCAAACAGCCTTGAGTGGCTATGTATTGTGGAAATAGGTCTCCACTTCCATCGTCCTCAGGCTGTTGTTTAAATTTGGTTGAGAATTATACATATTTAAAGTGAAAAAAAAATCAATGTGGCTGAAAAATTTAATTACCCGAATATGATTGGCGTTGATGTAATCAGCTCCAGCTACGCTAGTATCTACATCTTTGAGTAGAACGCGGGTGTGGTCAACTAAAATAATTAAAAGAAATTTGCATATTATTTTTTGGTACTTTCTTCCTTTCCAAACAGTATAAACAACAATACATGGTAATATGTTTTTGTATCTATTCTTATTCCGATTTTCTGGTTTTTGTCCCTCCTTCCGGCTATAAAGATGTTTACATTCTTGTTGCTGCAAGCTTTCAAATTCTTCCCAAAATCCTCCTTTTCCTGTACTAACGCTATGCTCTTTCTACAGAGGAAACAATTAAAAATACAGAAAGAAAGATTTTAGACATTTCAGACAATAAATGAATTTTAAAAAAAGTATTTGCTTGGCAGAGTTGTTACCTGCAGTTCTTTAACGCGACTTTCAATTCCACTTGCATGAATTCTGGTTGCGTTGTAAGGCTGTTTTAAATGAACTACTGTTCCAGTGGTTTCAACCATTGGGTTCTTCTTATAATGCTCAATTAGTTCACACAGTGAATCAAATTTTTCACCACCACCAACATCGTACTTTTGCTCCTGAAATACAAAAAAAAAAATATAAAAACTCATCCAAGCTTATTAATAAAGCTTATTAATATGTTCAATATCACACCTGATATCTTATCATGACGTGGGTTACTTTGTCTTCAGTTCTAACAGACAAAACATAGTCCCCAGGTTTACTTTGAGACTCCCTGACTAAAAAACTTCCATTCTTCCCTTTCTCAAGTAGAATTTTTTCTGCTTCTTTTCCAGAAAGGTGTCCATGGAACCACCTGAAAGACAATCTAAGAAAAAAAAAACATTATAAGCAATGAAAAATAATAGTAATAGGCAAAAAGAACAAAACAAAATTAAGTAATTATAAAATTTTGCATTAAGAAACAGAATAAAATCACTGTAACTACCTTTCAGTTGTGGGATCAGAGCAATGGACTGGGAATTTAAGTTCAATTGCTTCACCATTCTTTTCTCGCAATTGTCCAGGAGTTTCCATATAGAACTGTACCAGTTCAGACAGAGTGGCAAATTTTTCCCCTCCATATAAATCATAGAAATCTCCAGTATTTTGAATTTTGATGTGGGTAACTTCACCATTTCTCCTTTGAAACAAAATATAAAAGTTTTAGATTAATCAAACAGACACCTCATTAAAGAAATATTCAGTTTGATTGTTACCGAACAGATAAGGTGAAATCTCCTGGATTACTTTTACTGGGACGAGCTAAAAAACTGCCATCAACTCTTCTTTTCAGGAGAAGGAGTTCTGCATCGATTCCTGACACATTGGGATGAAACCACCTACAAAAAATCAGCCTCAGCTTAAAACAAAGTCATAACAACAAACCAATTGTAAAAGGTGACATTTTTTGGGTTCAACAAACTACTTAGTCAGTTACCGTGGGGAAAACATACAAGTGTTCACATTCAAGTAAGCAAATGATTACCTTCTTGAGCCCATGGATGTAAAAGAGCTGTAGACCAAGACTAAGGAAAAACTTGAAAGCTTTATCTGAAATCTAAAAGTCGCGATATTTTCCAACAACTTTTAACCGCAAAATTATATCTTGATTACACAAGGAGCTGTGGCACTGGATTCTCAAATTTATGTTGGTTGAAATCGGGAATTTCACGTAAATACTAAACAAAACAACTTTTTAGCCTTAAGGGATTTTAGGGACAGCAAACTTTTTTTCTTAAATTCGTCAATCGATATCGATTAGATATCGATATATCCAATACAGCTAAGAGAAAAACAAAAATAGGGTATCTTTTAAAAAAATCAACGACTATGAAATTACACTTAACACAAAACCAACAATTGCATTTTACACAGTACAATAACTTAATAAATATTCAAGATTTCCCTATCCCTGAAACTGCTTCCAGCCATCTAGCGTCGACGAGGCAGTTTCCTTTTTATAAATAAAAAAGAAATGTCACTCAATAGCGAATCTACCGTTAACGTTTTGCTCTGGTTAAATATCTTTAAAAAATCGCTATGTCTATTTATTGCAAAAATTATTTCTCGAACAACGGGAATACTTTTTCGTGTCAAGAATCATGTCATGAATAGCGATATGAGGTACGATACGTAAAAGAAGAAGGCTTATAACAAGGTATATTTTTATTACGCTAATATTATTCAAAAATTAGTAGCGGTCGAATTGAATATAGGGCATTGATCCGCTAGAGGCGCTGCGATTGTTCTTCATATCACCATCATAAAAATTTATATAATCTATCTTTATAGGAATAATATGTGTCACAGAATTTACAGCAACGTCACGATTTCAAACAATAAAAAGATTTACTGGCATTTATTTGTTTACGGAAATGTTGAGAGTCATTCGGTTTCTTTGCGTCATCGCGTAGCTAAAGTGCTCAGCTAAAGTTAGACTCTTACATAGACCCTTTAAGAATTTACATTTTGGTGTATGAAAAAGCCAATACAAAGTCAGAGATAAAAACAAAACAATTAACAAAAAAACAAAGGATGTTAACATCGAATACATACGGAATAATGTTTAAGCTAATTAATCGTCAAAGTCAATCGTCAAGAGTTGAAATCGCAATTCAAGCAGTGGATGTCTCTTTGAGAAATCTGTGTCGAAGGCTCGTTAGCGCCGGAAACACTCTGCCCGGTCGACTCACTTGCTGTTGTCCTGTCTTGGTCGATGACTGTTGATCCGTCCTAAAATCTTGTCTTAATGACTGAGCAACCGTAACGGCTGTCGACTGAGATTGGTAAAAGGGTAAGTTA
This sequence comes from Daphnia pulicaria, assembly GCF_021234035.1. Classification (NCBI taxonomy): domain Eukaryota; kingdom Metazoa; phylum Arthropoda; class Branchiopoda; order Diplostraca; family Daphniidae; genus Daphnia; species Daphnia pulicaria. The sequence continues at coordinate 8,532,180 of NC_060915.1, forward strand.
GCGCTAGACTGAGGCGGTTGCAGGTGAGCGGAAGGCCGATGGTCAGTCGTGTCAATTTCATTAGTCTGAACATCTTCGGTTACGAAGATGTTGATGAGCTGGTCGGCATTGTGAGGACAGGCGGAGTAGTATCGGGCACAAACACGATTGTTTGGTCGACCTTCGTATGCTGTGCCTAACTGCGCCGCCCTGTAATACATTTCTTTCGGGGTATCTTCGTCTTCTTCGCTTAACGCAGACAGAGGATATCTACGAATGAAAAACAAACAAAAACAAATGCAAATTACAATGAAAAGAGTTAAAATAAAGATTGCGATTATTACGAACCCGAAAATTTCTTGCAACAGAATTTCGTCTTCAGTGAGACTTTCGTGAGCTTTCTGATAGACTTCGCATAGCAGACGGCGACCGCAGGATTTCTCGTCAAACTGAGCGGCCATGTAGAGGTAAGCGTTTCCGTTGGCACGTGCCGCTTCAAACTCGAGTTGAAGGTCTTCAGGTAACTCATCAATAGCTTCTTCTTCAAATTCTTCACCTTCGTTCTGATTGCTCTCGTCAGCGCCAATCAACCAACTGAGACTGGAATAGTCACGCTTTTGGCGTTTACCTTCATAGCCAGCTTGAAATGCGTTTGCGACATTCCCGTAGTCGGAATAGCCAGCAGCAGCAGTTCCGAAATTGGTTTCTCCTATTCCAACTGTCAGGCTGGCGACTTCGTTGCCATAACCGTTCGAGAATGTGTCCCTGCCACTTTGTGAGTAGGAGACAGCTGGAGCCGAGTATGCAGGATCGGGTGAATACGAAGGACTGTATGCGGGATCGGATGGATACGAAGGACTGTGCGCTGGATCGGGTGAATAAGAAGAAGAAGAAGAAGTGTACGCAGGATCAGATGGATACGAAGATGAACTGTATGCAGGATTGGGTGAATACGAAGGACTGTAGGCAGGAGGAGATGGTGGACCGTATGAGGGCCTTGGTGGAGGATAGTACGGCTCCTCATAATCTTCCTCGTAAGAGTCTTCTTTTAACTTGTGAAGCGTAGCGCCGAGCGCTACAGCCAAACCCAGACCGGACCCCAAGGCGCACGCACCCAGGAAGAGCATAGTTAATGGAGCTTTAAACCCAAGTAAACCTTTGGTGATGAGTTTGATCTTGAGAGCCAACATCTTAAACAAAAGGGCTTTGCCTTTCAGGAGGATCAAAGGAATCTTGAGCAACAGCTTGCCTAGAACAGCTTTCAGTAAGAGTTTCTTTATGGCCAATAGAGCAAGAGGCTTGCCGAGCAAAAGGGCGAATTTGATTTTGGCCAGTGCCACTAAAAGCAACGGCTTGAAGAGGATGGCTTTCAGACCTAGACCAATTTTCCGTGACGAAATCACGGCTGCTAAAGCCGTCCCACCAGCATCCTTCCCTTGACTCCCTTTTCCTAGAAGCTTTTCTTTGAAGAATGGCGGTAAATGACTATGGCTTGGCTGCAAGTGTATGGAAAATAGGCATAGCAGTATGAAAACTGAAAAAGTAGAACGCATTTTCTTTTGTCTATTATGTAACCTGCATACAGGATTGATATAATTGTTGTAATTATTAAATTTAATATAAACAATACAAATTAGATTTTTTTTTCTTGTCTTTTCTATTCACCTGAGTTACGATTTCCAATAAGGTATTGATTTATAGCTGTTGAAAGCGGTGCACTGATTTCACATCAAACTAAAATGTAATACAACTTGCTGTTTGAGTGTTTCTTTCTTTAGCGGAGGGAGAAATGTAAGCAAATGACAATTTTTCTTGATCTACTATCGCATTTTATAGCCAACTTATCATCCCTAATACTCCGCCCCTTTGCAATTTATTTCGTTGTCATGTCTGTTTCTTTTTTCCATGTATATACACCCCCAGTAAAAAAAAGTTTGAAGAGGACGGTTGGAAAAAGTTGGGAAAAAACAAAAGAAACGGGACCACTGGAGCAATAAAGAAGGTGTCTGTTTATTATAGCTGCTGCACACGTTAAAGCAACAAAAATAAAAATTGATCGAGTCAACCGTTGCATTTCACTTGACACCAGGATGCTGGGCTTAGCTTCTGGACATGCATTATCAAAGAGAAAGAAAAGAATATAGCAGCAATTCGCGCTGTATCGCATCAATTGCTCGTCAGTTTTATCGAGTTTTATTTCTTCTTTTTTCCAGATCTTTAAAGAAAACAATACTTTTAGATTTAATTCCCGTTTTCTTCGTCATAAAAATGCTGTTATAAAAATCAAAAAGAGGTCATCTTAATAATTGATAATGGATGGATTCAGTACCATTTAAAACAATTTCAATTTCCTATAGTTGTAATACTTGCGGGCTTGTGGTTCCAACGGCTGAAAATAGTCCGATCTATTATAGTCATTCCTGCCAGCACTTGTCAAACAGATTTATTAAGTTATATTACTATATAACAGATTTTATAAAATATTTGCTAGATTTTGGGGTGGAGATTATTCTCAATCAAGATTGCAATAATGGGAGTTATCCCAAAAATATTTCACACTGTATAAGAAAGTTTCCGATTAGAAATTATTATATTAGAAAGATTTAGTAAGATGGTGAAGTTGGCCTTCTTTTCAAAAATTTTTATATTGCTATAGAGCTATAGTGATGAACATCTATAAAGGATCATCTTATTTCCTAGGTTTTTTTGTGGCTATTATACGCTGCTGGCCACGCTGCTTTTCCCGACTTCCCGTGTCCCAAATAAGTTTAGCCTATATAATCAAAGTAGCTGCTGCATATTTAGAAGCACGGCGCATGCATTGCAATTTTTTAGTCACTCTAAGACTCTATTAAGAAAAAAGAAAACGAAATTGAGAATTCGTCCATTTTATAGTGATTTTCAAGGAAATAATCCTTGAAAACTACTCGGATGAATATTCAAAAAGAAGACTGCAGAATGAAATGATAAGATAATAAATGCTGCCTCTCTGGAAAATGCCTTAGTTGTTGCTACGATTGCGAAAGAACTGATGAATGTCGTCCCAAACTATCGGCTCCAATCTGTTGACTGGGTGAAACTAAAGAGGACTCGAGCCTATAATGACTCATATTGCAGCATTAACATTCATCGTCAGTTACAGTGTGACTTATGAGATAGAAAGACATAACTCAAAACCGTCAAAAAGAAAAAAATAGGAATACTTTACTAATTGGAAAATTTTGACCGAAAAATGGATTTCAGATTTAATTTGAAAGGTAGGCTTTATTTTCACGTAACAAATTATGAACATTTTGTCAAATGAGTGAGGCATAACAGGTCATAAATTTAGAATAGGCCATAGATAGGACATTTTTTAGTGCCATTTTAATTTAAGACCCTTGATTTTATCATTTATTTTGTTAGTAAATGTCAAAGAATCGAAATGTCTGAAAACCCTATGTTTGAATTTTAAAAACACAATAAAATACTTGCTTATCCGTCTCCGCGATCGATTTCCATTGCACCACCAAACGAGATTTAATTCGTTGGATCAGAATACAGCTACAACTGTTACAGTGCTGGCGTGATTCAAGGTTTCGGCATGGTTTCAGCAGTTTTGGTGTGGTTGTGATATACGAATTGCGAAATAGTGTTTTTAAAATGGAATTTTTCCTTGAATTTAAAAATTGAGCTGATAAAATTTATAACAATGTCAATGTCACAGAAAAATCTGTGACTTCTCTTTATTATTGCTGCCTCCCTCAGAGGTAGGAATGATAAAATAATCAAAACACGCATAATATTGGTAACTGGTCAAGGGAAAAAGCCTACTTTACAGATTACCATACAACATCGTAGCTCTCAATATGCAAACGGCACTTTTTTCCTACCGGAAATGCGATGAAATACACCGCCGTGTACTTCCTGGAACTTAGCAGATATATGATATTATGAGACCATACGATCCTAGTACAAGAACTATCATGCCCTCTTGCGGCAAATGTTACAAGGCGTTGGTTAAGACTGAATAAAGTCAATGTTCTCCGAGTCTACGTCTAACAAGGGGTGTTTCGCTGTTTCTTTATCGACACAGTTGTCTCAGACTCTCAGCTAATTCGTTCGGTACTTCTTCCTAAAATCACAAATCATGCCGTCTGATGAACGGAAACCTCTTGTCAGTCATGATTATGGGGGAGATCTGGCTAATGTTGCACAAGGTAAGTTTTTTCAAAGAGTTATGTGTCAGAAAATAGGAAACTATAGCAATCATTTAGACTTAATCGTCATCTGTATGAGTCACAATGGTGCGAAACTACCAGTTCGCTCGAGAGCTTATTGGTGCCATTGTTTGAATAGAAACGTTTCACAAATCATGTAGCAGTGATTTTCTTTCTCAGAAGTTGATGAAGTTCCTCCACCTTATGGATCCACAAGTGACACCAACTCATGGACAACAGGAGCAGCCCAGTTAAACGGAAACCCAATGGTTACTTGTAGAGTGTGCCAAGCTCTCATTGATATTTCCGGCAAAAAAGATCAACATGTTGTTAAGTGTGCTGAGTGTCACGAGGCCACAGTAAGTTTTGCGTTCCATTTTTTCACGATGGAATTATTTGTGTATATACTCAATCTAATAAAAAATTTGTAATCCAGCCAATTAGGAATGCCCCTCCAGGGAAAAAATATGTAAGGTGTCCTTGCAACTGTCTCTTAATATGCAAAGCTACTTCTCAAAGGATTGCATGTCCTAGACCCATTTGCAAGAGGATCATCAATCTGACACCAAACCCAACTAACCCTTCCGTTCCATCGGTTCCTGGAATGTGTCGCGTCACATGTGCTCATTGCCATGATACATTTCTGGTGAAACAAAAACATTTAATTGTGATTTTCTAACTTACTGATTGGTATTTTTGGTTTTTAGTTCAACACCCTGACAAATGCTTTAGCTAGATGCCCTCATTGCAGAAGAGTGTAAGTATTTTTTTTTGTTGTTGTTGCAGGCTGAAGGCATTTATTGGTTATTTATTAAATACCTTATGTCACATACTCTCTTCTTTGAAAAACTAATTTTACTCAATTAAAAAAATGTCTAAAATTTGTAATGAAGAGTAATTTTAATACGTTTTGCGCAACATGCAAACCACGTAGCAAATTTAATCGTCACGTATTATTTACATCTACAAATAAAATTTCTTTTTTGCTAATCACAGATCATCTGTCGGACCGGATTTTGCTAGGAAGCGGGCCACAATTTTCTTAGTTTTAACCATGGTTTTTATTGCCATTGGTGTTGGAGTGACGGTAATCAGAACATCACAATTTCTTGTAGAAAAACTATAGCCTGATGTTTAATTTGTAATTTTCTTATTCAGTGGGGGACTTACCATATAGCAGTGTCGAAAGGGGGAATGTATGTTGTGTACGTTGGTAAGTTTTTTAGTAATCCTAAAGTTGGTTTTTCGTATAATTTAATGATACGATCTTTCTCATAGGAGCGTTTCTGATTGCCTTGATCTTATTTATTCGAAGCATCTATTATTGGACGATGAAAGTCAGCGTGATAGAAGGTCCCATGTAATTAGCTCTTTTGTGTCATTCGAAAATCGGTCTTGCGTTTACGTTAGCGTTTTCTTTTCAATATTTTCCTTTCTTTTCACAATGATGTAAAATATGATTTGGTTATGATGGTAAGGAGGGGGGATATGCATATATCGCATTCGAAGAATGGTAAAACAGAAGTACGTTTGATGCGTAGGACATTCCAGGTTCGCATTGGTTATTTTACCTTTAATTTGGCGCCTCCAATTCTTGATTCAACTTGCAATTTCTCCTTATCAACAATTTAATTGTTTACCACCCTCTCTTCTGAAATTTCCCTATTTTACATAGCGCTCGGTCGATAATATTTGCATTTCCTTTCGGAACTCTGAGATATACATCTATTGTAACAGTCACATTACGATAGAGGATATTAATCCATGAAGCAGGCCTTATGTCATTGAGTGGGCCAAGGTTAAAACTGAATAAAAAAAAACCTAATGGCTTCCATACAAGCACTCAATTCGTTTACCGCTAGTAGTACTCCTAGAACCTGAAGTCTCGTCCTTCGGCGATCGAGAAAAGCTCCTTTCAGTGATTTCATTTGTTTTCTCTGGTCTAAAAAATTTATTAATAATATGTGAAGGGCTCTGCCTCGTGTATATTTGCGGCAGATCAAGGGAGTAGGCTTCATTACGGGATTAAACGTTCTAGAGATATCCGTGAGTGTTGCGAGTTGGAATACGTCTTGTTTTGAATAAATGCGCATAGACTCTTTCCGCTGTATTCGTTTTAAACATCAAGCAATGTAAAATTGTTTTCTGTCGTAATCCTGCTGGTCAATGATTTAGTAAGTTGAATAGCAAAAAGCATCGTCGACTAACTAGTGTTACCAATGTCGAACAGTCGATACGCTGCTCAATATTATGCAACATACATCACGAGATTTTACTCGTGTTACTATTAAGCAATCATCAGACCCAAACCATCTGAATGATGTTGGAAAACGTGAAATGAATGATTCAGGCTATGCCTTGCGATAGGATGATGCGGACCGATGCAAGAGTTGAAAGAGAAAACACAGAAATTAAGACAACGCGACGTTTTACTTTGAATGGGAATGAGGCCCTAGATTTGGTGGACGCACCGGATGTTCTTATCAGGCAAAGTCAGTGGAAAAAAAAGAGTGGGCGAAGCTCATTACCGGGAATATTTTTGTAAGTGAAAGAAAGGGAGGAGCCTAAGTAAGGCACAATGTTCCCTAACACGTTACAAAATGTCTGGTGTCATGTTTACATTATGTATGCTGCACTATTTTGAACAGTATTCTGGGTAAAAGTGAAAATAGAATTCATTGCTTGGAAACGCCAGCTGGGAAAGCGTCGGTGTCGCCTGATGATATTTTCAGACGTGCACGCCCCTGTCATCGTTTTTTTTTCTCAATCTAGATTTTTTAATGCATTAGCTATCGCATTAAAAGTGGATTACCCACAACTCAATGATGGAACAAGTCGGAAGTAGCACATACTGAAATAGATAAATCAGCAACTAAAAACAAAAAATCCAGAAAACAGAATTTGTAAAAGTGTCAGTTTTTATTTTGCAGGTTCCTGAGGAAGGAAATACTCTTCTCCACTCGAATATGCCTTAAAAGTTGCAGCGAACTACGCGTAACGATAGTAGGAAAAGAGGATTAAATATCGATTTAAACTTTTCCTCCTATTGAAAAGCCTCCTATTCTTTTAGGGGGTTGTTTGATCTTTTTTCCAATGTTTTCCTTTGAACAACCGACTTAAAATGCATGCAAATCTCATATTCACAACACACTCGCCGTGTCGCGTAGCGTAAGCGTCAAAACTCGGGAACGCTTTCAGAGGAAAAAGGCAACATTCGGGAGGGCTCCGGGCTGGCCCGCCTGCCATGGCTGTGGTGAGACCAGTATTTTGGTATTCAGTACGTAGCTCTGGCTCTAGTCTCTCACACACCAAGAGTCCCAGTCTCCCTCTCCCAGACCGGAAAGTATTTTTACGGTTACATGAAATAACTTCAACTAGGACAACCACATCATCATATCATTAGTATTGCTTGTTATACGTGTCGTCTTGATTTTCTATTCCCGACTCCTGAGTGGAGTGGAGTTTGGTTCGGTTGAGGACAAAACGACAGACGTTGCAGCTCGAGGCGGTTTGTCCGCTAGCATTTTTAGCCGAAGGATTTGCCTCCAGCTTTTATTCCGCAATTGACTTTCACACACGACGCAAACTCCGTAAAAAAAAAAGAAGAAAAATATCCAGTGGAGTTTCATACGGCTGCTGGAAATTGTTTTGGTAAGTTATGACATTATTGATTCAATAGCTTCATTGAACTAGTTTTTAAAAGTAAACGATTTCGAGTTCTAAGGTTAAGTCTCCGTACATTTGCTGATTCACAGCGCAGATAGAACATTTTTCAATGTAGGCTAGTGCTCGGCACGATCAGCTTTTATGTGATCCAATTTTCAGTGTTGACGTCAGCAAACAAACCTGGTGTTTGTGTGGCTTCCACCCATATCATGTACTCTGTTATTGTTAAGAAAAATAAGGAATTACGTCAGAGTTTGTTGCAGCCGGTAGTAGTAACAAAAAAGGAATGAAAGACGGTTTTCCGACATCTTATGCGTTATTTTAGTTACCTTTGCTATGTCTGTTTGGCAGTTATTAACTTAAAGTATCCTAGCAACCGCATCTTACATTGATAACGCAAAAGAATTACGGTATATTAGTGACATGTGGAAATAAAGCAGTTCGAAAGTAAATCTATTCATGTGGTCAACTATATTGGAATGTGACTAGTACATGTTAACAAAAGTATTTGTAATAGTTTGGTAATTTTATGGAAAAACAACGTTAGTATAGTCTATCGAGTACACAATTTTTATTTTAACCGTTTTTCTAGGCGCGCAGTGTACTACAACTTTGGCTTTTGCAGCGGCTGTTACGATTTACAATTAGAGAATTATATCTATATGCGCAGTATGCGGGTAGCCACTAGCCAATGCATATAAATATAACTGTATTTCTTCTGTTTCTTCTTCATTTACCGTTCAAAAAGACGATGCAAACAACAAATTTAGACCACAACATCTCTGCGTTATTAACTGATCAGACCTTTCAATCTTTCAATCTTCTTTTTTGAGAGCTACATTATTCTTAGTCGTACGTCCCTATTCAAAATAACTCTTGATCCATGTTTGATTTAAAAACAACCTATTAACTAATAATCATTTTTTTTTTTTACATTTTAACAAAGGCGAAAGGACTTGTCAACGCAACGGATATGGCAGGAGTAAATCCATCACTGAAGGGGAAACCAAGTAGCCGAATTCCACGGTTGCAACGTTCCGCCTCTTTTCACGGAGAGCGGAGAAAATCCAGCATAACACAAGAGCAAGAATTCACGGAAGAAGACTTGACAGAAGCGCAAGACGATGTCGGCTCTCTGAGCAGCGTTTGCAGCGTCGCTTCATGTGCAGTGTCGAGTAGGGCTTACCCTGCCTACCGTAAAGCCGTCGAAACTGCTTGTGATTTTCAGAAAGGAAATAACTCACCGAAATTTACATTTCACTGCTCTACTCCTACCAACGGCTGCCAGGGTGAATATTTAACACCCACGCAACGAGCGAACAGAACCATCCGTCAACTCAAGTAATTTAAAAAAAACCAGCTGCTTGCGTTTTCCAGAAATAACGCGCGCGTATACTCATACAATATTGACTGTACACACGCTCTAGGTCGCTGCTGAAAGAATCGGAGGCCAATAGCAATTATAAAGAATTTGAAATTCAACGCCTTACCCGCGAACTCGTCGGATTACGCCTGGAACATGCTCAGTGTGAGAAAAGGATATCTGGAGGAGATAAAGAGTCTGATGGTGCTACTCATTTAACGGCACCCTCTCTAGCCGATTCGGGTCATTTTGACGATCTATCTTATCATCCTAGTCAGTTCAAGGATTCCTTTGCAGAAAAAGATGCCGACCTGTATTCTGGAGGTTGGACGGCCGAGAAAAACCGACTCACGAATGCCTACTTAGAGAAAATAGAGAATCTAACAAAACAACACACCAACGAAGTAATTGCTTAAACAAATGTCATTGCCAGTGCTCTTGCTTAATGTTTCTCTCCTGAATTATTTTAGATGCAGGACGTGAAAAGTCGATTCACAGATCGACTTGAATCGGCTTTAACCCAACTCAGTGATTCCAACACTCGTTACGCAAACCTGTTGACTAGCCACGATTTAACTCGAGAAGAGCTGGAACGAGTGGGAAAGGAAAAGGTTTGTTTGCGTCAGCACATTGAATCGCTCGAACGAAAAATTGCGCAGCTTCAAAATGACATGGAAGAAAGAGAAACATTGGTATACTTTACAACAATTTGTAATTCAACTGCTGGAATTGAGTATTTGATTCATTTTAATAGGAATATGAAACTCGGGAGAAAGAATTGATTCAAATTGAATCTCTAACTCGAGAGTTGGCAGAAAAAACTGAAATGATCTCAGAACTACAATCAAAATTGGAAGACATGTCAGTTGTTACTGATTTATCAACGACACCGAGTAATGACCAAGGAGATTGCTCCGAGACCCAGCATTTGCAAACCGTGGCTTCCGCTTTAGAACAACAGGTAAACTTTATAGTCATAATAAACTGGGGTTTTAATTGATCCTGAAGTGATCTAAGATGAGGACTGACAAGTGACTTTCGGCAGGTTATTTCTAATTCTTCAATGGCCTGGATATCGGGAGACGAAGCTATAATTCTTTGGTTCAGCCTTCAAAGGCGAATTCCGAGGTTGCTATATTAATTACGTCCGCAAGTTATCTGCTTTTATACAATTACTCTCTGTAACATTGATTTCACCCTCGATTTTTCATATATAACAGTTTGCTTAATTGAGCTATTTGAGTGACGAAAACCCTGCCGAAAGTTCTTGTCAATTTTTCCCCAAATCAGTATTGCACCGTAGAGTAAACGCCCCTTTCACCAATCTATTCTTACTTTGTAGAGCGTCTGTTTTCTATGGATGCGTGTAGTATATCAAAGCAATTGAAAACTATTTTTCTTTACAGGAGGAGCTAAAAGATAGTTGTTCCAGAAAATGCCTGAATAAAGACAGCAAAGACGACACGAATCACATCAACCATCCATCAGCAGATCCCTCCATACTTCTCAAATTTTTGCGTTCAGCAATATTTTATTTATTAACAGACAGTGAAAACGGAGCAGAGCATCTACGAGCTATTCAGAGTATACTGGAATTCAGTCCAGAGGAGCGGTATGCGGTAGAACGTGCAGCAAGACACGGTTATTTGTAAAATTTGCCTTCTCTATCCAGACTCATTTTATTCACGAACATCTCACTACAGAATTTGTTATGACAGCTTCATTAACACGTTATATAAAAATACTATAAGATTTATTTGTTAGCAAATACAAAGCAGTTTTTACCTTCAAATTAAATTAATTTTATTTAGTATTATATTATTACGAGAAGCGTTGCGACCGCAGCACTACTTTGCCTAGTTATGTTTACACCGGAACACCGTCATAATGCAGCAACACATTACCGTACACTGTGACTGTCGCAAAAGCAAATGGCGGCTATACGTCACTCACGAATAGACACTCCGCCATCTGGTGGACAAAATATATACACCTAGACAAGCGACATATTCAAAAAAATGTGTGGTACCGCGAGGCACCCGCGTCCCGCGGTAGCGGTACCATTCACTATTGGAGGACATTGGCGTTTGCGTAGAGCAGGCCACCAAATCTCGATGGCGGAAACCTCATGGCCTTTTCTTTATTTAAAGAAAGACTGGAAATAATTTCTGGATTTCTTCACCACATTATGCAAATTTACTGTACAGCAAAACTTTTGAAACCTGTCTTGACTTGTTATGGTCTCACATAGCTCATAACTAAACACAAAAAATATTATTTGGAAAGATAAACTAACTCTTACTCTGTGCATCCCAGTCGTTTGGGGACAAGTCACACAGCAGTTCATATGTGAATTAATTCTGGCAAAACTACACCAAAGTCTCGAACAGTCAAAAGTGTCTCATCAGATTATTCAGTGTCAAACAGATATTATTCCACAACATATTCCTTGATACAAAAAAAATTTAACACTTTTTCTTCTCTAAGCTCTTGCAGTCTTGCAGATCAGATTTTCGTTAGGAGATTCTTAATATTGTTATTTAATTCTTGTCTGATTGTGTACTTAATTGTATTACAACTTCTCCCTAGAATCACAATGCGTATTTTAGGGACATGAGAAATTGAGAACAATCACAGCATCAAACGTCACAAATCAGCGTTTAAACAGCATGGTGAGATATAGCTGTCATTTTGAAAGAGGAGGAATGGGCAAGGTTCATGATAGCGGAAGTAATCATAATCATTAGACGCATTATAGATTAAATGGACTAAATTACCATTAGTCCATTGCGGGATCATGGAATAACCAATTACTATTTACCAAAGACAACAGTTTTATTGATTGAAATATAATGAAAGAGGGTCCCGTTCCCGTACTCCCGTTTCCGTTGAAAAGGCTGTTTAGCATCCGTTTTTAGAGAACAGGTTGCGTTCTTTCGGTATCGACATGCCGTGTAATTAGTATGATTTAAACTTGCAACTACTATTTAAAAATGAAACGTGAAACCTTGGTGATATCGCCAATTAACTCCACCAGTCGTTGAAAGCCTCTCTTTTGGTTCTCCTCCCAGAGGTCGGGAGGGAACCTGGCGATGCAAGTCGCGTAGCACAATTTACTAAACCGTTAACGGTTGTAGCTTATGTCATCAATGACGTTATGGAACAGTAACAAATGTTTTCCTCGAATACTGCACCCTAGATAGCGAAGTAGTCGAGCTATACTAACGGTTTACCAATTAAAAACAGGGCATTAAGAAGGGAAAGCGACAATAACCCACATAGACACTAGTCCTTTTAACATGTAGACACTAGAACTTTACAATAGAACATAAACATAAGTCAGTTCTAGTGTCGTCAAAAATTTACATTTTAAAATTTAGCTAGGTCTAGTGTCTCTACTTCTAGTTCTAGCGTCTTCGAAGACATTTTAAATTTTAACGTTATAAAATTTACAAAATCCAAATTAAATTTTTTAATTCCAAATTGTCAAAGTTTTAACATAGTTTTAAATACTGTTTAGTTCTAGTGTCCTATAAGCTAGTTCTAGTGTCTCCTTAATTTAAAAGTTAAAAAAGAAATGTTTGTTCTATTGTCTTCGATAACACTATGAGTGTTAAATGTTAAATTTATTTTTTAAATTTCGATTCGAGATTTTCGATTTTCAAAAATATCCTCTTAGAGCCTGGTGTACTTAATGCTGCCATCTAGCGATAGGTTGGCGAATGCCATCTAGCGATAGGATGGCGAATGCCATCTAGCGATAGGATGGCCATCTCTATCGGTCGTGGTTGTTGCCTTTGTTGCTCTGTCAAATCTGTTGCCATGGTGGTTTCAGAAGATCTTTTCCCACAAGAACTTGCCTCGTGTGGCCCTAAAAGTCATTACTGATTTATTTTTTATTTTTCCAAACAAGAATGTCTTGCAACGACGTAGATGAATACACAATGTACCTTCAGTTGTACAAATGGTACAAACAGGATTGTGTTGAGATGGGAAAGGTTCCCAAAGAATTAATATCGTTTCTCGGACAGTTAAAAGCAAAAGCTCGTGGCCCTGGTAATGCTGTTTTTTTTTAAATAAATTGTGATCATACATATATCTAATTTGTGTTTTCATTACCTCTAGGTGACGATAGTCAGTTGAAGGGAAACTTAACTGAATCGCAAGAAAGTAAACCATCTTTGGTCTCAGTCTTGGAACCTCCTTGTCCTTCACCGATGACAACCAAATTTGATAATGTTGCTGCACATTTTACAACCAGCTCATCCTTTGGTCATTCAGCATTGAATCCAAAATCTGCTAACAGAGCCACAAATTGTCCAGCCTTAGATGGCATCAAACGAAAGCTGAGAACCATTGAAGGGAAAAGTGTTCCTACAGTTAAGAAAAGTATGGGGCTTTCAAATTTTTTTTCTTAGAATTATCAACTCAATTCTTCTCTAAAATTTAATTTAGGATGCATAAACACATCCACATTTACATTACATGTATTTGTGTTCCCACACTTCGGCTGGTTAGGAAGTACAGCCACTACAGGAGAAAAGGCAGACTTTTGTGACATGTTTTACAGAGCTGGGCTCTGGAGATAAGGGAGCTGGAAACATCATTCCTGGCGGTATGACTGATTAAAACTACTGAAACTGAATAAGTCATTCATGTTTACAAATCATTCAGGTGCCACACTGCTTTTTGATGTCGAGTTGATGGGCATCAACCAGGCCCCACCTCCCCAGAATGTTTTCAAACAGATTGACAGTGATTCCAACAACCAGTTGTCGAAAGAAGAGGTAAACAATTGGACTCTTTGTGTGCTCACTTGCTCATCAGCTATAATTGGTGTTGCTTATTTTCAATATTGGATTTGATTATTTATACTTTCAGTTGACTTGAGTGTGCTTCTTTTATTCATATGCTTACATGGGTTTAATTTTAAGGTGGCAGATTACATAAAAAAGCACATTTTCCCAACTGAGAAAGCTGAAGAGGTCCCTGCTGAAGAAGGAGCACCGCAGCAGCAAGATCCTCTCAAGATTACTGAAGAGATCTTCCAGCACGAAGATCACGACCGAGATGGCTACATCTCGTTCGAAGAATTCTACGGACCGCACGATGAACTCCAAGTCTTCCATTCTCGCGATCCAGTTTAAATCTCAGGTGCGGAGAATCGAGATTTTTAATATCGAATTTTCCTAATAAATTAGAATAATTTTGTTTTCTTTTCAAATATAGAATTAGCTCTCTCAACCGGCCATAACAAAATGCAATTCCATATTGTTCTCTTTGTTGTTATGTCTAAACCTCACTACCTGTTTCTGTACTCGTGTTATTCGCCCACATGAATTAAATGTGTTGTTCAACCTCGAGTTGAAAAACTCAAGAAACTATCAAGAAAATCGATTAATTATCTTGTAAACTATAAAACATTTTTACAAATATTCCATGTAAATCTTTGTTTTATCCTAAATTACTCTTCTTTACTTAAGATTCGGTTAATCAGTGCTATATACTCGTTTGCCAGTTGTTTATTATGTTTTTATTTGTCGGATTGAATTCAGAAAATATAGGCGTTGATCATTCGAGTGTTTTTTATTATTTTGATCCTTAAATACAGATACATGGCAAATATGTTTAATTGGTAGTCTATCCAGCAATGCACGGCGTAGAAAAAAATGCATCGAGTTGACTAAGCAAGAGGCTGGAACAATGAATGATTGTGGAGGTCATCCAAGCATCGTTTTCATCTACAAATAGTTTGTCTATTCTGTGGTCAATTGCGGAATGAGTCCATCAGTTTAAAAATATAACTCTTAGAGAAAGAAGAAAAGTTTTGTGGGTATTTTAATCTCTTTTGATGACCTCGGCCTTGCTGTGTTGATGATTATTGATCCGGCGCCACCATCAACCGACTGTTTTTAAGGTGTTATTCGCTTAATTGATATTCTTGGATGCCATTTCTCCTTACGTGTGTATCAGATTTCGCCCTTTGTCCACTGTGAGACGACAATATTCCTCATTACGTAACCTTCTCATTTATTGCCGCAAGATATTATTAAGATTCCTTATATTTCATTTCAAGCGTGTCGAGCCGAGAGGTCTACACTTATTCTATTAATTTACTATTTACAACAAAATAGAATCATCCTGTTATACTCGTTCTCTGGGAGTCACAAGTTGATTGCTCTCCTTGTGTGTCCTTATGGTTTGAGATGTGAAGAGGTCACACAGAATTCAGAGTGGAGAGATAGACATGCTAGTCAGGTCTCCCCCCATATATAAATCCGTCTGACGGGCTTTCAAAAAAAAACGAAACAGCAGCAAGAGTTTCTTCTGACGTGAATCGTGACGTATAATACACGTGAGAAGTGGCTCAGCTGCCGCAGTTTATTTGATGAATACCGAGTTGCTACCGCATTTTTGTCTTTATGTTTCACGTCCGAGCCAACTATTATCTATTATCGACTCTTGTACGTAATTAAGTTATTGCTTTCTCCACTACTTGAGACAAGACGAATAGCTTGAAAAAGAATATACAGATACAGCAGCGGCACACACATAAATCTGAATAAAAAACCGGGTAAATTTCATTAACATCTAATAGCTATCAATCTGCTATGAAAATACAAGAAAACATAGTACTGGCAACGCAAAGAACATTGCAATACTTTGACTAGATGCTGAAAGTACAACGTAATTATGTCTACACAATAAGGTCGAGAAACAACATCATTGAAATGTATGTCGGAATAGCCTCTAGGTGCGTTATGATTACAAGTTTACTTCTGTATATACATCTCCGCAGTTTTTTAAAAATGAAAAACCCGTTTCTTGATTAAGATTGAAATAGATATGCATCGTGTGTTGAAAATATCCGGAAACACGCGACTCTGTATAATAATAATTCACTGCCCCGAGTTATACAGTATTATATTAGCTTATATACATTTCCGTCGATATTCAACTGTGCACCTATTGGCTGTTTCAATGTTTTTCAAACGGGAAAACATGCTGTTGTGTTACGTTTTTATATCCGCATTGGCCACAAAAAACAGGAAAAAAAAAGTCTTTTGCGCTGCCAACCGCATCCTTAAATTCCTTATAATCTTAGACATACGCTGATGCATGGTCAAGACGTGATAACAGCACCGATCTATACGTACAAATTATATGAGCTACTTTCACCTCCATCTAGGATTGCTCGGTTGCTGCGTTAGACAAGATTCTCAAACAAAAATCCTGTTTGAGGTCCGCTCCAACCGAGATGAGCTCTATTCTGGTAGAGATGAGAAAAGCAAAGCATGTGCTTTACATGCATCCTTTTCTTCAGACTTGCAGTGAAGTAAGAGGCTCGAGAGTAACAAAAAAGAAAAAAGAAAACTTTTGGGCACACAGTCCATCACTTTTAAGGTGCGCGCTGCTTATCGCCTTCGCTCCAGGCTTTTCTCCACGATAAAAGCAACAAACTCTGCAGCATCCGGCAGCAGCTACACGTAACACGAGTTGAGAAGATTGTGTAAAGTAGACCGTGTTTGATCATTGCAAATCTGCAGGATGTACATAATACAGGGCTAAACCTATTTAATACATATCATATTATGTGCAGAATAACGAAAAAAAGAGAGGACACAGATCTTTGGACGTCTTTGGATTGTTAAAAAAGAATAGGATAACAAAAAGGACCCAAATGTTGATAATATCTATAAGAGAATGAAGTTTAATCTGCTAGCTTTTTAGGTCGGATTGTACAACGAGACCATTACTAAATTGTCTTGCCGCATCTCAATTCTCAACTATTTATAGGTCTCCTCCTATCGAATGACGCTGTGCTACAATGGATTCGAAGACCTACAAGCTATACACTACTTAGACACCTGAAAGCCGTAGTGCACGCGAGCGGAATGCAAAAAACTATATACGTGTGTAACTAGTAGCCTACAGGCAAACGAGTAATCAGTGCGCTAATTTGCCAGTCTAATGTCTATAGACCATAATCTCTTAAATTAAACGTTTTACAATGATTAGTGACCAAAAGTTATCCGGCTTTGAGTATGCATTCGACACGTTGACGTGATTTTTGTTCAAACTCTTATTTGGTGTTTGATAGTGTTGGTGCTTTTCAGCTTTTAGTTATGTATAGACGCGAAAAGAGATTGAGAGGCCCTCAAATTTAGCTCAACGGTGGTTTGGTCTACTATATGCCCAACACACACACATGGAGGAGAACCAGAATACAGAGCTATACAATGTGTTCTCACTCTACATTGCTCTAATACATGCCTTATCTACATGTAGGGAGAGAAAAACCGGACTATGGAGAATAGTTGAAAGAGTTTTTTGTATAGGTGTTAAAGATGTTACTTTTGTATGGATTTTACGAGATTTTAAACGTGTGTTTAGCACATGCAATGGACATGTGTTCAATTCCGCTGGAAATCCGGTATGACCATCCATCAATGTCATAGAGTCTATCATGTATCGAAAAAAGTCATGCAGTATCCCTATAACAGAAGGTAACCAACGGTCACCAATACCTTTTAACATCTTACATTTCTTTTTTAATAATGGGATATACTAAAGCACAAGCAGAATCATTAGATGAAGTCCAAAAGAAGAAAAAAGGGTTGGCACCTGCTGCTCTACAGTGCACATCAATAAAATGAAGAAGATCAGGAACATTTTAGCGCGAGTTAATCCAACGATCAGATGATGACCATTATAAATACAAAACTGATGGATTCATTCCGCAATTGACCACAGAATAGACAAACTATTTGTAGATGAAAACGATGCTTGGATGACCTCCACAATCATTCATTGTTCCAGCCTCTTGCTTAGTCAACTCGATGCATTTTTTTCTACGCCGTGCATTGCTGGATAGACTACCAATTAAACATATTTGCCATGTATCTGTATTTAAGGATCAAAATAATAAAAAACACTCGAATGATCAACGCCTATATTTTCTGAATTCAATCCGACAAATAAAAACATAATAAACAACTGGCAAACGAGTATATAGCACTGATTAACCGAATCTTAAGTAAAGAAGAGTAATTTAGGATAAAACAAAGATTTACATGGAATATTTGTAAAAATGTTTTATAGTTTACAAGATAATTAATCGATTTTCTTGATAGTTTCTTGAGTTTTTCAACTCGAGGTTGAACAACACATTTAATTCATGTGGGCGAATAACACGAGTACAGAAACAGGTAGTGAGGTTTAGACATAACAACAAAGAGAACAATATGGAATTGCATTTTGTTATGGCCGGTTGAGAGAGCTAATTCTATATTTGAAAAGAAAACAAAATTATTCTAATTTATTAGGAAAATTCGATATTAAAAATCTCGATTCTCCGCACCTGAGATTTAAACTGGATCGCGAGAATGGAAGACTTGGAGTTCATCGTGCGGTCCGTAGAATTCTTCGAACGAGATGTAGCCATCTCGGTCGTGATCTTCGTGCTGGAAGATCTCTTCAGTAATCTTGAGAGGATCTTGCTGCTGCGGTGCTCCTTCTTCAGCAGGGACCTCTTCAGCTTTCTCAGTTGGGAAAATGTGCTTTTTTATGTAATCTGCCACCTTAAAATTAAACCCATGTAAGCATATGAATAAAAGAAGCACACTCAAGTCAACTGAAAGTATAAATAATCAAATCCAATATTGAAAATAAGCAACACCAATTATAGCTGATGAGCAAGTGAGCACACAAAGAGTCCAATTGTTTACCTCTTCTTTCGACAACTGGTTGTTGGAATCACTGTCAATCTGTTTGAAAACATTCTGGGGAGGTGGGGCCTGGTTGATGCCCATCAACTCGACATCAAAAAGCAGTGTGGCACCTGAATGATTTGTAAACATGAATGACTTATTCAGTTTCAGTAGTTTTAATCAGTCATACCGCCAGGAATGATGTTTCCAGCTCCCTTATCTCCAGAGCCCAGCTCTGTAAAACATGTCACAAAAGTCTGCCTTTTCTCCTGTAGTGGCTGTACTTCCTAACCAGCCGAAGTGTGGGAACACAAATACATGTAATGTAAATGTGGATGTGTTTATGCATCCTAAATTAAATTTTAGAGAAGAATTGAGTTGATAATTCTAAGAAAAAAAATTTGAAAGCCCCATACTTTTCTTAACTGTAGGAACACTTTTCCCTTCAATGGTTCTCAGCTTTCGTTTGATGCCATCTAAGGCTGGACAATTTGTGGCTCTGTTAGCAGATTTTGGATTCAATGCTGAATGACCAAAGGATGAGCTGGTTGTAAAATGTGCAGCAACATTATCAAATTTGGTTGTCATCGGTGAAGGACAAGGAGGTTCCAAGACTGAGACCAAAGATGGTTTACTTTCTTGCGATTCAGTTAAGTTTCCCTTCAACTGACTATCGTCACCTAGAGGTAATGAAAACACAAATTAGATATATGTATGATCACAATTTATTTAAAAAAAAACAGCATTACCAGGGCCACGAGCTTTTGCTTTTAACTGTCCGAGAAACGATATTAATTCTTTGGGAACCTTTCCCATCTCAACACAATCCTGTTTGTACCATTTGTACAACTGAAGGTACATTGTGTATTCATCTACGTCGTTGCAAGACATTCTTGTTTGGAAAAATAAAAAATAAATCAGTAATGACTTTTAGGACCACACGAGGCAAGTTCTTGTGGGAAAAGATCTTCTGAAACCACCATGGCAACAGATTTGACAGAGCAACAAAGGCAACAACCACGACCGATAGAGATGGCCATCCTATCGCTAGATGGCATTCGCCATCCTATCGCTAGATGGCATTCGCCAACCTATCGCTAGATGGCAGCATTAAGTACACCAGGCTCTAAGAGGATATTTTTGAAAATCGAAAATCTCGAATCGAAATTTAAAAAATAAATTTAACATTTAACACTCATAGTGTTATCGAAGACAATAGAACAAACATTTCTTTTTTAACTTTTAAATTAAGGAGACACTAGAACTAGCTTATAGGACACTAGAACTAAACAGTATTTAAAACTATGTTAAAACTTTGACAATTTGGAATTAAAAAATTTAATTTGGATTTTGTAAATTTTATAACGTTAAAATTTAAAATGTCTTCGAAGACGCTAGAACTAGAAGTAGAGACACTAGACCTAGCTAAATTTTAAAATGTAAATTTTTGACGACACTAGAACTGACTTATGTTTATGTTCTATTGTAAAGTTCTAGTGTCTAAATGTTAAAAGGTCTAGTGTCTATTAGGTCTAAAGTAGGCATGCCATTAAGAACTGTGATTAAATAAGGCATAGTCTTATTGTGGCAGTGCACTAAGTCTAAATAATGATGAAGATGAACCTTTAAATTTCCCGTGAAACGTGGCACGAACCATTGCCATAGGTCAAGTCCGGGGAATATTGGCCTAGCATTGAGACTAATGTCCTACTATTTACCTTTTCGCCAAGTATGTGATTATGCTAAAAACGATCGTAACAATATTTAAAATAAAAAATCACTTTTTTCAAGTTTATTTTTCCATTTTAAATGCTGATTCAAACCACACGAAGCTCTTCTGTACACCATTAATAAACTAATAATTTTCTTATTTTGTTTTAATAATCCCCAGTTGACCATTGACTGACCTCTGCACAATTTTGCTTCCAACTCATCTTACTCCAGTATCCCTTTTTCATCAACACAGTAAAATGAAAAAGAAATTAATATTAATAATAAGGAAAAAATAGTTGTAATATGTATATATATAGAAGGGAAACTGCTGAAATCCAGACCTATCAAAAACTACAAGACTCCACAGAAGAAATCTTGGTCTTGAAAATTCACTGAGTAGGTGAGAATGGAAGTGGGACCATTATCTTAGTGTGCATCTGTTGAATTAGGGGTACAGTATAGGCCACGCATTCATCCCATCCCGGTTTTCTCCAAGCTGCTTCACGAGTTTCCTTACGTGACTGAAGGTCTGAATATGCTGCAAAAAATTTAATTTATGAAACGATTTTAGGTGGTTTAATTGGGAGTAATAATTTTTGATTTTTTTACCCCAGATGTGATGAACATTATATAGTCTTCCAATTTGAGAAAAAAAGCCAGCAAACGCCTCGTCGTTTTCACGCCTAAAACTGATGGCTCTTGCCCAATTGTTACCCCACTCAATCATCGTTCCTGGCTTTAGAACGTAATTGCGAACCTCATACACGTTGGAGTCTTTTCGACTCTCAATCTATTGAAATAAACACGTATGGCAATAAGAAATAAGGGAATTTATGTGATTGCAATACCTGAGGCCAAAAGCTAAAGGTGAGAACGTATTGGTTATGTCGAGCACGAATGCACTGGCCTTGCTCATTCCACAAACGGCGATACTCCTGAAAATAAATTAAAATTTCAATAAACCAACGTACATGTTGACGTGCGAAAATTTATACTTGCATTGTTCTTTGCAAAAGTTACGCGCGCTCTGTCAATTTCAGCATAACCTCCAATGTAACGCCAAACGTGAAATGCTTGATCCTGATCACCCACAATCACTGACCAGCTTCCAACTAATTCAGCATTGATACCAGATGAGCCCATGAGCTGACAATGTTTTTCACTGAAATTATGTGTCAAAAACAGATCTTGTTAGTCTGTAAATGTCTAACCGTAAGGAAGCATATCTGTGAATTCTTATCCATTTTCAACTTTAGCAAACTAAATTTAAATCATTATATATCATGTTAACAGTTGTTAAATGACAATACATGAAAGGTGACAGCTAACATTAATTTTTTAACTAGAATTAGCTTCAAAATTAGTTCAAACAGATAATTTATCTTTTTAAAATGTAACAAAAACCACCAAAATTGTGGGCACCATTTTAAACCTGAAAAAGAGTGTATCTAAAAGCTGTTTAATTGCTACCATAATATAAAGAAATGTTGAGACATCAGAAATTATTATAAAAAAGCAACATACTAATTTGAAATGTATTTTTCCATCATGTCAGGCCTAATGTTGTGAGTTTGCAGTTCGTAGATGACATCTTTATCAGAGAGAAGGCGAGAATGAGACTCCTTTGTTGGTTCAATTTTTCGAACAAACACTTTGGAAAACCAATTATCTTTTGATTCATTCCTGAAATTGTGACTAGTGGAAAGGGTCCTAAATTGAAATAAATATTATGTATTTTCAAAATAATCAGAGTAGCCTAGACACTGAATTTAAGGAAAACAAAGAAATTTAATTGTTACCTGGTACAAGACGGCGAGTTATAGACGATTCTAATGCCTGTCACCAAATTCTTGAGCTTTACAACAGCTGACGCCATTTTCCTCAGTTTATATGCAAGTCTATGAAATCAGCAGAGGTCCTATATCTATTCAAGAAGCAACTTGAAGCCGGAAAGCAGCCGAAATTTCTATGGCAAGCGCTGCCTAATTTATTAACCGAAATAATGTTTCATTATTTTGTTATACACATTTGTTTTATTTAAAGATCAAATTATTCCGTCGGTTACTTCCTTCACAGTCGATTACCGATCTGATCTAGCAAAGAAGGCATTATAAATTATTGAAACGAATTTCATTATTATAATTATTTCCATTTTTTAAGAGCGAATTACCTATGCGAAATAGGTTTTCCAAAATATCTTATTTTTGCTTGTAATAATCACACATTGAATCACAAAAAAATATTTTATTTGAATTTGTCTTTTTCCCAAAAATTACCTGAAAAAGCATTTTGATTGGTTGTCATAGTGATCAATAAACGAATCCCAGGCTACATTTATTTGTGTGTAACATTCTTTATCGCAAAATGGAACTTCGCAATGAGCTAATGTAAGAAGTTTATAATTTCTTAATCTTTTTTATAAATAATAAATTTGTTTCGTATATCAATTATCAAGTCGACCTTCTCGCAATAAGCATCGTTCAAACGCTGTCACAGCTATGCGAGTCATTGTAAGTAAAACAAAAAAAATTCCCATTGGATTACTCTGCTGTCTATAAAGACATGACGATCAATTAATCATGGCAGGATAGAAGAGAAACTGTGACGCAGTTGGAGCAAAAGTTGGTCATAAAAAAGAACGAACTTTTACAAGAAGAAGCGATTTCGTTAGAAAAGCAAAGAGCAATAAAAGAAAAAAGGGAGCAACTTGAACGCGAAGAATATCAGAGTTTGCAACTGTTTCAGGTGATACTTAAAAGTGTCCAATCTTTTAAATTAATATATTATTAATTATAAATTTGGCTGGAATCCAATTAGTTAAATGGGAAAGTCCGCGAATCTGTTTCTCTGGCTCTGGAACATGATCTAGAAGAATGTCGAAAATTAGACGATGAACAACATGCACACTTACTCAAGGTATTATATTTGATCTAACGCCATGCCCCAGCACACCATGGCTCAATTCCATCAAACAGTTACAATATTTTTATTTCTTGTTAATTTTACTCTTTGTGTTTATTTTCATCTTTTTTAGATGGAGAACCTTGAAAGCGAATTAACCGAGTTGACTACCAAACTGGAGTTCTTGCAAAACTATCAGGTACTAAGAACATTACCGTACTGCACGTAAAAGCATTCACACCAAATTAATCGTGTTTATCTTTTCAAAATCGTATACGATTACTCAGAACACTATATCTGATGTTGAAGGATTCGACCGAGTAGTCAGCAAATTCCAGGAGTTAAATCAAACGTGGCAAAATATGGCAAATGAATATCGTTCAATTCTATTCGATGCAGCAAGGTCATCGTTCAAGAAGGGTCATCAAACGGTAAAACTTTGTGTTTGTCATCAAATCTCATAAGCAATCTTTGCTACTCACAACATTGCAGGAAATCCTCATGCGACATCTACTTGGAATTAATTCAGATGATAGTCAACGAGCTACAGATGCGTCTGAGTCAACAAATCGCAACAAGACGGCTCGAAACTCTCAATGGCAAATTAGTACCATGGCAGAGTCGTTCAAGCAACACGGTCACACTTATTTAGCGATTATCAATTTAGCTGCCCACTTGTCCAGTCACCCTATAGCCCGGACTCTTATGAGCATCGGTGAGTCTAAATCGAATCTCAAGTCGATCAAGCCCAGCAAAAGTCACCTTGGGAAGAAAGAGGAGATGGAGCGGGTTCCTAGTGTCGAGCAAATTCATCAGCCGGTGCAGGACTTCAAAGAGCGATGGAGAACTTTGGCCGCTGCTGCCATGGGCGATAGTAGACAATATCGTGGCGAAACGGATGCCTCCGTTTCTTCGGAGATTGGCAGAACTGCGGACTCGGTTAGTCTTGAAGTGCAGAACAAACTAAGCAATTTGGCGAATATTGATGACTTCGTGGCATCGTCGTCTGGTCCTAAACAGTCAGTCATTAATAAGGTCGCCGCGAATAAACTTGGTTTCATCGAGCAAATTCTCTACGACCTAACTTTGATTAAAGACGAGATTGAGTTTCATACGGACCCTCTATATTACAACGAGCCTGGGCACTCATTTGCTTAAGAGGGAACAATTTAAAATATTCGACACGTCAATGTCACCTTAATTAAAAAAAATAATAATTATTAGACTAATTAACAGGTATAGATGAAATGTGACTTACTGATAGCTGATTGCTAAATAAAATTTGACGAGTGTATTGTATTCGAATATGTTTCGGTAACACTCATTCCTTGCGTTTGTTGTAACAGAGAGGATCAAGAGGGTCTATATAGAACTTAGGTATGGGGATGAGCTATAGGTTGGGAGAGAAATCCCAAAGTTAATACCTCCCTCTGACGAAGATTTTTAAAAAATTAAAAATTATTAAAAAAAAATGGAACAAATCCAAATAAGAAAAGTGGCAGAGAAAAAAAGAGCGGAACACGAGGGGAAATACACGCACGGAATACTTCGGGAGAAAAAAAAAATCTTACAACGGTCCAAATATTCCACTGACGAGAAAATCTACACTCTTGCCTCCTTTTGACCCTATTTTTTTGAGGTGAATAATTTGCACGTTATGTGAGCCGAAATTCAAAAGTCATTGAAGAATTCAAAGAACTAGGCAACTTTAAACGGAAAGCACTTCAGGAATAGCTAAGAGTGAGGTGATTATTACGCAGTTGTGGGAAATCTTGGCGGCATAAGGAAGAACTTTCTACAATTGGGCTACGAAAATTTTCGGCTTTTCCTTTTGCTGTAACACAACTTGCTCACTTGATGTAAAACGTGCTTATACTGTCTCTTTTTTCCCCTTCTAGATCGATTTCATCATTGTCCTTGCGTGAAAGTGTATGACGTGTCTGAAACTTGTCTTTGTTCGTCGTTAACATACATAAACGGAATTCGCACAAAACACGCCTTTCACCAGACAATTGCTGTAGTTAGAAAAAAGCAAATGAAAACGGATGAAATCAACTTTAGCATCAACAGATGACTACGATAGTTAGCTGTGGCTGTTGGAAATTCCTTGACATAACAGGGAACGTTAAAGATGCTAAACATAATTGTCCTATATGATTCATTAATATTGGGTTTCAATGAAGAGGGAAATCAAAATATTTGCATGTTTATGATGAAGTCAACTATGCGATAATCAAATGCAACATGAATAGGGCAGAAACATCTCTTTTGATCTAAGATGCGGGAGTCCACTATTTCGCTGTTCTGTTTGTTCAAATAGTCGAGTTCAGAGCCGACTCGTCATAAATAGTGACATTTTCACTAAATATAATTTGAAAACAAACATGCGCAGACGAACGGTTACAAGCAGGGGGACATGCCAGTAGATTCGTGAACAGTACGGGTCGAAGTTCGAATGTGATATGTACCTCAAGTCAAAATTATGTCTAGCATTTCCACTTAACAGGATCTTTTCCCAAAAACCTTAAAAACGGCCTGAATAAGTTTCGCGTTTGGCTGTAACAAGTCTTCGGGTGAAAAGCATGGCGATGCAAAAACTCTTTGACAAGACGCATTCACCAGTACATTTGTTTGGCCCATCCTAATCACTGACGAAGGACACGAAATGAGAACGGACTTTTCTACTATCAGATTGTGTTGCAGTCAATGTATCTGGGATGTTTTTTTGTTTTTTTCTATTTTGTTTTGTTAGTTTAGTTTTTTTTTTTTTTGTAAGTTTTAGTTTTAGTTTTTTTTTTCAAGGGGCGTGTGTGGATTTATGGCCTGTTAAACATTCGGATAATTACAATTTTAAAAAGCCGCTTCGCCCGAGATGGATTTCGGAGGAGGCTGTTGACTAATTGCCCACCACCTCCCCTCACCTCTCCATGACCTAATGGCTCTATCAATCAATTTTGTAGACGCAAGCCTGCGAGCTTGTTCCCTGCTTAGAATGCTAAGGATCGATTCGACCATCATTCCTGTGCCACGTCTAGCTGGCGTGTAGAGGTGCTGAGAGTAAATACTATACAAGGGCGGGAGGTCGATAAAACCTATTGGATGGCCATACAAGTCATGGGCGTCCGGTGTAGGCATAGTTGGAAGAGACCGAATTGGACGACGGAGTAAACGAGGAAGATTGTGACGAGGATGATGCTGAGGTGGTTGCTACCGAGTGGTTGGGACCGTGGTTGTTCGACACCCCTTTGAAAAATAATAACGAAATAAATTGATAAACAATAATAATAATAATATTAATAGAATGAAAATCCCATCAGATAACAACAGCTGAAATAAATCGCACTTACCGGGACGATTCAGACTTAATGTGCTTCCTGTCATGCTATCGGAATCGTCATCTCCATACGTCTCACGTGGAGGCTCAGCAATAGCTAATGCACTAAAAGTTATTAAATTGAAAATCAGTTTGATTGATACATGAATATTTATGGAAAAGAATAAAAGTATAAGAACCTGAAACCAAGTCTAACCGATTCATCGTCAAAACGCTCTAGCTCTTTAGCTTGGTTTTCATGAAGTAGGCGGATCCGATCGGAACGTTCTCGCAAGAATTCTCGCGTCTCCTCCTCCATCTAGCAGCATCGACAATTTCAACATTAATAACAATTTTATTGAATTGAATCGAAGGATAGATGCGTTAGGTAAATCCAAGTCAGCATAAAGGAAACAAACCTTTTGTTCGAGGAGAGCACGGCGCACCGATACTCGTTCTTCTAACTCTGCTCTTTCTCTGTTGCGCTGTGCTTCAGCCGTCATTTTACTTTTTGACTGGTATGCCATAAGAATTTCCAATTCTCGCTGTAGTTTGTCGCGCATTACTTGGGCTTCCACTTCTTGTGATTCATCTAAGCGTATCTAAAAGTAAGATTCACGCAAACTATTGTTAAAACCACCAGTTCCAGCTTCACGCAGTAAAAAATCGTCAGAACACGAAAATAATAAAAACGCAGAGAAATTACGTACCGATTGTTTCTGAAGCATCTCAGCGATACTCTGCTCGTACTGCTCACCCAGCAAAGCTAATTTACGTCTCTGATCATCCTTTAATTTCTTTATCACACTCTTCTGTTGGTCTCGCGGTGTCGAAGCTAGAACTTGGGCCTTCAGGGCTTTGTACTGGCGGGTTTGAATCTTGACCGTCTCTCGGAATTGCTTGCGAATTAAAATTTCCTTCTGCTTCAAACTTTTGGGCTGTTGCTTCAACTCGACAGCGTGTTTCTTGCGTAATTCGCGCTCTGCTCGCTGCGTGTACTCGTGCTGATTTGATAGTTCCGTTTGATGCTGTCGTCGAAGTTGCTCCTCTCGAAGCATGTGAACAGCTCGCTGCTGGCGATACTCCAGCTCTTGCGTCAGCTCGTGGTGGCGAAGCAACATGGCGTGAGCCGTTTCCAACTGAGCTTGCCTCCTGTTGAGCTCTTCGCACAAGAGCTCACGTTCTAGCCTGTGGTATGAAAGGAGTTTGGCACGCCGTAACCTACGCACTTCCAACTCCAAGTAGTCCTTCTGACTCTTTGTCAAACGCTCCTCTTCACGAGCTTCGATTGCCTTCAGTGAATCTTTGTAGTTCCTGAAATCAGTTTTGCTTGATTAAAACACGATCGAAATTCATTACTTTGAATCGTCTTACTGTAGTGATGCATCTCGTTGGCGCTTTGTTGTGCTTTCGTCACTACTAAGTTCTTGCTTCCACCTTTCTTTGGTTTGTTTGTATTCACGACGGACCTGAGTTTCAAAATTTTTTCGCTCCAGTAAATGTCGGGCGTTGATTTCCTTTGTTAGCTTCTTTTCACCTGTCAAATTTTGCTTTAGCTGTAAAAATAGGAATACGCGGTTAGTAAAGAATATTTTTGTATTTTGGTTTCATTCCTACTTTGCGTTCTAGTTCTTGTTGGTGTTTGACATGAAGCTTTTCCAGCTCTTTACGAAAGGAAGTCAACAACGTTTCATATTCTTTGTCAAGCATTTGTTTGTGGCCTTCCATTTCAACCCTACATCTCTCTTCGAGCTAATAAAGAGATAAAAGAAAATTGATTAATTAAACATGGTTCTTCACACGTCGATACTCTTAGGCTGTGGTCGGACGCAACTCTCCACAATTAAAAAGAGGAAGAGAACGATGATTAAATCGCCTAATTACCTTGACCAAAGCACTTTGATGTTCCCGGCGCATTCGTTTATAGCCCGACATTTGTTCATGCATTTCTTCTTGCATATGTTCTTTTTGCTGTTTCGAAACGATCGACGTAGTCCTTATCGTGGCAAAGTGGTTAGTATTCAGACTGTTGGCAGTGTTGGTACTAAGTGACAGACCATCACTCCCGCTGGACAAGTTGTTGACAAGGAGTGACTAATAGAGGAAAAAACCAAAAACAAATGATTAGGTTCGAGTTTTACGAAAAAATTTATTAACGTGTAACATACCTTCGTCCGATTTCGAACCGACATGGGGTATATCGAGCTGTTGTCCGGATCCACGGTGCGCGGTGGAATACTGCTAGTGGAACTACTTTGTGAACTAGCACTGATACCAGTTGACTGAATACTCTGCTCAGATGTTATCGAATTACTCTTACTACTGTCACCTCCACCTTGCTCTTCATCACCTAAAGTGGAATAATTTTGAATCTCGAATTTAAAAAAGAAAGTGCAAAACAATTATGAGTATGACTACCTTCTCCATCACCAGTAGTGCTCTCCGTCTCACACGAGTCAACCATTAAAATTTTTTTCATTTTGCGATAATTTAAATTGTCCAAATCTCGAACGGCAGCTTTGGTGCGATGAATCAAGTCAATGATTACAGTTCCAGGTCGCGGCCGCGTAATAAATTGATGCTATTAAAGGATAGTTTTGGAGATCATTTTCATGATTTAAAAAAGTAATTAAGAGCTTTGGATGTAGAGGTACGTACGTGTAAAAGTCGACCAGCAGTAGGTCTGTCAGAGGGGTTCTTTTGTAGACAGGAATCAACGAAATGACGAAACACTTCCGACCAGGTAGAAGACGACAGCGATGGGCTATCGTTCTGCGCTATGTGATACAGGGCACTCATGGCATTCATATTAAAGTAAGGAGGTTTCCTCTCAGCTGAAAAAAAATAAATAACAAATAGTGAATATTCATACTGATATGCAACTATTATGCAAATACTGAGTGCATTAGCAACACAAGAGACTTACCTAATTCAATGCACGTAATTCCTAATGACCAGACGTCCACTTTTCCGTCATACTGCCCTTCATCCATAGCTAGAATGACTTCTGGGGCCATCCAATAGGGAGTTCCAACAAAACTGTTGGCTGGACAGTGCAAACTTGCCGAACCGAAATCAGCTGAGTAACGAAAGATTGTTACATATTACATACAAAGCAACTAAATAAAACAAAATCGTAAAAAATCGGCTACCCAGCTTAACAGTTCCAATTTCAGTCAGAAGAATATTGCCAGCCTTGACGTCGCGATGGATGCGATTCATGGTGTGAAGGTAGTCCAAACCCCGTAAAACTCCATCACAAATGCCGGCAATTTCCTCCTCGCGCAGTGGTCTTTTATGTACCTCAATTATATCAGAAGCTGATCCAAGGCAGTACTCCATGACCAACTGTGTTTATACAAAGTATAACAGCTTTAATAATACTATAAATACATAAAACGTAGACGTATCAGAGTACTGACCCATGCCGTATGTTCTCTGAGGTAGCATCCTTTATATTCAATCGTGTTGGGATGGCGCAACTGCCGAAGGAAACGAATTTCTTTAAGGATATCCTGCCACTTCTCATGGCATTGTTTTCCCATGTACGACATTTTCTTAATAGCCACAATTTCCTTCGTGAATGAATGACGAGCATAGTAAACAGCACCAAAACTTCCATGGCCGATCTCTCGAAGATCTTCAAAAATTCGGTCTGGGTCGTCATGGTCGAATAGGTCCGATACTTCTGGATCCTTCAAACTACCTGCCCTGTATTATGAATAGTATAACTAGTTTGTCCCTTTAGAATTACAATGTATAGTCAAGTGCAGTTGATTTACGAATTACAAAATTTGATTCAGAAATATTATTTTTAATGTTGTTAATACAAAAAGAATGGAGGAAAAACAAACAATTAAAATCTTACCTAGGTACAGTAGGCATAGTATGGCTGTAGATTAATCACAGCCTCTATTACACATAACACATTGAAGCTCACAGCATCACTCCAGTTCCCATGACAAGCTATTATACAAATTCAGTTATTGTGTGTGTACATAGTTCAATTCTAACGAATAAATAGATATGCCTATCATCACAAATTTTAAGAAATACTTTCAATAAGCAATTTACTGGGAATAGAACTACAATAAGTGGGTTTTTAATAAATAAATTAACTTGCTTTACTCTAAGAAACTCCAACTCTTCAAATTAAATAAAATGAATGACTGACAAATTAATCAATTTGGGGTGTAGGAAATCATAACATCTCACAAAAATGTTTCTGAACTTACAATCACTTGAAAGATTTGTCACTCAATCAATGGGGTCATTCAAATCAATTACACCCTCCAAGGAACAAATGCAATGATGGAACTACTTTCGCCGTTAATAAAAATGAATCGAATAATTGAGTGCAAGTGACTTTTGTCTGATCGGACGATATAATCCCACTATGAAAAAAGTTAGAGAAGCACAAATCTAGGCAAAAATGGCGACCTTCCTCAATTCAAGTACATCCTGAATATTCATCAGACAGGTAGATGAACAATCTGGCTGTTGGTGACTAGAGAATTTTAATCCTTGGAAATGAACTTACCAAAGATCACGGTAATTTTTTACGTCGGAACGACAGATCTATAAGAAAAATCGAGTATCGGTAATTCCGGTTAGAAAAACAAGAAGAATGGCGATGGGATCTATAAATTTTTCAGTAACTTAGAACAGACAAAACACCATCTAGGGAGTGAAAAATCAACTAAAGAATCCATCTCGCGGGTCTTGAAAACGGAAAAACTGTCGAAATCGTCTGCTTGTGTTTTGATTTTGCTGATTGTTTTGATTTTGATTCTCTGATTAAAATAATTAATAAATAATAATAACCTATTAATATTAAAATATATATTTCTATTTTGGCGGGTTTTCATATTCTCTGATCACTAAATAACTTGCATGTAGCCTCCGCCGGTAGGAAACGGGAGGCCTAGTCGAATACAACGTAGTACTAGCCTACAAGAACTTTTTTTTTCATTGATTAGGTGAAAATTAAAATTATATTTGCTAAAATTGCAATAACCGGGAGATTTTAAAATAATAGTTACATTTAAAAGTCCAATAATTTCCATCAAACCTATTATGGATCCTTAGCATTTTAATTAAAAAAATGCTCCTCCTTCACCTTAGTTTAAATTAATTCTAGTCTCTAGTTGGAGTAAACTTTTAACTTCATTTATGTTAGTTAGGAAAATTTACTTAATTGGGACAATAAAATATCTAACCAAGGCGAACTGAAGGCTTTATTTCACTTTGTTTTATCGACAGTCTTGAGTATAAACCAGACGAAAGAGACATCTAAAATGAAATGACGAATGTCGCGGCACAACACTCAATAAATGGAATAAATAGGCTAACTATTGACAAAACGCAATTATCTAAGCATCTTTAGAATCCCAAGAGGAGAAAGGTTAAATAAAATGAAAATTGTGAAATCATCGGCTCCTGTGAAAATGAGCAAATCAGACGAGGATTTTGTAATTGCCACAATTCCAATTGGGAAGACAATGAAAATGATGCAAGAAATAAACAACAAAACGTAAAGTGAAAAAAAAATCTTCATGACTGGAGGCGCTGAGCGTTAACGTGATTCTTTCGATTCTTTTCATTCGAACATTTTCACGTGAAGCTGTAGGCATTCTCGATTGCACGACTGGATCCTGAGTTTCCTGCGTTATTTTGTTGATTCAAAGGAAGTTGTTCCATTGACTCGATTCTTCGACGGACAGATTCTCCTCTCACAATCACCTATTCCAATCGAATCAACCAAATTGTTTGTAAGAAACATTTAAAAAAATCTTTTCAACGAAGTATACCTCCCGAATAAGGGGCGGCGTCGCAACTCTTCTGTCTGACAAGTTGCTCATCCCTTGTCGAGTAGACGACGACACAGTCATCGCCTATAGTAAAAAGTTTTAATACAAAATCGGATATATATTTTAAAAAAAAAGAAAAATCACCTGAAATGCGGATTCGGCAACTACATACTGAGAAAGCGTAACATCGGATGAACCCCCCGACTCCAAGGGGATCGGATGCGAGCGAAAGTGTTCCAGCATGTCAAAAACTGACTGAAACCAAAGGTGTTGAACTCGACATTGTCCCTCACTACTAATTGTAAGGCGTAGGTGCTGTGAAGTAAGACGATATAATAAAATAAAAGTAAATCCTAATTATTTTTAGTGATTTACTTTGGCGCGTCCTTGGAAGTTGAACGTCAAAACGAATTCGCCTTTACGTGTTTCACTTTGGCGAACTAGAAAAACTCCGTGTCCAACAGCTCCTTCTTGAAGGACGAGACCAGCTGCATCAGATCGACTCAACGTTCCGTGAAACCAAGGGTAGTGTCTCAGTGTTCCATACAAATCTGTTACATAATCTGGATTTAAATTACTATCTGGTTTACCAGTTTGGTTGAATTTTTCATCAAAAACAGCATGAAGTCTCCTTAAACAAGGATCAACACAGTGAGCTGATTCAAATACCTTGTTCCTGATCAAGTCGACTAGTGACTAAATCGGAATCTTCGACACTGGGAGAGACGGGGAGCAGGGAACGAGATCCCCTGAGAGATAGAGTTCGTGTACCAGAGAATTCGGATGGTTGGCTTGCACTGACGGGTGTCGATAAATTTCCATTCGACTCGCTTTCTCCTTCGCGCAATACGTCTTCTGTTGGAGATCTGTTGAAGACACACCAATGCTGGTTAGGAAAATTAACGTGCGAACCCATTCTGAACAATCTTTACCCATTGGTTGTGTTTATGCAACGAGCTCCAGACAGTCGAATCGAATGCAACCACTTATGCATTTCATCGCTGCTAGCAGCTTCAATGACGTATTCTAGGTTATTGGCAGCCTACGTCGGAGGTGAAAAAGATTCGAAATTTTTTCATAAATAAACTTTTTGCAATGCTTAAAATATGAGACTTACTTTCAGGACAAAGGTATTTTCCTTATCTGGCATTTCTAAAGCTGTTGTTTCTCTGGCCTCTGTTATCAAGAAGCAGAACACTCCGCATTTTGGTTGGCTGGCTTTTGGTGGAGAGAAGAACTCTAGCATATAGCCACCAACAGTCTTCACCAAACAGAGACGGCAACGCTCCCATTTGGGAGTCCCATCTAAGCTTTCACTGGTTAGGTAGTTGACGGTACCTTCAAATAATGACTCGACGACAAGCTTCGACATGCGAATTTTGCCACGCAACAGAAGATTCGAGTGTTCAGGTTTCATTATGGAGGTAGAGTGACTTCCAGAGAGTTCAACTTCATCAGAGTGTTGCTTGTGAAAGAGTCCTTTTCCTTTTCGAAACCCTTTCAAAGAGAAGCGTCTGAAGAATGGCTTGGGACCTGGCTGTCTAGGTTTAACAGAAGGGTATCCAGAGGTAGATGCAATATCTCTTTCAGTATCAGAATAATCACTACAGTCCTGTGTTGTTCTTGAAACACTGCCTGTTGATCTCAGAGGAGATGGAAAGTGCATGATCCCATTGCTTTTCCCATACTTGACAAAGTCACACGAATTCACTACTATGCCTGAGAGTTTTTTCAGTTCCACATCATAGCTTCTAACAAAGAGGTCCACAAAACGTTGAGCACAATCTTGATACAGGGATATCAATGCTGAGTCTGCTATTATTTGGGATTCACTGCTAAAGTGGGCATGAATGTGGCGTGCAAGTTCAAAGGCAGCTGATCTAGCCCTGTAATTAAGTTAGGTAGAAATAATTTACGAAAATAATTTAATTTTTTATGTTAACTCACTGTCTCTCGCAGATTTCACTCCAGACAGCTACATCTCGAGCATCTGCGGTAATCGCCTGAACGGCCATGACCACAACTTAAAAATTTTGACGTGTCTCGCTTCGTAGTTGATAGACTGCTGCTTCCTATTAGAAGAATTAGTGAAGCTCAATGCTTAATGAATACCTCCTTTTGTTGTCTCAATTCCAGACTTATTTAAGCATTTAACCACATTTTTTTTTCTCTTTTACTTCATTCAATAAATCTGATAAGACATTTGCAAGAAAAAAACAATTAACGTATCGATCGAAAGCCCCTATCGATCATAAAATCAGTTCGATGATAGAGAGAATGGGAGGAGCCTGTGAAAAAGCCCGGCTGGTAGTCCGTTAGTGCTGCTAGCCTGCTATCATTTTACCCCTAAAAAAATTGTTAAAAAAAAATATTTTTTCTCGTGAGCTTTGTTGATGTTGTAATTATAGCTGTCCTACTAAAACCTTCCCTAAAATAGTTAGGTTTAGTGCCGTTAATTCTTTATCAAATAGTGTTTGTTTTTCAACATAAATAAATCACAGCGAATAAAATAAAGGGTAATAAATGTGCTTTGATGATTATTCATTTCCCTATATGCGTGCCAAGTTATAATTTCTTTAGGCGTAAACATGTCGTATTCGTGCCCTAATTTGGTACAACCAAAATGTCGCATCCGCGTTTTACATGGCGCTTCTGGGGAAACAATCGAAATGGTGTAGGCTTTCCCCGGAATAGTCTCATTTAGTTAAATACATCGGAAGGGATTAAACTTTGTTGGTTTATAAGGAAATCGAAACCCCATTTTACGATTTTAGGTTTCCCTTTATATGTTTTTTAGTAACAGTCACACCCGCATCGAGCGACTTGGCGTTGACACGCCACATCGCCATGCGGGATTGGCTTCAACTAGATTATGTTCAAACGAAAAGGTTTGACAAATTTTTTGGTTAGTCCAGAAAATGACTAATTAAGTAATAGCGGATGTATATTCATGGACCAATTGTATTACACTGGCGGTACATATCGTGAAAGGTGCGTCGTGACAGGGAAGATGATTGTTTAGGACAGCAGTCGGTGACAAACCGAGAGAAATGCCAAAGTAATATATATATATACCAAATTGTAAGAAAATCGACGATAAAATAATGGAGAACAGCACAGATTTCACACCGAGATGAACAGCTTATACACGCAAAGATTTTGAATATAAAGTAAATAGAAATGATGGGGGCACAACATAATTTCCACGAGAAGAACTAATTTCCAAACATCGTATAGCCTATATTATTTACAGGTAAGACAACTTGTCGCATTGTCGTGTCAATTCTCGAGTGAAACGGGATTTCACGTCCAAGTTGAGCTCTGAATAGTTTAGAGTGGCGTGAATAAGTCTAATTTTATTAGTTAAAGATTATATATATAATGATGTGCTTTACTCAAACATTCACGCGTTACAATCGGGATTCCTCGATTGTAGACGATATATAGCTGGCCCCAAACTAATTGTAACAACGGGTGGAAAAATACAAAACCAGTGATAAAACGCAATTAGAATAATTCACCATCTGAATTAATGAAATAAAAATGATTTCCCCCTCAATTGAGGGAGAAAAGCTCACCGGCCGATTGTTATACAATAATAAACACGTACGTACACACACACACACACACGCAGACCCACTATAACGAACGAAATGGTAAGTACACGTACACACAACATATCAAATATAGCGAGTGTTGCCTATTATGATACACACAATCAGCGATAAATGTCAGAGTATAGACTGGGCGTTGATTATTAGTCTATTCTGAATTGGAAGAGGGTGACGTTTCTTGAAGATCGACGTCACCTGACGTCACCTGCTGCATGGCCGATGCCAAAATGGAGGAGTCGACTTCGCCGAGAAGCTGTGAAGTCACCATGGGTGCAGCCGTCACCTTTTGCCCGTCGCCCGTTAGCCACATGGTGGTACGAGATTGATTAACGTCAAATACCTGCAGGATGTGTTGCTGCGTCCCGTTGGGTCCCAGTGCCAGGACGGGGGTGACGGACAGTCCTCCGACGTTCATTCCCCCGGCTGCTGTCCCTGCTGCTGCTGCTGCTGCTGAAGTTGTCGACACCATGGCTCCATCATCTCCTCCATTAGAATCTGATTTCGGTAGGGACGATATTAAAGGTCCCAAAACCTGATCAATGACAACGGGCAAATATCGCGATTAAAAATAAACATTTAGTCTTGCATCACGCACTCGACTAGAGCGTTCACGGACGCAATAGCAACTTGAACTCGCTGCGCTTTCCTTTGGGGGAGGATGTTCCCGTAATCGATCAGCCACAATTGAACCGGGTGCAAATAATAATAACGGTGATTTAAAATGAAAACACAATCATGACAACATCAAGAAGGAAAATACATCAAGATGTATTGCTGTGTAACAAAGGCAACAAAAAGGAAAAAAAGAAGGTGGAGAAAAAATGAAAGATGTACAGGAACGTTCCGAAACAACATTCAAAAACCAAAAAAAAAAAAGAAAAATGAACGAAATAATAATTTTTGAATTAGGGTTTGACCTGGGTTAAATAACATTGACATCATACAAATAATAAATTACAGCCATTTCTTAAAATGTTTTCTGCATAAGAGGAGAGACAAAGGGCATGTAGTTTTATGTAAAAAGGAACAAGTACACTTTGGCCACGAAGTACTAAATTTTTGACGTTTCCTATACTGTATCGATGATTAAACGACTGACAAATCGAAGAGAGAGAGAGACTTTCGTGTCGTAACACGCAGACGGGATTAACAATTGCGGGATCATCTTCGTTATTGGACACGTATAAATTATGATCTATAAGAGCTATAAGATAAAGATCGGAGTCGACCGATGGGTTTCGCGAACGATTGCTTTGGTGTGTGACTGTTCCCGTGTTTGCTGTGACTAGACTAGTGTATAACCTTGGCCGTGGTGACACCAAGTCGTGACTGATTAAACCACTGGCGGATATTAGATGAGACCCGAAAACAAATCGAAACAAACAACAAATACACAAAACACACATATACAGGCCACCGTGACATGCGTGCAGAAAAACAAATAAAAGAAGGGTCGAATCATGGATGGTCGAACGGATTTTGAAATCGCCCAATTTCTCAGCGGGATTTTTAAAAAATGTTAATTTTTATAAGAAATACGGGCGGTGACTTCAGGAATCGTCGTGTTTTACCATGAGACGTGGCGGCTCGCATCGACGCCCCTGCGCCCCAAAAAATAATTCAAAACGAAAAAAGAAAATAAACAAAATTGCATGCTGCTCATATATATAATTGGCCTCATTGCCATTAAGTAATAACATTGAAAACGAAACCATTTTTGCTAGATTCTTTTTTTGGCTGCTGTCAGTGTACCTGGACAGAAGCATCCGATTGACCCATCTGTGAGATGTTGGCAACGACGGCCTGGTACATGGCCGGGACGGTGATCATTCCTGAGACGCTGACTGGATACGCTGTTGACAATGCATTGATGATTAGTTAATATTTTAAATGAAAAGAGATTCGATTGAGTAAAACTTACTTTGGCCATCTTCACCGGTGAGGAGGATGTGGTGCTGTCCTTCTTGACCAATGGTGGACTCGGTAACGGCCGACAAGTCGACGGTGGTGACTGTCGTGCCATCGGCGGAATTGGTGAGCGTCGTCACGCCGTCTGAATTCGTGACTCCCGTGATTTGCGAAGTGGGCACGAATTGCCAAATCATGGGCTTGGGATTGATGAGGTGATGATTGCGATCAGACTGTTGCTGCTGTTGGTCGTGGCCGCCATTGCCATCATCATCATCGCACTGATTGACGGTGGCCACTCCTTGGGTGGCCACCACTTGAGCTGTTGTTCCGTCCGGCAGTGTGATGATGGGATTGTTGGGATCCACCTGGAAGAATGAATTAGTGAATGAATGAGGATCGACCTGCATGAAATAATCGAATGGAATTGTCAGTGAGTTTCGTTTCATTAGAATAATCCATCAATTGTAAAAATGTCGTTAGATAAAATTTTGTTGGAAAAAGCCAAGGAACAAACCAATCAACAAGGACAATTACTTGTCTATGTTCTCAATCTAAACATTTATAAAAAAGAAGAAAAACAATTTCAAAATGATAAAATCATAGAACGGCCTCAAATTGGCATGCCACAATCAACGGCGATACGTCAAAATCATATTGATGGAAAGCTGGAAACATAAACGAGAAACATCATTTTCAATATAGAAAAACAAATATGGAAATTATAAATATATATGAAACAAAGAAAAATACCCACTTCAAGAATAAAGTAATTGAATTAAATTAAATAAAACACAGAAAGAGCAACCAAGAAACGAAAATAATAACAACTCATGGTGTGTGTATGTATAATTTTTAAGTCTAGCGAATCATCACTAAAGTTAAACCAACCTGAATGATGGACACTGTCCCGTCTGGATTGCTGATGGTTTGAACGACTGTTGGTGCATACTGAGCAGTAGAAGCCGGAGTCGATTGAACCAATTGCTGGACATTCTGTTGCTGTTGAAGTTGGGCCGGTTGAGACGACGGTGGTTGTTGCTGCTGTTGTTGTTGCTGTTGTTGCTGCTGTTGTGGTGGCTGAACTTCAGCTGTTCGATCGGCTTGTTGCTGTTCCGTTTCTGTTTCTGTTTTTATCACTTTGGCTGGACGACTAGTTTCTTCCGTTGCATCTTCGGAGAAGGCGGGAAGTAGGTCTTCCCGTCCGTGATACTTGTAACAATTGATGACGATTTGCCGCAATGCATGCGTCCACGATACCTGCGTACGTGCGCAAACAAAAATGTTGTTTACCCCAAAATAAAATGGAAAACAACTTAATTATTTATTACCCTTTGTTTGTCATCTTCGGGGCGAGCGTCCATTCGGACGTTAGCCCAAGGTACTTCTCCTGGCCACCAAGGCGGCCGTGTGGATTCTTTACCCCATCCGGGTTTGCCTCGGCCTACGACGACGACGACACAAAAGGTTAAAGCAAATATCTCGATATCGACATTGAATTGACTTTTCTTTACCTGTGGAAAACTTGAGCATCAGCGGAATAAATGCTCGCAGCTGGGCTTGCGTCATTTTCTCGACTGGTGTAGGTATTCCGTCTATGACTAGCGGAGGTAGCTCGTAGAGCGATGGATCGTCTTGAGCTGGGGGTGGAGCGTGGTGTGCCAAAGCCGTTTCCAAATCCTACACGAAAAGATTGTAGACATGTACATACGACAAAATGAAATGCAATTGAGGACACTTTTACCTGGAGGACTGTGGATTTGACATTTTTGACAACGTCTTCTAAAGGTTTGGCACCAAAGACCCGGAAATTGTTCTGCGGCTTTCCAGGTGTGGCGATTAATACGATGGCCTGTTGTCCGACCCGAGTGGCGTATTCGTCAATGGTCTGCCGGAGTTTGCGGAGGAGTCTGGTCTGTTGCCGCCGACGAATGGACGGATTCGTCTCAAACGAGTGCGGTCTCTTCCGCTTCTTGGACGAGTTGATGGCCGCAGCCGCCGCCATCCCAACGGGACCTGAGAAGAAAAATTTAAATCAACACCTGCTGCTGCCCACCTATTAAAAGGATCGACTAACCAGCGGCTGCCAACTGAGCGGTGATGTCATCGCCGAGTGTCGTGTTGGACATGAGATCCGATCCATCGTCGTCGTCGTCGTCGTCGAAATCCATGGAATCTGAATCTTCCGACCCGACATCGCCACCTTGTTCGTCATCCGTGTGGTCGGCGATGTCGTCTTGGATGCGTCCACCTGAACAAGCTTCGGCCACGGCGTCGGTCCCGTCAACACCAGCACCGGCACTAGTGCTCCCATTTCCGGCCTCTGAGCCGGCTAGGACGGCCAGGCTTCCGCCGTTACTGGTAGCCATTTTCACCACCATCTAGGCGGTTCGATGAGAATGGATTTCGCCGACGATACACGTTGAAGCGGGACGGTTGAAATGGCCACGAAGAGAAGGTCGACAACCACTTGGAACAACTGGCGGAAATACAAAGACAAAAACAATTAAGAAAACAAAGCAAAGGCCAAAGGTTTTCAAAAATCCATACGATGGGGGATAAAAACAAACCTAACCCAAACTAGCTGCTTTTTAAACGACGGTCAACATAACGAGAGGGAAACAATAAACAAATCTCCAAACATAGAACGGGAGCGCGATGGCCGGTCAATGAATTTGTTAGGTGGGAAACTGCTGCTGTTGAAAATAATGTGAACAGTTTGGATTCAAAACGATGACCCTAGAAGGAGGCGAAACTGCTGCTGCTGGAATAGAATCGACCCGCATCGGCAGGATCAATACGGTCGCCTTGGAAACGGGTGGGGGGGACACACAAACAACCCCACACGGTATCTTTGTAGGATAGAAGGGCGGCCCTTTAAACGAACCCACTCGTATCGATTCACGTGGTTCCTGATGGAAATGCTGGATGGAAACCCACCGCCCCAAGCAAATCATTCCGAGTTAATAAATGGGGCCAAGTAGACTACGTCGGGCGGAGTGTGTGACGTCACGGGGTAGTAGTTGGATCGATAAACACGACGCTTGGGTTTTTTTCTCCTATTGAGCGACGCGATGGGCGGAACAAAAGATGAGAAAAACCCTGTGGTTACCTTGGACGACTCCATTTTACTTTTAAGAGTTCACTTTGCGGCCTGTCGGGTCTAATTTGAACGGGCGACATTAAGTTTAAGTAAAACGATGGGGAAAAGCTAAGAAACACGTGCGACGACTGAAATGACACCAAAGAAGAAGCAGAAGAAGAAGAAGCAAAGAGGAGGCAACCTGTAATCGAATAGAGTTGACGGCGCAAACGACACGGCTTTTGTCCAAGCGCAATTCGGTCCACTACGTCTGCGTCCGCCGCCACCAAACTCGCACCTGCGTGAGTCTCGCAACGACGCCAGTGAGACTGCGTTAGCTTCACCAACTCCCTCCTCCTTCCTTTAGATTGTGTCCGGCTTAAAAACGCAACCCCCCCTCTCCCGAAAAACCCCCCCACACGATTCGTACACGATAGAGTTTTAGGCTAGGGTGAGATGGTGGCTAGGGTGAGATGGTGGCAAGGTGGCGGCCGAATAGACACGCGCAGCAAAGCGCACACACCATCCGGCGTCGATCCGGCGGAACTGGTCGTCCAATGTGCCTTTCGGTGGCGACCGAGATGGTTTCCCACCACAAATGGTCGTGAATTTTACCTTTTTTGGGGGGTGATTTCGTCGGTCGGGAACAACTTGAACAGACGATCCAACACAACTCTGACACTCGTCGTGTACTGTTGGCTAGTCCAAACTCGGCGAAACTCCCTCCCGCTTTATTCCTCCTTCCTTTTTCGGGGTTTAATTCTACCCACCACCCGCCTCCACCTCTCTCTCCGTTCGGCAGCAGTAGTGAACGGAGGGCCTCGATCGATCGCTCCTACCAACCCCTCCCTCTTCGGCCATCTTTGTTGTTCGACCCAGTCCGAAGCGTCCTCTCTCTCTAAACCAAGAGATTTGCCAACCCACCCCATCCCACACACTATTATCGATTTCCCATCGAATCAATTCAGACGAATTTCTTTTTTTTTCGTCTAAAACTCTTCTAATTAATACGGAATATTACGCATAATATTTGTATCCAAATTTTTAAAAAGTAAAAATATTTGTTCATCAACGATGGAAGCCTTACTGGGGGAAAAGGATTATTTTATTTTTATTCGGCAGCTGTTACAACTACGACCCCCAATGAAAAATGGAACCATTATTCATTCTCTACAGCCGGTCTACAGATTTTACAGAAACACAATACAAACTTTCTGTAGGATCACCGTTTCTTTCAGC
Source organism: Daphnia pulicaria (assembly GCF_021234035.1). Lineage (NCBI taxonomy): Eukaryota > Metazoa > Arthropoda > Branchiopoda > Diplostraca > Daphniidae > Daphnia > Daphnia pulicaria. The sequence continues at coordinate 8,574,677 of NC_060915.1, forward strand.
CACGTAACCTCTTTTTTCTTAATGATAATCGTATTGAAACGGATAATTGAGACATAAATTCTAAAAATTGGAAAAGGCTATCAAATGAATCGTCGTTTTGAAATGGGAAAGGCTTGTCTTCTGTTATTTCCGACAAATATCCAAGACAAGCAGCCATACAAGTTTAAATATAGCGAGCCGATACAGAAATAGAGCGCAAGTTGCCAGATGTGTGTGTGTGTGTGGGTACGTGGGTATAAAGAAACGGTGCACACAAAAGGTTGCATTACTGCCTTGGCCTCCCAGCCATGGCCCAATATGCAGATTCATTTATAACCCTAGTCATTGCAAGGAGATTACGCTTCAACATCGAGTATTGATGATAAAAGTTTCAAATTCAACTGGTTTTGGCGCTAACCGTCCAAAGGTCCTCCGACTATGGCAAGAAATCACCCCTCTGGCAAATGGCCGCCATTGTGATTTGATGGAGTTTGCGCACTATAGAGCACTGCAGACGAAAACCAACACCCATCCCACTCAAGTAGACATTTTGATTCACGACAAATGTTCTCCAAAGGATCTTAGTCATTTATATTCGTTTAATAAGGTGAATAAATAACATTTACTTACGATAGTAAAGGTAGTTTTTTCCAAGCTGAGAATAGCAATTCATCGAGGAGCACTTTTATAGGACTTCTGTACCAAGACTTGAACCAATATGACACCTAGCGGAATTTGTTGGTATTTGATGCTGGATTTGAATTTTATTCGTCTGCTCCTTTTCAGCTGTAAGTCACTAGTTTATTTGAAAAAGCCGTTAATAATCGTTTACTTCTCCTTAGTGTTAGTAGTCCTTAAGTGAAATCAAACGGAAAGTTATTGAAAAGAACCGAGTCCATCTAGACAGGTAAATAATTTTAAACATTTTGGTTTAAAAGTGAACTCAATTACGTTTTATTCTCAGCTATTTGATTCGTCTAGTCAGTATTGGCGTTGGACAGCACCTTCTTTCCACCTGCACTCAACATGTTTAGATCCGATAATGACATGAGCATGAGTATGAGTGAGCCGCGAATTCAAAGACCTTTTTTGCACAATCATCAGCAGGTATGTTTAAAAGTATTCTGATTAGTCTAAACAGGTAATAAATATAAGGGCCATTTCTTTTCTTATTATTTTTTATTTTAGGGTTTACACATGCTACCGCCTCAAGTGTCTGAACCATCTTTATTTTCTGAAGATATTTCATTTCCTTTTAAAGAAGTATTTCAACCAAGATCAACTGTTGCTCAGACATCACCTGTTAAAAGTCCAGGTTTCATTCCACAGCTGACTCCACTTTCGGTCCTCAAAAAGACATCAAGGTAAAATTCATGAAATAGGTTTGAAAACAAATAGGTTTAAAATTATTTTTAAAAATTTAATTATACAGTTGGCCACAAAAAACATCCCCTTGTGGTTGTAAAACATCTCCATTCAACAATAGTACTATTACATCTCCATCTGTTGATCCTGAAATCAAAGAGCTTATTCAGGATCAAAACAGACAACTTAATCTTCTTCAAACACAAGTTAAACAGCTTCTTCATTATCAAGAAAGGCTGCAGGACAAGCTTGGGGAGAAAGAAAGAGCTAATGGAGCTACTCAAACTTCATCGTACTTTGATGATGAAAGTCCCAACTATAACCCCTCTCCAGTGAGAGTCTTCCCCCGTTCCAACAATGGCTCTCCTTCAATGCGTCAACCACAGGATCGCACTGAAATTACTTTAACTTTCAGAGATCTCCAGCTTGAGACTATTGTGGAACAGCCACCAAGTCCACAGCCTTCTTTTGTGGTCAACATGCAAGACTATCAAGAATCAGTTTCTGAAGAGTTTGACGATAGCATTGACTCTTGTGTCAATGTCATGGAACATGTTCAAAATCTGTTGGCACAAGCCAACACCAAAGAGGTTCAAAGACCTCTGATGGAAAAACCACAGGAAATGTTGCATGTTCTGAATGAAGTACCAGAAAGGCTTTTATTCAACGGCAGTGCTCTCCCGGACAACCCTGTTCGTAAAGTAACAATGCAACGAGTACAAGAGTTAGGAATCAGTTTTATCAATCCATTTCCCGCCAAGTAATTTACTATTCTCGCGTCTAATCAATGTAATATTCTAACTGTGTTCAATGTTTTGTTTTAGTGCTCCTCGCAATCCCATCTATTACCCCCGTTCCAACTCCAGAAACAACCACATTTGGGACGTACGTAAAGAAACGGATCAAAGTGTGGAAATGCAGCGTTTGGCCGAAAAATACCTAGGACAATCGAAACAGCAAGAAAGTAAAAAACTTGACTTTACGTACAAAAATTCCAGATCGGTGGAAATGAGTATGTCATCTCAGCAATATCTTGAGCGGTATGGTCTTCAAGAAGATACGGAATACTCTTCGCGTTAATTGTTGGTGATGTTTATACTCACCTTGAACCAATTTTCATTTTAGCTTACTGATTTTCTGAATATTAAATTATAAATAGAAAAAAGTATGTTTGACTATGTATTTCATTTATTATGTACAGCCCCAATTTAAATTTACTAATTACACAGAGAAACTTTCTCCACATCCACATGTTCCTTTTATATTTGGATTATTGAAAACAAATTCAGAGGAGAGTTCATTTTCAACATAGTCCATTTCGGTGCCTAATAAATGAAGTTGGGCCTTCATGTCAACCAATATTCTAACTCCTTTAATCATGATAACAAAATATGTTAATTTATTTGTTTTTGGAAAAGTATTCTGAACTTACCATCTTGAAGAACTTCTTCATCAAATTTCTCTTTCTTTGAAACAAAGTCTAGAGTATAACTGAAGCCATTACAACCACGCTGCTTTACGCCTATTTTTAGACCAATCTAAGGGGAAAAATTATCTTTATTGTTGGTTGAAAAATTGAAACAAAACAAACTTACATAATCGTTTTTGCCCTCGAATAGTTTTTTCACTTGGTTCACAGCACTTGGAGTCTGTCCAGATCAGAAAAATAAAAGAATTGAAATTGACTTATCTGACCTTCTATTACTAACACCACACATACTGTAATGAAAAAACTTAATCTGCAAATATTATTCTATTCCTTCTTCAGAAAAGAACTTACAAGAAATAGAGCTGCTCGAGTAGGAAACGGTTTCCTAGCTTTAACAGCGCGTACGGTTGCGGAGGCTGCTACACGAGCTGCCATGTCGGATGGCTGGTGAAGATTATGTTTGTTTAGAAATTAGTTGCAGTCGAGATTCGACAATGGAGAATAATTGCATAATAACAAAAAACATGGACCCTTTTATTTCCAGAAGTCACTCGTTGTAAACATTCAGCATTGCCAGATTTCCATAAAGATCAAAATACGGAATTTAAATTGAAAAAAAAAAAATTCGTCGATTAAAAAGAAATAAATTATAATTCATTCATTTCATTCATATAATTCATGATTATATTCCTCAAATAATCTTTGCAAATCAATTCTGTACAAATATAATGTATTAATCTTGTTTGTTATGTTATAATGCATCCATTTCATCGAAAAACACTATATGGCACTGGACCTTAAATGAACATTGCATTTGCTTACATCGTATATTCCATTCAATGCATTTTTACTTTTGGAAACGTGAATATGTTGGTGTATTTGATTAAACCCACACTTTACGACGTCGAGTGATGGATCTTTCTTCTGTTGAATTGTGCTGGCGATCTACATAGATTAAAGAGAATAATCGATTACATCAGGTGTTGTATACAACTTGGCACTCGTTCGTCATACTTCGATGGCATAACTTTCCGTGCCAGCCCTCATGGCAGAGGCAGCGGTTTTGGCCAACGCAGGTTCCGTGTCGACAAGGGCGCTGGCACAGGTGCCGCTGGGCCAGACGTCCAGGTGGAGTCACCTCGCAGTGGTCCCCTTTGAAACCGGGAGAGCAGCGACATTTGTTGACGCCCTTACAGCGCCCACCGTTCAAGCACGGTATCACGCACTTTGCTGTCAAACATGTATTCGTACACAGGCAACGCTACAATGATCATCCACCACTCACTTAGCAAATATGTCAATCGAAAATTCATCCGGCGTGGATGAATTTTCAATTGGGTATTGTTTACGGTAGGTTTTTATTTTTCATTCACTATTTAACATCTTCCAGGGAATAATAAATTCCCCAAAAGTGTATATATCATCATGAAACCTACCCTAAAGAATACCTCATCCAAATTTTGATTTTTAGCGAATTTTGAAAACTGGTTTCACCGATCAATAAATTAAGACCGCACGATAATAATAAGAATCGGCACAGTGGATGGCGTGGTATATAACCTTCATTAACTTTTAGGATGCCTGGGTTATTTTATATACATACTGAACTCGCAGCGTAGGCCATAGAATCCTTTGGGACAATCACAAGTATCCTTTTGTATACATTTCCCGCCATTGAGGCACTTGTCTTTGCATATACCTATTTCAACGGAACAACAACATTTCTTTAATTGAACAAATAATGATGTTTAATTTCATTCAGATCCAGTATTTTCTTAAAAGACTCGTCTTTCTCATTATCATTTGGCCAAATCGCCTCGCTAAGAAGATTTACGTTTTGAATAATAAGTTCCGATTGACTGACCTCCTTCGCAATGGCGGCCCTGAAATCCAGATGGGCAGCTGCACATTCCGGGTGAGGTGCAACTTCCGCCGTTCATGCACTGCGGATAACAAAGAGCTGTGCGGCAATGTTGACCCATGTATCCTTCCAAACATTGGCAAATCTTTTCGTGATTACACCAGCCTCCATTGGCACATTTTTTGTCACACTCTGGATCTGGGCCTACTTTATTTAATTACATAAAAAGAAATTGTCAGATGAAACATGTAGGAAGACATTTTTTGATTTGTTTGTTTCGTTTTTAATTAATTTTTGGCTTGAATTTTCCCCACTGTTGAGTGCATGTTTGTTTGATTAACTTTTGATGGTGTGCCTATAGTGAACAGTATCAAGACTAGAGAGAGCTCCTAATTTTCTGAATTAGTTGAGTGATGTGTGAAGAAACAAAAACAAGAAAAACCAAACTGCGAATGTTAGACAAATAGTAATAGTAAAATGCTCCCAGCAATCAACGACGAGCCGTTAATGTTTGGAGTTTTTCGTGTCGTGGCAATAATTGTGAAGTGGTGAGGTACGGGGGCGAGTGGGTAAGCGGGGTCTGGGTTCAAGCAAAGTCTCACCGTGACGCAAGCCGGTGAATGCAAGTCGGGAACGGTTGACGTTCGATGCAGCTGAGTTCGAAGCGGCTAGTCTTCCAGTCTGACCGTGAGTCACCAGCAACGGATCTGGAAGCGAAGACAGCGGAGGCCAAGCGGATGCGGATGAGGTGGAAGCGTGCGGGGACGGGACCAGGTGTTGGTGGTGGTGGTGGTGGTGGTGGTGGGGGGCACGGATCCCACCCCCGCCGTCGCTCACTTGAGTCACTGCGTTATTATGACCGTATGTTTTCAAATTACCCAAAATCGTCGTCTCTCTCTAAGCTTTTTTAAATTTCATTGGGCGCAGCCAATTTTCAACTAACAGTTTTTCAATAGTTACCAAATTAAAAAAGAATCGCTCCCCTCTCTGAGAAATATTTCAGTGACAAAATGACTTATCTTCATCTATTGTTCTCAGCGTTTATAAATAGACATGAATTTGTTAGTTGAAGGATATAGAAGAGAGCTGGAGGATATTAGCTAATCACAAAGAAAACGAGATGAAACGAGTATCCAACCCTTTTGTCAATTGTACGTTACAATGATGCAGTTACGATTAGAAATCATTGGGGAATCAACGATAAAAAAACTTTTTCATCCCAGGTATATTATAATCATAACGAAAAAGGTTCATTCGTATAAAAAGGGGGGGGGGGAGACGCCAGATCGTAAAAAAAAAGTTCTATTATATTTTTATTACGGAATAATATAAGAAGCGGTCACGAGGACACGAGAAACGCAGGTGCCAGCCGACACGGGCCGTCAAACAGTTAAACGATCTCTTATAACAAAGGACCGTGTGTGCTGCTGCAATGAATAGAACAAAACTATACTTTCCCCAAGGGCAAACTGACTTATTATTTTTCAAAAGAAAAAGTGAGAAAATCTATTTCCTGTATATTACACCCTCGAACACATTATAGTCGCGGCCAAATCGGTTGCCAACTGCTGCTACCAACATAATCTAAACCAACTATCTCTCTCGGTATAGACACACACAATGTCCCATCCTGTTGGCTTGTCCTATTCTATAATACAGCACCGTCGTCGACGTGATTTAACATTCAAGGGAAGACGGGGTAGAATGCAAATGTGTCGATGGAACTCTTACCTCGTTCGGCGCATTCTTTACGGAGCCTCAAGCGAAGTGGAGTACCTGGAAGCGGTTTGCCTTTGTGCGACTCGATCAGCAAGCCGATACTGAAGGAGGCGACTCCGCTCGAATTGCCAGAGCACGGCAGCAGAACGCTAAACACTGATGTGCGTGTCGTTTTGTGATTCAACGTCGAGTAGTCCATAAAATCCCAATCATTACGAAACCAAGAAATCAGAAATGAGTTGAGCGATTTTCACTTGATTGACACAATCAAGATTATTAGGTTATAATAATATAATTTACCTTTAGGCTTGCGCGGAACGCGTCCACGTATCTCCACCGAGACGGTCGGCGGTTGCAAAATGTCCTCGTTGAACGATTGAAGACGATCGAAATGGTAGTAGTACTTTTTGTGCTCGCCCGATTTCCACGTGAAATTAACATAGCCTACCTATATTATACAAGTTCAAATCAAATGGATAAGCCGAATTATCTATACGATTCAATTATTTTACAAAATATCGTGAACTTGAGTAGTATCAAAGTGGAACGAGGCATTTTTTTTGTTTTGTTGAAATAGTTATTTTCTGTATAGCTTTCTAGACTAAACGAAGGCCACGGGTAAAAAGATCCCGCGACTTTTGAACGCGGGTGTCGAGCGTCTTATTGTTCATTCAGAAACAGATATAAAAAGGCAGCGGGCGCGACATTCTGTTGACCAAAGTTGGCCTTGTGATATTTATTGTCGGTGTCAGAAAAGGCCGGCTGGTCGCTGGTGCTGGCGTGATGAAAGAAAACGCCGACCATAAAGAGAACGAGGAGAAAGAATGGGCCAGCAGCAGCGGAGCTCGTTGTGTGTTGTGTGTGGGGATTCTTTTATTTATATTTTATTCCGGCTGGATTCCGAAAGAGGCGAGAGGTGAGACAAATGGCTGGTCAGCAGCAGCAGAGTCCGGCCATCAAGACAACGGGCTAGAAATCAAATTGTGTTGCGCTAGCTGATGGACATGACGAAGAGATTCGAAAGGGTCGTCGTGCGTTCGCCCGGCTGCTGCTGTGTTTCATGGGCGATATCTGCCATCCGTCGTTTGTTGCTGCTGCTGCTGGCCCTTTTTTGTTTTCTTTTTCAAGAAGGTCATTTCCTTCGACTGTCCATTAGCTCCGTGCCATGCAGCAGCAGCAGCAGCAGTCACCGATTTTTATTTCTTTGTCGTCGTTAGTCGTCGGATGGGGTTGACGAATAGCGTGACCGTCTCATCGGAACGTTTCTTTTTTTCTTTCCAGCAGGGCTCTTTGCATTCACATTCAGTCTGGACCCTGTTGAGAATCCCGTTGCTTGATAGATTCCCTTGTTTTTCCTCGTTTCGTAAACGGTCACGAGCTATTCATCTCACTGGGCGCAGGCTAGACACGTTGACGACAAAGAATGACAGCAGCTAATCCAACAACTAATCTACCATACAACTGTGTGCACCGATGCTCACATGTACTACAAATCAAAGACGTATACTTCAATTGCCCTTGAGACCAGAACTGAGTTCTGGTACATCTTTTGTTAGTTAAGAACAAACGATTTATGACTTACCTCCGATGGTATGACGGGCAAGTACTTTTCAAAGTTGGGATCCAGAATGTAAGACAAGACTCGGCCCTCTGCCGCTATGTATATCTCCATGGGAAAACCTGTTGGAGTTCAGCAATCATTAAATAATCATCTCTCGTTAACATTTATCCGCACGAATTTCAAAGGGCGCAAACTGAAAGGTGTTGCCGAAGAGTAGACGTTATTACTAGACGTTTCTACAACACAATTGTATTTTCTGGCTCAATCGATTTTCTATTTGGAATAGGCAATCTTGTGTCTAGATTATAACATCGTGGAATCCCATGCACTACGATCAGAATGTAAAACTTCCAAATGGGAAAAGAAACAAATCCAATCAACGGGATTCTTCATAGTTCTATCGTCTGTGAAAAACCCGAAAGATGTTAACTGGATGGCTGCGTAGCAATAAATAGCATGCGCTAGAGGAAATTTGCACGCAGCAATAACGCACGATATTGCGTGTATAGAAAGCGAGGAGAGATGATGAGCCATCAGTTAATTTTAACAAGGTCGCAGGATCGCCCTTCCAACCTCCTAGCGCACGGGCATTTCGCATCGCGCGTTATTAGTGGAATAAAACGGTGCGAACCCAATTAAAATCTTGATTCAAAATCGAACGACACCAAGAATATATTCAAATGATTGCGACATCCAATTGAAAGTCTAATAGCTGCAAGCCACAAACTATAATATAAAAGGAACTGAAATAGTTAACCATCAAGGATATTTATAAAATGCGGCGTTTTATAAAGGAATGATGTGGAAAGATATGTACGACAGCTCACACCATTCAATATCAAAAACGTTTAACACATTGTGTTTCCAAGTACAAGCCAAAGAATTGAGAAAGATAATCAAGCTGATGATGAGATAAAAGAACACATTTTACGAGCCAAGATAAGAAAACGCTTTATAGATGAAGGGCAAAAGGGACTCAAGAAACGGCCATCGAAATCTTGACTCGAAGAAAACAATCTAGCGCCTCTGGCGAGTTGGGGGAAAAAAAACGACGACGAAACTATGTGCCCGTTACATAACACCCGATTATGTCTATATACCAATAACATATCAAGCAATGGTCGGACCTGAAATAGAAGCCAACTGTTGTTGCGTTCGATGTCGCTTTCACGTCTCCCAGCTTTAATAATATCGAATGCGGCCGGACGTTCAAATATCATTGCGTAATAACCCAAATACGACAAGTTCTAACATGTCAGAAATAAATCCGTAACTTGGAGGTAAAAATTAATAGAACAGGTGTTTCAGCTAATATAATTAGACTAGATCACCTAGCTAATCACAGTCAAGACAATTTGACAATAGCGCCATAATCTGTCATACACTCGTCGGTAATTCTTCTATTCTTTATCGTCTTTCTTAAGATACTCGTCGTCTTATTTTGTCTCATATCTCTTCTTTCATCAGCCAAGCAACTGATTTGCTTTTTCACCAGAAACATTTACCCACACGTGTTCCATGCAGCACCGCACCTTCATATTAACAAAAAAAAAAAAAACTTTTATATCTGTTTTGTTTTTATGTTCCTCTAAAACTGGTGTTGCGCTGATGTTTCGGATGACTCGTTTCTATTGTTAACCCCTTCCAGCCTTTATTGGAAAAATTTCCGATCTAAACGTCAATGCGTTTCCTTCTTTCTTTCTTTTTTAAAAGAATAGAGTGAACAAAAATTACTTTATAGAGAGAAAGTCGGGAAAATGTGGAAAGGAAAGTCATAGATTTAAAAAAAAAAAGGAAACTTAAATACGGTATACTATTCCGGAATAAGTCAAAAAGGTAAATTTTTAAGGTCGAGGAAATAATCGAATCAGTTGCCTGTTTACCTGAGAACATTTTGACTTGTTGCTGATCGATCCAAAGTGACAAATCGTCTTTGTCTTGTTGCTGTTGGCGATTGCGCCGTTCCATTCGTCCTCCGCGCTTGGTCGCCCCATTGTTGTTGTTGTTGTTGTTGTTGTGAGCAACCGACGACGACGACTGGTTGCCAGCAGCGGTGACGTCAGCCGCTATGATGGAAGAGGTTTTGACTGTTGTTGTTGACGAGTGATGACGTAAGCGCACGGGTGATGCCGTCGTCGTCGTCGTCACAGGGGCCGACGCGCTGCAAATTGGCCGTCGTAGCCCGTCCGGCAGGTCGACACCGAGGGCCAGGAGCAAAAGGCCAGTGGCGACGGTTGTGATGATGGATGGTGGCAGTGGTGATGCGACGACGCGAGTCATTGCACACCTCACCTAACCTACCCCCTCTTCCTTCTTCTACCTTAGCAGCAGCAGCAGCAGCAACGGTAGCGTTCGTCTGATGACTCTTCCGTCCGGCTCACATCGGTCATCGCCCTTCTAATCATTTCGTGAAAAAGTCAAGAAAAATCAACAAGCGCCAACCGAAAAACGGGCCAATTGAAAAGCAATCCATCAGACGTGTATACATCATCTCACGTCGATTGAATTTTTTCTCTCTGCTGTTGACTCTTGACTTGTCGTCGTCACTTCATCAACAAGTTTTTCAATATTTCTTTTTGCTTTTTTAGACTCCCCCCCCCCTCTTTCGTGTTGATGTAATAACACGATGGTAGATATATTCCGTAGAGATAAGACAGACGAGCTTATCAGCATGATTTCCGAAGCTAAGAAACACACAGACACACGCAGGGCAACACAGACGAATAAATAAGGGGATGATTGAGTATATTCCGTTTGATTTGACAGAGATGAATGAGCTTAGAGAAATACTATCTTGGCGATGGCGTGGGCTACATGATTTTAAGGTAAATAGCAGACGATAGCAGACAACCAGCCCAACATTCACCGGGACTCTAAAATGGAAAATTTCGATTGGCTCGAGATTGGCTCCATCAGGGCGCGCGCAAGGTGCGAATAAACTTATTTGATTTAGTTTTAATCCCATCATCAGGCTGACGACTTTAATTCGTCGCACAAGTGCCGTGCTGTGTCAAGCGCAAGCCACTGGCTAGAGAGAGAAATGAACCGGAGAATCTAATAGTGAATTAAGAATAAGTGGATGAAGACGACAGCAGAAATCGGTAAAAATAAAATAAAAAAAGGTGCCAGCAGAGGATGTGCGATAGGATAGGTGCGCCGGGGTGTTGAATGCTGTGGCCTCTGGTGTGTATATAGCCTCGCTTGATTTATTCCACGAAAGCCATCATCATTGCCGCCAGGCGTGAGGCTGACGATGCCAATCGGCTGGAAGTGGAGGCCGCCTATATTTTTGTTTTGTTTTGTTTTTCCCTCCGCTTTTGACTCTCTCAAACTTTATTTTTTCTTCTCTTTCTTTCTCTTTTATTCATTTCAGTCTCTTCTTTTCTCCCTTTTATTTTTCCAGACCATATTCACATTGTCCTTTTTTTCAAATGATCAAAGAACTGGGGAAACGGAATAAAAAGCTATCCCCCTTTTTCTCAAATGTTTCATCCTCTTTCCAATGGTCTCTCCATCCAGCAACATAACCAGCAGGGGTTGAAACCTTCGACCAAAAGATCGTCGTCTATGCACCTTGATGAGTTGGCAACCTGAGACTCGGAAGAATATACATACATTGAGTGAATGGACTTTTGACCTTTTCGGGTTTTTTTTTTCTTTTCTCATTCGGACTCTGTTGACTTGTTGACGCGCCTATACATTCGAATCGCTTCATTGGCTCATCTCATCCGCAGCAGCAGAAGGAAAAGAGAAATTGGATGACCGCGGGAATTTGACAACTCGACTTCAACCCATGGCGGTGGAGGAAATTCGATTCCTCTCGATGCCGTGCCATTCGATTCAAACGATGGTAGTAGACACACCTCTCTCGTGTCTCAAACCTGCAGGACTTTTGTGTCCAGTCGTAGTTAAAACGATACGATGACAGAGTGAATATGGGTGGAATCAAATCTTAAATCAAAACCTGGAAAAAAGACAATTTAGAAATTCGGGAAGGAAGCAAAAGCAAATTTTTCCGACTGGGCATCTGAGAACACTGGAGACGAGAGATGAAAGGGGACAACAATAAAAGGAAAAAGGTGGAGATGATTTAGGCGACAGGTTGTTTCCACCTTTCTGCCCTTTCTCCATCTTTCCCAAAAAAAGAAAAGCAAACCCGCAAGGTAGAATTTTTGACATCAAAACAGGGGAAATCATTTGGCAATACACTTTTGAAGCGCACACGTTTGAGAGAATAATAAGAAAAATCTACTTAAAACAAAAATGAAAGGTGTGAGCTGTAAATATACCTGCTGTGCTCATGTAAGGTCGGGAAGTGGACGCGAGATTAAATGGGAAATGTCGTTGCTGAAATGTTAATCGGTTGGAGAAAAAGGCTGACGGAAAAACTTTGTGTCGATTCCCAGTGATGTGTGAAATAACCGTGAAATGCCGTCGTCGGTCGGCTAGCACTTCTTCAACTGATGCACAAGACTTGCCGTACGTTTTATTTTAAAGGGAATCCTCCTCACCACTTTCAACCGATTCCGTGTGTGTGCACTATACGGTATACCAGTCTCTACTAGTGGTAGGAGATGGAAAGGAAAGAAGAAGAAGAAGAAGAAGAAGGAGGAGGAGGAGGTCAATAAAAGGAGAGAAGGAGGAGCTTTGCCTCTTGCCCGCCTCTGAGCGTTTGACGGGCAAAGGACAAACCGCATTTATAGGTGACAGCACAGGCAGGCGGGTATAAAAATGCTGCATCAGCATTCAGCAGGCACGGAAAACCATTAGATTTATTAACAGCTGCCGTATTAAATTGGTTCCAGCACTCGCTGGACGCGTCAGAGACGTGCTGGACAAGTGAAACGTTGAATTGACTACATATATTCCTGTATAGCTGTGGCGATATAACACCAAACGGTGGTAGCTGTAAAAATGAGTTAATTAAACATTTCGCTTCAGATTTTTAGCAGCTGTCAAGAATTTTAAACGTTGGATTTTGTGTGTCACAATTTATGCTGGGTAACTTGAACAAACAGATGAAGTCAGACATTGCACGGGGAAACACAATTCGAATTCTGGCAGACGCTATTTTCCATTTTGCGATATATTTTCTCTTAATAAACAAAAGGGGGGGGGGGAATGGAGGAGTCTGGAGAAGGGTCGCTCCTAGTAGTCGGAGATGAAGCTGACACTGAAGAACCGTCATTTCATCTCAAGTGATGATGTTTGTGCGTGGATGACTTGCGAACTGACTATGCATCTCCCGCTGCTTTTCGTCAGTTTTCCCATCATCACTTCATCATTCGTTACGGCATGGGGCTTTTTGAGAAAATTATTCATGCCAGCATTCGATTTTAGGGAAACCCTTCAATTTTTTGGTTGTTTTTCTCTCTCTTTTTTTTTAAATGACAAGGGTAGGCGCAACTGCAATGCTGTTAGAAAAATCGATAACATTCAAAACAAATCTATTCTCCGCGATTAAGTTTGTGGGTCGATACGGCATTGACAAAATTCATTATTTAGGCCTAATTCAATTTCATAGAGCTTCGCATTCGTTAACGATATGCGTAGGAATTTATCTCAGATCTAGAAGAAAGTCAGGGCACACTATTGCCAGACCAAATAAATAGTAATTAAATTAGAGAAAACTACGATAAATTAGAATGCTATCAAAGAACATGTATATGTAATGAAATTACAACGGGGTGTTTCGAGGGTTAAAGTAACGGTACACAATACAGTGATTCACTTAAAAATCTGGTTCAAACTCTGCTTTTTACAAAACATCCAGCTTAATATCGTCAACGATATGATCACTGGATGTTATAATCTTCGATGGAATGTGGAATATATAAATCACTAGAACAGCATTATAAAATAAAATATTTCAGACAGTGTTACAGCTTATCGCGGAGAAAACACTGGTCATATCCTTTCAACTTCGCGTTTAGGTTGGGTACCAAGAAGCCAGTAGGTTTTTAGCCGACCTTTACCTAAAGCGTGAACACACTGTTGGCGATTCCATTTAAAGACAAATCATCCTGATTAATAATGATACCTTTGATGTAAGTCATGTCACGCTCTTTCGTAATAAAGCCTCCCGTTTTTACTAGGGCTATGTGGCACTCTGAGCTAATTTGAATTTGCGAAGGTTCACCCGTTGTACTCAGTCGCGATGTCATGTTCACGGTATCTCCGAACAGACAAAAGCGAGGTTTATCCAGTCCAATCACGCCTGCTGCCACTGGACCTAAAATGTAAGCGATTTTTAACGAAAATGTGACTCCAGAGCGCTTGAAATTCCCCACCTAGATGCATCCCGATACGAAGGTAAACTGGAAGTGACGGACAATGAGGGATTGTATAACTTCGGAAAGAATTAAGAAGATGAAGGGCCAGCAACGCAGCTTCAACTGTATGATGATTTTCTTGGGGAACAAGCCCTGAAGCCTATTTAAAGAAAAATAATATTTAGACATAGTACTTTGACAATACGACGCAAAAAAGAATATCAATTAGTTTACCACGAAATATGTGTCTTTTACTGTCTCTACTTTATAGACGCGATATCCTTGGACGACAGAATCAAACAAATTGTAGAGATCATCGAGCATGCGTACATGCTATTACAGCCATTCAAAATGAAAGTGGTTAGAAATAGAAATTTACACTCCGATGGAAGAGACGGATTACCTCATGTGGCGAGCTGGTCTCGGAAATTCGACGAAAGTTACAAATATTCGTAAATAGAAGAGTCACTGATTCAAAAAACTGTGGTTTAACACGTAAACCTTTTACAAGCTGATTGGCTGCATGACTTCAAGAAAGACACGCAGGTAACATGTGTAGAAATACCAATAATATGCCACATATAAATTACCTGGGAATTATGCTGGAAAGCAATCTTGATTTTTTGTCTTTGACATTTTGCAAAGCAACGAGTTCATCATCCTCGTTTTGGAAAACCATTTGAGAGTCCCTTTAAATAAAAAGATAGATCTGTAAGCAAACAACTGAAATGTACACCATGTTAAAATTAGTTAGACAACTTACGTTTCATTTCTCATGAGCGAAAGTCGGCAAAATACTTCATCAATGTTAGGTCGCATATTAGGCTTTTCTTGCCAACAGTCTTCTAAACAACATCGAATGTAAAAGGGACAACCAGACTCTATATTCGAATCATCCTTTATTAAGCATTTTACCGTTTGAAAGGGAACACAGTAGTAAATTAGTGATACAATTATTTTTGAAATAAAAGACACAAATAAATTTGCTGTACCTTGATTTGAGGGCGAAAATATTCTGAGCGACCGAATATATTAGGTCTAGAACTCTGCCGGATTTGGCTCACTATAAAACCAACATCCACCGAAGGCGTTGCGTTTACATTAAAAGGGCCCTGCCGATGAATGATTTCATGAAGAATTACGGCAAAAGCATAGATATCTGCTTGACAAGATGGGTAATAACGTTCATTTCGCAACAGTTCTGGGGCCAGCCATAACCTGTCTTACATATGCTAAGTTAGATGATTATAAGCCCAACATATCAATATAAGCGTGTAAGACGGGAATATTACCAACTACAGCTGGAGACTTGTTTGGATTGAGTTCTCGCAACCGATTAATACCAAAGTCTGAGACTTTGAGTCGAAAGTAAGAATTCACCAGACAATTGGAGGACTTCAAATGACCATGGCACAATATGGGACTATGGTGAATGTATGCAAGGCCACTAATCAGGTCTTGAATCATAGAAATGATCACAGACTTTCTAAATGAAATGCTTGCATCTGAAAGTACATCCTGTAACAGAAAATGTTGATTAATATTAATTCTTAAAATAATAGTAATTATGGCAATACCTGTAAGCTTCCTAGTATGCAATATGGAGTTATCAAATATAATTTGTTGTCTTCGAAAATTGCACCAATGAAGGGATTAATGTTGGTATGATGCATGTTTCGCAACAAACCCAAATTCTTCCTAAGCCTCTGAGGCAGCTCCAGTGGTTTGTTTTTAAACAACAATACTGGTTTGACCCAAAATCTTGAACAGTGGTTACTTTTATTACAAGAATACTTAAAGTCAAATCTTTGTAAGCCAGACTAAAAAAAAAGTTACTTCATCATAAATATTTGGTATAAACTATACACTATAGCAAACTTACTTGACTAGAAAATTTATTCTGGTGGTGACGGACACAGTCTTTGGTGTCAACAATCAAAGTTTCTGGTTTAACAACATTTGCCTCTACTCTCCAAAAACACATTATTAAAATAGACAAGCTGACAAAACAAATTCCAATCGGGCCAATCAACCAGATTCCTAGTAAAGAAGATATTAGAAAACCACCGTCGGTATTCATAACCCTTTTTTGCTGATCGTTTAAGGGTCTGTTTCGTCTAGTCGGAAGGTGATTTCATCCAAGCCAGACATGCTTCAGCATATGTGAATACACAAGTCAAAGAAGCTGAATTTCAATGTTTTCAACTTGGAAAAATGAAGTAATATTTTAAATAGACATGTCTTCTTTTTTTTTTAAAACAAAAGTACGTTTTCCTCATGAGATCAAACTCTTTGTTTACATTTTTTTAGTGGGCCATCTATCTGGTGCTATCCGCAATCGGTGCTTTAAAAATCTAACACTAGATGGCAAAGAATTTCAACCTGCACGCACCCTGTAGAAATGCAGCGTAAACTAGGCAACATTGCAAGCATTTGTCAATTCGTCGCCATTTCGTTTCTTTGGTGAGATTTGTGGTTGTGCGTCTTGGATATTTTAAATTATAAAATTCATAAATGGATATTAAGGTGATATATTTTTCATTTTGTATTATATTGTTTCGATGTAACTTCAAATTGTGTCGGATTTGGACACGAGTGGGGTCCAACTCTACTACTATAAACTTTCACGAATATATTTTTTTGGACCAAGCTGAATGTTTTATTGTTATTTTAGAAGATGCAGAAACAGGAACCGCCTATTTCCGAAAAAGTGAATAAAGACAATTCAGCACCGTCAAATCCTGCTTCCATTCCATCTACACCTCAGAATTCTGTAAATGGTGGTGCCACTTCTGTTGGGAACAACAGTGGAAGAGGGAAGCGTGGAAGCGGTAGAGGTGGTGTAGGAAGAGGTGGACAAGGAGGAAGAAACAATCAAGGCAACGGCAAGAATGGGAATGGTGCTGGACGATTTCAGAGGAATGCCAATAATAATAATCTTGGCCAAAACCATACAGAGAAAAAGTGGGAAGACAATTCCCACGGTAATGGGCATCAAAAATTGTCTGAGGTTTGTCAAAGTAACAAGTGCTATTATTTAAGAATATCTATAGCAATTTTTTAACAATTGTGCAGGATCGGCAGTTATTAGAGAAACTTGCTACATTATCCAATTCAACTGCTGAGCTTCCAATTAGATCCTTCACTGAAACCAAATTTTCAGGTCGCAGCAGGTTATATGTCGGAAATCTAGGCAATGACATAGTAGAGCAGGATTTAAAAGAATATTTTTCTGCTTATGGAGAAATCGCTGAAGTATTCCTAAACAAGGAAAAGGGATTTGCTTTTGTCAGATTGGTAAGTGTTTTTTATTTTATTTTTTACTTTTTTTTTAAATTCTTAATTGCTGTATTGGAAATCATAGGACTATCGTTCGAATTCCGAAAAGGCTAAGCGCGAATTGGATGGCAAAGTTTTGAAAGGCCGCACATTACGTGTTCGCTCCGCTCCGCATAGTGCTGCTGTCCGCGTGAAAAACTTGTCTCCCTTCGTCACTAATGAATTACTAGAAAAAGCCTTTTCTATATTTGGAGATGTAATTTATTATTTACTTACGCCCAAATTTAAATTTGCCCTTAAACATTTTATTGTGGTTCCCAAATAGATTGAAAGAGCTATCGTGGTTGCTAATGAGCGTGGGCAGTCGACGAATGAAGGTGTAGTCGAGTTCGTTCGTAAGCCAGGTGCCCAAGCAGCAATTCGTCGCTGCACAGATGGATGTTTCTTCCTTACTTCGTCGTTACGACCTGTAGTGGTAGAACCAATGGAACAGTTAGACGATGAGGATGGATTCTCCGAACGTGCATTTACTAAAAAGACGCCAGAATTTTCGAAAGAGAGAGAAGTAATTAACTGATACATTTTGTATTTATTGAAAATGTCTAATCTTTCTTTACTGAAAATCACAGGCGGGGCCAAGATTTGCTGAGCCCAACAGCTTTCAATTTACTTACGGTCAACGTTGGAAGCAATTGCTCGAGCTGTACAAGCAAAAGATGGATGCTGTTGAGCGCGAACTGAAAATTGAAGAAGATAAGCTTGTGTCTCAGATGGAGTATGCTCGGTATGAACATGAAACAGAACTTCTCCGCGAACGTAAGTAGTCATTCACCTATATGAAAGATTTTTTTTATTTTTATTTTTAAATCGTTTTCAATTGGTATGTAGAACTCAGGCAGCGCGAACAGGATCGGGAGAGGCAAAAACGTGACTGGGAAATGAAGGAGCGTCAACACGAAGAATCCCGATTGCGGGAAGAAGAAACTCTTCGCCGACAACAGGACGAAATGCAGCACCGATTGCGTCAGCAGGAAGACGAAATGCGTCGTCGTCAACAAGAGAACACCATGTTCATGCAGGAGCAAAATACAGAAGCGTCTCCCCCAGATTTCCGTCGACCACTTCAGCCTCCCATTTTTGATCGCCCTATGATGGGTGGCAACGGACCTCACAATCTCATGGATCTTCAAATGGTATGTCAATTCAATTTATTATTGGTTTCGGTCAAGTTATGGAATTTCTGTGTCCTTAGAGGATTTCAGCTATATCTTTTTTTGAGCTTTCCCCATTTGAATCTGTTTTTATTGAAAGAGATTTAATTTTAAGTTATGGAAGGCTTGTTTATATTTTATCTTAGGGCGCCTTCTTTACAGGCCTTTGTTTTACTATGGACCTTTTCGTCCTTTTCTGAGCAGCATTGCCCTATAAAATTGTTGTCATGCACTGGGGAGGCTTTTGAGGGCACAAGTAACTAAACCAGAATTTGTTTGGAAATTCAGTGGAAGCTTTTATTTTTAAAAAAGCAATACTATCCAATTACCACTTGAAGACGGTGGGAATACTCATCGGGTTTTTAAGAATTCAGACTAAACGGTTTGAATTCATTAAGTATTCGGAAAATTTTTATTTGTGGAAATATCCTGCAATTGGGAGGATCTTCAGGTTATTTTTTTTTTTAAATTGATGACCGTTGATTCAACGTCAGTTTTTCATATCAGTTTTACCCATGACGATGTTTCTGCGCTGGAGCCCATTTCTGCTTTTTAGCCGAATTCTAAAATTAAGACTTATCAATGCGTCCCCTATATTGTTATCTAAAGGAAAATAAGCCGTTCCACAACTCGTTTGAGCAGCGGCCTTTGGAGCCGCCACCGATGTTTAACAACATGCCTATTGGGGGTCGTATGGATGGCCCAAATAACAACATGGGAAATATGCCACCCCGTGGGCCACCTCACGGAGTCAATGCTCCGCGATGGGGCCGCCCCAACGAGCGCGATCGTGAGGATTTCCTGGTCAAGCGTCGCCGTTTCTAAGGGCTCTCTTGTGCTTGTCTATCCTGACTCATTTTCAGCTATCATTGAAAGGCATTACAAAGATGCAGTCCCGTGCAAACTTTAAAAAACAAAAACAAAAAAGAACGAAAAACATTCTCTTTACTTGAATTATCATTTCTTTTCGAAACGACGTTTCAGTTTTGCTTGGATGACTCAGTTTAAAAAGTAAAATTTGAAATTATTACGATTTTTGTCTTCGTTTTTGCGAACCTTTCATTTCTTTTTTTAAAACTTCACTTTTTTTTTGTAATCTTCATTTCCATTCTACATCTCTCCATTAACTGTCATCATCTATATCTGCCATCCCAACCGATTCGGACTAATTTTTTTTTTAATGACTTAAGTTGGTTTTGTTGGTATGTGCGCAATCAAATTGATGACCAAGTAAGGTCTGTCTTTTTGGTTGCTCGTCTTAAAAACAATAAAATTCTTTTCTTAAACATCAAATTTCGTTGCCGCTTCTCTTGTGGGGAATTCCTTTTCATTTTTAGAAAACAGCCTAGTTCAGTTACGGCTACAAAGCGTAGGAATCTTGTGTGTGTTTTATCAAGATGATTTATACCCGTCACCCTCAGCTGCCAAAGGCAAATCATCCTTAGATGACTTTCGTTGCAATTTGACGGAATTTGACAACTCTTAAAGAACATGCTCGTTTTCCAAAATCATTTCCCCAACACACTCTTTCGTTGCCATGCCCGGTCATGTTACCGCAGACGGCCTCAATTCATACACGATAAGTGTATGAAGGGGGAAATTGAAGTTTAATCTTGTACTTGGCAAATTGGCAACGAAAGTCACCTGGGGGGGACTGACGATGGCTGATTTTTTTTTTATAAATAATGCTCTGTGACCGTAACTGAATACTGAAGTAGGCTATGATAATTGCGGGTAAATAGAAACTAACAGATCAATGAAAGAATGGAGTAGAAAAATCAAGCAAGTGCATTTCAAAATGCTTTAAGGTTTTAAAGTTACATTTTATTTTGTTCTGTCACTGGTCTTTAGGTGTAAGAAATATTTTACGTGTTGACTTTTGATTAGCAAAAATATAGTAACCTAACCTTGTATCCTCACGAAAAATAGAAAAAAAAACTCAAACATCTCCGAAACTAACATGTGATTATCATGATTGGCGAAGGAGAAATCAGTGATTATCATGGTGCTACCATGTGTTTTCGGAAATGTCATTAGTTTCTTTTCCCTTATTTTTTATAATGATAAAGGGGATGTCCGGTTTAGCGGTCTTGAGCGTCTGCTGTGATCTGAAAAGTATTGAGTCTCTGGTTCTATTCCTGGCTGAATTCATCAGTCATAAAAGACCTTTCGTTGCGCACTTGTGAATTCAGAGCACATGAGCACAAGAGTCTTGACTGCTTTCGTGAATATAACGTTACTACTGCTACTACGGTGTGTACAACATCTTGATAAACCGAAAGCGCCATTGCACACACTTAAGTGGAAATCGTGCTGCAGCAATCGAATAAATTTCATTCCCCTTTGCTCCACAAAAAGAAATAAAAAAAACATATAGAAGTTTGAAAATCACAAATACCTTTCTCTCGCAAAGAAAATGACGACGTTTACTCGATGAGATGGGTATGTCAACTTTTTTCAATCGCCAAACCCTTTGATTTTTTTGGATTGAAACAAAATGCATGTTGCTGAGATTTGTCTCCATTTTCAATCTCGTCCAGAAGTTTGTCTTACTAGATATATATTAACCAATTTACCTGCAATCAAATCAAGACTTTTTCTCATTTGTATTGAAACGTACCCTACCTTTTAAAAAAGCCGCGACTTGTTTAATTCAATGCCGGTCTGATTCGTACTGTTTTTTTTTTGTTTTTTTGTTTTTTTGCTGGAAAGTGAGAGGATCTTCAAAAATGTCTTGATCAAGTAGGGTGTAGCTTTTTCCAAAGGCTAGCATTTGAAAGAAAGTAATCCAAAACATGTTCATTGTAATAATTTTTGTTTTTAGGAAATAGGGTTTACTTCAAAATATTATTAGAATTGTTGGAAAAGGCACACATCAAAGATGCATGTCTGGCGTTGAGCTTCATGTTGAATATTTCAGGGGTTTCATCCGGTTTCATCCGAGATCATATTATTCATCTATTTCATGACGAAAGAATTGCAGCATAATGTGAATTTGTGATGAATCGAAATTTACGTGATGCGTCTGCTCGTTGGCTGCTTGAATGATCTTCAAGGAGAAATTCCAGTTTGTTAATATGAAAGAAAAAACACCCTTCTTTGATACCCTGAATGAACTAACTCATTAATAAGTAGAATGGGACAGTCAAATTTAATCCATTTTGATTTCAGTCATTCTTGCGTTTATTGTTTACAAAAATTTTCTATTTTTCTAAAGACCTAAACGTAATGCATTTTAATTCTCTCAATAGAACATGCCGATAGCACGTCAAGATTTTCAATTAAAAGCCTCCAACTTAAGTCCGGCTAAATTAACATTTTGAAGTAGTGCTAGCTTTGCTCTTGGGGAAAAAACACGTTTGGCTTTTAACTGGTTAGGGGAAACTATTGCTTCATTGTTTTTCTAACTTAGTTTTAGACGAAAAAATCACAAATTAGCATCATCTCAGTATGTTTTAGATTTAATATGGGTTGGAACTGCTTTAAAAATAAGAATTAAATTAAAATTGTATTAAACCACGCCACAGGGGAAAGTTGCTCTTTTGGCCACTCTAGTATTTCTGGTGCCTATGAGAAATTAGCCTAGTTCTATATTTTGATAAAAGCAATAAAAACTAGCTGATTTATTAATCAGTTTCTAAACCAGTTTCATCAAATAAAGGTAATTTTCAATTTGAAGTGTCATATTCCTATAATTCTGCATTACTTCCACATCGCCCAGCCAGCAAGCCTCAAATTAATGGCCGGGTCGGCTCATTTGTCTTTGCAATTTGGCACAACTCTTATGGTCGAAGTAATTTCGCAAACATTGTCCAGAGATTCTCGCACCTTCGTCGTGTTTGCTGCGCCACCTATGAAAGGTATGCTACGTCAAAATTGGTGTCGATGTTTATTTTTTGGGCGAAACTTCCCGAAAATCAGTGACTTCTTTGCATTTTCTGCCATTGAATTTGTGGAAATTTAAATTAAAGCTAACAATTAATTTTTTAAAAAAATTGTTCAAAAATTTACAAACGATTTTTCTATCCAATTTCCAATTAAGCCCACCTAAGCTAAAGAAGTCTTTAGAGCCCCGGTTTGAATAGCATTATTAGAATATGTTAATTACATTTAAACCAGAATTGAACTCGTCCTGTATTCTTGAAATAACGACTTGGCTTTAACTCGCTTGAAATTGAAAACAAATGTGGAAATTCGCGATGAAAAAGCTAAAGTTAAGAAGAACGGAATTGAAGGCGTTTTGAAAGGTGAAGTTGGTGATTGGAAAACTCATTTTTTGACAGGTGAAAGGTTGAAGCAATTTGGTATAATTATTGAACAATAATCGTGTACATCTTTAAGAAAAATCATCGAAACAGACCAAATGTTCTGGTAATGTGAATTTGAATAGTTTTTGGCCCTTTCAAAGCGTGTCACCCACCATGTTTGAATTTTTTAAATCCTGGATGTGACTAAACATAACAAAAATGTTTCTAAAAGGTAAATATTTTGTTATTTTTATGCATTTATATTTATCATGTGATTGAAAACCCAGTTTTACTATCGACACCCTTTGTCGGGGTGAGTTGTCTAGTACTGTGATGTTAATTAATGGGGCAAAGTAAATGTAGTAGGGAAAGACAGTCCCGAACTGGACGCAATCTGTTTGGGCACTTGAAAAACAAGTCTGGAAAAATGGAATTGACTTGATCGAAGCCAAATAAGAATCGTGAAACACGTTTTATTTGACAGAGATTCTACTTATTGATCAGATGACGTAAGCAGCAAGAAGTCACCAACTAATATGAAAAGATGACGATTTTTTTTGGGGAGGGGGGGGGGAGGAGGATTTTCGAGAAGGATAGTTTTGAGCCGAGTATAACGCTGGTTTTAATCCCATATTTTGTCTTTCCACCTTTCCAATTCAATGAAGCCCACACCACTCCTTTGAAATGCTGCTGGCTTTGAACGCCGTGCGTGCTGATGTCCTACAGAGAAGCAATCAAGACCCTCTTTCATCTTTCAGTCTATTATAGTGAAGTAGGCCATTCTTTGGGACCGGATTTTTTTAATGGAAATTTTGATCTACTTGCAATGCGCTGGCGGAAAGTTTTCAGGCCTTCGTGTAGAGCGCGAAGAAAGTTCTGAAGGCGGACTATCTACATTCTACAGTACGTCACGGCGTCTACGTAGAAATCAATAAAATGGAATCAACTTTTGGAGATGGGTGGGGTATGAAAGGAATTCGAGAATGCGGTTGAAATTGATTTTTAATCGGAAAATACGCATCCAGGTGATCGATGTATGTAGTAAATGCTTCAATGCGCGAGAATTTCGCTTCTCTTTGCGCACTCATATTGATTTGTGCACTCACCTACGTAAAAGACCAAAAGAAAACTGTGTGCGAATATGCATCAAAGTAGGAGAAGTCAAATGAATATGACTTGGAGGAGCGACACGGCAGATTTCATTTCGATGCTATTGTTAATCAAACTTATGGAAATTAATTTCGGGTCACATTCAACCAACGTGTTTCTTTCTCTTTTTGAACTGTCGTTTCCATTACTCATGGTCAACGTTCCAAGGTCTAGGATTTAACGGATAACAACCATACTTTTGTCTCCGTGCCAAAATAGATATTGCTTTCGACCTAAATCGAAGTCACAAGAAGCAGCGAAATTATTCATTGCAACTACAGTGGATTCACTGAAGCAGAAAATCCGCCAGTCCATTAGAACAATGGAAACTGGTTTTTCGAACCGACGGCACTCTTCATTATTTGTTGAGGTAGGAATTGCACCGGAAACGTTCTTTCATCTATAACAAGTTTTCTTTGACATTATTATGTGTCTCTGTTGCGTGAGCAGATTCCGCTGGAGGAAAAAATGAACAAAGTGAATGGATTCGTCTTTCCGTTGGCGTGAAATGCGGGTTGCATTGTCTGGAAAGGCTGACTCTGCTCCTGAGCGTTCCCATTCATCTCTCCTGGCATCTAGACTAAATAGAAAAAATCCTTCCGCACCATACGGTATGTACCTTATTAAACTATTGATATAAGTCTAGCACTGTACTAAGAATGTTTTATTCTTTCAGGACGTATAGACCTGTGTTGGAGGTCGAGGCGCCTGTTACTCTCCGTCAACTCAACCCAAAAGGACTAAGGGAAAATGCAATAGAAGGAAGACAATGACGAAAGAACAAAGGAGCTTAAATAACGGCTCCACGGTTGTAGCAAATGCCGAGAAAAAAAACAAAAAAAAACAAAGAAGAATCGATTGGGCTTAGATACATCTTTTCCAGAATGATCCTTATTTATCCTGGATGACAAGTTGTATCGTTGCCTTTCCCCAAATCAAACTAGAACGTCGTTGTTGGGACGAACGAGCTATAGCAAATAGGCAACCTGCATCGGCTAAACCAAAGTAATAGAAAACGTGAGCAAAAGATTATAATGAGAACCAGCACCCCCAGTGTATATGCTCCATTAAGATATACGGGACAACTTATTATACTGGAGCGCGCGCCTACGCCATGCCCTTATTACGAAACCCTCTTTAATTGTTTAGTATCGATTCATTTTTCAAGCGCTCGTCATCATTCTCCGTTTTCTTCGTTCGCGCCTTTGCTATAAGGTTACAGCATGCAATTTGTACCAACCTATTGTGCTTCTCAAAATGAAATAAAGTAAATCGGCGGCTAAATCTCACAAAAACTTTATGGAATTCATCTACTGTATATTGCGTTAGCCATTTAAAAAATCCAGGTCACTTTCAGTAACCATCGAACCCTGTGGTTGGTTTTTCCCTGCGACTAGCTGAGAGAAATGAGAAGGAAGAAAAGGCGGATGATAAAATTATAAAACTTCCAAGAGAGCCGGAAAGAGCGTGAACTGGATTGTGATGCTTACACTTTTTGTGGTCAACATTTACTTCTGAGAAACTGGCACACTTCCGGGTAAAGTAATCTCCCTATTCGTCTATATAATGTAACTCAACGGGAATCGAATAAGAGGGGGGCGGTGGACCGTTTATCTAGTATGCGAAGCACGTACACATGTAGGGCCGGTCTAATGCGGAGCTCAATCATCTCTAAATTTGTTTGGTAGCCTAATTTAAGGGAAAGATGAAGGCCAACTTTTCAGACTTTCAAAATGGGGAAATAATTATACTATAGAAATGGTTTCCCTTGACTTTTACTACGTGTTTGTAACTTGCAAACATTGTGGTTTATGACATGGTGGATAAAGCTGTAGATATTCTTCCTGTCGTCTACAGCTGTTTTGTTTCTTTCGCTTCAAAGTACAGTTCTATATAGAGAAAACTCTTTAATTATCAGCCAATCTGTCAAGACTTGATGCAAGCAAAACGACAAGGTCCTACTCTATAGTCACACTCATCCGGATTCAGGAAGCGCTTTTTCATTAGGACTCGGACGAAAAGAAAATATCTATAAGTGGGTTAGTGGAGCAGAGTGTTGCTTTATTAATATAAGGTCGACAGAAAAATCACTCGTTGTGTTAATAACTAAAGTACCTTGTTCCTTCCTTGATTAAATTTAATATAAAAGGGAAATAGTTCGAACATAATTTAGAGGTTCCTCAATAAGTAGCCTCTTTAAACAACCACCCACCATTCAGGATCGATAGTGAGAAGAGGACTCTAAGGACGAAGAGACGAAATTGAATGCGCAGAAGAAAAGTTTTTAAACTAGGTGATAAAAAAAAGCGACCGGATCTGAAAGCGACACGTTAGATGGAGAGTCTGCTGTCTGGTATACCCGGTTTAGTTTATTTGTTTCCTCGTTTTCATTTCTGAACTCAAGTCAATGAGTCAAGGGGAAAAAAAGGCAAGGCCTGAGAGTCTCTCGAGTCAAAGTATAAATATGCCAGGTCGGTGCATTGGACTCGGCAGTCGAAGTTTCAAGATCGAACAATTCTACAGTTTCTTTCCCGTTTCGAGTTGTCCATTATTGGTTCCTTCGCTCTATCATGAGATCGACTACGGTTTATCTATCAGGTATATTATCGTCACCAGCAATAGTGAACTGTTTGGATGGTATATCGGATATTCTTTTAATCTATTCACGTCAATTAAATTGTAGCCGTCATTGTATTGGCGTCCGTCTGGAATGGATTCACTGTGGCTGTTCCGCTACCTCAGACAGACGTTGCCAACTCAACGGCACCGGTGTCTCCTGTCGAAAAATCGTCCAACATCAAAAGTCGCCAGTTCAATGCGAACGTGCCGACAGGAGCCACTGGGCTGAGCGGTGGAAACGCGGCCGGAATGCAAAGTCCTCTTCAGCAATTGGCCCTCCTGCAGCAAATGACCAACTCCAACAACAACCCCATGTCCATAGCCTCCGAACTGGAGGCGCAGAAACAGGAAAACTTCCATTTGCAGAACCAAAAACAACAGCAGGTAAGAACAAGAACAACAACTAATTGTTTTTAAAAACAAGTTGTTTATTAAACAACTAATTGTTATTAAACTTTACCTTCTAAACAACAGGGTCTTTTAGCTTCGGTTCACATCAAGCAAGACCAGATTGCAACAGCACAGGCAGCCATAACAAGTATATATGCGTGTGACACACAAATGACATCGAATTCCGTTCACGCCATTAAGAACCGTTTGATCAGTTGATTGACCTCTGTCTTGTTTTTCCTTCATTCTTGCATTTATAGATCAGAGTAATATGGTGAACGGCCACCAACCCGCTGCTGTGATGCAAGCGGCGCTCAGTCCACAGTTGCAGCAACTTCAACAGAGCCTGGAAGCGCAAAAGCAGCAGCTCTTGGTCCAGCAGCAGGTACTCCAGCAGCAGGTGAAACCGGAAGCTCAGCAATTGAACAAACAACAAATCCTGATGGCCCAGCTTCTGAACGAGCCTCCGGCTAAGCGTCCTCAGCTTTGGGAACAAATCAAGCAGACGGTGACGAAACAGGAAGCTGCCATGATGGTCAATCCGTTGGCCCAGCAAGGACAGTTGGGCTTCTCTCAGATGAGCCTGGCGCAGCAGCCCAGCAGAAGCCAACAGGAATTGCAGCGATACCAGACGTTGATTCAACTCTTGGGTTTGGCCAATCTGGCCTCTTCAAGCAACCCCAACCGCCAAGGATACTACACCGATCCCAATAGTTCAATGGTCTCCGGTGGTCTACCTTATTCACCGTTCGGGAGCAATGCGGCAATGAGCGTTCAGGCCGTACAAATGATGCATCAGCAGCAAATGCTCTTGCTTCAACGACAGCAGCAAATGATGATGCTTCGACAGCAAATGGCGATGATGAATCCGTTCATGTTCTAACATCGTCCTCCCTTTAATAACTTTATTCTTATATATTTATGTTCCCACACTTTGCTCCCTAAATTAAAGCGTCCACTTAATTTTATTTGCATCTCTCTTTCCTGTTTCTCGTCGAGGAAGGAATAGAATAAATATACATTGTTTTATGTTAGCAAAATATTGAATGTTGTTACTGAATGTTGAATTTGATTACATAATAATTTTAATTTTTTAAATAATTTTAACGAAATTAATAGATTCAGCATTCAGTACGCTGGTGCGCCGGTAGGCCTAAGCTGTTTGTTGTCTCTCCGTACCGATAATCCCGCACTTTACGCGTTTCCAACCCTGCTCCGCATTTTACCACTTTATATTGTGATTTTCTTATTGGTGACTGCTGATCAAGTTTGTGTTATAGTTTTTTTCTTCTCTTTGAGTATATATATTACTTTCAGAGTTAGTCATTATGATTCTTCACGAACAAATTCAAATGTTGTTTGATAACAAACTTTATACAAATATTGTTGCTCTGGTAACTATATAGTTTCTTGCGCTTTCCGTGAATGTTATCGATAGCTAAATGTCACCATTGTATTGCAATGCTATAAATATTAACAAATGTTTTAGTCATCATTTATATTTTTGTTTGGGCAGTAGTATCTACTCCTACAACTCATATTATTCCATTTTGAATAAGTGCAACTGGTGACTTTTACCTTGAGTATGACGATAGGAATGAGTTCAGTGTAGATTTCATTCTATTACCATAGACTATGAAGTAGTGTAGTCTATGCTAATTACCAATCTAATGAATATCTGGAATTTGTCTACAGGCTCCAATGGTTCTTTCAGCTACTGATAACAATCCTGAGCTTTTACCTCCTGCAAGCATTGCTCAAACAATGGTGTACCTTGCAGATTCATTCCTTGAACAAAAGGAATATGGAAAAGCAGAAGTTTATTACAGAAAAGCCCTAGATCTGAGAAAAACCCTTTCTAAACAAAGGGGGATGGGAAACAGTGCTGCCAAAGAGCTTTCAGCCGAAACAGGTTTGATGTTCTGTTTTGAAGTATAAACAGGTTTTTCCTAAATAAGTTTGAAATAACAATTCTAGAGATTCGCTATCAAATGCACATATGTCACCTTGCTTTAAAACAGTCAGTGCAAGCACTTCTTGTCCTTCAAGGGATCCCAGCCAAACTACGATCAGTTAGGGTTAATATGGCTTTAGGCAAGTTGTATGTTATGAATGGGCTTGAACGCCCAGCCATTTCTGCTTTTAAAGAGGTTATTCGTGAATGTCCTTTGGCCCTAGAAGCTATATTGGCTTTGATTAAACTTGGAGTTAGTTATGTTGAACTTGTTCGTTTAATTTTTAATGGAAACCCATCAAATAACTTAGATTGGTGAGTAGGCTCATATGTATTAAATGTAAATCTATATTGAATAATTTTTATTTGTGTTTTTTTCCCTTAAATTTTGAAGGGTTGTTCAGTGGATCAAAGGACAGTGCCATCTTCATTCTTGTGAATATCTGAGTGCTTCTACCATTTTTTGCCATTTGCAAGATGCATCATTGCTCAAAGATGATGTAACAAATTTGGTATCACAAGGAACAACCCTTTTCTTGGCTGGGGATGGAGCAGGCGCCCTTCTACCGCTTCAACGAGTATGTTAAATGATTTGAGAAAAAAAAAATGTCTGGTGCTCATCTCATATTTGCGTTTGTTAAGGCGCATTCCCTCGATCCTTTGTCGTTAAAAGGAATGGATATTTTAGCAGTCATTTTAGCGAATGAAAAGAAAAATGTTGAACTTGAAGCACTAGCTCTCAAGCTAATCTCTGTTTCTGATTCTAGCTTCGAGTCGTGGGTAAAATTATTTGTTTTTTATTTCTAATTACCCTTGTTCCTGTATTCATTTTAATTAAAAAAATTAGGTGGCCATGGGATACCATTATCTTTTGTCACGCAAACTAACTCGCGCTCTATATCTTGCACACAAAGTAAGATAGTAATGCCAATGTGGTCTCACAAATAGTTTTAAAAACCGCGCAAACTTATTTCTCATAGGCTTGCACATGTTGCATTCCAACCCCTGGGATCGAGCCCCTAATCCTCAAAGGTACGATTTTACAAGAGCTTAAAAAATGGCCTGAAGCTATCACACATTTTAGGTAAGTCCTGTGATGTTTAAAAAAAATTATTGGAATATATATTTTTTTAAATTATAGTAATATTAACAATAAGTTCATCATGATAATAGGGAAGGATTACAGACAGCTCCGCACCGATTCGAAATCTATCGTGGTATAGTTCACTGTTATCTAGCGCTTCAGCGAAGTCGAGAAGCCATGAATATAGCTGCTAGCTCTCTTCATCATATTGGTCACACACCTCGCACCTTCACGGTTAGCATTCTTTACAGTGCTTCGTGTTAATCATTCGTTTAAAGCAGATTTTTATAAAAATGAGCCATTAATTAAATTGCTGACTGCTCTTTGCAGCTCTACGCATCCGTCCTGTTGAAGGATCCTGTTACAACCGCAAAGGGCAAGGTGTTCCTTGAAAGAGCTTTGAACATGGGTAAAATTAACATTTATAGTTAGTTTCCGGTGTAAAAAAAAATTTATAACGTTTTCCGTTGTAGATCCTCGATACACTCCTGCTGTATTCCTTTTAATCGACTCGTATGAGCAGGTGAGTAGTTGTACAATTCTACAGAACCACTCACTAAACTACCATTGATGACAATTATTTTCAGGCTGGCCAGAGATCAAAAGCCATTGAACTGCTTACCAAGCAAATTAATCAGCAACCTACAAACAGGTTACATCATATTTTGGGAGACCTATTCATAAAAAATGGAGATATGGATAAAGCATTGGAACAGTACAATTCTGCACTAATGTACGATAATTTTTCTCTCTTGATTTTACTTTAACTTCCATAGTCACATACTATGCATGTATTTAATTTTTTTCTTTGTAATTTTAGGCTTGAACCGAATAATGTAAAAACCATTGAGGCTATCAATAGGCTTGAAAACGCATTGGTAGCTAAACTAGAAAATCATCTGGATTTGGAAGCTGATGATCTTCCTGATTCTGATGAAGAGGTAAATTCTATTTAAAGTGAAAAACAAAATATGTGCATATGTTAAAAGCTATCGTTTTCAAGCCAACCATTGAAGAAGTCGACATCGATCCGATGGGTGGAATGTGGGCCGACATGAACTTGGATCAATTTCGGTAGTTTCATGATTTATTTGTACAATCACTCAAAAATACATTTTCTACAAAAAGTATAATCCTATTAGCGCTTCCCGCATTCTATTGATTTTATCATCGAAATGAAAAATGAATTAGCCTACCTTTTCCATATTTGGTTCTCTCAGCGGTATCTTCTGAGGATTACTTCATGTATACTGTAATTATTTTCATTTTGTTATTCAATCCCCAAGAATATCTTGGTGACCAGCTTGTACAACCAATTGATTAACTAATTTAATTAAAATATAGCGTAGTCCTTTCTACACATTTTAAAAATATGGATTAAATGTTATTCACGAATGATCTATTTAATAAGGGAAAAATTTCATTTAACAAGACTTGCAATCTCTGAACATTTCACTTTTAATTTTCATATATATAAATCCACTGTCTAGGAAATTTTCGAGAAATACTTCAATTAAAGTATAAACCCCGGGAATCTTTAAGATAAAAAATTTACAACACAGAAGAACCAAAAACCACAAGTTTAAGCTACCAATAACCAAAAGATAAAAAGAATTGCAACCCACAAAAATAATTGTGACAAAAAGCGTTCGTCTTCCAAATTTGCAGGATTTGTTCCATGGGCTCCGTGACCTATGCAAGATTTTTACTATTATTAACTAGGTTGACTGATTTCTAATATATCTTCACCTCTAATAACAGGATCACCAAAGTTGAAAGTGGAAGCAAATAATCCAAATGGAAAGGCTCCAATTCCAAAAGACATTTGAAATCCCCCATCAAATCCAAAATTCGAGAAAGCCTGAAAATGTAAATTTGAAACAGAAAATTATAGAATCAATATAAAGCATAAACCTTTTTTTTTTTTGCATGAACAACTTTCATTCT
This sequence comes from Daphnia pulicaria, assembly GCF_021234035.1. Classification (NCBI taxonomy): domain Eukaryota; kingdom Metazoa; phylum Arthropoda; class Branchiopoda; order Diplostraca; family Daphniidae; genus Daphnia; species Daphnia pulicaria. Next base: position 8,606,743 of record NC_060915.1, read on the forward strand.
GGTGTTTGGTAGTGGTTAATAAAAAATATTATTCTTGTTTTACACTTGCGTAAGGGTCCACAATAAACCAACTTATCATTTACACAATGAAATGTAGTGAAATTATATAAATATTTACTCCTGTATTTTCTGGTTCTGTTCTTTGACCTTGAGGTCTAGGAGGCAATTTCTCTCTTGGATCTTCTTTTGAGCCCCCACGTCCATATAATGGTATAACTTTATCTCTGCTTATGGCAGCTTTGCAGACAGGGCATGACTGCCTGTTTGGTCTTGTTTCCAGCCACTGATGCAAACACGGCCAACTTCATGTAATAAAAAGAGGGATATTAAATAACACATACTCTGAAACATGGAAACATTCCTTAGACTTGTACCAAAAAAGATGTCCACACATACTAATGACTGCATCTTTTGCCGTATCCAAACATATGTTGCATTCAAAGGCTCTTTCTTCTTCACCTCTACTTTCATTTCTTTTATTTTCTGTGTTTTCACCTCCTGCGCTATTTTTCGCAGTAGTGTCGGGTTCTTCATCTACAGCCATTCTAATTAAAACCTAAAAATACAAGCATTTGATTACATTCACTAGCAATATTATTTAACTTTTTTAACGTGTCTAATAACACTCACGAAAAACGTTGGATGGAAAATTAGAATACTAGTTTACAATTGGATAATTCAAAGTTAAAGCATCTAGTCTGTGAACTTCAACATTGGTTTAATTTCATTCCCAGCTGCTGCACTTTCAGTAGGCCACTGACTGACTATTCACTATTCAATACAAAACTCAACTACGTCATAAAGGTTGCCAATTTCACTTTTTTTTTAGATTCGGCAATATTATTATTATCACATCTTTTTACACGGTAATATTTTCAACCATGTTTTCAACTAAAGTTTTATTTCGATGAAGGTATACTGCAAAGTAAGTAAATGTTTACAAAAAAAAAGTTGACTATTAATTATTGAGTTTTTATTTTAAAAACAGGATTGATCATTGGCTAACATTCAAATGGCTGGCGCAGTCAAATAATCTCGTGGAGTTTGATTCTCCCACGATGACATCAAAATATAACGTTGACACAACACGATTTAAATATTTGTAGGCCATTTCCTGTTTCAATTATACACACTGAAAACATTTGACATGCGCAAGCGCATTGCTACCCGTAGGTGACGTAAAACGTTGAGCTCTGTGAATACGTTCATGCTGCGGTTTTGTGCTCCCCACAGGCTGTCGGTCCAACCAGTTTTTAGTTTGACGGACATCGACAACAAGTGCCCGAAGACGATAGTGTATTCATGTAGTACCCGAAATTCTACTACTCCATTTTACCATAAACTTTTGACTTCCAACACACTGAATCCTTCGTAGATTGGCAATTGGCCGCCCCGCTATAAGTTGTCGTGTTGATCTGAAGACGTAATAATTGTTACGTTATATTATATGCACATTTGGAAGCCGATTGCTGTTTTTTTCTAGTTATCCACCTGTTATGAAGATGGCTCACTCATCAAATGGTAAGTTATGGAAGCTAGTCGGTCAGCCATAACCTGATCACTATAGTAACACATCCTTTTTTAAATTTTAGAAGCAATCATACATTTATTCCATGAGAATGACTAACAGAATTTTTTATTTCAGACAAGGAGTTCAAAGAACGTCTTATCAAAACTGTAAAAAAAGAGGTAAGGACTCCATTTTGTCTTTTTATTAATGCGAAAAACTAAAAATCTATACACCGGATTTTCGTTTTAAAACGTATACAAATACAGCCTTACGACCTTACGTATCGATCGCTAACTGAAACTAGGTGTTACGCCCCATAAATTGAAAGCCATATTTTTAACGACGTAACATCATTTTCTTCTTCATTGGATTAATTTCGTAGTAAGATAGGATACATCATAAATAAACAGCTCGTCGTTGATTTATTGAGTAATAGGAATAGGATAAGGTTCTGATATTTTGCTAAGACATCGTAAATACGGTATTTTATCACAGCGGCAACACTGTCAAACGAGTAGATGCAATCGATCCAACCCACATTTGTCTTTATACTTTATAGGGAATGATTTGCAGCATTTTCTCTCCTGGGCTGCGAGCCTGTGATTATCTTTTGTTAGTCGACAATTTACTATTCGAAAAAATTTAAGCCAAAGTTGTAAGTTTTTTTCTTTTTTTTTTTTCAAAAGACCGTGGCTAAGAAGGTTAGCGGTTTTTTCTTAAATACATATTGAAATTAATCAACAAAAGTACCGGCCGTCGACATCACGCTTGCGCACGGCGTTTTGAAATGGTCAATTGGTCATGGGGTCCGCACTCCGGTACTTTTTTCGTAGAAACTAGGGGAAAATAGCAACAGGCAAAACAAAATAGAAAGGAAAAAACAATGTGACGAATAAGGCAAGTTAAACCAAATGAAAAGGTAATTGGGTTAATTTAAGAAAGTCCTTTACAAAAGCATCCCCGCCCCCTTTCCAGTTACCGACTGAATATTACTAGTCAATATACAAGATATTAACTGTGTTCTTTACATAGGTAAAACAAATCATGGAAGAGGCAGTGACACGCAAGTTTGTACACCAAGACAGCAGCTCCGTCACATCCCTTTGTGGTAAGCTCATAAAACTTGATCAAAGTAATGCATGCGTAAGGAATGTTGCTACAAATTTAATCGCTGATTCCATTTTATTTGCGATTATCGCGCTTATCGCATCGCCGATTTATTCGACCGTCTGTTCCTTTTATTAATTGTTATTTTACTAAAATTTTCGATTAATCTGGATGAATTCAGTGTTGTATGACACTGGTATGATTTTTAGATCTAATCTTTTACGTTCAAAATTTATTTGGCAGCCGCTGTAGAGGGGTGTTTGTCTCATGGACTTCGGCGGCGAGCGCTGGGGCTCTTTCGTTCATCGTCAACCACGGCTTTGATGCATAAAGTTGCCAAAATATACCCACCAGCTGCAGTAATTTCAAAGCTAATTACAGAAGCCGATTCTTCCGAAGGAGTAAAGTACGTGCAAATTTTGTTGTCACCTTTGAAGTCTAATTGTTCATAGATCATAGGCTACTCGGATTTTTTATAAATGAAATTGAAGTCGTATCTTATGTACATTATTGTTTGTTCTTGTTTTTTTTTTTTTTTTTTTTTTTTTTATAATCAGAAGATCGTCTTCAAGCGGAGATAGCATCACCAGAATGCTTTCGTGCGGAGGAACGGGAGGAAGCGGTATCAAGCCCATTTTGCAGAAAAGAAATTCGGGTTCGTGGTTATCTAAAGGAACCAGCGCACAAAAATATCTTTGGATCCGATTAGCACTTTTTGAACGCATTTTGGCAGGGATTATTGAGCATATCGTTGAGAATCATTTGTAAGTGGGTTTTTATTTGATTCCGTTTATTGATTATTAATTATAGTAAATTGAACCATAGGAAATATTATGAAAACGACGCCCTTGTCGCAGATCCTGAATACGGGTCCCTTTTAGGTCATCTTCTCGGTGAGTTGAAAAATGAACATTGGTGGTCTATATGTGTTCTATATATTTTTTGTAAAGGAGAATGTGTACGTTTCCCCAATGTTGCGAAAAAATGCGATGCTTATCCTTAAATATTTAAAACAAAATACTTGGTCAAATCGTATTATTTGTGTATAGTAGAAATTCCGTATCTTATTTTCAAAATAATCTATTCTCTGTATAGCTGGTCCATGCGCTCTTGAGTTTACTAAATTAAAAACCAAGGATCATTATTGGACGGACCCACCTGCCGACGAACTTGTTCAGAGGCATCGTATTTCTAGTTACGTATCGTCAGGCGTAACCTCTCCAGCAAATCGACGTCCAGGACTTCATGTAAGTTACATCGTATTCTCTATTATTTATTGTTTATAATGGTATCCAAATATTTGTTAATTATGTCATTTGAGCAGTTAATTTAGTCTTTAGTTCTAGCCCCTACTGGTAGGGGCTTAAGTAGCGCTGCAAGCGCTTTATTTACATCCCATTCTGCAACGTTTCATCGAATGAATCATGTTATGCATTGCGAACCTTTTCTCATTTAAAAATGCTAAAATTGATCCGGGTTATAAGATATTCATTACTTCTGCATTCAAACTTTTTTTGCGTGATTGCAGTACCGAAAACTTTTACCTGGAGGCAGCAGCAGTGATGGCGAAGCAATTAGTTCTATGGGGAGCAGAAATTGTTACGTTAACTCTACCGCCAAGAATTATGTGGAATCTCTTCATCAAAACAACAAAGTTGTTCTACTCTATGGGAAAAACAACGTCCTCGTGTTGTCGGTAAACAATTATATTATACACATCCTTAGTTTACAGCACCAGAACTTCTTTTGTTTGGCTACAAAAACCCTGAAAACCAGTTGAAAGATTGTTGAAAGCTTTGATGTGAGGCCATCACAGCAGGCGTCTTGTACCAGTTGTACAAGAAAACCCCATTTTCTTGTGTAATGACAAAACGAGTTGTTTAAAATTGTATTGTCCAATTAATGTAATTTTTGGCGTGTGTCTTGCTTTAGTAGTAATTATCATAATTATAAACAGCGTGAGCTGACAGAACCGATCCCGGGATACCTTTCGCTACACCACGCTATGGATTCGTTGACTCTAAAATGGACTCCAAATCAATTGATGAATGGCGGAATAGATTTCGATGGTGTTGACAAAAGGTAAATTGATATTCTATAATTTAATTGTAAGAATGATTTCCCGAAAATAATATTCGTTAAGTTTTTTTTACATTATAAGTTCACATATTGTTGTACGGCTGACGGTTATTTTAGTAGTGAACCCGGTGAACCCATAGATATATCCTGCTCGCTGGATTAACTAACTAAGAAATAGAAATTGTCTGGGTTATCCATCGGTAAATTTTTGTTTTCTGACGGTCAAGTAATGTTATGTTTCATTATATTTTTCCTCAGTACGTATTGGAACTATGCTCTGCATGTAAATTTGTATGACATCGTCTACGTCCATTGTCACCAGAAAGGTAATAACTTAGATTGTTGTTTTTTTCTACATGTCCAAATGTTTCGTAAGATTTTGAGAATAACGTTGTAAATTAATTTTCAAGGATTTGATGTTGGTGGCAGTATGGTACTCGTTGGCCAGGATGGAGTTCAATATCCCGCAATTCATTTTCCAGCCGGAGGCCATTTATTGGCCTTTTTAACATGTTTAGAAACTGGCTTAAATCCCCGTGGACGTTTAGATCCTCCCCTGTGGACCCAAACAGATAAAGGTATTTCTTTTCTTTTTGAGACAGATGTGCGGAAAATGATCGAATGACCTAAATTGCTTACAAGAAAAAAAAAACACAGAAATTTAATAATCGGCTTTTTACATAAAACGCGTAGATGTTCATTGTATTTATATTATTTTTAAATAATTAAGTATTATGTTTCAAGGTAAAACATTTCCCAAAATAAAAAGAAAAGGACCTTCATCCGGAGACAATCTTCTCGCAATGTTAAGCTACAACGCTGTTGAGAGCAACGGAAACGATGAAGATATTACAGATGAATCGTCGATATCATCAGACTATGTATTTCGTATTGTAACCACGAGTGATGATTTCGTCCACGATCATAATCCAGGTAATCATTTTTTTTTCTATTATTATATTGGCCATTTGGCTGTGTTTAAAACTTCGATAGGACACTGGAAATTGCAACATAAAGCTTGTTGAACAGTTGACAGTTTTTAAATTAAAGAACAGAATAAATGAGCAAAACATAGATTTATTGTTGTTAGATGTCGAATATGTAATCAAAGCGCATAATAATACTGCTTATATATTCCACTTAGAATTACTCCAAGAATCGTCCGATGAAAATGCCTATTTATCGCAGGGAACCAACGCTTGCCAAAATCAAGGTAAAAGTTTTATTAAAATTTTATGCAATTTAAAAATCCTATTGTGTCGATCCTGGTCTACAATAGAGCTCTTGTAAATATTAAGTCCTCAAAAAGAAATGTCTTTCAATATTTTATTAGAACTTTGCACTTGAGTTTTACTTCTTGCACTGAGTTTGAATTCTGGAATAATAATTTTTAGCTTATCAGTTCATATTAACGATTCAGAACGGTTTTAAAGTGCGGGAGTGACACAGTAATTTTTAACAAAAGCTGAATGCGTAACAAACTATCTTCCGCATTCATTTTTATAAGGTGTATTTTTAGAGAAATATTTACTTTACCTACTATTAAGTTCTCCGTCCATTACCGTTAAGTACTTCATCTGTTTACAACTACAGATTGATTTCCCAGATAAAATGTAAACAAACAACTTTGCATTTCCTAATTTTTGGGAATGAAATCCCAAGTGAATTAAAAAACCGAAATAATTTTATTCACACATTTTTTTTTGTTTTCATAATTTATTAAGGATCAATGAGTCCACGATGGTGGTCAACTAACCATAGCCGTCCCTTTAACTCAACAGAATCTACAAGCAGCTCGTCTTCTTCTTCTAAAAGCTTTGCCGCAAGTCTTAGCCTCGCTGAGAACACCTGTAACAGTGTCATCAATTCTGTATTTTTCGAAACAGTTGATGACTCTGTTTCTTCTCAATCATCAACCTTGATTGGAGTCCACAACATCGTTAAAAGGGGGTGTGTTTTAAATAGTACTTTTGTATCAAGTTAGCTGTTTCTAGTCTTTACAGACAAGTTTTACTATTTAACATTTTATCGGAGCTGACTTGAATTCAAAGTTGTCTAAAATATTTCTTTAAGTGCAATACCATATAACTGAAAATTAAATTTACTCATTAAATCTAAAAAATTTATTTTCAAACGTTAGGAAATTTCTCGAATTCATTACGATTTTATTTTTAAATTAGGGTCCTACTCTTAGGATTTCTCTTGATTGCTTGTTTATTTTACAGTAAATATTTTTGAATATAGGAAGTCTTTGCAAGTGCTGTGTGAAACAATGAAGCGACAGATAATTTCACGAGCATTTTATGGCTGGTTGGGACACTGCAGACACTTACGTACTGTTAGAACCCATCTCTCTGGATTAGTAAATGATGCCATCATTTCAAGGAACAATTCCTGTGGTGAGACTTTTATTATTTCTTTTGTAATTTTCATTTTTGTTTAAATATTTATTGTCGATTTATCATTACTGATTGTCATCATGCTGTAAATTTTCTGTTGATTGCCGATTAATTGCCGATTAACTGAATTTTAGATGAAAACAGTGGGGTTAACGAAAAAAGTTGGTCACGGCTGGTGGTGGATGGTGTGCTGTCAAACTCCTTTGAACTTTTCCGTTTGACATATTATGGAGGAGTTGAACATAACTTGCGTAAAGAGGTTGACTTTTAAAAATTCAAAAATCTACTTTTTATGCAAATGATTATATAAAGATTTTGGTGTTTTCAAGGTGTGGCCATATTTACTTGGACATTATCCCTTCGGAAGCACAATAGAGGAACGGCACACCCAAGACAGAGCAATGCAAACAGCGTACGAATCAACAATGTCAGAGTGGCTTGCTGTTGAAGCTATAATTCGCCAGAGAGATAAAGAAATTACTGCTGCGAGCATTGCCAAAATTTCCTTTGGGTCACAAAGTGGCGATCAACTTTTTGAAGACCCCGTCGAAGACCAGAGTAGGATACTGAGCAATGAAGTAATAATATTCAGATGTACATATTCGATCAAAACATTCAGTTTCGTGAATTGTTCTTGTATTTCTAAGGTTTTCGATTCTGAAGACTTGGAGGCGGATCATATCGAAAACGACAAGAATGAGGATAAATTGGAAGACGAGAATGATGTTATCGCTAAACATCCATACGAAACGATTGATGAAAAGGTTATTACTACACGTGCAACTGTATGAATTTATTTTGACAACTTTTTATTATTCGTTCCTTAGAGTAAAAGTCAGGATTGTGATGTCTGTCCATCAAATGTTACTATGGTCAAAGTTATAACTACTCATCCACCTTCTTGCGCAGCAGATGATATTACAGCATGTATAGATTTTGAAAGTAAAATTAGAAAGGCGGCTAATTTTTTTTAAAGAATTATTAATTTAATGCTGGTGTTGTAATAATTGCAGTGCATCGGCAAACATTATTGGAGAACAACGGCAGTAGAAGTTTACAAAATGGTTCAACTATGGTTGCTGATATTAGTTCAACTAAAGACACAAACCTCAGTCTGCCTAATCTGATCATTGATGACGGCATGGACCGCTGTAGCATAGGTTCGAGATCATCTTGTGTTTCACCCGTAAGCTCCCAAGGTGGAATTTACACGGTAATTTAATTTTCCACTACATAAAGTTATTCAATCCTTTGTTGGGTTAGTTGGACATATTTTCAAAAGGAGATTTTAATACCCTATCAAGTTAACAAAGATTTTGATAATTTTTCCCTTTATGTCTGAATAAGGCGGAATTGCTGGAAAAGTATGGTCTCAACTTACATCGAATAGACAAGGATGTTCAACGATGTGACCGAAACTACCACTATTTTACGCCTAGTAATCTAGACAAACTTCGGAACATTATGTGCACGTAAGGGAAAAACAAAATATTTGCAACGCTTTTGTTCATGTTTTTCGCCGTGATTTCTAAAACTTTTTTTATTGTGTTATTTTATAACATGTGTAAAGTATAATATTATTTTTTTAACTACTTTTCTGCGGATTAACCTATACGCGATAATTTGAAAGATACAGCTAAAACGAGTATTTTTGTTGCAGGTATGTTTGGTGTCATCTTGATATCGGTTACATGCAAGGAATGTGTGATCTAGTGGCTCCTTTACTCGTCATCATAGAAGACGAAGCTCTCACATATTCATGTTTTTGTGAGCTAATGAAAAGAATGTCAGCAAATTTTCCTCAGGGAGGAGCAATGGATTTACATTTTGCCAATATGAGGTAAAACCGTTTCCTATAAAATCTATTTTTTAAGTAAGGTTTTTAAGTTATACATTCTAAAACGAGCTTTTAAATGCTCAAAGACATGGAGATATTTTCACAAATATTGGATAGTTAACTGTTAACGCAACATCCTTTGTAAGGAGAACTAGATTGATAAACCTGCGAGGCTCAATTTGCGGAAAGCTAATATTTTTAAAACTAATTAATTAAAATTTTAAATGAATTAAAATTGTTTTTAGTGATAATTTTCATTCGAAAAGGTAAATAATTTCATTCAAGATTCAATAAATGAGTAGTATTCCAAATTTTTGTTCAGTTGAAACTATCTATTGTTGTTACAAGCGCTCATAAAAATAATTTTATCAATAGATCACTGATTCAAATTCTCGACGGCGAACTATTCGACTTGATGCATCAAAATGGAGATTACACCCATTTTTATTTCTGTTATCGGTGGTTTCTCCTAGATTTCAAAAGAGGTGAGTAATGATATATGTCTTCATCGGATTTATTTTGTAATAATTTATTAATTGATTCGTTGGAACTGTAAAAGTTCATGTAAAGTCGAGTAAAAAACACGAACGGTTGCCTAGCCTCACGGGACAATCAGTGTTTTAATGAATATGTCAAAATGCTGTTTTCGGCGATGAAATCAATACTTCTAAAACTTCCATGATATTTTTCTTTAGAGCTGATTTATGAAGACGTTTTCTTGGTATGGGAAACTATTTGGGCAGCCCGTTCCATTTCATCCCCGCATTTCGTTCTTTTTGTTGCCCTGGCATTAGTTCAGCATTACCGTGAAATCATTCTAGCCAATGCCATGGATTTTACTGACATCATAAAATTTTTTAATGGTAATCCCATCAACTTCTTATGTAGTGCAATTAAAAATGTTACTAAAGCTGTTTTTTTTTTTTTTTTTTTTTTTTAGAAATGGCTGAACGACATGACACTAAGACTATTCTCCAACTGGCCCGAGATCTTGTTCTTCAACTTCAAGTTTTGATTGGGGACAAATAGACCTAAATCATCAATGTGCATTATACCTGTTATGTCATGCTACACATTATCGTTTTTTACATTAAAATATAATTTGATGATAAATGTTCTTCTTTATCTGTTTAACTGTTTGCATTTTTGTGTAAAACATATCTTAAATCTCTCTGAGTACAATTAAATTGCTGTTTAACTTGTAATCCGAAAAGTCGGAAAATTTCTTTGTTTCTAGTAAATTTCGCCAAGATGATTAAGACAGCGGAGCTTAGGTACCCGCGGTACCCGCTCTGAAGACAGCAGGTATGTCATTTAAAAGGCCATTCAACGGCTGGATCAACGTAGAACTCCAAAGAGGCAAAGACATAAGAACTCCATTTTTTAAATATTATTAAAAATACCCGACAGTACAACTCCACTAAAACTTATGTGATTATGTCTTTGGAGATCTACTGTCGCATACAAAGAAATTTTTAAAAATTATTTAAAATATTGGGGTTCGTTCTTCATCTGTCTTTTAGAGTTCTAATGTCAGCAACCCTTCTTTACTGACCGCTAGATGCCATTGTCTTCAGTTGATTTTGTCATGATGTACAGCCTGCATCATGAAACATGGCGAAACAAATTGTTGCTATTGTATACTTATTTTTCTATGATTCCGAATACTGAATTGCACTTCGTTTGTGAAGGTTTTTTCTTGACCTAGTTTCCTTATTTTTGTTTATTCTAGAAAGTCAGTCCGTCATTCCAACAAGTTGACTTAGTGCTCAGAAATCCGATAGATCCAGTTAGATCCTTATTATGATGTCAAAAGCCTGAAACTCATATTTGAAGCCCACATACAGTGGAATTATACAAAAGTTCTTGCGCATGGACCTTAGGATCTTTTCTGAATCTTGCAAGTGTAACCTGTGTCAGAATGTTATTTGTTGAGTGTCCGACTTTTCTACAGCCATTCAGAAGGCAACCCAGCTGAAAGATAGCCAGATAGGTAGAGTTATATAAATTTGTGTAAATTTTTAAATAATATAGATAATTTTCCTTATCCCATTGCTACTTAGAGTTCCAGTTTCAGTGAATGTACATGAAGAGTGTGAAGTGTATTTAGTACATTTACCGGATCTGTTGATGAAAGTCAAATGCCTTACTGAATTCGTCACTCAAATGATAAAGGTAAACATCATTACCACCTTTTCCCATGCTACTATGAGTTAATTTTGTTTAAGCTTCCTTTTAATTCCCAACTTATTTTTACAGTACTATTTGTGACGTCCCCTGAGATCGTGAGCCGGCCGCCAGTTTCAATCTACAACGCAGTTTCTTCATGGAATCGTGAGGTCCTTGCACGGAGATCCTTGATCCAACGCTGGCTTTCGTCCATGACAGAAGAGGGACTTCTGCCAACGTTCGGATCCTTATCTTCACGACGCACGCTGCTTCTTGTGCTTCACTGGCGAATTAGATTACTTCAGTGTTCGCTTCCGTCCGCTGTGAAATACCCGCAGTCACTCGCCACGGGATTATGCCCAGGTAACCGACAATTGACTTTCGTAGATTATCTACTTGCGTTAAACTCTGTGACTGTATAAGAATTCTAAACTCAGGCCCTTCTTGCGCGCAAATAAAGTGTTACTTAGACGTTTCTTTTTTCTAACGCTAGATGGCTTTTCGATAATTTGCAGCTGTCAAAGCAGTCAGTTTCCGTTACTTTGCGCATCTCTTTAAACATTTATTGGCAGTTATTTTGTTGAAATATTTAGTGATAACTGACGATTACTATTCCAGCAACAAAGCTCACTTGTTACATATTCGTGATCCTCGTCAAATTTGTGGTAAAGTTCATGTTTTTATTTGTCCGTACGCGTACTTCCGGTTTCGAGAATTTTCCTGAACAGGAAAATTCCAAGTTCCAAAGTTCAGGAAAATTCTCGATTTTGGCCAAATTATGGATTTCGTTTAAATCACACCTATTCGACCCCAAATTTCATGGAGATCACGAATATGTGGTTTAATTTGATGACAGCTCAATGGTTGAGGCGCTGTGGTTACTTCCGGTATACTTCCGGAAAATTTTCGAAAAACTATCTAGTGAGCTTTGTTCTGTTTACAGTTCTCAATATTGCAAGCTTGATTTTAAGTTAAAAAATTGCATCTTTAAACCTTTGAGCTAAAAAACCAGATCAATGTGCCTGTATGTATTATGTAACTTTTATTGGCATGTCACTAAATAAGAATTCTTTTGTCTTTATTCAGGTAATGCAGAGGAGACGTCGAGAAGATGGATTTTCTTATCTTTAAAAATCATCACCGGTCTCCATCGGATGTTGCCCCTGCTCCTGGTGCGAACGAAACTCGGTGGAGTGAATGGATGTAAGTTCATCATTTATAAGATACTCAAATTTAGGTTGTGTGTATTGTATTCTAATCCAATTTTTTTTTTAATCTAATTTAGAATGCGCCAACAAAATACTTCTGGCAATGGAAATGGACAATCGCTGGAAGTGGAAAGGGACAAGCGCGACCGGCACCGAGACTCGTCATCAACGTGGATCATCGTATTGCTAGTATTATTTCGTTTGTGTTAGTGTTAGTTAACCCGTTGGCTGCCACGCCTTTGTTCTCCCCTAGCTCCTTAGCACGGGCCGCGCTGTTCGGTCTCGTGGTTTTCATGCCGTGGGGTCGGACAGTCGCACCAGCCCAAAATTCGCCGCAAGGCGCCTGTCAGGCAATGCACCATAGGGACTTCCCTCTTGTCGATACGGTGATGGATTATAGAGGTTGTGCATTCCATCTTCTCCTGTCACCGTGTCAGCCCGGTCTTGTCAGCAATGGCAAGTCCCACCTTGGTCATGGATCCTTCAGACGTGACGCGTAGAGTAGTAGAAGAACAACCTACGGGTTGTATGGCGTGGCAGCCAATGGGTTAACTAAGTGTATGTATGTATGTATGTGACTGTAAAATGTGGTGGAATTGTGGGTGGAGGTGGGACAATATAACACAATTCTTTTCATAATTTTTTGTTCATTGTCTCTTAATTTATCCCAAGTCTTGTTCAGGAATCGTATTAATTCATTTCTTTCAATTTCAAAGTCATTCATTTTTACAAAGGTAAGATTTCAAAAAATCAACAGTTGCAAGTTTTGAATTAAGAGTAAACGCTACGCAGTACGTTTCTTTCGTAACTTACCCTTTGAAACATCATCGTCGAAACACAAGAACATGTCCGTATGCAGAGCGACTAAGACAGCAGTACCCTCTAAAACATTAAACAAACAATTCAAAACTCGACATACTGGCCTTGAAGATGTCGAACACAAATAAAAACATCTGTCGCAATGAAGAAAGGCTTTTAATTAAAGTCTTACAAAAGAATTACCCACATGAAAAATTTTTATTTTCTTATTTAAGATCAACAATTAATTTCCAGTGACCAATGACCAGATAAACAACACATAAATAAAATCAAATAGAAATTTTGGCTCTAGTATTTTGGAATCTCCTTGTAGTAAGATCCGTTTGAAGCGTAGTTTGTGGTATAATATTCAGCTGTCTTGGTGGTTTAGTAACTCGGGGCAGAGTAGTGATTTCTGAGCTTCGTTGTAGTAGGTGGGAGTAGTGGTATAGTACTTTGGAGCCTCGGTGGGCACCGTGGGTTGTAGCGCAATATGCGGCCTCGTCGATGTAGTACTTGAGGGCTTCGGTGTAGTACCTGGGAGCAGCGTAGGTTGTAGTGTAGTAAACCGGAGCCTCGGTTTAGTATTCTAGTTCAACGAAGTACGAATTAGCAGCTGCTGTGGCGTAGTACTCCGCTGCCTTCGTGGTGTAGTACTCCGCTGCATTCGTGTGTTGTTGTTTGGTAAGACGCCGGCGTTGCGGTTTGGTATCCACCATACCCACGAGACATCGGTACACCAGTAGTCGACCCAACCATCAAGGATACAACAACGAACAGCAGCACAACGCCATAGTCAGCTAGACGGTAAATAATGTGAACATTAATTTTCATAAATAACTGGCAAATTAAAAAAATAAAATAAAATAAATTGATACAAAACTCAAAACAGAGTATTTACCATGTTGTAGTGTAATACTTGGTGGCCTTGGTGAAGTAAACAAAAGCCTGAGTTTGGTAGTAGCTTGGAACAGAGTAGTACTTGAACGCGTCGGTGTAGTAGGCTGGGGCAGACAACTCGGTGGTGTAGTACTTGGGAGCCTCGGTGTAGTAACAGTGTATGTTGACTTCGTTGTGTAGTAAGGCGGCGGCGTTGCGGTTTGGTACTTACCATAACCAGGAGACATCGGCACACCAGTGGACGACCCAGCCATCAATGATATAACATCCAACAGCGGCACGACACCATAGTTTACTAGACGGTAATTAATTTGAAAATTAATTTTCAGTTATAACTTGTAAGTTAACAAATAGAAAAATATGTAATGATTCACAACTCCATTAAAAAAACAAAAAAAAAAAACAGAATATTTACCCATGTTTCCTAAGACGGAGCAGCGTAAGTTGCAGTTTAATACTCAGGAGCCTTGGTGGTGTAGTACTTGAAGGCCTCCGTATAGTAAGTAGGTATTGACGTTGTTGGCGGAGGAGGCGGCGTGGTATAGAATTCTTTCGCTGCTGTTTCTTGATATTCACCACACCCAGGAGACATCGGTACATCGCTGATCGACCTAGCCATCAACGATACAACTCCCAACAACAGCACGGCGCCATAGTAAGTTAACTAAGCAATTGGCGATTTGAAAATTAATTTTCGAATGTAGCTGGTCATATCAACAACTAAAACACGATAGAATTGGATCACGAATCGAAATAAAAATGAATATTTACCCATTATTACGAGCCGGTATTACGACGAAGAATGCAGTTAGTGACAAGTATTGTGCTGCAGTTGTTGCTGTGTCGGGTGGCGGAGATGATCACAAAATCAGTCGAGTGAACTTCTGTGTAGTATTCTACCACTTTAGTGTTGTAATAAGCTGGAGAATCGGTGTAGCTGGGAGCAGAGTAGTACTTTGGAGCATCGGTGTAGTATTCAGGCGCTTTAAGAATAATACTTCAGGACTTCAATGCAGTAGCTGTGGTGTAAGACCCTGCGATCAACGACACAACAAGGAAGAGCAGCAATGCAGCACGACGGCATAGTTTACTAGACAATATTCAATCATAACGAGCATATTAACAAATAGAAACAAAAAGTTAAAATTGATACAAAGCTCAATTAACAGAATATTTACCCATGACGAAATTCAATCTCCTTTTATTTCGTGCTCACACTAACACTCGTGCTAACACCCAACAGCAGCACAACGCCATGGCTAACTATAAAATAGACGATTTGAAAATTAATTTGTGAATACAACCAGTCATATCAACAACTAAAATAAGATAGAATTCATTCACGACTCGAAATAAACATGAATAATTACCCATGATTGCGAACCAGTTATGCGATGAAGAAGGTAGTTGACAAATAGTGCGCTTTAGTTGTTGCCGTGTCGGAGATGCTACCTCGACTGATCTGTCGCCTTCTCTCTCTCCTTTTATACGATTTTTCCTCACCCTCACCTCATGAGCCTTGCGGCTATAGTACCTGCTTGATAATGAAGCAACACGTGTCGTTCTCACCCAACCTCTACACCACTGCATGACACGATTTTCTGTGACCTTCAAGTGAAAAACAAAATACATGCAAACTGGCCTTTCCTTCTGCAGGTTGGCGTTGCTGGGGATGGGTAAGCAACAACCAATATCAAAATGAATACCAAATGGTTATGTAACACATCCCGTTCTCACCCAACCTCTACACCACTGCATGACACGTTTTACGTAATGATCTCCGTGACCTTCGATTGAAGGACATACAAACTGGCCTTTCCTTCTGAAGGTTGACGTTGCTAGGGATGGGTCTATAACAAACATTATTAAATTAATACAAAATGGCTGTGGCTTAAAACTCGCTTTATCCAAATTGACATTTAAGTCATTTGACTCGTTTCTTCGGTGAATGAATAATATATTTTGAACCGCTTTATTTGAAAATATTCCACTGCAAACTTATCTGTAAAGTTTCAAACACATGATCAATCAATATTCATTTCATGATGTGCACACAGTTGACTTTTGATAGAAACCTCCTTTTCTTGGTCAATAAGTTCTCAAAAGTTGCAAAAGTGTTAACACTTGAACAATCCTTATACTCAGTTCCATGCGGTTCCACGAGGAACATAGGTAGAACTAGACAGGGGTGGAATCATGATTACCACAATGCTTTGTCATTTATTAGTTACATTTAGAGGCCAACATTGTGTGATCGACCCAATGGATTGTGAACGGCACTGGCAAGAGATTTCGTCAATCTCCAGAACGTCTCCCTTTTAAATTAGGAAAATTAAATATGAAGTTGTTTTGTTCTCATCAAATAGAACAACAATTGACGCCCTTCAGTGAAATCTAGTGTTTCAATACAAGAAGCTTGAAACAAATTTTTCCTATTTACAATACACCAACGGCTAATAAAATCTGTAACAGTCTGCGCCAGGAATTGAAAACTGAGTCGAACACGGGACTCCAACATACAAAATCTATATTGTACAACTCAACTACTGGTACGACACTCCACGAAATTAACATTCCATTATTCTCTCAGACAGGTATCCATTTTGAGTATGTTCACTTTCCTCAGATCGTTCAAAAAAGATTAGGGTCCATGGTAAAATGGTTTTACCAACTCTTTGTTGATTCCAAATGACCCGGGTTCGATTCTCACTCCCTTCACATATCCGATTGTCCCTCCTTGATGTCTTCCACTGCTCCCATGTCTATGTGTATATTATAATGTAATGTACTACTAACTAAATCTTACATGTACTAACGTTGTTGGAACAGCAACCTAACGACCAATGAAAATTTGACAACTAAAATTTCCAACTACACCGATGAGCGATGATTTATTTTACCTCTTACTCAAGAGGACCGCTGCATTTCCCTTGAATGAATTTGGCAAAATGTTAAAGTGAATAACAGGCAGGAAAAGGAAGTGTGTACAGTCGTACGTACCTACAGTCGTACAGTACCTACTTGATTTACCTTAAAAGTACATTATTACCATTTCAGATTTCCTGTTTTCGTCACATTTTTGTCTTGCAATATAGTTGACCCTCTCAAAGACAAACCTTCATGACACGGCAGCGATCACGTGGATAAAGGCAAGATCTTTCGACATGCTTTTACAAAATAAATTAAAGTAGATTGGAGAATGGATTTTCAAAAAGTCAAAATTCTCACAATTGACTTACTTGCTTTAGAATTATTCACTTTCGATTCAGCTTGGTCGAATGGCGTGGAAACATTTTATTAAATATAAAAGTGAAGATTCATTTCTGGTTTCTGCATGGCAGCATTGAGCCTATTGAGAGTAATAATATAAAAACATTAAGAGAAGTACTTTCAACAGTAAAGCTAGCTAGGGGACAAATCCTGTTCAGGGATTTTTATTGTTCTTAAACAAGAAATTTCTGCAAAACCCTCCATTCACATGTGAGATGTTACAGATGAAAATCAATCTGAACTAAATTGAGAATACTGAAAGAACTATACCATTAAACTTGTCTCGCAGCCAAACACAAATTGGATCTCCTCTCAAAGCTATACAACAAGTATATGTCAATATTGTCTTTATAATTCCAATAGAATCCATCCACTGAGCTAAGACTGGCTTCCAAGCCTAAACAAATTTTAGGATAATTATGAATAGGCCTACTACAGTTCAGTACACTGAAAACAAATATCTTTACTCAGTAACATTGAACAGCTAATTCCAGTTTGAGTTTTGCTGCATGCCTTAATGATAACAGTTTAGTCTAGACACACCTACAAATTACTTTTCTTTAGATTGCTGCCCACCTCAAATTCCATCGCATACAATTAACTTGTTCCTGGTGCTCACAGAAAGAATGCAAAATCTTTCCATGATGATCAGAAAATTAGAAAAAACGAAATTCAGAACGCGAGTCGCCAAGGTTAAAAGAAAAAACGCGTGTGGCATATAGGCCTATTCACTACAAGACACATATTAGGCCTACCTTTGTCGATTGGATCATGGGCAACAGACAGCGACGGCACAAATCCCGAGAGGAAGCAAAATAGACCAAGTCTTATTTCCTCATCCTCAATCAAGAGCGTGAGGAATTCGATTACCTACACTTGAGTGTTTATTCGAATTGTGTAGGATTCCCGACAACCAGTCAACCAATTTTTTTTAAGGTAGTGTGGTAGGCAGCTCTTGGTTAGAGATGGTTAGAGATGGGTGCATTGCTGTCGACATGGAGTCGCAGCACTGGTCTTCTGTAGGAACGAAGACCTTCCGCACGTAGGCAGCTCTTGTTTTTAGTCCACACGTTGACACGTATTTACCCTTTCTTGTATTCCGTTTCGACGTTTCGTTGTCATGACAATGCTCGACCACTGCGAACACAGCGGCGAAATTCTGAACCAAAGTGGCGCGATTTCTGAATCACAATGACTTATCAAATCAAATAGGAAAAAAGAAATACATTTAAAGAAATATTAAATGCTGAAAAAAACTTATAAAATATCTGAAATTAAAACAAACAAAAAAATCTAAATGGTGCGTCATAATTCATAACACTGAACTGAACCATGCCCTGGAGCTTGGAGGAATAAGCTTTCCAGTCACCCAGTATTTGGGATATTTAAACTTATCGTGGTTCGCTTCGTTGTGGTTCAACCTGTTTTGCTTTGTACATCATAAAAACTAATAATGCTATGTTTCCCATTTACGATCACTTATCTAAAGCTCCCACAGCAAAATGTTTCGTAATATCTGATGCACAAACCTAATAGCCCAAATTGAATTCAATCAAACACATTTTTATAGAAGATGTATTCAGCCAACTGGCTCATGTCAAATCTTACTCATTCATAAATTTAAAGATTGTTCATAAGCATAAATTTGTACATGGCCAAGTAAACATCAGACTTGAGTACTAGATTACAAATCCACATACATCAAGCATCCCTGGATTTCGTCGCAACCGGCCCCTAGGATATGGCCAAACAATCCCAAATGGAGAAGAAAAATGTTATACACCCATCACACTAGTTTCCTTCAGAAAACTGCATGCAATTTAAGGAAAACATTTGCAATAACCAACTAAGCAAAAATGAAGAATACAACTAGAGCAATTCAATAATATGTTACTGATACAGTATCACCAACAGCATCAATGTCCGGATTTTCCGTTACTTCTTCAGCTTGTCTTCTAGAACGCTTCCTCTTGGGTTGACTCGGCTGATGTTTACGCATGTGAATTTTTATCAGATAAGGACTATGAAACCGCATCCCACAGTAGGAACATTCGTATGGTTTATCTCGAGTGTGGATCTTTTCGTGAGCGATGAGGCTGGCCTTTAATTTAAGAATTGAAAAACAAAATATAAATTATAATTGATGGGGAATTTAAAAAAGAACAAAAAAAAAACAACAAAAAAACCAATAAACAAAATTTTCTAACTTACTTTGGTGGTTAAACTCATGGAGCAAAAGGAACAGTGAAAACCCAGAGTAGGGTCATGCTTCGACTATTAAAAATTAGAACAAAAAAATAATTTAGTCAATGTTTCAGCAATTGCACTAAAACCGCCATTTTTACCTGGTGATTCGCTAGATTCTGTTTCGTTAGAAATACTTTAGAACAGACTCCACATGTATATGTTTTCCCAGGATGGCATATTGCCATATGATCCTATAGATAGAATAAATATGGAATTCGTGTTTCAATAACGTCACAACTTAACGGCGTCTAAACCCAAATACCTTGAGTTGCGTCATATCCGAGTAAGTGAAATCGCAGTCACCCTGAGTGCAACGGACAGCGGCAGCCACACCTGTATGAGTGGCACGATGCTTTTCGTATGCCAGAATCCGATAAAATCCTTTTTGACAAAACTCGCACCGATAAATGACTACATTTGAGTGCCTTGCTCTGCAAAGTGTTTTAGAAAACTTAAATGAATAATTGTTCTGCATAAGTTCGACATTCGTAATCAATTATACACGCAGAAGTTCAAGTTAACGTAGGCAGAACCCACTCCAGAAAAAAATTGATGCAGTGATCAAACGAAGACAAATACATCCAATTTATAGCTAATTACAATTACTTCATACATTCTAGGCTAGAAGAATTGTTCTGGGCATCGATTACCTTGATCGCGGTTCATTCGCGTTATCTGACCTCTGCTGCTCATGCTTTCTTCGGTAATGCTGAACGTACGTGTCCCTGAGATAACGCATATTTTTTCCAAAAAATGGAAACAATAATAAGCAGTTTAGTTTGAATAAGGGGAAAGAACTTTGTTGTCAATGTTTAAAATTTCAATGTATCATAATAACCTGGCAGCATAAGAGGTCCCGCATATGTTGCATGAATATGGTTTCTCGCCTGTGTGAGTCCTATTTAATAATTTCAAATTCATTACTCGAAGAAACAAAACGGATTATTATAGCAATAAGGTTACCGAATATGACGAACCAACGTGCCCTTTTCACGGAATTTCTTGTCACAATAAGTGCAGGTAAATGGCTAAAAGTAACAAAAAAGTAAAAATCGATATACACTTGATTAAATGTTATGTTTTACCCTTTCATCTGTATGCACCCTTTCGTGAACTTCGAGTTTGTGTTTTTGATCACAGGTATAGCCGCAACTAGAACACATGAAACGTTTGGGACGTTCGGTTCCACGATGGTTAATTCGAATGTGAGCGTTAAGATATGCTTTCAACAAAAATGCTCGTCCACATAGATCGCACAAGTGCGACTTTATGCCGCTGTGAATCTTCAAATGGATCGCTAATCGAGAAGCCAGTACCATTTTGCCACATTGTTCGCATTGCGTTTGAGCTAAAATTAAAACCAATATATTTTTTAAGTAAGATAATGAAGACCGAAAAAAGTTGAAGATTAAATTTACGCCCAGATTTTTTCGTTTGTGGACACAGCTTGGCTGCCTCATTTTCTCGCTTTCTCTGTTCAATTTCCTTAGCCCTCTTAAGGATAGATCGAGCGATGTCTTTGTATCTATAAATCAATGAGGGATCATTATAGAATTTAACAATATTTACTAATGAACACCAGGAATGCCGATTAAATAATATAATTACTGTGTAAGGCGTTCAGAGAACATTCTGATTCTCATTTGTAGTTTTTGTTTTATTCGAACTTCCTCTTGTAAAAAATGTTTGGCCAGAGCTAAATCGATCTTGTCGTCGTCACTCTCTGTAATGCTTGCCACATTATTTGCGCGGCGTCCTATTCGTGCTTGATTTGTTTCATTCAACTGACCATTTTCGTAGTCACCTCCACCATGAAATAGTTGTGGTAGCGTAGGTTGAACAAGTGGCTTCCCATTTAGAGTTACATGGATTTTGCCTTTATGAGCTTTCATATTTTGGATATCATTCAGATTTAACATTCCCTTGATGTGGTTCGAACGCTGACGCACGATTTCACGACGACTATACACACGTTGCGGCCGTGAAACTAAGAAAGTCGGTTGTTTGAAAGATGTCCAGTCATGAACAAAAGGCTGTCCTTTGTTTGTCACTAAGGGATCATCATAATGACTCATTTCAAGGTTGGTTATATCAGGGTCAAAAGGAGTGTAAACGCCGTAACACCAAGTATGAGAATGATATAATGGCAAAGGATAGGTCGATGCACTACACTGGGTCACGGTGCGTTTGATCAAATTGTGTTCAAGCTCTTTTGGATGGGAGGTGATGCTGCCAGGCAACTGGGTAGGAAACTGCAATGTAACAGTTTGTCTATCTGGTACTTGTTGAACAGTCCACACATCTTCACCAACAACTCCATAAATGTCAAAATTATTTGGCGGCGGGTGGTTCTTAATGATGATAGCTTCAATTTCTGTTGGCATGTTATTAGCAGGAGGTTCTTCCAGGGAAGCAGACTGATAAGTTATCAAATCTATAGAAGTTTTAAGATGACTGCAATCTTCCACTTCTTCAACAGTTTCACCAATACAGGTGTCATCAGGATTTAGAACAGTTGTCTTAAATGTCGGCTGAGCTTTACTTTTGTTGCTGTAGATCTTTAGAGAACTTGAGAATTTTTCTGGAGTCTTCTCTTCATGCTGTAATGTATCTTGTCTTGATATGGGAATGCTTGATTGTGGTAAGATCAATTCTTTACTAAGTAACATATGAATCTGATCAGAGCTTGCAATCAAAGAGTTATCTGTAACAGCTCTTTGACTGTCTTCAGAAGTTTTATCACTTGCATTTGCTTCTTCAATAATGATTTCAACTTCTGTCTCATTATCTCCACATAGTCCTGAACTCTGAAGATGGTCAGGCACAAATATATCAAATTCTTTAAGAATACTTAGAATTCTTTCCTTGCTTTGGATTGAACATAATAGTTTCCCAGAATAGATATATTCAAGAACACAGAATACTTCTTCAAAGCTCAAATCAATTGAGATGCAGACATCCAATTCCAGCTCACAGTCAGGCAATAGAGCAGAAAAGAAAGGGCTGGCAGCTGCCAGAACACCTGTAGAAAACCTTTGATATAATCACATAATAAAAGAGATAAAAATTTGATATTATGTGTTAGATCAAACCGTACTTCGATTAGCACGTAGCTTATTTTGTAACCCACAGGTTTTGTCATTTTCAGTTGTAGACTGGCAGAAAAATGTAACATCCTAAAAAAATGTAAATACAACCATTATATAATAATAATAAATTTAACGTGGTTGTTTAATTTTGATTTCATCATGTAGTTTTTAAGTTAAACCCAAACGGAAAAGCAAATACAAGAAAGTGAAATGTAAAAGGTTTCCAAACTTTCTTTAATGGAAACAATGGAATAAGAAAATAATCACAAAGTGAAACTAAAATGTGTTTATATGAAGTATGAACTGTTTTGATTCTTACTGTAAACTGTTCCTTTTTCCATCCATCCATTAACAAGAAGTGATGAAGACAGGCTCCATGATTTATTCCAACTATTTTGACTGGTCCTTCACTGCAAATATTTTTCTTTCTTTTAGACGCCATTGCAAAGAAAGTTGTGAAAACAATGGATATACAATATCAAGCTTATTTTTCTAATCGTTCAAATAAATCGTTTAACTTCCACACCAAACATTCTTCAACACTGCAGTCCACTAGAATTTCAAGGCCTACAAGATCCCTATTTTCACATAACCAGCAAGGCAACAAGCAAACCATACCGCCAATGGCTAAATACCTAAATATGGTGAACTTTTTAGACCCAACCGTAGCGCGACTTAGTGGAGGTTAAACGAACTTCGTACTAAAATCCAAAACGTTGATGAAGTCGAATAAAATCCAAAATCTAGCTTTCTGGAATCTGGGTAAATGCTAAATAGGCCTATGTATCAAATTCAAATATACACTTTCACACGCATACGAATAAAGGATACGAACGTATCATAGACCACAGCCAGCTATTAAGCCTCTGTTAAACATTTCTAAGGATATCTACAACACAATAATTTACCATTATTTTGCGTAATTAAAAATTTATTTAAAAATACATATTGGTATCATTGCCATTGATAACTTATCATTCTGAAAGTAGTTTCTAATTTGTGTATGGGGGACATTAAAACAATACATTTATATGTGAATTTCTTTAGAAAATGCAACAGGATACCGACCGTGACTGTAATAACAGTAATAGAACTATAGAATTTTACATAGGTAAGCCTAAAGCTATATACATGAGATGATATTAATTAAAAATTATATTTGAATGAAATATTACATATTAGTTATAACACATTTCTTTATAACGTAAATTTCGCTGACCTGCTCCAATCAATTTCTATTCTTCACTATGCAAAGATAATTAATTTAAAGTAAAAACCCTTCTTTAAAGAGATGTCGTAGATTTTTTTTTGTCACCATGACGTATTCAATCCAGGCGTCGCCGCATGAAGCATCGATCCAAAGCATAATCCCGTCGTTGGGGCCCACCGTCGAAACAGTCTAGGAAATGTTTTCTTACTAGAAAGAAGTTGGATCATATGTCGAGCTATTAAGTCTGTGATTGAGATTCTAAAACTATGTCGTTGTAACACTCCATCAAAGTTAACTTGCAATATGCATTTCACAATCGGGACTTTGAGAATCACGTGTTGGTGGGGAAATGTTTTTCTTCAATTTGTGATATTCTTGATCGGACAAAGTGAAGTTTGTGGACGACGAATAAGTATTGAAACAAAAAGAAATGACGAAATCTCCAACAACTTGGGCTTCAATACTTCGTCAAGGGAAGGTTCAATTAAAGCAACAGCTTTAACAAATGCAATTTCGGATAATCTCGAGATAGATGGTAAGTCGTCCCACATAGTAACATATTAAAACTGCGGTTACAGTTTTATTTCAGACATTAGTTGCTAAAAAAGAATCGAAAGAGTTGCCCAACTATAGGTGGGGGTGGGTAGACCTGTGAAAAGTTGGTGTTTCCTTTATTAGTATAAATATTATTATTAATCTATGAACAGGACCACTAGCCTACTACAAGCATCATTTCTTTTTCTTTAGAACTTGGGCTCTGATGCATTTCAAGTCATTTTTAGATTTATTCAAAAAATTGTAATAGTTAGGAATGAAATAAATCAGATTAATTTCTAGTCTACATGTGCTGCATCATTTTTAGTCGATTGAAAACAGTGGGGCTACGACGTAAAAATGAAGTAGCCTACAAGAAATTGTGAAATGAACAGCAGGCCGGCACAATCTCTCTATGCACTGCACATCATTTTCACGACATTTAGGTTGACCATTCTCAAACCATCTGAACATTCATGTTTAGTTGAATAATATGCAAGTGATGACCAAATTGATTCAATTACCCTTGAGGTTTGCTAGTTAAAAACTTAAAATTCTATTCTATCCTAATTAGAGAGTTTACTTGTAATTACATCACAGTACAGTGTATACACTACAGAAGCATGAACTTTAACTTAAGGACGGGGCTCTTCGACTTTTCCTATGTCATTCAAGAATTTTTTTTGTGTGTGTATCAGAATAAGCATACGAAAATAATTCTTGACTTACCATATGTTCCTATACCTAAACTTATTTGTCAACGAGATATTTCAATTTTCTTTCGGGAAAATTTGAACTAGGGGGGGGGGACACCGTGCCATCTAGGAACAAAACATGCAAGTTTGTATGCAGATGGCCAGATACACGTAATCATCAGAATTAGTGAAGTCAATGTAATTTATAACCTCAAAAATAATTGCAAGAAGGAATTATCGTCATGACCTTTGTTCATATCAATGATAATAATTACTGTTAATAAATCTTCTGATAAATCTTTAAGTTAAGTATTTCAAAATCACAATTGAAAATCGTTTTTTGAAAACCGACGCACGTAATTTAGATGCGGAAAAAATATTAAACTGTTGTCAAATATGAATATATGTATGTATGAATGTAAATGAATTAAACATTAGGAAGTTAGGGACTATACCAAAAATGTGTCCGTTGCATCCGCAAATGTTAACAGGTCTCTTATGGCGGCTTGAAAGCTATGATTTCCTAAATCGTCGTTTAGGCGGGGTCATTTTTTAAAAGTTCAAACTTCTCTACAAATTTTGATCAATAAAGGAAAAGTGAAATTATTATTTTTCGTTATCATTTCAAGATAAATATGACTGGTACCAACCGCTACTAAGAAACTGTCGACTCCATTTACCCGATGAAAAAAATATCATCCTTTCATACTATGGGCATCACAGCTCTATAGCGGTAAGTAATTTTTTTTAGTAATCTAAGGTTGCCCTTACTTGTTCTCTTTGCTTGCTGTATAGTGTGTGTAAACTACAAGTTAAGCTATGCATCTTTGAGTTATTTTATAGTTAGTAACTATTATTGAAAAATGGTCTTTATTTTTCGGTATAAAGGCGGACGCAATTATTCCTCATGGCACAACTTTGGTGGCTCGTTGTCCCGTTCTTGGAAAAATGAAGCTCTTGGGTGCTTTTTCCATCCAATGTTTCAATGGGAAATGGAGTGACAAACTACCAACATGTAATCAAAACTAGAAAGGCTTGGCAACTTTCCTGTAGAATCGATATAGCATCAAATTATTGGAACGTTAATTTTCTGGTTGATGAAATACATGTCGACGTACATATATATATTTTTTAATTTTGCACATTGAAACTTTAGAGGTGAAGTTGCCAATCATTTGAATTACTCTAAGCATATTTGAATTCTTTGGTAGCTAATTAAAACATTTGTTTGCAGGTCTTCCAACAACCCCTTCAGATGGCCTGTCTGCATTCGTTGGTATAATTTTTGTTTTGTAACACCGCAATAAGTAACACTATATGTAATTTTAATATCATCAGCATTATCAAACGCTTTAATTTCTCTTTGTGATTTTTCAACTCAAGATGATCATCCGCCAACAATAAAAACAAATATCCCTACGGGTTCTGCCGGAGAAAATGCTGCAGGAGAACTGTAATTGAGCCTTATTTGATTCGTTGATTTTTCTAATGACTTATTAAAGAATGTGATTTCCAGGGTCGTTCGTCCACGAAGTGTTGTGCACCTGGATTGTATTTTTTACAGAAAATTAGGGAACCCCCGATGGACTTGGAAAAAATCAAATAACTTGACGCGAAACCACCCCTTTGGTCTGAAATATTCAATCTAACATTAAATTTAATCAAATTGTTTTTTTTTTTTTTTAATTTAATTGATAAAGGGCGTTCATTTTATTTGGAAATTAGTTTAGAGTAGTCTGCCTGTTTCAAAAATTATCACTGCCTCTGTGCGTGGTTTCAACTACCATTATAAAATAAATAAAAATGATAAAAAATCTATAAATAATTTTAGGTTGGGCAATCGCTCGCGAAGAAAGACTCTGGCGTAAGTATTCGACGTACTGAAGTTTAAATTGGTTTCAAATAAAATCAGCTAAAACAAATTTAAAAATAAAACAGGATTTCGGATTTCAATTTTCTCCATTCAAGCACGTGACGAAGGGGAATATACTTGCACTACTCCCCGTGGACATAACAATAGCATACGTATCGTTGTTCAAAGTAAGTTTTTTCGCATCTATAACATCCTCCGTTATTAAATTTTAATAATTTGTTCTCCAATTTTGTTAGCAATTCAATGCCCTCAGCTTCCTATGGTTGAATCACCCCTCAAGGCTGTAATCGAAGGAAATCATGCTGGACAGAAAGCAATTTATTTATGCATGGATGGATATCGGCTGTTAGGATCAAATTCAAGTGAATGTCTCACTTCTGGTAAAAAAAAAAAAAAAAAATTAGTTGATCCAATCATTTAAATTAGTAGTATTGTATCCATAGGTTTGTGGTCTGAAACTAAGCAACCAGTGTGTGAATTAATTCAATGTCCTTACGATATGGATGGTGCTGATCCTCGCTTAGAGTTTGACTTTCTTAACGGAGTCGGCTTTCAAGCAATGGCAATTATAATATTTTACCTTTTTATTGAAGAACAGCAATTAAACAAAAGTGTTTTGATATAGGTGAAATTTTCTTGTCCACCTGGCTATCAACTTATTGGACCAACAAATGCAACTTGTCAGAAAAGCATGAACTGGTTTCCATCTCCACCTTCATGTCAAGGTATTATACCTATTACTTTAGGATACGCGCACATTTAAATTAACATTTGTTTTACTTCAAATTTCACAGTCGTAGAATGTCCTGAATTATTGCCTCCACTGAATGGCCGGTATCTATTTTAATTTGATGTCGTTGAAATAAATTTAATTCATGACGTATTTATAAATGATTATAAAGGATCAAAGAAAGTGGCAGTAACCACTTTGTAGGAGATGTTGTCAAATTTTCGTGCAACCGTAATTTTCAGTTGCTCGGACAATCCGAAATTTCTTGCATGGAAAATGGAACTTGGTCTTTTTCGGCTCCGCAGTGTAAGGCTTATCAATTTATGTTTAATTATATGAGATAACTACACGTTGAAACAAATTTTCTTTCTTTCAGGTCAAATGTATTGTAGCCATCCTGGTTCTCCAACGTCCGGATTTATAGATCCAAACAATTATATTTATGAAATTGGAACTACAGTCCAAGTTGGTTGTAATTCGGGATTGAAATTACAGGGTAGGAAATGGTTGACCTGTCAACAAGATGGGTCATGGTCATCGACAATAGGATTGTGTATTAGTGATTTTTGACCTTCTCATTGAGTTACCTTATTTTTTTAATTTTTAAAAGTTTGTCAGCTTTTTCAATTAAATGATTGTCTTTGTAGTTTGAATAATTAATTGTTTTTAGAAATCTGTTTGCTGTTTCTACATTGTCATATTTTGTACCCTGTTGCTGTCGTTGAGTGTCGGTTTAAATGTGTATGTAAGTTTCACGATGTATACTCGTTGCAAACAATATAACTTACGGTGTAAAGTAAGAAAATAAAAATAAAAACAATGAAAAATTCAAAGAGGAATTTTATTTTCTTGGCTTTTTTTCTAGCTATACGACGACGAGGTACCATCCAAAGGCTGCATCATTCCGAATCCGTACACAGTTGAACCCCTTTTGCCCGGCAAGAATGCGGTGCATCTATGCTATTTCAACCTGCACTAGTATAAATGTAGCACAAAAATCGCGCGAGTTTGCTCGGAGCTGCTTACGAAGCTTGAAAAACTCGTGCAATTTAGTCAATGCACATTATTACTTTGGTAATAAAATTTCTTACAATTATTTTCGGTGAAATAAGACCCAAAAAAAAGTAAAAAATAAAAAAATAGCCGCAGAGCAGATAATATTGACATTTCCACAATCTATAAATAGTCATCGTGTGTAGTATTTAAGATGGCACTGTTTCGTTCTCGCGGCTGAAGCCTTGCGAGCTCGCTTTTGTACATAAAAGTATTCGCTTGGAGACAATACCAAAAATATTCAAAATCATATGTATCTATTGGGTCTCCCCGCCTATATTTAAGTCAATGTATAGCAGGCCTATTAGTTACTATTAGTTGCAGGATATGTCGCCCCTAATATAGCCCAATTAACTTTAATGAGGAAAACGTTGTCCGGAAACATTACAACTTAGTTCGATAAAACACGCTTCGTGTATAGTAGATTCTTCAGCATTTAAACATTCTTATTTATTAAATCAAATGCTGCTGTTTTTTTAATTATTATTATTTCTGGCTCACGATCATCTGAGAAATTTAAAAAGTTTGAATTTCGCGCTCATCTGAAAATCATTTGCGATGAAATCAAACTAGATCATACAGTATATGCGATTGCAGATTTCATATGGGAAGTCTCGCGCTTTCACATGCTGGGGGGGTGTATAATAGGACATTTGTACCGGGACATACTTAGCTCGACTTAGCTAAGAAATAGTTTTGAGGGTGTATATTATGAGCCAGCAACAGTCTTATTCAATCACCAAGGCTTTTTAGATTTGTTTGAAAGTGAACGAATCTAATAATAATAATACAAAGAAAGCGTGCACAAATATTTATCTGAATAGCAAAATAAATAACATCAGATCATCAGCATGCTAAAAGAATAGCAGATAATACTAATAGCCAAAAAAAAAAAAAAGAAATTGTCTTTCACATAAACTTTCTCTTTTCAACCAATTCGCCATAATTATACATCCGTTTTTAAAACAGTGAATATAGCAAGTAATAGACCTAAACATAGTGCTGTCATGTTTGGTTTCTATAATTGTGTGATGATGCCATGATGGTAAACAGCTTAATACCAGTTTTGCAACTTGTTATACAACAACTGATGTAGCTAGCCACATATAGTTAAAATGATAAGAAATCGTTTGCATAGTTGCTGTGTTATAAACTATCTTCATCACAAGCCAAATGTATAAGTATTTGTAGGTACAACTACAGCGTGCATGAGGGAGGGGGGACGAAGATTTTTCTATACGGCGCATCTGATGATCCCCACATGAGCTTGACTGAACTGAACGTAAAAAAAGAAATGACCCTGCTCAATTCAGGAATCACGCCAAGTATCGTCCCGGCTTGGCCTGGCGATGGATGGATGGATGGATTGCCCGGATGGTAACGTATAGTGGAGTAGAGAGAGAGAGCTCACAGTGGGGGGATCAGTAAATGGGAAAGAATCCCTTATATCTACAAGGACTAATGTATTATTTATAAATTGACGATGAGGTATCAGACGGCCCTGCGGCCGAGAGCCAAACTCTACAATAGCCAACACATTTTTTTGCCTCTCTGCTGCTGCTGCTGTTGTATCCCCCCCACTCTCTCTGTCCGCCTCTCTCTCTTTTGACTTGGAGTTTTTTTTTTCCACTTGTTTTGCCCGTTTCGTCTTTCTTTCTTTCTTTCTCTCTCTCGCCCGTGCTGTAGATGCATGGTAGTACTGCATGATGGGTAAGAATCCAGTTTGGGATTCTATCCAGTATTAGGGCGACAGGCGGTCCTGAAGTCCTGACGGAGTGGATGCTGGAAAGAAGAAGAAGAAGAAGAAGAAACACGCAGCAGTGCAGCACAGCAGCACAGGACCAAACGGAGCGAAACCCGATCAAGACCGAAATAACAACAAGTGGAGCGCTATGGTGGCTGCTGTGCTGCTGTGCTCATAGACGCTCATCCGGGAAGATGAGGGCAGGAGGGGGGGGGGGGATAAGGTGGGTGGGTTTGGTTGCCTTTATACTCGTCGAATGGAATGGCGCTGGGCAGGATGGGCAGGCTGGGCTGCGGCTGCGGCTTCTGCCGGGGCAACACCATCCTTCGCTGGCCAACCACACAAGTTTCTTGCTAACACAAACAGACAGGAGGAGCGGTGCGGCTGCTGCTGGGTGTGGGATATTGGCGACCAGGCCAACTAGAATAGTACGACTGCACATATCCGCCGCGAGTCGCTGATCGGCCGTTCTTGGCTGGAATCAAAGATGGCGTCGGCTTTAAGATACGTCGTCGTCGGCCGATCGAGAGTCACTGGTCGGCAGGTCCGGGCCGGTGCTTGAACACACATCACGCAAGCTCCCTCGTCTCCTGAATATCCGTTTAATCGTGGATTTCTCTGACTGTTTTTATTTGCCGTCATCCGCCCTGCTGCTGCGTCCCTCACTACTTATTGGATCATCCAACTCTTCACTTGCAGCTGAAGAAAATTTACCTTCGTCTGACCCTAGGCTCAACTGGTTGCACAACACCGAGTGAGCAGTGGCGTCAGAGAGAACAACTCGACATCAACCAACCGGACATCGTCGGCTGCGGGTTAGCTCACAATATCCTCCTCTCACAACATCAGTTGCTCTCTCTCCTCCCTCAGCTTATATAGACGACGGTGCCTTAAGACAAGATCCGCGTTTGGTCCTTCTTATTCCTGCCCTGCTCCTCCTCCTCCCACTAGTTCGTTTTTGCCTATTCTAGGAGGGAACTCGAAAGCTGGAAATATAGTATAGAGAGGCTATATAGTCCGGCATCACGCTCTAGTGTTAGGTACGTTACTACTACTCTAGTATCTCAAGCTGCTGCTGCTGCTGCCTGACACCAAGTGGTGAGTGCGTTGCAGTGTGTGCTCGTCGGCCAACAACAACGCTGTGGCTCGACCAGTTAGTCCGCTCGAGCTGCTGCTGGATAACCAATTCACTTACTGCGGGTAATTTAGGCCATCGTTCGTGCTTTTTCGCTTCCTTCCTCAAACTATTGGGTAAAATTCGATTAAATGCACTTTGATTATTAGTAACCGAATTAAATTATTCATCAGCCAGAGAAAAAAAAATTTTTTTGATTCAAATTTTCAAAGCTTTTATTCTTCTTCCATCTTCTTGATGTACTGTATGCTAGCAAGCATGCTTGACTTTCTTTCGAATTTTTTAAATGCGCTTAGTTATTCAATTTGATTAGCGGAATAATTCAGAAAAATCGACAACATTTGTTTGGGGGGTTTAAAACGCGTTATTTAGTTGGTTGCAAAATGTTGAATTTCTTTGCCCAGAAAAGGACTCGCCCGAATCCCCACCAGCTGATTGGCGAGTAGAAAATAAACTTATGTACAACAGCGTTCAAAGAATAAAGTATAGCGCTGATTAGCGTGGGTCAAGAAATTTCTGTGGAAAAAGAAACAAAAAACAAAAAAAAAAGGGCTGAGATATTTCAATTTTGACTCGATGCCAGAACCTGGTTGCTAGATCAGGTGCCAGGGCAGCTCTACTCTCTACCAGCATAGTGCTCGGCCGAAAATATATCGTGCTCCCCCCCCTCTCCAGCAGCTGTCCTTGCTTTGCCAACCGCCGTTTTTAAGCCAATTACCCAAAATACCACACGTTTGATGTTCGACACCATCCTATTGGTTGGGTGGAGCATCGTATCGCATCGCCCATCTGTGTAAGTGCACGAAGCAAACATCTGTTTGATCTTCGATGCTGCAACAGGGTAGGTCGCGGCAACTTCACTTTCCTTCGTCAGGCATTTGACATTTACTAGTTCATTTTAAAACAGGTTTTTCTTTCAATGTTCAGCCGTTTATTTATTTAAGAATTTTTGAATTTTTTGATTATTACCGCGCAGCGTTAATGTTTCTGTAAATGTGTTAGAATTCAGCCCTTTATGCCAGTAAGATTTAGAGCGAAATCTTTAAAAATATCGAGAAAGCATGGGAAAAAAGCGAAAATATATATTTATGGAGAGTTAGAGATGTGAAATTAAGAATTTGGCACATTAGTTCCATTTCTAAAAATGAAGCTGAGCGAAAATAAATCGCCCGCCGCAGATGGGGATTGGTGTAGAGCACGTGACTGGGTTCTCCAATCAACTTCGTCCACGAAATTCCCTTCTCGTCCCTTCTTCAGTTTCCCTTAGGGCCAAAACCGGGTGCCTGTGCGACTTCATTTGTTTCACATTTGCTCACTCACATGACGTATTTCTTCATGAAACATGTCACTTCTATAACCCAAATTGTGAACGCTACTATAGATTGCTGCATGTTTCAATCATTTTCTAATTGAAGCTTCGCATTTCCAACTACCTTTGCAAGTGCGCCTGCTGATTGTTCATTCTACTCCTGGAAAGTGAACTAAACCCCGGACCAATTGAACTTCGCAGCTGGTATCACATGGTTTTTAATTCAGACCCACGTTACATCCTGCAGCACGATCACGCACATGCATTTACATTGAATAATCGTAGAAGTTAGCCTTGATTTTATTCTAGAATTTTCCATTTGCCATGGATTCTGTTAACCTGTTTTACTTAACATTTTTGTGCATGGACTACATTTGTTTCAATTACTTTTTAGCATAATGATTGGGTTGTGCTGATGGAACTATTCTTTACTTGAGTTATTGAATTTTTTTTATTTCCTTATTTCAGATATCTGTGGCTAGCATTGACAGTACCGCGGTACTACATTGATACTTCACCATGGATGACTCGTTTACAAAACCGTGGGAGGATGTGACGGAGTACTTCAGAGTAGACCCTGAACGAGGTCTTGCTATGGAACAAGTCAGAAGTTACCAAGAAAAATATGGTCCCAACGGTAAGAAAATCTTTACTTTTTGAAGCCTAATGTTTACAAGTAAAATATTACCAGCAAAAATTTTTTGACGGCTTAGTTGAAGACTTTTACAGAGCAGTTAAATCAACATGGTGTTGATGAGGAATTGATGTAGAATTCACAAATGTAGCTTCTGCAGTAATTCACATAAAGATCTTAGCATATTTGTCCAGAAAGGATGGTAGTTTTAATTGATTAAAAAAGCCAAATAATTGTCTCTACAAATGCTAGGGCTCAACCTAGGAAACTATGTTTAGCTTCTGTGTAGTTTGGGAAATCTACCCTATTGCAATATTTAGAGACAATCCAAGTTGAGCTTCTCAGAGTGTTAAAAATAGCAGAGCAATGGTGCCTGGTACTGAAGCTCAACAGCAGGCCTTCCATGGCTGCCTGTCTTGTCTCTCTTACTCTTTGCCAACTTGCATTCCATTTCTTGTCCCGTTTCTTTGCATTCCGTTCTCTATGCCGTTTGCATCGTCGTATGATGGATTCGTTTTGCCATGTTTTCGTATCTTATAAAATCCCAATGAAAATAGCTTAAATCATATTGATAATGAATTTATTATTCCTATCTAGAACTCCCGGTTGAAGAAGGAAAAACCCTACTTCAGCTGATTTTAGAACAATTCGACGACCTTTTAGTCAAAATTCTGTTGATGGCCGCTATTATTTCATTTGTAAGTTTGATTTGAAAGCTATTGCAGTGGCATTACTCTATAGCCGTTTTCTTTCTTGTGTGCTCTGTTTGATTACAGGTTCTGGCCTTGTTTGAAGAACACGAAGACGAACTTGATCAGTTGACTGCATTTGTTGAGCCTTTCGTTATTCTACTGATTCTCATCGCCAATGCCATTGTTGGTGTCTGGCAGGTATGACTCCATTCAAATGGAGAAAATAACAATAAGCTGGATTATGAATGGACGATTTTTGAATAACATTACCGATTTATAGGAGCGCAATGCTGAATCCGCCATCGAAGCTTTGAAAGAATACGAGCCTGAAATGGGCAAGATTATTCGATCAGACAAAGCTGGTGTTCAGAAAATCCGTGCTCGTGAAATCGTCCCCGGAGATATCGTAGAAGTCTCAGGTAACTGCGTGAAACTCATTCTGAAGCAACGTACGATGACATTTCCCACCTCTTTACTCTTGCAGTTGGTGACAAAATCCCTGCTGATATTCGTATCATCAAGATTTTATCTACCACTATTCGTATTGATCAGTCCATTCTGACTGGTGAGTCCGTTTCCGTAATCAAGCACACCGACCCCGTGCCTGACCCGAGATCGGTCAACCAAGACAAAAAGAACATTCTCTTCTCTGGCACCAACGTTGCCGCTGGTAAAGCCCGCGGTATCGTCATTGGAACTGGATTGAACACCGCTATTGGCAAGATCCGTACTGAAATGTCGGAAACTGAAGAGATGAAGACCCCTCTCCAACAGAAGTTGGACGAATTCGGCGAACAGCTGTCCAAGGTTATCTCAGTCATTTGCGTCGCCGTTTGGGCCATCAATATCGGTCACTTCAACGATCCTGCTCACGGTGGATCATGGCTCAAGGGTGCCATCTACTACTTCAAGATCGCCGTCGCTCTTGCCGTCGCTGCCATCCCCGAAGGTCTTCCAGCCGTCATCACCACTTGCTTGGCTTTGGGTACTCGCCGTATGGCCAAGAAGAACGCCATCGTGCGATCATTGCCCTCCGTTGAGACCCTTGGTTGCACATCCGTCATCTGCTCCGACAAGACCGGTACCCTGACCACTAACCAAATGTCGGTTAGCCGCATGTTTGTCATGGACAAAATTGCCGAAGACGGAAACCCCCTGCTCCACGAGTTTGAAATTTCTGGCTCCACCTATGAACCTATCGGAGAAGTCACCATGGACAGCAAGAAGATCCGTCCCGGAGATTTTGAAACTTTGCACGAGATTGCCACCATCTGTATGATGTGTAACGACTCTGCCATTGATTTCAACGAACACAAGCAAGCCTTTGAGAAAGTCGGTGAGGCCACTGAAACCGCCCTCATCACTTTGGGTGAAAAGTTGAACCCCTTCAACATCAGCAAAGTCGGACAAGATCGTCGTACTGCCGCCATCGTTGTCCGCCAGGATATGGACACTAAATGGAAGAAAGAATTCACCATGGAATTCTCTCGCGATCGCAAGTCTATGTCATCTTATTGCGTCCCCCTAAAAGCCACTCGCCTTGGAAACGGCCCCAAGATGTTCTGCAAAGGTGCCCCAGAAGGTGTTTTGGATCGTTGCAGCCACGTTCGTGTTGGAGCCCAGAAGGTCCCAATGACCCCAGCCATTTACAACAAGATCATCGAAGTCACCCGCCAATACGGTACCGGTCGCGACACTCTGCGTTGCCTCGCTTTGGCCACTTTGGATACCCCTCCTAAGATCGCTGATATGGACATCTCCGACTCCAACAAATTCGCCTCGTACGAAGCTAACATGACTTTGGTCGGTATCGTCGGCATGTTGGATCCCCCTCGCAAGGAAGTTTTCGACTCCATCGTTCGCTGCCGTCAGGTACGAATTAACGCCACAATATTGGTTTAAACTGTGTACTAATTTTGTTAATTATAGGCCGGTATTCGCGTTATCGTCATCACTGGTGACAACAAAGCTACCGCTGAAGCCATCTGCCGCCGTATTGGTGTCTTTACTGAGGAAGAGAGCACTGAGGGCATGTCTTACTCTGGTCGTGAATTCGACGATCTTTCCGTTGAAGAACAGCGCAAAGCTGTCGGCAAAGCCCGTCTCTTCTCCCGTGTCGAACCTTCCCACAAATCCAAGATCGTCGAGTACCTTCAGAGCATGGATGAGATCTCTGCCATGACTGGTGATGGTGTCAACGATGCCCCTGCCTTGAAAAAGGCCGAAATTGGTATTGCTATGGGTTCCGGCACTGCTGTCGCCAAATCGGCTTCCGAGATGGTTTTGGCTGATGATAACTTCTCCACCATCGTTGCTGCTGTTGAGGAGGGTCGCGCCATCTACAACAACATGAAGCAGTTTATCCGTTACCTCATCTCTTCCAACATCGGAGAGGTTGGTTTAGCTTTAAATCACTAGCCATACAGCCCAATATGAACGATTGAGGATATTATTATTATTATTAGGTCGTCAGTATTTTCTTGACTGCTGCCCTTGGCTTGCCCGAAGCTTTGATCCCCGTCCAGCTTTTGTGGGTCAACTTGGTCACTGATGGTCTGCCAGCTACTGCTTTGGGTTTCAACCCCCCTGATTTGGACATCATGAACAAACCACCCCGTCGCGCCTCTGAGGGTCTCATCACTGGTTGGTTGTTCTTCCGTTACATGGCCGTCGGTACTTACGTCGGTGCCGGCACCGTTGGTGCTGCCGCTTGGTGGTACATGATCAGCCCTACTGGACCTCATCTATCCTACTACCAGTTGAGCCACCACTTGCAGTGCACTCCCGAAAACGAGGCATTCAAGGTGAGATCTGCCGGTGTGTACTTTGGTGATGCATTGTTGACTCATAATGCCCTTTTGTCTTTGATACGCAGGGAGTTGACTGTGCCCTCTTCCACGATCCCCACCCCATGACTATGGCTCTCTCTGTCTTGGTGACAATTGAGATGTTGAACGCTTTGAACAGCTTGTCAGAAAACCAGTCTATGCTGGTCATGCCACCTTGGTCCAACATTTGGCTGATTTCGGCCATCGCTCTTTCTATGACTCTCCACTTCATGATTCTCTACGTGGAGATTTTGTCGACCGTCTTTCAGATTTGCCCGTTAACCTTGGATGAGTGGATCGCCGTTATTAAAATATCTCTGCCAGTCATCCTGCTTGACGAAGTGCTCAAGTTCTTCGCTCGCAAATACAGCGACGGTGAGAATCCTTTAGCTCATTGCCAGTGGATAGTTCTCTCTTGGGTCCTCTATGCGGGTTTATTGTACCAGTTTCCGCTTTGATTGGGTTACAACCCCCCAACGTCAGGAAAGCCCGAAACATTCGCATTTCTCATTCCACACTTTTGGTTTCTCTACCAACCACTCCGATTCATTATTAAGCCATTCGGCTTTTCTCCAAATTTAGACTTAATTTACGACTAGCCGATTCCAAGTCTTAAGCGTATGCAAACAATGATCACACGGCTATTAGGTTTTTTTTTTTTTTTTTTTTTTTTTTTTAAATCATTATTATTATTACCATAACTTTTTTTTCTTTTTTTAATAACTCTTAATGAAATTTCCCTTCATCTTTCCTTGTCATATTGTGTGAATCCCTCGGAAACTTACGATCCTTTTCATTCTCTCACAATGTATCTTCTATCATGCTCGTAAAAATCCAGGTAAGATAGCATAAAGAAAGCATGTGCACTTGTAATTAGCCCTCTTTCCTGATTGTAAACCTAACCGTTTGGATGGGGCGCTCGAATCAACTCCAAAAATGTCACTTGGGTTCTTGTTCCAGGTAGCAAGCCATTTGGCCTTACTTCTAGTGTTCAACTTAAAGCCTGAGTGAATTGCCGGTTTGCTTTCTTGAACACAGGCTGAGCTCTGAGAGTCCGAAACGATTTCCTCTTATCTTTCTCCGTGTGTTAAGCCATTAACCAGACTCAAATGCCTCATCACGTGGTGCGTGTCTGAGCTCGCTACGCGTGTGTCTCTGAGTGTGTGTGTGTGTGTGTGGACGCGTTTGTTTAGGTCTGATGCAGGATTCATTCTTTGATGAAACTCTTCCGTAGCATAGTCTTTGCCTTGATTCTGATTTACTTTCTCTCGTCATCTATTTCATATATCATTACAGACAACAACAACAATTAAGTGAAAATTTGAAAACTAATGCGTTGACTTGTGATGCATTTTTGTACATTCGACCGAACTATTGAAAAGGAATACAACTGAAGAGTGGAACAAATCAGTTGGGAAAAACAAAAAAAAACAAAAAACAAAACAATGTGCATGTTGTGATGCTTGTATCAATCATTTTTAACATGTTAACCAAAACTATTTTTAGTTAATCCAAAAACACAACACAAGTAGGTCTAAAAACGGTCTCTTGGTCTGTAACTAAGACTTTCTCACATCATCTGGAAGCCGGTAAGCCAAAACGTGATTTTTAAATTTTCCCCCGTTGCATAGGAGTTGAATCAATAATAGTTTAATTACCGTGTGACGTGGTCCCTAATGTTTTTCGCAATTATTCGTTTTTCTTAACTCTAGTTATTGGATGTTAAAAGAAGCCAACCATCGGAAGCCTTTTTCGCACATTCTTCTGATTTCCTGATTTTCACCAATCCGACCTTCAACGTCCCCTGCATCTCAAACCGGACATTTGTCCCCAAATATATCCCAATTCTAGGACTTTTCCCTCGATAACTGTACCCTTGGCTCCTACTTCAGCTATAATTTTTTCCCCTCCCTTTGACTCTGCAATCCCGCCTCTCTCTTTTTTGTTTTCTCCTGCTGAAGCAAATGGACACGTAAACTACATTTCGTCACAGGTGTAACCTGTGAGTATTGACATCGAGGGTTTATCGATCAGGCATGCGTCACATATTATTTTATCAAGTTTCGCACAAGCTTTTTGGCCTTGTTACGTTACGCACACTTGGCACTCGTCTCGAAAAGCAAATCTGATTAATTTGCCTGGCGTCTTTCACCGCTTTTTGTACAAAGCTTATATAAATAGTGCCGGTATGTCGTTAATGTTTATAAATCGTAATTAAGTTCTTCTGTTGGGAGCAAACATTCGGGGGTCACTGTTACTGGGTACAACGCGTAGTAAATGTTTCTTTAATTTGTTACTTCTTAATGTTTTACAGCGAGTAACAAATTTGATTACATTTGCTTTGTCTACGTGTAAATAGAACCTATGAGGCTGTATAAGCAGTCGGCATTGTTGGTATTAACACCTGTATCTAGGGCTTACACTAGGAATTTGAGAAAGTGAAGGCAACACATACATGTCTGTTGTCGATAGGTTGGCACTAAACCGCTACTTGATTAGTCTGGATGTCTTGCGTCATGGGGAAAGTTGTCAAGGTTCTTTTACTAACGCTGTACACTTGTGCTATTTTTGCAGCTCCGGTCAAGAAGGATTAAACATCATCCGATCCAGAGATGGGCTGCGCGCTCGAGTGACTCCACCCTTCTTGCGACAGCAGGAGTGTATCTTCTTGTTCACCCTGCTGTTAACTTGCTGTTATGTGTGAATCCCTTTTTGTTTCTCTCACTCCTGCTTTCCCATTTTCAATTTTTCTTTACTCTACAAAAACAAATTTTGTTCGGTTGGGTCAAGTATGGAAGGGCCTTGCAAGCAAACATTAGCTGGTTTCGCCCACCTTTTTTCTTTGTTTTTGTTGTCGTTTCAGCGCCTTTCCCTATTCAACAATCAGTCATCACCGTTTGACAGAATTTGATCCTTTTATTTACACATGTGTAGTGCCTTGCGCATATGAAAGAAACTTCCGTGTAGTCGAGATGAAACGCCTGAAAACAATCGAAACATGAGTAGTCTGATATTGAATGAGGGATTCGAGTTTTTCAAAAATTTTACCGCGTCAAAATCGTGCGTCTTATCCCCCATGTGGATAGCTCATTCACACCCCTTCTCTTCCAACTTTTACCTTCCTAAAAATTTTAATC
Source organism: Daphnia pulicaria (assembly GCF_021234035.1). NCBI lineage: Eukaryota > Metazoa > Arthropoda > Branchiopoda > Diplostraca > Daphniidae > Daphnia > Daphnia pulicaria. Next base: position 8,646,930 of record NC_060915.1, read on the forward strand.
ACGATGTCACCAGGTCGTTTAAATACTTTTTATGTGTGCAGTTGACTCTTTCCCTCTGTTCCCACCTAAAGTAAAGTCATGTGGCCTCTTCTGCTCTCTAGTCAAAACTTCAATAAACAATGTCATTAAGAAAAGATCGACTACCACTGGGTAGTTGGCCTCAACACCTCAAGCTCCAGTTCGGGGTGAAGCTAAGGCAGGCGCTTTTCTGAAGCGTTACAAATTTCTTATCCACCCAATATTTCTACTGTCTCCACCCCAACTCTATAAAAGTTGAAGAAATAAAAAATGGTGCCAACCAATAATGTTTCTTAATTATTCATTTCGTTATGATTACAAACAAAATTACACGAATGGTAGGCCATTACCAACCAAAATTACCTGCATTGTGTCTTATTTGTACTTTCACTTGCACATTGGTTTCACAGAAAAAAAAAAAAACAGCTCAGCTATACATCCTCCAATCAAATTTATTTGTCAGCAACAACATCTTCACTTTTTTCCTTTTCAGGTACACCACTATTTGGTTTTTCTTGTTCCTCCATACTTTCTGCTTCATCAGAACTGCTGTTTGATTCTTGTTCTGATGTAGTTTCAGTTGTTTTCTTTTGTTTCTTACCAGCTGCTTTCATGAGCTCTTTCTTTTTCAGTCGTTTGGCCCTTTTCTTTGCAGTTCTTTCTTCTGCCAGCTTTTGATTATTTTCAATTTTTTGCCTAAAATCTTCATCTTTTTGATCCTGTAAAACATTAAAAAATATATAATAGTTTTCATATTAGATTGTGAAATACTACAAGCAAGACATACTTTTTCAGACATGATTTGGATGTGTTTTTGTCTGGCATACTCTCTTCTTCGGATGTGACGATAAACATGGAACTCTCCACTTCCAGCACCAGCACTAGAACCCATTACATTTCTAACAAAGTCAGGAGTATCTGGTGTTGATTTCTTCTCTTTTGGTCTTTCTGGTAATTGTACTGGCTTCTCCTACAAGGGATCAGTCATTAAAATTATTATTAACATTCCAATTAGTATACCCTCAATAGATAATATATTCTTCAAGCTACTTTTAAGAAACATGCAACAATATTACTAATTGATGTGTAATGTAAAATCTTACAGGGTTTTTCATGAGACGGTCGAGTTTCATTCGTTGGTAGTCGTATGTGTTTTTTATAACTACAACCTCTTTCGGTTCGCGAATTTTCTTCTTTTTTTCGGTAGAATCAGCCATTATACAAATCACTCAAATAAGGAGCGTAAAACCAATCTCACAAAAGTAAAAGAGTTGTTCGAAAAAGGAACAAGTTTGAATGATATGGAAACGAGGAGCTGTTAATTTGTTGCGCTTTCAGAAGATTCACCGGAGTTTTTTTATGTCACTCATTCACAATTGTTTTTTAAAACTCACCTTACTAGTTACTCGAGGCTGAGAACTATGGTGGAATTCGAAGCCGATTCCGTCAAGGGATATTTGTTTTGTAGCGCCATCTCTGAAGCTTGCCATCGCTTTCTTTTACAAGGCCTAGCTAGGGCAGAGCTAGGGCCGGCCGCTACCGCTAGGGTTAGCGTCTGAAATCTAAAGCTGTAAACTTGGATTCTACTAATCTCAATCTCATAGTTAATAGAAAATAAAAATTATAGCTATTAAACCAATTACATTTACTGAGCGACCGTTAAATGATAAACAAATTGGACTGAAAGCTTTTTAATAGCTACAGGCGATACTGATTAGCATTAGAAAGGTCTCAAACGAGTTTTTCGGCCTTAATTTAAAGGAGGCTTGCCATCGGTCATGTTGTTGGTAGTTTGCAGTTGCAGTGCGCTGCATCCCAGCGTAGGTGTGGTCAATACGCTGTAATTCCCAGCAAAACTTACAACCACTATTTAGAATTTTATTAAAGTGGTGTTTCGAAAGTAATTTTTAAATTGTACCATCTCGCTATTCACGAGTTTTATTCATCAGTAGTGATTTATATCCGTGGATTGTGAATCAAACATACTGTCAAGGAGCGGCCCTGAACAAACAGGTGTGGCCATTACACAGAATTTTCATCTTTTTTTTTCATTGAATTGAATTTCATCGAATTGAATTTTCTAAAACCAAGTTTTTTCTTAGATAATCATGCCTGAAGCAGCTAATTTAGAGGATCCAAATGTAAAGGAGAATGTGAAAACTAAAGATGAGAAAAAATTGAAAAAATCAGCTACATCGAATGGACTTGGTTCATTTACAAGGGGAAAGCTTGTCTTGGCTCGAGTTAATATGCTGGATGGAACAGTAACCGACCTGAGTATTGAGGTAAGAAGTGCCTTCATATTTAATAACCCTTTTCTCACTCAAGAGAACCTTAGTTTTTATAACTTAAGTGGTATGGACAACTGATTTTTTCTAATTTTTTTGCTTTAAATTATTTTATTTAGAAAGGTGCAAAGGGACAGGAACTTCTTGACCGGGTATGTGAGCAAGTTGATTTGGTAGAAAAAGATTATTATGGCTTGGTGTACCTTGATCAAGACAATAACAGAAACTGGCTTGCAGCTGATAAAAAAATCAACAAGCAGCTAAAAAGTATTTTTGATTTATTAATGTTTTGTTTTTTTAACCTATCATAACTAAAGAAATCAATAATAATTATTGTTTAGGCCACCCATGGGAATTCAATTTTGAAGTTAAATTTTATCCTCCTGATCCTTCCCAACTTCAAGAAGATATCACTCGTTACCAGTTATGTCTTCAAGTTAGAAATGATATTTTGTCTGGGAAGTAAGTGCCATGAAATCCTTTACAGAAGATCATAATTATAAAATTTAAGTTGAACAAGCATAACATTTAAATACATCTCATATTATTTGCAGATTACCATGTTCATTTGTCACACATGCCTTGTTGGGATCTTATCTGGTGCAATCAGAGTTAGGGGACTATGATCAAACTGAGCATGGCACTGGTTCGGAATACGTTCGTGAATTACGTCTAGCTCCCAATCAGACACCCGAGCTTGAGGAGAAGGTCAGCGAGCTTCATCGAACCCACAAGGGGCAGACACCTGAAGAAGCTGAACTACATTACTTAGAAAATGCCAAGAAATTGGCTATGTACGGAGTAGATCTACATCAAGCACGAGATTCTGAAGGAGTTGATATTCTTTTGGGTGTTTGTGCCTCTGGATTACTTGTCTACAAAGACAGGTTAGTTGTTCGCTCTAATAATTTCAAACAAGTTAATTTTCTATTGGAAACACTTTTTCACTTTATCCTTTCTATCTTATATGATAGGCTTCGCATCAATCGATTTGCTTGGCCTAAAATTCTGAAAATATCTTACCGTCGAAATGGATTCTATATTAAGATTCGCCCTGGCGAATTTGAACAGTATGAATCGACCATTGGTTTTAAATTAGCAAATCATCGTGCAGCTAAAAGGCTATGGAAAGTCTGCGTAGAGCATCATACCTTTTTCAGGTTCGTAAATATAATTGTATGCTTGTCGTTTTGATCATATGAAACTAGAAATAATCTCTTGACTTTTTAGACTAATGACTCCTGAACCTCCACAAAAAATTGGACTCTTTCCTCGTTTGGGGTCCAAGTTCCGTTACTCTGGTAGGACTCAATATCAAACGCGACAAGCTTCAGCGTTGATTGATCGCCCTGCACCACAGTTTGAACGTACTCTGAGTAGACGTCAATCCGGTTCTAGAAGTGTTGATGGTAATTAAGAGAATCAAACTGTTGCTGGTTAACATTTTTGCTGATTTTTTTTTTTTTTTTTTCTGTTGCATTCTCAGCTGGATTGGGGAACAGCAATGTGATTGATCGTCCTCAGCGAGAAGTTAAAAGAACAACAATGGCTTCAGCACCACCCCCGCCCACCACAAAAGTAATGCAATTGAATTCGCCTATTTCTTTTAGTGTTTTCAATGACGACAATTTTATTTTGCTAATTCTAATTCAGCCCCTAATGGCTGAAGGACCAGCTGAAGGTGAATGGGAGGAGGATGCCGGTATGGGTGCGGCTGCAGCTGAACGTCGAAGGGAGAAAGCTTTGGAACGCGAAAAGGCCAAGCAATTGGAGGAAACAGCGACACACCAAAAGGTAAAAAACCCATTTCTAACCATCGAATGAAGTATAATGGTTGTTTAATCTCTAATAATTAACGGAGCTTATGGAGGAAAATATCTGGTACCTGACGGGAAACGGTCGAATAAATTATTATGTGCGCCATAATTAGTCATTTAGTTCTGGATATGCTGAATCCACGAGTATCCCATCTACCAGCATTCACCAGTTGATGGAACAGGAACAGTTGACTCAACGTCATCCAATTTCTTCCTCTGACGCACCGTTTAATAACGTGATAGGCAGCAACCTCACTCCATACGAGTATCCTAACCAATCAATGGATGTTTTATATTCGCCTGTTAATGCAAATTCACTGGATATTTCTCAAGCGTTTTTGCAAGGTTGTGGAATTAATTCAACGATCAAGTCTCCCTGACGAATTCCTCGAAATGTTGAAAATTATCCCATAGGAAATAATCGGCTTCTGGTTGGCCCCCAAAAAGCATTCGAGACATCGAACACACCAGCTGCCCACGCTTTTACCCATGAGACACATACCGATGAAACCTCCGCTGACTATTCAAGCATTGCGAAATTCAACTCTGCAAGTAGTCCAGAGCCAAATCGCCTTGTGGATGAACTAGTCGTTTTCTCTGAAACGCACCCATTTGAAGAGATGAATCGAAAAACGGAATCAATTCAGGTTGAACGCCAGCGATCGGTTGTTGAGCCGATTTATTTTTCCACAAAATATAGAAGCGAAACCAGCCAACAATTAAGTGACTCCAGACGCTCTTTTGCTGCTGGAATTCTTGGTGAGAACCATGCAACAACGAATCCTCCTTTTATACCAGTTCAAACAAGACCCGTGAGTCAAATCCCTGTTCCTTCGAAATATTTTTACTCAACGCCGTCATACACTTTACTCAAAGAAAATTCAAGTTTTAAAAACGTACAGAACCTCCCGACATCTTCGGGTCTGACTAGCTCAAATGAAGAGGTACTCATTTTCGTATGGGGGTGTTCGTGACGTCTACTACAATCCGTTTTAGCCTCCAGTATTGTCACCTTTTTTGTGCACGTTGCCTACCTGTTTTTACTGTTGGCTATTTGTTGTCCAACGCTTCGAGTATTTATGGTTTATTTTTCGAATGTTTGATTTTCAGCCGCTTTCGTGTCAAACATAAGGTGTTGGTAAACCCGGGTGTCCTAGTCAGTTTTCTAGTACTTAGGGTTTAGTTGGTTTATTTCATAACTTACAATTTTTTTGTTTTGCAGAAACCTGTCGGTGGTGTAGCAGTGATGCCTCTCGGTGCAGACCTGTTGTCGAAGTTTCGCAAAGATAAAACAAAAGAAGGAGTTGCACAACGACCAGTTGCAGATGTAAGTTTTCCATTGACTTTTTCCACGTTAAGATTTGTGTCTAGTTATTAGTATGCATGGACAATAATCGCTGTAGGACGATAATTTTTAATATCTGTTCCATAGTTGCAAATAAGTTTTTTTAAATACCGGTATTGCTTAATTCGCCTTGTGCTGATGAGTATCTTTGAAGAAGTTTTATCAATCGTGGAATGTTCTGCATCCAAATTAGAATGAAAATATCTGTCGTTTTCAAATAGCTGCGAATGGAATATTACTTTACTTTTGCATTCGTCATCTCTTTTTGCATGTTTGTGTTACTTCATTAATTTGAATGAGTAGCAGCCAGAAGTGTTGGTCAAAACCACCAGTCGCAGGATCGGCAGTGATGAAGAAACGAGTCCTTCTGCTTTAAAAAGCGGGACGACGGCTACTACATCTCCTGGTTTCACTCGCTCCTACACATATGATTCCCCAGAAGAATCTGATATGAAACGCCGTTTCGAACCACAAAACCTTGGATTTCGATACGATGGCCAACCCGTAAGCGGGACACAACAACCTAATAGCCCTACAGGTATGAGATTATTGTTTGTTTGTTTTTTCTTTCTGTCCAAGCACTAAGTTTATCTATTTCCGGATCGCAGGAAGTAGCAGTTCGGGAAAGAAAAATGTTGGATTAGCTTTCAGCTACGTTGCCGGCGAACAAGGAAAAGTGGCTGATGCCAGCCGGGTATTGAAAAATACATCTCCGAGAGCCGTCAATATCCCAAGTTCTTTAGAGAAAAAGGAGAGGGAAATAACAACGAGTAACATCGATTATGTTGAATCGGCGTACTTGAAAGACAAGGATGCTAGTTGGGGATCTTATGGTAAGTCTAGGAAATATTGTTGATATCAAAATGAATAAACTTACACACAGTGTAATAGGGGAAGAAGCAATTCGCGTGGGCCAAGCTGGCCTACAGAAGGGAAAGCCAACCATTGCAGGTGCTGATTCAGATAGTGAAGACGATCTTTCTAGTTTAGAAGAATCGGTTGAAGAACATAAGCAGCCACAAACAGAAGAAATTATGAATGCGGAATTAGTTGCGAGAGTAATTTTGTTGTTCTTACATTTATAACAATTTGAATTGTGAAGCTCATTTATTCTTTCATGTATGCGTTTTAAAACAGGAAATAAGCCAAAAACAAACGTTCGCCGTTATGGCTAACACATCATTGTCTGGTAGCCAAGCACCTAAAATCGTTAAAACCACCACTAAACAAACTATTGTCCAAAATGCTGATGGATTGCGTCATAACAAAGAAGAAAAGGTCGAGGATTTGACTCCAGGCGGTTCGGGAGCGGTCACAGTTGTATCTTCAGTTAATAAAGTATTAAACATTTTTTTTAACACTCTAAATTCTTTTGATATACAGGAGGTTATTCTTAAAGATGATTAATGGTTTTAATTATTGTTTGCATGTTTAGAATTTTGTATGTGCATGGACTTCTCCTTTGCTTTTTGATGTTCTATATTGTAGTTTTTTTTTTGTCGCTCAGTCCAACTCTACCATTTATAGTATTCTAATTCTACTCTATTACTTTAAAAAGGCTGATTTACCTGACGAGCTCAGTACCGGAAACACACACAACGTTCCACATGTCAAAGCAACTCAGGTTACGACACGGACAGCATTGACCAAAGAAGACAAAGAGACCAATTCGACCACTTCTCAAATAGAAGAAAAGACCTTTACTGCTACTACAATGACAACAGGCCATCGACAAGAGCAGCGCGTCGTCACACAAGAAGTAAGGACGGCCACCATTCTCACCAGCGCTGAGCCAACTCAGGTAAGATTCTTATTGGTTTACTGATATAGTATAGTATCTTCAGATTCTTTATCTTTTTCTTATTTCAACAATCCCTTGCGAGTCATTTTTACTTTAAATGCCTCTCCCTAATGATAGAACTGCCTCGATACGTACTAGATATTCGATTGTTTAGCATGCTTTTAACCTATTGATGTTTGCGTGAAACAACAACACTTTTAAATAATAATTCACCGTGACTGTCCGTGAGTTAATTTCACTGGTCTAAAGTTGTCTTCACCTCTTCAACCTACGTTCAAACATTGATTGCATTTAACACCCTTTATTCTGTCAAAATATTTCGGTTAAATCACATGCAGATAACAGCACGTCGTATGAGTATTCATAGCACAAGCTCGGAAGATTCTGGCACGGCAGTTGATGTTGATCAGGTTTTTTACCATTTACATTTTTATTTTATTTTTTTAATATTTATTATTGTTTTTTTACAATTTTTTTTTTCTTTATATTTTTAAACATAAAAATTCATAATATTTTGTTTTTGTACTTGTTGCTTTTTAGGAACCTCCGATTGTGAAAACCGAAACAGTGAAATACGATTCTTCCTCCTTCTCCCCAGCGGCTGCTACAAAGACAACCTCGTCTTACCCTTTCGTGCCAACAGAAACTCGCACTGTGGGTAGTGCTGGCGAAATTAGCCACGACGATGAACATATCAAAGGTTCAGCGGTTGTCACAAATTTAATTGAAGAGCATGGAGAGATTGTAACCACACAAAACATAACTTCGAAAACCCGTACTGTAGAAACAGTCACAGTAAGAATATTTAAATATTTTCTCATTAAATGAAATTTATAACCTGTTTCTTTCCATATTTAAAGTACAAAAAAGAACACGACGGTTTGGTAGAAACTCGTGTGGAACAAAAGATTACTATTCAAAGTGACGGAGATCCGATTGATCATGACCGAGCACTGGCAGAAGCTATTCAGGTAGGTTTTTTTTTAACCCCATTATTCTATTCATGTTAGATCATCGGTGTGGAAGTAAATAACTTCTAATGTTCATCTCATTTTAGGAGGCAACTGCTATGAATCCTGATATGACAGTTGAGAAGATCGAAATTCAACAGCAAGCTCTAACGCAGTAGATCTTGATATAGCGCACACTGTTGTGCTAGTTCTTTTCAATCAACGTATCGAATAGACTTTTTTTAAACTATTATTTCATGGAGAATTAATCACATCATACCTACCAAAAAGGCTTGAGTTTCGCGTCACTTTTAAATATTTTGTGGCTATAGCTGTGCTCATGTGAACCCCTTCAAAAGAAAAGTAAAATTGGTTGTTTCATGACGAAAGGATTGAAGAAATCTGATAATCCTAATATATCTATTAATAAGTAATTGCTTTCGACAAGATTCAAACCAACTAAGTTTATTTGTAACGTCGAAACAATCTTACGCGGCTTCAAAGATAATTGTCGATGTCGTAACTTTCAATAAAATTTATAGAATTTGTTTTATAGATTGCATTATAAAGCTAATTTCACACCAGACTCAGGGCTTATTTCTTTCGTTTTTCTTACGGTTACGGAAAACGTTTCAACTATTTTTTTTCTTCTTTGAAGTTAAAAATAAGTTTTCCTTTTAAGGACTTATTAAAAAAATACGTTGATCAGCTTTTGGATAAAATGAGGTAAGCCTTAAAGTGCCGGTGTGAACCTAGTTTAAGGAAGGATTTCGTGGCTAAAATTTAAGTTTAATTGATAATTTCTTTGATCATTCGCGAGCGTTATATTTCTCATGGTAGTTGGTATGAATCTAAAGAAAATTCGGCAATCGCTTTTACCACGTAAAATCATCCATTTGATTGTTTAATGCAGCTTTTTTTTGTTATTAATTCTATTTACTCTTACTCACATTTGGTTAATCAAATCATGAATATTTTTTTCTGAAATACCGTCTCATTTACATCTCAGTATAACAAACCTTTCAACACCGAAGCAATCTTTACGCACATCAACTTCACCAACATAGCTGCCACATTCTTCTGAAATTAACCGAATCATTTTAGTTTGTCTTGGATCAATTTCGAGAATAATAAACGACCCCTGCCTGGTAAAAGTTTTAATCCTTAAATTTAAGGAAATAGAGAACACAAAGAAATATAAAGATATCATACTACCTTAACCATTTCGGAGCATGTTGAATAATGTGTTTAATCACACGAGTTCCATCAGGTCCACCGTCCAATGCTAGGTGGGGTTCATATCTGCGAACAAGGTACTTATAACGTTAAAATCGAATAATTCAACGTGAGTATAATTGAAGAACCCTTACCTAACGATTTCAGGAGCAAGATCGCTTATTTCACTAGTGGGGATGTAAGGTGGATTTGAAACGAGAATGTCGTATTTTGTGGTATTTAAACTGCTAAGACCAATTGCACCATCTTCCTCCCATTTGGCAATAGAAAAAGAGACTCTATCTGCCAGCCCCAGAAGTTCTGAGTTCAACCTCGCGAGTGATACAGCTACAATAAAAATCAAAAGAATTCAGGTTTTAGGGGGGGGGGGGGTAATTGTTACACAGCGTACATTTTCATACCTGCTGGGTTTGCATCGATTGCGGTGCACCGCAACTAGCAATTTTAATCAAAGAATCAGAAAAAAAGGACAGGAATCAATAGCCGATCAACGATACCTTCTCATGTTTACTGAGTAAAGCGAGGCTAATCGCGCCTGATCCACAGCCAACTTCAAAACAGCGAGGATTATAGGATTTCTCCCTTTCATTAAAAGATATTAGTTGTGCAATAATATCAGATGCAATAGATACTAGATCTTCTGTTTCAGGTCTTGGAATGAAAACAGGTGGAGTGTGGCACATTTTTAAAGTTAGTCCACAAAAATCCCACTCTCCAATAATGTACTGAACTGGATTCCTATTGAGTCTTAAATCAGCCTTTACAAGTAGCATCTGATGTTCATCTTGAGTTAAAATCTGATTTCTCACAATTTCAAGGTGAGCAGCCTAGTGAAACAAACATTATAGAAATTCAATGATTTTGGAACATAGAGAATTGTTTATCTAGTCCTAGTGTGTGTTACTGTGCCTAAAAATGGTCTTAAAAAGACTATTATGACACTATCAACAGTGATTGAGGCCCTAGAGAATTTTACTACATTTATGTGCATGGTATTTAACTATTTTTATGCTATCTTTATATAGATGTACTAATTTACTTAGTTATTACATTTTTTAGACCTAGGACACTGCTCAAAATGTGTTTTATGGAATCTTCAGCTTCTGGGACTTTGTTCCTTTGAAATTCATCAGTCCAATTTTTGATCACTTGAGCTACTGTCATTCCAATGATTCCCGATGATTCCCTAAACAGAATATAGTAATTTCTCTTTTAACTACAGTATCTCAACAAAATAAAGGACCTACCTTGCACATGTTGAAAGCTTAAAGATACGATCAACATTATTGTACCAATACGAAGCTCTACGAATGCTATACATTAGATGATTACACAAAATATTAACCGTGGAAAAGAACGCCTCTACTCACGACTATTTTTTACCTTTATTCTAGCTACAAAAACTTTTTCATTATAAGTAGTGCACTCGTAAAATATAGTTTTACTCGTCGGGCCCGTCGGCTCTCCGACTGATAGGCTATCGTGACAAACTTTGTAATTCTGAATTCGATTCAACTTCCATTAAGTGATAAATATTGATAAATACGAACTTATAACTCTTTCGATTGGCATTAATAATTCTTTCGATTGACATTCGGTATTGTAAACAAACTAGATCCAACTACCTACTAGCAGTCGAAGAATTCGAAGAATAGTCACTCGTTCACTTACCACTAGATGCCTCTGACGTCAATTGTTTTGAATTTTGTTCTGTTCTGTAGTTCTGTTTCTGTAGTAGTACGAAGTAGAATCGAGTGTATTTTGTTTTTGTATAGTGCTTTCCACATGGATTACTTCCGATAACAGCTTCAGCCTAAGATTTTTCAAGTACATTTTATTATTTTCATGATATCTGACACTTCATTGGTTAAGAAACAAGGCTTATTTTTCATGATTATGAAAATCTGATTCATTTCCCCAATAGATTAATTCCTTACTTCCGGTTTATAAAACGTTCTCTAGTTTTGTAATTATTGACCTGATGACGACAAGAAAATATTTAAAAAACGGTCACAATTGAGAATTTTTCTGAACCTGAACCCTGAAGGACGGTGTCGTGCGTCACGGTTGGCACCCTAGCCGTATTGTACCAAAGCGCAACAGCCGCTGCCCGCTTCATCAGGAGTGAAAGATTTCTAGGTACACTCTATAACTCTGTAACAAGCTGTACACTAATAGCACTCAATAGTCCTGCCCTTGGGTCATAAAATGAAATATACATGTGTGCACGCATACAGAAAACAAGACGGAAAATAAGGTGTTTGGTTTTCTAACATCTAATCAGGGTAAAGTAATAATTAAAAAAAAAAAAAAAAAACACAGAAGGTTAAAAAAATAAAACACCGCTGAGAGGTGCTGAGATGATATCCCCATCAGAGATGGGACGGTCAAGGCTCAACTTCTTTATCTATTGAAATTTTTTTAGCGCGCCAAAAAAACAAATAAAATAATGTAGAGCCATCTGCTGAAGACGAGAATCATAACCAAAGTTACCGGGGAATTTTTTCCTCGAAATACCCCACCCGTCGTCGAAGCTGCTCCCTTTTTTTTTACTATACTGGTCAATTAAAAAATACAAACATAGCATTATAGACGACGAAAGGATGCTGAGTTGCCTTCTCGATTAGGAACAATCTGCCTGAAATTATCACAGCCCTCTTATGGAGATTCATTTTCTATTAAATAATACAAAGTGAAAGAACACGTTATTTTAGTGTGGGCTGTTGAATTTAGGGTCAGATTAGTTTAGGGCTGTGATAATTTCAGGCATGTTGTCGCTAATCGAGAAGGCAACTCAGCATCCTTTTGTCGTCTATTTACAAACAAGTTTTATTTAATATTAAATAAACATATTATTACACAAAATTTAAGTACCCTGTTATTTTGAAATCACGATTATAGCTGTAAATAGAATCATTTGAAGGAGATTGAAATTATTAAGTAAATTTTTTTTATATACGTAAGACGGAAAATAATCTTTTTCGTGAGTTTTAGCCTATAAACCTTTTTAAAACTTGAATGTCAATAAAGCCAAATGAAAAAGACTTTTAACGAATTTTGGGGGTAAACCCATTTTTTGTTTATTTTTCTTTTGACACTTTATTATCAGCTCTAGTGGGGTCGGCCACTTTGCCTGGTACATCGTGATTCCATTATTGGTGCGAGTTTCGACCGTTGAATCACGACATCTTTGGGGCCAACAGATTCAACTTTGGGATTCTGAAGACCGCGCGGTTCAAAAAAAGCCATCTGTTGGGTGAAAATAAGCAACTTTCTTCCGGTTTTGAAGACCGTTAAAAATCGTCTACGGCAAGAAAAAAAGTACTACGACGGCAAAAATAATAAACATAAATTTAATAATATATAAATTTTAAACTATCGAAGGTATAAAAACACATGTATACATCGTTTAATAACATAATTTGTATATGTACGAGGATCTACAAATAATAAATAATAAAGGAATGCAGGGTATGAATTTAGAGGAACATTACTTTGCGGGAGATTTTAGATCAGTTGTTTTAAATGTTTTCGAAAGTACCAGCTTCGTTACCACTGGTATTATCCTATTAATAATTTCAATGGCATTTGCATTTTGTAATGTTTTGTTACAGTGGCATTTTGCAATGTTGGGACTCAAAAATATATTTATAGCAAAGCTACTTACCATGGATTGGTTAAATTTGTAATTAAGAGTAGAGTTTGCTAAATCAATAGACTCAAAAATTAATTATTACAATCATTGCAAATTTACAATCACTTCTCCTACTCCTAGTACTCTAGTAGACTAGTGATATACTTACTTTGTTTACGTTTGGTACGGCAAAAATATATCGATCGCTGCTCCTCTAGCGGATCAGCGCTCTTTTGTCCCCACTTTGTAGTGATACCGCTAAAGGTCTTGCATACTTTCTTCTGTTATATCGTGGCTTTGTTTTTCTTACGTACTTGCACTTCCGTGCGTTTTGTCAAACAATTCTCTTATTATTAGTCGACATTTTAGGTCACAGCTTATTTTCCTGGGAGCCCTTGTTTTTCTCGTCGCTGCTTAACACAAGAAGCAATACATAGTATTACTGTATTGGTGGTCGCTTAAGTTGTTTGTGACGCGTGTATTTTTGTACACACGCGTACACACAAGATCTCGGTGATGGCGTCTCATGACCACGTTGCGTCCCACATCACTGAAAGAGATAGAGATAGAGAAAGTGAAGCGTATGCTTTATTGTCCCTTAAAACGGCCCCAACAAGTCCTGGTGCAGGTAAATTATTGAAATCTTATAATTATACTTTTTGAACATTTCTTCTGTTTGTTCATTCAAGCTGCAACATTTGTAAACAAACTTCTCAAGCATCTCAACTGCTAGCAGCATTTTAAATTACGAACTATTCTATGTTTTTTCTAATTGTTTATTAAATATTTTCAAACAGCTCATCATTGGAACCATGGAGGTGAAGCACGAGGCCCAGTGGTGATTGCTAGGATTGAAGGCAGAGAGTTTGAATTTTTAGTTCGGCAAAAACGATTAGTGATTGGTCGGAATTCATCTAGAGGACAAGTAGATGTTAACATGGGTCACTCATCATTCATATCAAGACGCCATTTGGAAGTTTACTTTGAACACCCGTTCTTTTACATGATTTGTAATGGGAAAAATGGTGTATTTGTTGATGGTGTGTTCCAAAGAAAAGGCGCTGCTCCTCTGCAGCTTCCCAAAATGTAAGTCTTGATGTTATTAGGTAAATGTTTTGTAGTAATAAAGGTGATGCATTTTTTTGTTTTTTAGGTGTGTGTTTCGTTTCCCTAGCACAAACATAAGATTGATGTTTCAATCCCTTGTTGATGAATCAGGACCACCACCTAATCTTGGTAATCAAACTGCATCTAACATGAACTTGTCAGCTGTGTCAGCACCTACAACACAACTTGGTAAACATGAATCTACTAAATATTGATAACTGTACATGTTCTTAAATTTGTATAATTTTGTTAGCTCCTCCATCTCCATTGAAGAGAAGGGCACCTTCAACTCAACAGCAGCCTCATTTAGCTCCATTAAGGATCAATATACCCATAGGAGAGGAAGAGGCAGAAGCCTCCAGTCCTCTTCCATCACCAACAGGAACTATAAGTGCTGCCAATTCATGCCCGGTTAGCCCCCGCGAAGGAAGTCATGGATTAGGACGTAGCCATTTTGGCGGGTTTTCTCACTTCCATCACGAGTTAAATCCTTCCTCATCACACGGCCATGGATCAGCTGCCGGTTACAGTACAGGTTCAGGTCAAGACCTAACACAAGATCACAGCCCTGGAGCCGAAGGCGGAAATGATACAAAAGATGATAGCAAACCTCCTTACTCTTATGCTCAGCTAATTGTGCAAGCTATTTGCACGGCTCCCGACAAGCAACTGACGCTGAGTGGAATTTATTCGTATATCACGAAGAACTATCCCTATTATCGTACTGCTGACAAAGGATGGCAGGTAGGGATTAACATTCTTACGTTTTACTTATTGTTAAATTTCTAAATGTTGTCTGTACTTTTACTGATAGAATTCCATCCGCCACAATCTGTCGCTGAATCGTTACTTTTTGAAAGTGCCCCGTAGTCAAGAAGAACCAGGCAAAGGTTCTTTTTGGAGAATAGACCCTACTAGTGAATCAAAGTTGGTTGAACAAGCCTTCCGTCGTCGAAGGCAACGAGGAGTACCTTGTTTTAGAACACCCTACGCAAGGTAATGAAGAGTTATATCATAACAACTGTGAACAAATTTTGTAAAATTTATTCTTAACAGAAGCGCACCAGCTTCTCCTACACATGGCGGGATGCCGAACATGTCTGTTTCTGGCCTGGCCACACCTGATTGTCTGTCTCGAGAGGGATCTCCCGGACCAAGTACATTAAAATTGTGTCACCTTTTCACGTTGAACAAACAAGTTATTTAATTTTTTGAACGACAGTGTCCGAGCCATACGGTGATGTTGTGAATAGCCAGGGTGTGGCGCAGCACCTAGAAATCAAGAGTAGTAGTCGACCATCTTCACCCTTTTCTCTGCATCAAGGAAGTGGCGTAGTTGTACAATCGAACCATCCAACTCACGTGGTAGTGCTGCAGCCTACTCAACTAGCGCACGGTAGGGGTGCAATAAATTAAATAGACTTCATTATCGCTAGTCTTTCATAGCGTGTTTCATAAGTATCCGAATTCTAACTGTAGTTTCACATTGGCAACATGACAAGCAACAATATTGCATTTCAGAATGTTGTCTTTTTCTTCAATAAAATTTAGTACTTATTTCCAAAGTTGTTTTGTGTTTTCAGACAAAACCTACTTATTTTATACTTCATGTCTAGTTTTTTTTTAAATTTATTTACTCAGTTTGTGAGTAGACAAACTAACCTTGTACATTGTTTTACACAGGACCGACGGCTAATGGCGGATCAGAAAACAATTACCTGGGCGGAACACAGGCCTCAGTCATCGTGCCCTTTGTTACCACATATTCGTCATTTGTAAGTGCCAGCAATTCCAACGGTGGTAACGAGTCGTTAGCCAGCCTGCAGCCCAGTAGTATTAAACGAACCTACCCTCCTGCATCGTCAAGTCCGGCACCGGTGAATGCTGGGCTCGGTAATACTGGACCTTGTTTTGATGGCAACGAGAAGAAAATTAAACTTGATACGGAAGAAGAAAGCGAAAAGTAGACCAACGAGCCTTTTGTATCATACGTCAATATGATGTAACGAAAAGGTTTAAACAGAAGTGAACTGTTGGCGACATTTCCCGTAATTCAATTAATTGATGCATCATGACTGAGAAAGACAATGTAACTTTCTTGCTATTCGCATCATTTTTTTTTCTTGAAGTGCTGAACAATACTTCACTTCATTTTTCCTTGATTCTTCATCGTAGTAAACTATAAAAAGTTCAGCTCCGATATAAAGGACTTGTGTCTTTGTAATCGTCAATTTAAAGCAGTGTAGTCTACTCGTTTCGCCTGAACTTCCCCTTAATATACTTGCGATATATTTATCTCGTATCACCAAACAGTTAGGAATGAAATGTAAAAGGACACTGCTTGCAAGGTTCGTGCTGTGTCAAGATTTCAGGTGGCAATCAATTTGTTCGTGTGCTACCAGACTTCAAGTGTCCATTGTATGCAGTTCCAACTTTCTATTTGTAGTCTTGATCCGATTTTCATGAAAGTTGTCTTGTTTGCCAGTTATTTGAACTATTTCACCTGGAAGTTACATTTTCTTACCCCTAAACTGTTAAAATGATGTACTCGAACACTACGATCGCCTGTTCTGTAACACGTCTCATATTCCCACTTAAAACAAGTGGCATGTAAGTGTTCATACATCATTGAATACAACATTGATGTTCAAATTTATGCATACCCAATTAGAGGAAGTTGGTTACAAGCATTGTATTAATCTTTTGATAACCAATACAAAAACTTCTCGAAAGAAGAAATTTACTTTTTGTAACCACAAGATGACCTACGACCACGAGCACGTTCAAATTTCCGTCCCTTAGAGCGAACCAATGGTTTAGTGTGTGATCCAGGAACACCAGGAGCAGGTCCGAAGTGTTTGTTAGCTTCCCTAGCTTTGCGCCGCCCTTGGATAAGAATAGTATTTTTGCCTGTTGGTGCACGCAGGGCCAACTGATCGAAAGTCAAAACATGACCACCAGCTTTCAAGATGCGAGCTCGAGCTCTCTCTGTTGCACGCAGAGCACACACCTGAAGAAGGAATGTACCATAAGACACGATATTGCAAAATGAATTTTTAAAAAAAGTTACCGTGAGCTTGGGGATTTTGAAGATCCTAGGATCGTCTGTCAAAGTTCCGACGACAACAGCAATCTTGCCTTCTCTTCCGGCTTTCTTCATGTGTCTTGACAAGCGAGACACCGACAGGGGTGGACGGTTGATCCTTGACATAAACAATCGCTTCAAAATAATGCGATTGAACTTGGCCTTGGTACGACGAGCCAAAAACCTGTACAACTGTAAACAAAACGATTTTACAAAATAGTCCAATGACACAAAATTTCAATGATTCTTACCTTCACCAAAAGTCGAAGATAGACATCTTCAGACCTCGGTTCACGTCGGACGACTTTACGGTCGTACTTATGGTTGATGTCAATACCCTGAAAAAAGAGGTATTACAATACATCGATTAGTAAAAACATCCAACAATCACTCCAAATCAGCACGTTACTAAAAAGTATTTGAGAGATACAGGATGTAAAAGATAATTTTAGATGAAAACGAGCTAGTCTTTACCATTGTTTCTCTACCACTTGGGGACTGACCAAAGGCAAAGCGAAAAGACTCTGATGGGACTTCTCGGTCTCAGAAATGGATAACTTCAACATTGCCATATCGTTCCTGTAGAGCGTACTTTCACACGTTGCCTTCAGATTAGATTTTAAATTGCTTTTAAAACCAGTTATAAGATGACATAGTATCTGTATTAATTCTTTAGAAAATTAGAGTCATATAGATGACGATGCTAATTATTTTTTGGAAAATTGTACTTGATCGAAAGTAGGGTAGATAAATGCTTTGAGCAACCATGTTATGCAATACAAAAAGCAATAGCTTTCTGAAACTTGTCTGCTAGAAATTACAACTTTTGATTGTTTTGTTTTTTTGGATTTGTGTTAATGACGGCCCAATTATAGTTTATGAGGCAAGTATTTAAAAAATAGGGCTTTCTGTATTAGATTCTTATGAGAGATATTACTTTTGGAATTTTCGGATATTTGCTTGTCGCTTAAAAGCTGAAAGCTATTGCTGACGTGGCTACCTTCTACATCGAAAATGAGCTGGCTCAATACCAGTAGCATTGCAAATTTGGCTAAAAATGCACTAAAAGAAGCCCAAAAAACCATAGACAAAGCACTTGACATTAGAGATCCAGATGCTGTTGGAAATAAACCAATTGAAAATGGTATATGTATCTCAGTTGCCTACTATGATAGATGAATGTATTTAATAACAAGTTCTGTTGCATGATTTGTCATTCAAGAAATTATTGGACACTTCTTTGAATCCTTCAACTTGGTGAAAGAGGAAAATGATCCACCTGATGAAACCAGAACAAGCTCAGAGGATGTCGTAGTGAGTGAACCAGACTCAAAGTCTGAAAGAGATCAGCAAAAAAGTACTAAACATGTGTTTTTCAAATCATTCATTCTTGATAATAAGTAATTTTGTTTAATAGCAGCAGTTTTTCAGGCCCCAGTTTCAAATGTACTTCAAACAACAGCTAAAGATTTAAGCACCCATACTGAAACATCCATTCCTGCAGGAGACCTTGAAAAAAAAAGCAATCCCAATGAGGTAAGGAAAATAAATAGATGATAAATTTGTTCAGGAATAAGAAGTATTTGATTGTATTTTGTTATATTTTCATGTTGTTTAGCTGGATCATGTGGTTCTGACTGATTCTATAGAAGAAACGAATGTAAATGAAAGTTATCATAGCTCTATGTCAGTTTCCAGCTCCATTACCGTCATCAGTCCTGAAAATGATTTGGCTGATATGGATTGGAAAAGTGATACCAAAAGTGATGTCAGAGAAGAAACAACCAACCACCATCGCACACAAAACAGAGATGAAGTTTCAACAATGCTGTCGGGTACGCTGGTGTCTTTTCTAGACTTCTTAGATCTGATTAAAGTAAGAAAGTTGCAATAATTATAAAACAACATCTTCAGAAGCAATGAAGGATTCGATCAAGACTGAGACCTCGGCGTCTGCCTCAGGTGACGAGATCGAGACCACCACTTCGTCGGATATCGAAATAATCGCAAGTCCTCAAGCGGGTATAAGACAACTCGTAGCTCCCGTCCGTTCAAGAAGCGAGTCAAAGACTCATAGTCGGAAGCCATCCGAAGCTTCTAGTGACGATAGCGCAACTTCCACTGGACAAGATTCGGACCCGCTCAAAACAGAATGCCAAATCATTCAACTGAATCAAATACTTGAAGTATTTCAATGTTATATACATATCTATTTTTGTCAGTCTTTATATGATCCCCTTGATTTTTTTAACCAAAAGGCCCGAGATAACCAATTATTGGAATATACCAGGAAATGTTACGCATTATCGGAAGAAGTAGAACGTGCTAAATCACAGTTGGCCCATGACGAGAAGGAGCGAACGGCTTTGGGTGAAACCATTCGTCGGCAATCGGACGAGTTTGCCATAAGATTATCTTCGATTGAAAAACGATATCAGCAGGTATTGGCTGAGCGTGAATCACTAGTCAAGAAACTTGAACAGATTCAACAGAACCAAGAATCTTACGGCAGTTTAACAGAGGAACTTCGAGAAAAAAACGAAACTATTGAACAACTAAGATTTGAAGGCGAAAAGCTATCCAAGCAACATCTTCAATTATCAAACATAATAAAGAAATTGCGAGTGCAAGAAAAAGAGGAGGAAGTCCGTTGCAAACAATTCAAGTAAATATTTAAACAAATTGCGTGTAAAAATACAAGTTCATTTTTCCCCCGTCATTTAGAGATCAAAATGAAGAACTCAAAAGTGAAGTAGATCGTTTGAACAAGTGTTTGTCCGCGAAAGAAGAACTCGAGAGGAACCAAATCGAAGCTGTAAGCTGAAGTGCATACATTTTAGAGAATGAAATGTTGGGGCACTAAACACGTTTTAATTGTGCAGGTTCGACAATCTGCGATGGTTAATAGCCAATTAGAAAAAGAGCTTTTGGCCAATAAAGTCATGATGCGTGAAAAGCTTGCGGAAGTGGAAACTCTTCGAGCTGCTTTCTTTGAGGTAGAACAAAAACTTCTCGAAGAAAGAGCCACTGCTGCCATTCGCGATTCTGCGGAAACTGAGCGCAATCTCAGCGCTGAAGTAGCTTTGCGTCAACGCCTTCAGTTAGAGTATGAAACATCCAGCCGTTTGTTTGAGGAAGAAAGACAAGCGCTCACAATGCGTTGCCAAGAACTGACCCAGTCACTTGCCGAAGTCGACAGTGATCGCTCAAGGTAATGTATACAACTCATTTAATTTTGATTTCAATGCGTCATCATTTGTAAATTTGATTTTTCAGAGAACGAGAACGGATACAAAGCGAAGTTTCGCGATTAATGCATAGGCTGCATGAAGCCGAATCTCGTAGCGATGAACTATCTCAGGTACAATTTTTATTACAGCTCGATATTGATTAAGAATGATGACATTTTATTTTGTTAACATTGTTTTATTTTCTGTGATAAGGCATTAACCACTGCGACTAAGCCTTTGATACGTCAGATTGATACGCTGCAGCATGCACTAACCTCACAAAGGTTGTCCGAAGAAAGATCCGAAAAGATGTACAACGAGAAGCTAGGTTAGACCGTTTCTGTTTTGTTGGCAGTTTCATTTTTCACGAAATTAACTTCTTTAATGCTTAGCTGTTCTTGAAAGCAAATTGCTGTCAGCCAATCAAAAAGAGACTGTCGATAAAAATCTGTATCTTGCGATGCAAGCTCAAGTTGACGAAGCGCTAGAAAAATGTAAAACAGCAGAGCAAGAAAACCACAATCTGCGTATCCAGTTGGAACAGGAAAAATGCCACAGTCAAAATTTGGAGCAAGCAAGAAAAAAGTAAGTGGTTTATTTTCGATGACGAAAATTCATGTTTAGTGGTTCTTCTTGTTTTATTGCTGCCAAATATCGTCAGATTATCTTATTACTTCCTCTTTTCCGCCTTTCTTTTTCGTTATGAAGAGATAACTTCAGTTTAGAACTGGTAAAGAGCCAACTTATCGAAGAAGTTACTTCATTACGAAGTAAAATTGAAATACTGGAGAGTAATTATGAAAAGCAATGCATTGCGCTAGAAGAGGAAAGAAAGAAAACATCGAATTTTACGGTAAATACTGAGCAATATGTTTATTGACGTTTGCGGTGTTCTTATAACGATCCTTTATGTGACAAAAGAATCGATTGCAAGATAAAGAACTGGAATTTCAGGTATTCCCGACCGTTCCTGACATGTCCATCTCTGGAAGCATTGGGAGAAAAGTAGCTTCAACAACTGACATAGTGTCTAGAACCAGCAGCCCCACTCCTAGTTTAGGAAAGCTATCATTATCTGGCTCATTTACTGAGTCTCATTCCAGCAATCCGTGGAACACAGTAGTAACGTTTTTCTTTTATTCCTATAATGTTTAAACAAAGCTTTTTTTTCTAAAGATGTATTTTTTAAGGATGAGGTATTCGATGGCGGTCTCGTAACCCCCGTACCGAAATCAACGCTGTACGACGCTATGCGAGCAGGCTCTTACACAGCTGTTTTTGAAAGTTTGCAGGCCCAGTTAAAAACACGTGATGGTAGGGTAATTTGTTAAATGCCTTTAATGCATTGTCTCAAATTTTATCTATTGGATGTAGGAGAAGTAACCCAATTGCAGCAAGAATTACAAAACCAGGAGAGATCCCGTGATTCGCTTGCTAAAGAATTAACCGAAATGATTAATACTAACCAAGAGCTAAGTCATCGTTTGGATCGATTAGAAACACTTCTTCAGGAGTACGAAGACCTGAAAACAAAATACAATGCCTTATTACAGGTAACAGATTATTACTGTCTGAGATTGCAAGGAGTCAAACAAATTCCATATTCTGTAGCAAGTGCAATCAGTTTAATGAAAACGCAAAATTTCACCGTCAACTATTTAATGAACTGCTAATGATAAAATTTTTTTCGTTAGATGTACGGAGAAAAAATAGAAGAAAACGAAGAACTGCGACTGGATTTGGTTGATGTCAAGGAAATGTACAAAGCCCAGGTAGTATTTTTTATGACCTTATGACTATATTGGTGTCATTTATTTATGGATATGTTTATAAAATTGCATGTGAATGCAGATTGATCATTTGATGAAAACATGAAAAAGGTATTTGGGAACTCCCAAATGTGGCGAAGGATTTGGTTGGCTAATTTTACCTTTGTCTATTCACAACGGCAGTGTCGGGAATCACCTTGCGAAAGAAAAGACTAATAAAAATAGGAATTCGATGGGAATCTATTTACTAACCAAACAGTTAATTATCATTACATTTTTAGATGAACGGTTACAGTATCAAATTATTTTCCAAGTATTGGATTCAGCTCTTTTATACGTTATTCATCAAATAAAAAATAATGTGCTGCTAGGAAAAGGCTATAATGAGTAAGGGCTGTAATGTATCATATTATTTTTATACGCATTCCTTTTCATTTCTATTATACTATTGTACAACCGGGGGAATATCTTTCGTCGTGTTTTAATATCAAATTGTTTTCCATGTGTATTTATGTTCTACAAATATATTTCAAGTAATCATTCCATACAGAAAATCTATTGTTATCTTGTAAAAATAATTTCGTCAGAAAATTGTTCATTCTTCAAAGGCAAAAATAGTAAAATAAAATTTAAAAAATACTCGGTAGGTTTTTCGATTTTTTAATTATATAATTTTTTTTCATGCTTTCTTTATGACATCCATACAAGTAAAACCGAAATCGACAGGGAGTGTACGATGTGTAAAGTGCTTTTGCCTTTTTTTGTTTTTAACGAAGAACTTGCTAAATTTGTGAAAACCGATTATGAAATAATGGATTGGTCCCCGTCTGGTTGCTAAGGCGAATCTTGTTGAAGTAAGTCAATTGGTTAGTTCTGTGCAGTAAATGAAACTTGATTGCAATCAAGGAGGAAATCTGTGGTGTCAAGCATGACGTTCATGGACGCAAGTTGAATCCGATTCTATTCAACGAAATCAATTTCCAATAACGCCGTTGGATTCAGACGGACTGGATAGGAGCAGCGGCGGCCGGAATTTCTTGCCCTTAACCAACTCCTCCAACCCCTCTCCAGCATACGAGACCAGCGGTGATATCTCGCAAATCAGAGGTTCTTCCCGTCTCGAACATGTCTTTTGGCTAATAAAAATCATTTCCAATTAATTACCTCTATTCGATATCTTTAATTAAAAAAAAAAAACTGAAGACCTACTGTTTCTGTACAGGGAAGCGAGCAGGTTATTATTTAAAAACAAAAAATAATCGAGCTAAACACTTACATTTCATTGTTGTTCGTCTCATTTTTCGAGATCGCTTCGGGGCCTGCGACAGTGGGTGCGCTGTTTTGTAGCATGCGAACAATTCAAGCCGAAAAATAATAAACGCATACGCATTTGATAAGAAAGGACAACTTGGTGATTAAAGCATGCTAACTAGCAACGCAATCAAGGGTCAAACATAAAGAAGAGCTATGCAAATGACTATATAAACAGCCAAACTAGATTTCATGCTAGACAGTCTAGACAGGAAACACCGACATTGAACTTCAATCTACTTTGAAACTAATGGCAGTTTGATACTGCTTTTCTAAGTCAAATCTATTATCTATTCATGCTTTAGTTTGTCATCAAAAATCGTACCTGGGAATCAGCGGCAATCGAATGCCTTCGTCATCGACGAAAACGCCACCGGCGGCTAAAACTTGGCGTTGATGGAGCGAGTATAGGGCTAAGCGGGCCGTGGTCGGTGTGTCCTTGTCGCCACTCTGATCGCCGTTCTTGAGAGGACTAAACTCATCCTCGCGTAATACCTCCCAAACGACGAAATTCCTAAAATTATCGGTAAATTACACAAGTGTGATTTTTTGAAACAACACCACCAACATGGGCAACTTACTTTGCGAATTGGAAGACGTCGAAAACGAATTTTTCCATTTTGATTCCGTTGGGTTTGTCTGGTTTGCAAATTTTGCCGGTCGAGTCGACGTGTGAAATCTTCTTTTTGGCAATGTGATGTTGCAACATTCCTTCTTGACCACTTGAAAGGATAACATCATTTTTGAAAATAACTTTTCAAAAGATAAATTGATGGAAAAGTTTGGAAACCGACCTGATCACTTTGCGAAGGAACTGCGTCGTGAAGAAATGATTGCAAATATTTCCAGCACTGAATGTAAGTCTTCCATCAGCGTTTCGCTTCTGGGCCGTCGGCAATGTGATTTCACTGTACTCTACCACCTACACGCCAAAAGATAATCAAAAAGTAAAATATTAGAAAGTTGAATCTGAAAAACAAATCAAATGGGACAAACAAAAATTGTTTTACTTGATAATGTCCATGGACTTTGCATACAACCCCCACGGCCTCAGTAGGAAATGCTTTCTCCACCACTTTAGCAGCACAATCGGCGCCTTTGCTCAAACAGAATCCCATGAAATGTGGATCGGCCATCTTGACCAAAATGTTGTCGACACAGTAAACATGGATGTATTGGATTTGTCGCCTCTCCATGTCATCGAGGATTCGGCGATCACGCAAGGCTCTGTATAGCCCTCCGTTACCATCTTATCACACAAAGAAAGAACGCATTCACTTTATTTGTTTGCTCTCAGATAACGTACGATTTGTGACGCGATTGAAGTGACACCGACCAGGGGCTTTGGCGACGTGCGACTTGGTTTCCAATATGATTTTGCCATCCAGAGAGAAGCAAGGCAGCATTCCCTGTTCGAAAACCACCAGGTTTTCCTCCTTGAGTCCGAAAAAATCGTGGCGGCGGAAAAATTCCTGCGTCGGCTCTTTCGTGTGTTCACTTGTCATGATGTACCTGTCGCCAATCAATTCAAATGATATTATTTGTAGATTGTAGAGGTTCTTCTGGATTCAAAATCAATTTGCAATTACCAAGGGATGGCTCCTTTTAGCCCAGTCCTTTCTTCCGTTAATTGCTGGAGTCGTACCAATCTTTCCGCTTGCAACTGATAGAGCGTTTTCCCGGAAGGACAGCCGACATTGAACATCCCTTTTGGGTAATCGACACCTAAACGTGTCCCCTGTCCACCGGCTAGGAGCAGAGCAGCAACGCGACCTTGGCCAATCTGTTCCATGGCTGTACCCAAAAAAATATCAACTCAATAACAAATCATGCACTTCCGACTATAATTAACGAGTTTTTTTTAAGTCAGTCACCAAGGTGTTCGTAATGCCTTAACAGTTCGGGGCTGGTCCGGGTAATTGCACCGTGCAATTCAGGTGGAATCGGCTGCAAATGTTCGTCCAGTTTTTCTTCCTCGTCGTTTGCCGATGCTATCGTGTGGCGAAAGAATTCAATGACCTCCGGCATGTTGATGCTAAACAATATTTAAATTTAGTTAAGCACCGCAACAAATGTCTTTATAATACGAAGAAATGCTAAACTTACTCGTTGAGTTCATGGAGCAATCGGCTTCGCTCCTCTTCAGACAAACTCGGCCAAAACTGGAGAAGATGTTCTTGTCCATGTTCTTTCAATTTCTGTTCCAGTTGGGTAACATCCATTTTTTTCAAATTTTCTTCACTAGAAGGAATGAAACCATCAAAGATTATTGGATGGAAAAACAACTCCCATAACAGTTCATTAGAAAGATTCTCGGAGTTAGCTGCTCTTTGCCTTAAAGTAACCCAAAATTATAGTGAAAACAATGGAACATAAGAAAGTCACTCAAATCTAATTTTTAAAACATAATTACTGAGAACCTCTCTGGCAATGGTTCTTTTTTTGCCTTTCACTTGGCATACTTAGCTAGAAAGAAACAACTACTAGCCAGATAACTTTCTTGTGTACCGATTTCAGTGAAAGGACAGGAGCTGCAAAACAGGAAAGGGTCTGCCGCTCCGACAGTCGCAAAAACAAGGTTACAATACACAACGACTGACAAAGATTACGAAGAGAGATGAACAAAACAACAACCTATCGTCTCTGCTGCCGGTTATCAACTGGCTCTGGCAACATAGACCCTCAATAATTTATAACGACTATCACCGTTGTATACACCCGCTAGACATTCTCATATGCAAAAAGAAAAAAAAAAGAAACACCAAGAGAAAGTGTACGGTTGTAAGGGCCTTGGATCATTAGCGGCACGCCCAAACAACAGAGATACTTCGAATTCGTGTTTTCCTTAAAGTTTTTGGGGTATCAAGGTGATCCGGAAGTTTCGTGAGATTTTTAAAAGCGCATTAAATATTACGCTTCAGTCACCCAATTCTTTTTTGTGATTGTAAACTTTCTCAACTTCGTGATCCACCAAAATTCCTAACGTCAGCGGTATTTAACTACGAGCCACTAGCAATAATTTCATAAATAACAAATCTATCATTAGAAACGTGACATTTACGATTTAAAAAAAGGCATTCGGGATATCAGTTGAATATGTTATCTTTCAAGGAGAATGTGCATTCTATCTGGATAGCCTTAGAGTTACGAGCATTACTGCATCGCAGTGCTTAAGGTCATATGCTTTCAAAATCATTCCGTAATAGGTGCGCACGTTGGATTTGACTTTCACTAGGATAGTAGGATGCCCATCGGAACTTCCACTTTACACGCAAAACCTCATAAACCTGTTCTCATTCAATGATACAACCCCAGAAACACGACAATAAAACAATGAAGAATTATTACTGTTTTAAGTTAAGCTCGATTTAATTCCCTATTTTGTAAAGATATATACAAATATGTACGTTGCGAAGATAAAAGTGGCAAGGAAAAATGTCGACGTCTAGAGATTGATAACAAAAATATGTAGGACGATCGTAATTAAGCTAGGTGACCTCGGTGCCTAAAACAATCTAAACATTCACTATCAATTCCATTTATTGGAATCACTCATAGGACTACCCACAATAATGTAGTATCCTAAGAAATGGCATTATGCATATTAAAGATGTTCAGCTTGAAATAATTTGATTTGATGAAAGCCCTGAGATTAGTCATTTGAATCATTTCCTTTTGTTGGCATCAAATTTTAGACACATGTGGAATGTATATACGCTTTCTTGCAACCGTGCTCTTTCTGTGATTGCTACAATTTTACCGCCTCTTTAGAATGTTTGACATTTTAAAAAATCCCCGATATTTATACACTAACGATAAACACCTAATAGAACTTATCTCTAGTAACCGACTCAATTTAATTGCTAGTAGTCGTAATCTACAAAAAAACGGTCCCAACGACGCCCAAGATAAACATGTCACTTTTGCTTCTGATGAGTGGTGACACATGTAGGTAGATTAGTATTTTAATTTTCAAATGACGTGTCAGTACACCTCACACTGTAAGTAAGTTTAAACTAAACACCGAACCATTAATTTGAAAGGACTTGAGTAACGGGTATGATGCACAAAACTCTAAATAGACAAACGGTTTTGGCAAGGCAATAGAAACCACGAGAAAATATTATTACTCACCTTCCGTGCACTAGTTACTACCAAGTATTCAAACTGAAGCCATGTTGCAAACGCTGTTCACCTTAACGTCAAAACGTAATGTTTCGGCATAGGTTTTTCGTAAGGAAAAAGGTAACAGACTAACAGCTAGTCAGCTACTAGTGCAAACAGCTGTTTATTTTTCATTTTTTTTTTGCCATAGCGGGCTTCTAGGCCATCTACTGGTGATTCATTTAACTTCAATTCAAACTCAGCCCAAAAGCAAACCAGCTCCAAGCGAAGTAAAAGGCAGCATAAAAGTAAAGTTGAGTTTCCTTTTCACTGTTGGGGGAGAAAATCGCTTAGAATTGAAATTCAATGCGGTCTAAATATTATGAAAATGTCGAGAAGTTGCCCTATTTCTATACACGTACACACATTTGACTAAAAAACCACCAACCACCGTTCATTTTTATCTACAATTCGATTCATCCACTTTCGGATAACGGAAATTTTACAATCCTTGTGAAGCAATGAAGCCAATAAGCCACCTAGGCCACATACAATACCTCGTTAAGATGTGAAACATTACAAGAGATGAACGGTATAAAATTCGGTTTAGATTACTTGAAATGTAATCCCAACACGGCTATACTTTGAGAAATTACTGGGCTTCCCTTTTGGTAAGGAAGAACGCATATCGATTGTTGACTATAAACCAAAAGCCAAAACTAAATTTAACGTTATTTCGGTGACGCACACATGGTTACTTGCCGTTACGATACTTAAGGAACCGTAATTGAAGTTGGGAACTCCCGGAATATACGCGCATTCAACTGTGACACGTTGAAAATGCAATATCGTCGTTGGTGTAACAAACATTATTGAATGCTGTAGCATTTTTATTAAATCGGATAACATGCGTAGATAAAGAAAGAGTGTTCATGAGAAAATGGAACTTGGAACAGTAATCAAAGAAAAAATCGTCGATCTAGCACTCTCGTCTTTGGAGCCGCTGGACAACAAGTCCGCCACTCTTTGGCGGGCTTCAATTCTTCCAAAATCTCCTCTAAGACTCAGTAGACACGTGAGCTGATCTTGACTGACATCGGGGTATTTTTTGATGAAGTTTATGAGCTCCAGAGTTATAATTTCTGAATCACATTTGATGACTTCGGCCAAAGCAGATATCGCCTTTGCCGCATCTTCGGTGACCTTTGGAGCATCCGACGAAAAAGCACGACTGAGAGATGCTGGAGCTAAAAGAGCTTCGATTTGCCCAGCTTCCTGGATGATTTTGTCCGCTACTTCTCTTCGTTCGTCTTTCAACGACAGCTTCTTCTGAAAAATGGACGTTATGTATTTTCGAGTGATGCATATTTCAGCTTGCCGGATGACGTATTCAAAATTGCGTGGCCTCAAGTGCATGTAATCCTGAAATACATAATACATTAGCTCGGTGGTGTTTCAAATGACACGAAGGAAATAACTCTCACCTGAAAGTAGTCCTCCAAAGTTGCGCAAATGGTATCAACGGGAACGGTCGAAAGGACCCATTTGCGAGTCAACAGATCCTGAAAGTGTGGTTCAAG
Source organism: Daphnia pulicaria (assembly GCF_021234035.1). NCBI lineage: Eukaryota > Metazoa > Arthropoda > Branchiopoda > Diplostraca > Daphniidae > Daphnia > Daphnia pulicaria. Next base: position 8,676,205 of record NC_060915.1, read on the forward strand.
ATCTAGGAAAGCCTCATCTAGTAAAAATCCAGCTGCCTCATTCCTAAGGCTCTGATTTTCAAATCACCATTAGTTTGGGTCCTCTTTAAACTAGTAATAGGTTGTAGGCCTTACATCGTAAGTTTGGCTAAGAATTTCGAATTTGTTGAAAAATGATGAAGTGCCACTTTGATCACCCTTATTCCCATTCCGAGATCTCATTTGCTGAGAAAGTTCCATCGCGTGCAGGCAGTTGTTAATAATTGCAATCATGTAGTGTGTAAAATAAGGCACCTTGAAAGAGAGAGAACCAATTAGTAATTCACTAAATTTAACTGTATTGCGACGCAAATACTTGGCTTCTATCTTCAAAGTGTTTGTTTTTGAAAAGATTTATCGCTTCTCGGTACATTTCCCCATACTGCGTGATTTGTTCCAGTCCCAAAATCAATGCCCGCATCATCAATTCGTTGCTTATTGTACGCGACACACTTAGATTTTGCTCCACCATCTAAACAATGAATTCAAACGAAAAATAAATAATCGTTTTACATCACGATTCGCCAAAAAGAAACTGAGAATAATTATACTTGGAAAATGATAACGATCGACTCGGTGTGATAATGACCATCGCCGTCCGATTCCGGAACGATGGGTCGTCTCCAATCCCTGGCCTCTGCATCAACAGTCTTTTGCATCCAGTCGTTGTAGTTTGAGGCCATATTACTTATATATTCCTAAATAAATGTACAAATGTCATCAGTAAGGTATAAAGGAGCAGATTATGTCGAATTTCTGGAGCTACCTGGAAAAGCTTTTCTATGGTAGAATCGCTCAAAATTGGCCCTAACGAAGTAGGGTCGATGTTGACATCCTGGTGTCGGAGGAGCTCTGGACCTGGATATGTCTGAAGCACCCATGACAACAGTGTAACAAATTCATTGCCAACCAGGCCAGCTGCAATCACTTCTTCGAGGTGTTTGCTGATGCTCGTGTGATATTTCTGGTAAAACTGATTGACGATATCCCAATGAGGAGGAAAGCAAGGGGCGCACAGAGTTTTCACCACACGAAGATCTTCGATAATCAGCAAACGAGTCACCTCAAGGTGACGCACTAGCCACATTTTATTGTCAGCTCTCTCTTCGAATTGATTGCCCTCTATTCTTTCAACGACCGCGTCGTATAGAACTTCCAGTGCTCTTGCTAAAAGTTGATATAATAAGACAGATTAAATGTGTTTAAAGTGCACTAACAATTTCAAAATCACCTTTCCATCTTTTTGGTCTATCCGGTGGCAAGAATCCACTTTGCTTTTGACGCTGCACCGCATAAGCATCTGCACGTTCTTCCCGCTCAATAATTCGAACTGCTGTAACAATCACTTGCGGTTCCTTTCGAACTGTGTTCAAAGATCTACCCAAAAGTAACCACAGCTGCTTTCCCAACTGTTCTGACAACTGTTGCACTCCAGAAAAATACGCCTGTCGGATTGAGACAATTCTTTGAATGAGTATTACATATTCACATCGTGCGAATAAAAATAGAAAATATGTTCAGACCTTAAGCATTTGCTTATCTTGCAAAGAATGATTAGGTAACCTGTGGAGTTCGTAGAGCAAGTCATCACGCGAGTTCTCTAGATCCGTAAGACTTTGATGCGCATGAAGAAGTTTTCCTTCGGATATCCACTGGCGAGTTTTATCGACACTAGAACAACAGCCGAATTATTAATGATAATGTTAATGATAATGATAATGCCGAATATTGATAATGAAATAACAACATTCCAATTTGCTTATATTTAAGCTGGTAATTCTAAATGAATTTAGCATCATATTTTTGTTTAGTTACTAATTAGCCAATAACGACAGCTAGTCAATAACTTTGCAGCTAGTGAATAAAATGTATCCCAGATTATAAACTATGCCTTTTAATTTTTCCATTGAAAATTAGTTAGAGTAGTTCAATTGAAAGAAAAGCAGTAATTTAAAATTTAAAAATAACTATGTAAAAGTTACCTTTCTGGAACAGTGAAAATATGTTTCAAATTTTCCATGGCAACAGCATATTGAGAATAGACAACATGTTCTTGCCTTACATTTTTTACACTTTCACATAGTGTGGGAATTGTTGTGACACACTCTTCAATTTCATGTAACCTTTAAATGCCAACATAACACAATATATAATAATTGTAGTAGTCTAGAAGTCATCTGTGAACATTTTTAAAGGTGCTTTGATACCTATGACGAATGTCATTAATATCAACCAATGCTGATTGCAATTGTTGCAGCCCACTTATCACACCATCAAGTTGACTTTGCACAGCTGTTTTTAGCATTGCTTCAACTGAAGTTTTTTTCCTAGTTACTCGTTGTTTGTACTGCTCCACCTAAATTTAATAAAAACAAAAACAAAACAAATAAACATAACATCAGGTTTTTACATATCATTATGTTGTTTACATTTTAAGGTTTCTTACCGAAACAATCCAAAAAATTAGCTTTTACCTTTTCAAGCTGATCAGGGCGCTGCAACATGGATGACAATGAAACAGAAGCAGAGAGCATTGCCTCTTCTTGAAGAACTTCAATATTCATTTCTCTATTTTCACAAACCTAGCAACTACCAAGAAAACAACAAACAACTTGTGTTTTGTTCACAACCTAGTTTAACATTCAATTGCCACAATTGTTATTCTATTTGGGTTATTTTAGTGATTCTTCAATTATTACCTGATTCTCCGCTCCTTGTGGTTGCTAGAATTAACACCTTCGTATATTTACGATAAATAGTTTATTATTATTTGTTATTCCATGATTTGTCACTCTGGCAGTTTACCAGTTTTTCGTCACTGTGCCGACTGGGCGTTCATTAGAGATCGATTTTAGGGCTTACAATCGATATTCCAATATTTCTTCTCGCTCTTGCTGGTTTATTTTAATTAATTTTTCTCCTATTTATTACGCAATATCTTTAAAATCATCTTAACAGAATACAGCACCCACCTAAAAATTAATTAATCTCTTTCGCGTTTTTCGGTTTCTCCCCCTATGACCTATATCTTATAGGATCTTATAAATTAGTTTTTCTTAGTATGGGAAAAGCCACGGTGTTTTTTTTTGTGGAGGGTGTGACACTTGATAACAACGAGTAGGCCGACTGTTTTCTTAAGTAACTAAAGGTTAATCCATTAATTAGGCTGGCGTAGCGCCGTAAAAGTAAGGGGGAAACGCGAAAGGATCGATTGGGAAGGTAGCCTACTCTACATTTTATTTTTTTATTTTTTTTCGAAAATCGATTTTATACGTTAATTACACATCCGGTATTCATCCCGTTACAGTGCTCACGATTTTTGACAATGCCCAACTTCAAATATTTATCTTATTATAACACAGCACGTTGTCCAACTATGTTTTATCCTATAGTTTGTGCGTAAAACAACAAGTGAGCCTAACAAACTGCCTAATGTAAAGGTATAATAGCATTGAGCCAATTACCAATTAGTTTTGCGGAAATGATAATGCAACACAGCACGCCTGTTAAAATGTAGAGTGGTAAGTTGATAGTTTCGTCAAAGATGTTCATTAATAATACATCGAGTAAATAAAAATACATAGGAGATACTTTAAAAAAAAAAGGATCGTCTCATTATCTGAAAAATAGAGCGAAAACAAAACGGGATTATGTAAACTAACGCATCGTTTATAAAGATGGCAACCCACGGGACTTTTAGGCGATTGTTTCGTTGTAGAAACATCTGATGCTCGATTTCTTGAACAAAAACTGTTGTTGTTTCACGTAGGATCGTAGGCGCTGCATTAATTCGTCGAGTATCTTACGCAAATTAGGACGAAACTTTGTTCTTTCCATCAAATGTTAATTAGCATATTGTCCGTAGGCGTTATTATGGCATAATAGCGGTATTGTTCTTTTCACTGCTCGTAAATTCATTCGTTCAGCATTGCATCGGATGTTCAACCGCCATGTATAACCAACTACGATAAACCCAAACTGGAGTCTTTATTTATTTGTTATACTTTTAAATTGATGGCAAATGTTTCATTGTAGCATTCTACTTGGGCTAGATAATACTTGTGGCACAAAGCAGAAATCGATGGTCATGTTTAATGGCAATAGCGAAAAGGTCAAATTTGTCTGGACTGACAGATTGCGTCCGATCCAAACAGATTGACACTCGATTTGAAGAGACAGCCAGCCAAACTGAAAGAGAACAGCTTTGATGCTCGGCCCCCGTACATACATGCCCCCGGTTCTGCATGCATTACACGATGACCGCGCAGCTCGTGCATCTATACTTATATATACCTCTCATCTGCTGAATCTATTCTGCCATCTGCCTTCGAAATCTACCGTACAATACAACATAGTTGTCGTCTATGCGTAGTCGCTTAAGAGTTGCCGTAGCAATAACATGTCGCTCTGACCAATGCCGCTCTCCGGGAGAAGAGATCCGACCGTGAGATGAGACCGCAACGAATAAGCATCGCTTGTAATCCCGCTCTAACCATCATCCATAATATCTACATCCATTGTATTTTCATCAACTATCAAGGGTTGTTTTTATTCATGTTTTATACCCTGAGCAGCCATTTCAGCATTTCATTTGTTTTGGGGATGAGTTTCCTTAGAACTCGAATGTTTCGAATAAATTCCCCAGATCCTTCAAGGTCTTTTCGTGCGATTCCTGCGGATTCCTGGGACCGCAACTTTTCTCTTACTTCTCTTGCATGGATGAATATTTTAGATATCTATCTGGCTTATTAACAATTCACAGAAATCAATTAACTTTAATGAATAATCTTTGTCGAGGTGTGACCTATATATTTGTTCATCACCTTTGGCATTTTAACTAAGTTTTTATTTACTAAGCGTTGCGTAATTTAGAGTGTCAATAAAAAATGCGATGCAAGGTTTAATTTGAGAACTCTATTTGACATTTATTCATTCTCTTTTCAAGAAAGGATGATATGAAATAATTTGATGATTTCTCTGCGCACAGAACTTTCGGAATTAACACAATGGTGTCCATATCCAGTCCCGTTTCGTGGAATTTCCAGCGTCTTATAAGGCGCCTTCACACTAGCACTGTAATTCTTATAGACGTATGGTCGGGAATTACCATAGAAACGTGGAACTAATCAGAACAACGAATGGCAGCGGCTTGTTATAATGAGACCATATAAGAATTCGGCTAGGATGGACACTTTAGCGAGGGACACCTCGCTGTCGGTTTTCGTCGCTGTTAAGCCGTTGGCTTACGCTCAAAAGATGAGTTTCAACCTGAAAAACGAAAAGACAAATTAAATTTTCTGTGCCAAACGTAATGCGAGCAATCCAAGTAACTTACCACACGATAAAAGAGGCAAGAGACCGGAAGTTCGTCCTCGCCATTCGGGCAGTGACGCACACCGTCACACTACAATCGAAAGTGCACATGAGTATTATTCATTCGAAGAAAACTATAATGAATCAAAGCGTCCTACTAGTTGGAAGTCGTCGATGCAACGCCAATTGCCATTTCGGTCTGGCGTGGGACAATAAAATTCTGGTTGGCCGTCCTTCGCCGTTGGGCATTCTACAAACAATGCGGATGCAATCAACGACAAATCATTCATAAAACTTAAACTGTCTGAGTATACCAGATAATCTGTGCATACCATCAACTCGGTTCGGTCGACAACACAAAATAAATTACGAAAGACATGATATAAGACTTACGGCCCGATCTGGCGAGGTAACGATACTGATAGAGTGGATCGAGATGAATAGGGAAGCGTTTGGTTCGACGTAATCCGCTACTGGTGGTGCCACGAATTTTCATTCGTGTTCTCTTGACTTGTTTCTTTTCTGTCGGCAGATCGTTATCGTTGCCGCAACACGATGGCGACTCTTGGTGCTGCTGTGGCATCAGCATCAGCAACGGATCCGGCGTTTTCGAACTGCTGCTAATCGATGGGCTAATGAACGGCTCCAGCATTTCCGAATCTGAAACAGGTATCGATGAGTCGAGTTTGACATTCAAAGAAGAAGAAGCAATACTGCTGCTGCTGCTGCTCTGACAACACAATTCCATAGGCAGGCTCAGGGCGGAAGGCAGAATAGCCACTAGTACGAAAACTTTCCAATCCATCGCTCCTGATGCTGTGAGATGATGGTTTCCGCCTTTGGTTTGATAAGTGATGCTGCTGATGCGACAACTCAAATGATTTTGACACCTTTGAAAATACGGAGCTATAAAACTGTTGCAGTCCCGGTGCGAGCAGCCAGAGAGTGATTCCTTGTCTTTCTATGGCTGTCTCTTTTATAGGATTATAGATGCTGCTGGAGAGGAAGCAGCAAGACATAAAGAAAGGCTCTCCTCTCGTCCATATCCCGATCCTACGCGCAGTCTCCATAATCCATGCAGATTAGACTCTGTCAGCTTCATCACACCATCACTCATAATATACTGTAAAGAAACTGAAAAGCCTCCCAAGTATCCAACAGCTGCATGAAAGGAGGTGAAAGCCAAAATTGTGCCAACTGGTTTTGCAAGGTGCACATTATCATTTGGACTCTCAATGTCGGCAATTCAATTGCGGCATGGAAGCCTTTCATTTCCCTTGAAACAGTTTTTTAATTATTGCATCGAATTGTTATTTGGATATTAATCATTGCGTTTAATTTCACCTACTATTTGTTTAATCAATTTGTTAAGTTTCATGTATACATTTGTAAAAGCGTAGAGTTTCGAGATGAACGTATAATAACTAGGTGGATTCTGCGTGATATTTTTACTTGGCAAAACCGTGTATTTAACCAATACGCGTTTGGACTGCTTCCATGATTATATATCACTTTATATTTGGAAAATAATGGTCACATATGCATCTGAATAACACCAGTTGAAGGAAAGGCATCTTTAGGAAGAAAAGAATATTTCGCTAGAATCGCTAACACAACATAATGGAAAAGAACATTGATGGAATACACGGTCCCTCTGCCCAGGATTTCCCCCTGGCTTCCATCGGCAGTTCGACTGGCTGCTCATGAATGAGATACGTCCATTATTCATTCTGTTAGCATATTATCCATCTATCCATTAGCTAGAAGAACCACTTTCCTCCCCCCACCCGTACAAGTACAATAAATGTAAGCTACACATTGAATTAATGATTTGACAGTAGCTTTTTCGAGACTAAATTAGATTTAGAGATTTAGATCTTACGCGTGAATCGATGTCAACTTCAATCGCCGCCTTTTCAATTGAAACGGGATGATTTGGTTGCGCATCCCACTCTCCAGAGTTGATTTACAGACAAAAAAAAACCCCAGTGACAATTAAGCCACTTTCGTTAGCCGCCGACATGTCATCGACATTCGTACAAGCAGATCGTCTTATTCCAGCCTTTCCTTTCATGTTTTCAACAAAGGCCTTCCGGTTGTACCTACATCCAATTAGACATCAATGAGCTCACGTGCCTGTGACATACCAAGGAAAAGGTGGAATATATATGCCATCTTATAGGCCCAGTTCTATAACCAACGTGCAGTTTTCATAAAGCGATTATCGATCTTTTCATTCGGAATATAACGGTGACGGATGAAAGATCACATGCGGAATGGAAGGGATTCCAAGGGAAAACAAACAAAAGATTTCCGTAGAATAGCCAAGAGTATCAATACCGATTTTGAAAACTACCGAGCCTAACATTCTCTTCTCTACCTTTTATGTCCGGTAGCAGTTAATTTCATGGCTGATGAACGATAGCTAGAGTACGACTTTGATATTCTGATTCTGACAATGTGTTTGACGTCACGTTTTTGAACAAACTTTGAAACCTTTCAAGTTGGTAACCTGTTTTTTCTCGCAGTCGAAACATTTCTTTTAGTTTAGGAGAACGACAAACCGATAACAAAAAAGAAAAAAAATCTATTTCTCCATTTCATTATTCGCCTCTTGGTCATACACGATATTTGATGGGCTGGCTCCCTTTTCAACCTTTTCTTTATCGAGACACACCTCAGATTTGCCGTCTTCCTCCATCGCCTCCGTCTTATTTTCACTTTGAATTTCACCATTTTCTTTATTCGTAGCGGACGCAGTCTTACTACGGTCTTGAAGTGCAATTCTGACGTCATCTCGAGGTAACAATGTCAGAACTTGGTCTGCTGAAGGATTCGTTTCCTTGGTGAGCCGTATCAATAAGAACTGGATGTTTTTTCTTTTCCTTCCGGCAATATGAGGTGGAAACCAATTGCTTAATTTTATATTCCGTAAATTATAATCCGGAATTGGATTCTGAATTGATAAAATTTAAACTTAATTCAGCAAAATAAAAAATTTAATAAAAAAATTCTAACTTACTTTCATAAAGTATTCTGCGTATTGAAGCACAAATATCCCGCAATCGTACGAGTTATTTTGTTGAGGCACATCAAGGCATGCCGATATCATCGAGTCTTTAGTAAAGGGGTTGGTTGACGGTTTAACGGCGTCCCTTCTGAAAGCAACAATTGATTTTTCATTTGGCTTCATTTTCTTTACTTGGTGTTCCACCATTAAATACTCGCGAAGAGTCGTAGCAACTCGATTGTGTGCGCTTCCCGCCAATGAATCAAAAAACAAGATGCAAGGCCTAGAATACAAGAATAAAACATAAGAATGTCGCATGAAAAAGACTATCCCTAAAGGCAAACTGAAGCATTATTAAAAGACAAAAATGAATTTGAATTACTGTTTGATAGGACCAGCAATCTCTGGCAATTTTTCTACTGGAGTGCGGTCGATTGCACATAATAATTCTTCTTCGTCGCTCTCAGCTTCATCTCTTTCTGCGTCAACATTCAACGTAATCTGGTCATCTTTGGTTGACTAAAGAACGGATAAGAACAAGCAAATGAAACAAATTGTTTGTTTATCATGTCGACTCGTTTAAACCAATAAAGCAGACATTAATACCTTTGAATTTGAATTAACAGGCGTAACTGTGGTACTTCCTATGTGAAACGATTCACCGTTCACGGCTACAAATGTCCTCTGTGGGTGGGTTGTTTTCTTGGAGTATGTTTGTTGGGGGCGAAGTTTGATGGGTTGATTGTCTATGGCGGTCACCGGTCCTGATAACCAAGGAAAACAGACAATGGCTAGAAACCAATGGTTACGCTCGTTGATGGGTATCACGAGATAATCCTTTTCAAAAATGTCCACTTTCTTTGTCCACGATTTAACTCTTGAATGACGTTTCTCCTTTATCGAAATGGAATCGTCATCTTCAATTGGATGTTTCCTGTGTAAATTCATCTCTAGAGTAATTACACTTCAAAATGGTTGTTGTAATAGATTAAGAGCTTGTACCGTCCATTGACTTTGGGTGGGCGAGTCGTTAACCTTTGGTAGAAAAACGATGAAAATACGTGGCATTTCTTCTTCAGACTTTCATCAATTTTAGTACTGAAAACGTATCGGAGATAAAAGTCGATGATACTGCAAAAGAAAAACAAAGCAAATAGTAAAAGGTAATTACAGAGAGAAAGACAACGGTGCAATGCCAAATTTACCTGTCATTTAGTAGATTGTCCTGATTTAAACAAGCATAATCTTCAGTGGTTACTGAGAAGCGGTCGGGTCCATCCGACCAGGAAAACATTGGAGTCACTGGCAAAACATTTCTTGCGAGAGATTTACTGGATCCCCTGGTTATTCGTATCTAGAAGAAAATGAAGACTGATTTTAGGCACAAATTCGGCGTTCAACTATACGAACTACACACTTAACCAATAGCGTAGTTATTGGTATTAGTATTACGACAACTTACTTCAACTTTGCTAGCATCATCTTTGCCACCATTCACATATTGCGTTTCAGATGTCGAAACACTTGTTTCTGCTGATACAGCAGTGCTCGTGGGGAGACGTTTCAGCGCATCACGAACTTCTGGGGGTGAGGAAATAACCAAGAGCCGGTTGGCCTCGGCCTGATTAATTTCGTTATAAACACCTTGAGGAACGAAGACTTGTTTGATTGCGTTCTTCGCTGCATCGTCCAACCCGTCGGGTAGCAGTGTCAATCGTTTTTGATTTTCGTCTTCGCTAGCAGAATCCCAATATGGGCCACCTTTGGATAGCCCTAATTTTTTTGAAAGCTGGCGACACCAGCTTGGACTAACATTTAGGAAGATGACTTGAAGCTTTCGGCTGAAATAAGCGTCCACTTTTAATAGTTGCTGACTTGGGATAGCTACATTGACACAAACAGCACTCTTTTCTGATGGCCCATTGTGGTTGTGAAAAACTGGAGCTTGCAGCATAATTCCTTCGGATGAGAATAACACACGTCCCAATGGAGTAATCTTATACGATCCAATACGAACAGATCGGCAGTTTACGGCAAAGAAAGGTCCATTCAATCCACCTTCTTTCCAATGGAGCAAATCACTTGATCCAATTTCCTCTTCTGCATCAATAGGCAAATCCATTGAGACACCATTTAAAGGTTCACCTAGAAGAAAAACAAAGAATTTAAAAGAAAAAAAAAAGTAGGATAAATTAATGAGAAAAACCAGCAATGGAAATAAATGTGTTTAACTAACATTCTTTAATATTTGGCTGTTCTTGAATCACAATTGAAGGGTTGACATCCAATTTTTCAGTTGATTTGTCGGTACCATCACATTTGAGTTTTTTTGTTTCCTGAAAGAAGTCATCATCTTCATCGCTACTCAGTGTTACACACTGTGGTTCCTCAAATTTGGCTCTACTCTGTCTTGAAGGTTGAGCATTTTGAGTCCGAGTGCGTCGGGAGCCATACGATGAATCATTTGACATCTGAGAGATTCCGGATGATTTGTTTCCAGGTAATGACTTAAGATTTGAAGTGAGATGTACCATTTTTTCTTTTTCAAAGACGCGCATGCACCTCATACATTTATTAGTGGAAACCAAATATCCACAGTGGGGGCAATTGGCACTATCTGGATCTGGTGATTGCCCACGGCATTTCTCTTCTGAATTTGACTCTTGTTTAGCCTGTACAAAAACACAGTTTACTTGTAATAGAAAATTTAAAAAAAAAGAAACAAAAACTTACTGTGATCCCAAGTTTCTGAGTGGATTTTTGATTGATCACTTTGTGACCAATCTGTTTTCTGTATTCTTGAAGTGTTATTATCTTCTTGCCCTTATTATTTGAGTTATGTTTCAGTAGTTTCGGTTGAATATTTTCAGAAACTAAAACAGCCTTAGTCTCCGGTACCGAAACTGACCGCTGGTTTGAATTTACACTAGTTTCGGACTTGGAACTCGATTCCCCCATACTAATTATAAAATCTCAACCATCTGGACTGAATATCAACAGTTCTACGTCAGTTTGATTTCATCCTGATTTACCTGTCACATGTGCTATCCGCAAAGTACATTTACCTATGAAGGCTATGATATTTGACTTCGTTTAGATCTGTGCAGTACCAGACCAGCAGTATTGACTATCGTCTCATGTGCTCTGCAGCTTCAACTAAACTAAACCAGGTAGGCCAAGTAACAAAAAAACTCTTAGTGGCAAGTGGCGCTTTGGTATGGCAAACAATCTATTTAAAATAATTTGAATAATTATTTCAGAAATTAATGATATTAAACTACATAAGATAATTAATTTCTTTATATTTGTTGAATTTTAAAATGGATAACTTTGAAAAGCCGTATTTTACACATTTAATGAAAACATTTGCGAAATACTTTCGAATCAAAGGATAGATGGCGTCTAAAGACTCTCAGACTTGTTTATCCATGCATTGCAAAATTTCCTCTGGTGAGTGACGCAGATGAATTCAATTTAGGAACAACATAGTTGGAAAGAAAGAACAATTTACCTGTTTTCTATCTTATTGAAACGTTGTAGCATTGTTTGGTGGGTGCAATCGTTGTTTTTCTTCTTCAAAAAAGTATTCAGCAAGCAATTAAGACATGTCGGACAGCGAAGATAGTAATTTTTCCGATAGGAAGGAAGCCCTCAGTGATGCTGAAAGTTCGGTATGGTTTACACATTTCCATTTTACTTGACGAAATCTAACCTTTAAATTTTGAAGGATAATGACTCTGGCGGCCGTAGTCACAAAGCAGTAAACAAGAAATCTCTGAAAAAAGACAAATCCAAAAAGAAAAAGAAAAGGGATAAGGGTGCAAAAAAAAGTAAACGCCACAGAGGCAGTGATTCAGAAGAAGAAGAAGATGACGAAGAAGTTGAAGAGGAAGAAGAAGATGAAGATGAAGAAGAAGTTAATGGAGGGAGAAGAAAACGCAAGAAGAGTGATAGATTTGGTGGTTTCATTCTGGAGGAAGCAGAAGTTGATGATGAGGTTGAAGATGAAGAAGAATGGGAAGATGGAGCTGAGAACTATGGTCTGGTAGGAAACGAAGTTGATGAAATGGGGCCCACAGCAAGAGAAATTGATGGGAGACGCAGACAACAGCAAATGTGGGAGTAAGTTGTAGATAAACACAAGCTTTAACAAATTTTATCCAAAGTATTAACAATACATTTTCTCTCCACAGTAGTTCAAAAGAAGAGGAAGTAGAAGAATATTTTCGAAAGAAATATGCAGATGAAGCTACTGTTACTAGACACTTTGGAGATGGTGGTGAAGATATGACTGATGAAATTACCCAGCAAACTTTGCTACCTGGAGTCAAGTACTGTATTTAATAATTAAAAAAAAAAAGGAAAGAATTAACTTACAATTCTTCTTTCAGAGATCCAAATCTGTGGATGGTCAAGTGCAGATTGGGAGAAGAGAAGCAAACAGTATTTCAACTGATGAGAAAATTCATTGCTTACCAATTCACAGAAGAACCATTGCAAATCAAATCAATTGTGTCTCCTGAAGGCGTCAAAGGATATATCTATGTTGAAGCTTTCAAACAAACCCACGTTAAGCAGGCGATTGACGGTATTGGTAGCCTTCGCATGGGTCTCTATGCCCAGCAGATGGTCCCAATCAAGGAAATGACCGATGTTCTACGAGTTGTAAAAGAGCAGAGTGTAATGAAGCCCAAATCATGGGTTCGTCTGAAGCGAGGCATATTCAAGGATGATATTGCCCAAGTTGATTATGTGGATGTAGCTCAAAATCAGGTTCATCTAAAATTGATCCCACGAATTGACTATAGCAGACCACGTGGAGCTCTACGAACTGCTCAATCTGATGCAGAAGCAAAGAAAAAACGCAAAATTCGTCCACCGTTAAAACTTTTTGATCTGGAAGCTATCAGAGCAGTCGGCGGAGAAGTTACAAGTGATGGCGATTTCCTTATTTTTGAGGGAAACCGATACTCCCGTAAAGGTTTTCTTTACAAAAATTTTTCTATGACCGCGATCCTTGCCGATGGTGTTAAACCTACATTGATTGAACTCGAGCGTTTTGAAGAGGCTGTAGAAGGGGTTGACATGGCCGTAAGTGTTATTCCAATTGTTTTTTATTTTTAATATTTAGGTCCTTTTCTGTCGTTAACTCATAATATAATTCCTTTCTAGGTTCGAATTGTATCGGGTAAAGAAGAAGCAACCCATAATTTTGCTACAGGGGACGCCGTCGAAGTTTGTGAAGGTGAACTTATTCATCTCCGTGGAAAAATTGTGGCCATTGATGGCAATAAAATCACGGTCATGCCGAGACACGAAGATCTCAAGGACCCCTTGGAGTTTCAGGCTCACGAGTTGAAAAAGTATTTCTCAATGGGTGACCATGTTCGCGTCATTGCCGGCCGCTACGAAAACGATACAGGACTCATTGTTCGTGTTGAGGACAACATGGTTGTACTCTTTTCAGATCTTACAATGCATGAACTCAAAGTTTTGCCCAGAGACCTACAGTTGTGCTCTGACATGGCAACAGGAGTCGACTCCATGGGCCAGTACCAGTGGGGTGATCTGGTTCAACTTGACGCTCAGTCTGTTGGTGTTATCGTTCGATTGGAGCGGGAAAATTTCCAAGTATGTCTTGAACGATTCTCACACATTCAGAGATCTAACTCTTGTTTTTTTATTTCATTAGGTTCTAAATATGCACGGAAAAGTTGTAGCAGTCCGACCGCAAGCTCTACAACGTCGTAAGGAGAATCGCCAAGCCGTAGCGTTGGATTCCGAACAGAACACCATACAACGAAAGGATATTGTTAAAGTGATCGATGGACCTCATTCTGGTCGTCAAGGAGAAATCCGTCATCTTTATCGCAACTTCGCGTTCCTTCACTCCCGAATGATGCTTGAGAATGGTGGCATATTCGTTTGCAAAACTCGCCATCTTGTATTGGCCGGCGGTAGTAAAGGTGCTGCTTCAGGTTCACCAGCAGTATCGAGTTTGGGCTACATGTCACCCAGAATTTCTTCACCCATGCACCCGAGCGGAGGAGGAGGCGGGGGAGGAGGAGGAGGAGGTGGAAGAGGCGGTGGACGTGGAGGAGGAGGAGGTCGTGGAGGTGGGGGTGGTGGATTTGGACGAGGTGGAAGAATTGGGCGAGATCGAGATTTGATTGGAAAGACCATCAAAGTTACACAAGGTCCATACAAAGGTCACATCGGAATTGTCAAGGTAAATTTTCGAAAACGTGTTTTTTATCCTCTAGGAAAAGAATAAAGCATCTTCTTTTTTCATCCTTTTAGGACGCAACAGATTCAACAGCCCGCGTCGAATTACATTCTAAATGTCAAACAGTATCCGTTGATCGAACTCGAATTGCCGTTGTTGGAGGACCCTCCAAATCTGGCGCTGTTTCTACGTACAGCCAAACTCCTGCTTCACAGGCTGAAGGCCGTGATACACCCATGTATGCTTCTGGATCTCGTACTCCGATGTATGGATCACAAACTCCACTGTACGATGGTTCACGTACTCCTCACTATGGTGGTATGACACCTTCTCATGATGGATCCCGTACACCTGGACAATCCGGAGCATGGGATCCAACCGTTACCAATACACCTGCTCGATCGACCGACTATGGAGATTTGGACAATTGGGATGATCAGTCTCCTTCGCCAGCCTATAACCCGGCAACTCCTGGGTCAGCCTACCATGTTGACACTCCACAAGGACCCTACACCCCTCACACACCAGGAACATCCTACGGTTCAGATCACACTTATTCACCCTACCAACCCAGTCCGAGTCCGGCACCTTATCAAGCCTCACCGAGTCCATCCGGTTATGCTCCGACTCCTAGCCCAAGTACTGGGTTGCCATTCCATCCATCACCTGGAATGGCTTCAAGTTATACATCGCCATCTCCCATGAGCTATAGCCCTATGACTCCTGGTGTAGCTCCGTCACCTCTCAATCCTCAGACACCAGGGGCCGGAATGGATTCGTTGTCTTCTCAGGACTGGTATACCACCGACATAGAAGTACGTTTCAAGGATTCGCATAGTGATGCGGGACTCTCGGGACAGGTAATATCATTGATACTTCATATTAATTAATTTTCTTTTTCACTTGATAAATTAATATTTTTTAATGTGTAATTTTAGAGTGGTATCATCCGTGGCATATCTGGTGGTATGTGTTCTCTTTTCTTACCGGCCGAGGATCGAGTTGTAACAGTTGCTGGGGAGTTATTAGAGCCCATCGTGCCAAATCGGCGAGATCGAGTCAAAATCATTTTGGGAGAAGAAAGAGAAAGCTGTGGCCAGTTGCTTTCAATCGACCACCAAGAAGGCGTTGTTAAACTAGAATCCGGCGATGTTCGAATGTTCCAGCTGCGGTACCTTTGCAAGATGACGGCACGATAAAATGACCAGTTGCGTATTTGCGGGCCCCGACTTTACTTGGAACAAACAAACAAAATTCTTCACTTTCATTTGGGCTAGAAATTCACTGTAGCTTTGATGAGTTATATTGACGAGGGAACTTCATAATGAAATGCCAATCGTTTTCATGTAACTGCTTGAAATAGTACGGATGAATACATGAAGTTTTCGAATACGGATAATAAGCAGTTTCCCATACATTCACATTGATTTTTAAACTCGAAAATTTAAAAAAACGGATAACAACGTAAATTTATTTATAACAAAATTTATGAGCATTGCGTATAGGTAGTAACAACATTTCCGATCTTTTGAGTAACTGTTTTACATCCTGTCCCCTGATGTAAATCATCTGTGAAACCAAACATTGAATCCATATTATCAAATTGCATATCCATTCCACCAAACATATCATCATCATCCTATATAAATTTAAAAAAAAGAAACATTTGGTAAGTTAGAATAAAAATATTTTGCTTAGTTTAATAAAACTTGCATTAAAAATGTTGCCAAAATTGAACATTGAGTCTGCTTTCTTTTGATGCTTTTTGTTGGTGGGAGAATGAAACTTGTGATGGAAGTCTCCAAAATGCTGATCAAACTGCATCATAAAATCATCGAAATTGAAGTTGTAAGCAAACTTTGAATGTTGATTCCCATTGTTTCTTGTGCCCTCTGCACCAAAATCATCATATTGTTTCCTTTTCTTGGGGTTGGAGAGTATTTCATAAGCTGTAAAATACATAGCAACAACAGAAATGAAATCTTAGTTTGTTAATTTTGAGGCCAAAAAAATGCAAAACAAATGTTACCTTCAGCAATATCTCTAAACTTTTCTTCAAATGCTGGATTTTTGTCAGGGTGATATTTCAGGGCAAGTTTGCGAAAAGCTTTCTTGATTTCCCGTTCTGTTGCCTTGGTATCAACTCCTAGAATATCGTAGTAATTGCTGCCACCGATAGCTTCGATTGAATGTTTGGAAATATGTACAAGAAGAATAACAAACGAAGATATGCAAATGAGTTTTCTCATGATCACTCAACAAAAGGAACAAGAAAACAAGGAACTCAACAAGGAAAAATGGAGATATCACTGCGAAAATGATAACGTGGATTATTTTGCGTACCTCGAAAGTTCTTATAGTCGAAATTGACTACGTATTTTTTAAATGTTTTTTTATTTATGAGTTGGAATGTGTTCATTCGTCTAGAAGATTGAAGATGCTCCTCCCCTTTATTGCGCAACATCACCTTATCCTTGGGCACATTAGCCCACTTCTCTAGGTTAAGTATATTCTAACATTTTGAATAGCTGAATTTCAGGAATAATTATTTAACAACACGATTAAAATAACGAAGATATTTTGTTATTAATTTATTAAACGCAAGGGTGCGTTTTGGAAATGCATGTGTTGATAAACGGGCGGTAGATGTCTCCCTGAAGCTTCTTTTCCGACGCATCAAGACAAGGAATTCTCAATCTGCGACGACTACCAGACGACGGTAGGCGATGAAATGCATCGTCCTGAAATCTGAAGCAAATTGCGTTCTTCTCGACTAAAATGGACAAAAATTGAATTCATCTTCCAACGCTAACTTTTCTGTTGTTGAAGAAAAGACGAAGGAAAACGGAACTTAACAGGAGCGTGTGTCGAACCACGCGGAAAGCATCATCACAACTCCCCAGTGCTCTCGAGAGAAACCCCAGGGCTTGCTCAATCGACTAGTCTCTGGCTAGACTTGCTTGCTCTTTGTGCCAGCGCCATTTTGATGTGCGCTGTCACCAAGTCATGGCTCTGCATGGTGTGTTTGCCAATGACCTCCAATTCGGCAAAGGCGTCGATTCTGATCAAGCTCAAGATGATGAAAGGTTTGAGTATATTCCTATCCTACCCTCCCTTCTCTGCCCTTCCTCTTGCTTTCCAAACATCCGATTCTTAGAACAAGGCCTCGATGGATTGTCGAAAAGAAACAAGATTTTCTCCTCGAATTATGGAATTAATTTTCTTGATTTCACTTGGTTGATCAGTTTCTTAATTGCTGGTTATCGAAACTTCGTTAGTTTGGATAGTTAGGACTCTTGTTAAGTTTGTTCTTTATCATCTCCGTCGTTGCCAGTCCATCTTTTTTTTTTTATTATTTTATTTTTCAACTCAAGCAATGAATGAAAATGCTTTACATTTAAGAGCATGTTCTACTAAGTAATTTGACAGGAAAATAATCGAAAGAATTTTATGTTTAACTCAGTCCGTTTCAGAATGAAAATCTCAATTTCGGTTGGTTTTCACGTATCACGCGATGGTCACGTGATCCATTATGCATGCCCTTCTTTTCACTATCACTCCTTACACTTAAAAATATTCCCTCGACTTGCGCCTGTGGAATGATAATGACATCCCGTTATCTCTTTTTCCTAAATTTTAACAACAGTTGGTTATTTCTCTAAAGTAATGTGAAGCTCTAATGGAAAGGAAAGAGATAAAATGATGGTCTTTATGCTACAATATGGAATGATGTGTACCAGGCCCAGAATGAAATTTAATTTTAGTTCATCTTCTTGTTAGGGATAACGTAGATGATGCAGATTTAGAGGAAGGCGAAATCGCTTCTGACGATGAAGAAGTCCCCCAAGAAGATAAAAAGAAAGAAGACAAAACGGAGGTTAAATCTACGGCGAATAAAGGCGATGTGGCCAAGGAAGATTTTAAAACGGTAACACTTAACCAAAGCGAGAGACAGGATTCTCTCAACTTTAAAACTACAGGAGCCAATGCCGAAAAAAGACGAGATAAACGGGCGCCATCTAACACCAACAGCAGCCGGACACGCAAACGAGCGGGAGAAGACGACGTGCCTAGTCACCGGGATTCCCATGTATGTTCCGTTTAGAATTCAACTTTATAACACAAACAACTAATCTATTTACATTTTTAATTAGCGCAAACGAAGACGAACACAGGAAGCAGATAACGAAGACGTTGATGATGGAGAATATGACAACGTGAATGCACGGGGGCATTCGCCGATCGAGCGGCTTCAGAGATATGGCGGAGGTGAATCAGCTGGAAGCGACTACGAGGATAACAATATGAGCTCAGTTCGTCGTCAGCGTGGGAATGATGCGAGATCCAGAAGAAACAGCCCGCCGAGACGAAGACCCGCCAGTGGTGGTGGTCGGGATCGTGGAGGTGATAGAAGGCGACCGGAACGGGATCGTTCCGAGAGAGATCGAAGAGCAGCAAAGAACAATCCTCCTCAATCCAACATGTCCTCCAATAAAATGAAAGAGGAATCCATCTGCGCATTTTATATGGAGGGGAAGTGCTCAAGAGGAAATGATTGCCCCTACTCTCACGCCGCCCTTCCACCCCGCAAAATGGAACTTTGTAAATTCTATTTGATGGATTGCTGTGCCAAAAAGGAAAAGTGTCTTTACCTTCACAAAGACTTTCCTTGCAAGTTTTTTCACACAGGTTAGTTAAATTTTTATACATTTTGTTCTATTGTCATAAGTAATTAACCAGTTTTATGTACAATTTTATTCAGGCAAAAAGTGTCGACACAGTGCGGAAGAGTGCAAATTTAGCCATGAGCCACTCTCGGAAACAATGCGGGCAATCTTAATCAAGCACATTGAAACAGCACCTCGAGAAATTCTCGGAGATTTTCCCAGACTCACTCGCGAAGAAACTATTCAGGTATGTACAAGTCTTACTTGAGGATTCATCGAGTGTTTTGTAATAACGTTATTTATCGACTTAATCAGGCCATCGACCACTTCTCACCACTACCCAATGGGCGTGAAAAACGGCCTCATGTTCCAGTTCTGTTCGACCAGGCTGGAAACCAATCAACCGGTGGGAATACCAACAAAACTGAAACCGTTCAAAAAGATGCCAGTAGGCATCACAACAATGCACAGCTAGCAGAAAGAAACGACGATTGCACCCGTCGAGTAGCTTTTTATCAGGATTCGACCGTGACAGAAGCAGAGCACGGTCGTGGAGAACAGCCGGAGGAGAACAGCCGAAGTATCTGGTTCGGTCAGTTGCGGCAAGAGAGGACGAACGAACGGAGTAATTCCCAAAATCCAGTTGATGAATTACCGAGAGAAAAGATCGAGGAGCAACACTATTCTCCACCAGCAGCAGCAACAGCAGTCAAGGAAGAAGAACGACAACAACCTGTTGATTATTTATCAAAGCTTCCAGCCAGACAGCGCCAACTCTACCGTCGCATACAACAGCAACAGCGGGAACCAGCTTCTACCCAAGAAGGATTAGATCCACGGAATGAGAAAAATTCCATGGACGACAAGTGGTATTCCAGCGACGAAGAAGAGACGAGCGAATCCATTACCGACCTTTTAAAAAGCATCCGACAAAAACCTGAAGTACACGACGACAAAGAAGGTTCAGCTCCTGCGCTTACCAATTTGAATTTAACTTCGCTGGAGAACATCAACGTGGCTGAAATCGCCAAAGCCCTGTCATCTTTGCAGCAAAATCAAACTTCATCAGGCGAGTATGGCGGTAGCTCTTCGGGTCCCGAATCCACCAGCAGGAGAGATCCTCGCACGCGTGACCCTCGTGTGCGAAGTAGCGCCCAAGTATCAACCTCCAGTGTAGGAATGGGTGACATTGACCTTCGGGTCTCTGCAACGTCTCGCCAAGACATTGATTTGAGATTAGACAACCGAATAACTGCGGATGTAGATCTACGAAGTGGCCTGGTGCCACCACTCGGAAATCTTGATGACATCGGATCCTCTGACGTTGATCTCAGGCGCCTCTCCTTACCTTTCAAGTCGGCACCAGTCCACAAGCCGGCTCCCGAGATAGAAGCCTCCATCACCACTCGACCTCCAATGGAATATCAAGTGTGGCTGGTTGATTACATCCCACTCGATTACAGTCTCATACGAGTGCAGGCCAATTGGGCTCATTTAGATCCACGCCAGCAAAAGGGAAGTGCTTTTGTCCGTGATTTTACAAGCACCGACCCTCCTGCAATACCGCTCGGCCCGGCTAGTCCTGATCCTGTTCCCGTTGCAGCTCCCATCCGACATTACGAGCCAGAACCATCAACTTACAGCCCCCTACGAGCGGCTCCAAATGATCCGCGGGCTCGGGATCCACGCCGTGTAGCTGCCCCACAGTCACATCAGACGTCGATGCTCCCAGATAAGCGAGGCATTTCTGGAGGTGTTGGATTACTAGGAGCTGCTCCACCGGGTATGCTTCCTTTACTTCCGAAAGGAAGTTCTCTAGATATTTCGCCGCAAGACACGTCTTACGCTAACTTCCGGAACGTCAACCCATCTTACGGCGATCGGAATGCTAGTGATGAATTGAATCAGCCATCACGACAGGTGGAAAACCGTCGGGATCCGCGCCAACGGGATCCACGCCAACAAAAGAACTCGCCAGCTATTGCCGACTCGTCGGAGAGATCGTACACCCCTCCTCCGAATGAGCGAGTCTTCCGTTAAGCTCTTATGATTTACATGTGGGTATCGAACTTGTGTATTTTGTTGAGTGAATTAGTTAAAACGGTCTTGACATTTGCTTAAGAATATTTGGCTGAACCATTTCTATACTTGGATTCTTCGGAACTGTACAGCGATATAATGTTCTACGCTTGATTGGATCACAATTCCACCGTGTCTCATTTGTTTGATATACACATAATCATTATCCGATCAACGATTATGGCATTGTTTTTTCAGTCCTCTGATGAAAAGCCATTATTTCATTTCATACTCGTTTTATCCGCTAAATTACCAGGATTTTTCCCGATTTAATATGTTCATTTTTGATGTTGATAACATGTATTGGATCCTGTAGACTTAGTTAAGCAATCTGTACAATCCGTGAGAAGGTAACCATACACTTTTATTACTACCTACTACTTTTATTACTACACCAGATTGCGTTTCTATCTTGCTTTCATTGATTTTGGATTACGTATGATTCTTGAGACTCCCAAGACGGACGTCCACGGTTTTGGTTTTTTGAATCGCGTTTCTTACTGTCACGTTGCCAGTTTTCTAGAAAGAAAATGTGTGATCGAAGAAACAAAAAATTGTTTGGCAACAGACATTTCCCGCCAAATTATTGGTTTGTTGTCAAAATGTTAGGCCAGGCCCAGGGGAATGTGAAAAACCAAAATATCGTAAAATTTTTGTGTATTTACCAATGGATCTAAATAATAACGAAAAATCTATTTTTCCTTAAAAATATTGTTATACGACTAATTAAAAAATACATATTACCTCATTTATTGTTTTCGAGAGTAGGCCTAGTTAGCAACACTGCATCTGAAGCACTCAGCCAGCCACTGACAGAAAAATAGAAAAGAGCGGCTGAGAGTTCAGACACGATTTAAGAGTTAGCAGCTAACACATACACAACGTTCAGTTAGTATATACTCGAAATCAGAATAGTGCTTTCAATATTTCAAATTCTAAAGCTAAATATAAGCCATTTGTGAGTTCTTAACTAGAAATTATAGTTGTCATAAAATGGAAGTTGATGGAGCAGATACAACATTGGTTGATTCCTCAAAAATTAGTGGAAGAAAGGATAATATGCCATGGTAATTGTTAGTTTTCACAGTAGTTAGACAAGTGAACTACAAGTAGTCTATCTTTGGTAATTGAAAATGATTATCAGTATAGATAACTTGACTTTCATTTTTCATTACAGATGTTTTCATGTTGAAATAGTTATACTTCATTCAAATTGTGTACATGTTTTATTCGTTACAATGTCTGTCTTATTGCGTTAAAGGGTTGAAAAATACCGCCCTACAACCTTTGGAGAAATTGTTGGAAATGAGGATGCTGTTGGAAGATTAGAGGTGTTTGCAAGAGAAGGAAATACTCCAAATATCATTATTGCTGTAAGTGAAGGTGTATTTAGTCATTTGAACTCTCAAGTCTACAAAATGTTTTTAAAACAATTTTTCAGGGTCCTCCTGGTGTAGGGAAAACCACTACAATCCTATGTTTAGCCCGCACTTTACTTGGTATTGAATTGTTTTATTTTTTGTCAGTGATATAACTCAGATTTAATTTTCATAATTATAACTGCTATAGGCCCAAATTACAAAGAGGCTGTCTTGGAACTGAATGCATCAAACGAAAGAGGAATTGATATTGTGAGAAACAAAATCAAAATGTTTGCACAGCAAAAAGTTACTTTGCCTAAAGGCAGACAAAAGATTGTCATTCTGGATGAAGCAGACAGGTACTAATCATATATTGCTGCTAATTGTATTAAATCATTAAAATTTGGTTTTATTTCATTAAAGCATGACTGAAGGCGCTCAACAGGCTCTCCGACGTAAAGTGAAATTTTATAATATTTTAGAATATTTACTTACATGTTTTCGTTCAAACGACAGGCACAATGGAGTTGTTTAGTAAAACAACACGATTTGCCTTGGCCTGCAACACGAGCGACAAAATTATTGAACCTATTCAGGTAGGCAATGACATCCATTTTTATATTTTTTGTCTCATTATCATTTTTATTCTCATTCTTTAGAGTCGTTGTGCCATGATTAGATACGGGAAGCTAACTGATGCTCAAATTCTTCAAAAAATGATAGAAGTTTGTAAATTAGAAAAAGTCAGTCATACTGATGACGGATTGGAAGCCATTGTTTTTACTGCGCAAGGAGATTTGCGACAAGTGTGTTAAATATTACATAATTAGAATCAGGTTTGTTAACAATTTTACTTTTAGGGCCTAAATAATCTGCAGTCAACTGTGCAAGGATTTGACCACGTAAACAGTGAAAATGTTTTCAAAGTAAGCTATTCATGATCAAGACATCTATACATATTCTTTAAATACTTTGTCATATTAACAGGTATGTGATGAACCTCATCCAATGCTCATTAAAGATATGATTGACCATTGCGTGAAGGGTAAAATTGATGAAGCGTATACGGTGTGTATATTACTAGTTACGATAAAATAAGGAATAATAATTTTGCAACTCGTTGTTTAATTTTTAAATGCAGATCATGTCTCATTTGTATGAACTGGGTTATGCGGCTGAAGATATCATATCAAGCGTGTTTCGAGTTTGCAGAAATCATACCATTCCAGAATACATTATGCTTGAATTTATTCAGGTACGTTGTTCAATATATGTTTCCTTTTTTACAGCTTTAGTTGTGAATTGAAAATATTTTGGTTTCTGAATTTTTCCATCAAAGGAAATTGGTTTGACCCACATGAAAATTGCCCAAGGATTGGGTTCTTTGTTGCAGATGTCAGGCCTTCTTGCGCGGCTATGCAAAAAAGTTATTGCTCCTGAAAAGCTATCATATTGATTTCCTTCATTCTCTTAATTGTCAATAAATGCTTACCGAAGACTGTAATCTTTTTAAACCTCCGTTTAAAGATGTGGAAGTTGCTTTAAAAAATACGTTTGAAATAGTTTGAAACATGTTAATAATGTTTATTTTGATTCTATTTTGCGTTTCACTTCAGTTTCCTTTTAGCAACTCAAGAAGAAACGCAGGTTTTGATAACATTTTTATTGAAACGAACCCAGAAAGATAATTTCAGAAAAATATCGGTTTGTTATGGGGTTTTCAATCCAAATAGTCTATAAAACTAAGCTAATAAGTCGAGATTTATGCAGATTTTACGTAAAAGCAGAACTGCTGTCAACCAAAAAGGAAAAATCTGTCATTTCAAAAATCTGTTATTTTCAAAATACTTCAAAAGAAACAAAATGATTTACTTTAATAAGTTCCGTATGTATGATTAGAATCTGAGTTGGAAATGAGCTGTTCATTTTCGCCGATGATGACATCATCGGAAGCGGAAGTGACTCCAACTTGCACGACTTTGGGTAGACCATCTTCTGATAATGAGAGCTGCGCATTGGAAGTTGCGGCTTTTGATTTAGAAATGGATGTTAACATATACAACAGCAATAGCAGTGCAACTGCCAAATTCAATAATCCGATAACCGTTATAGCCAGGGGAAAGTCATATGCATCAACTAATATACTGCCGACACATGGACCTAGAACCTCTCTTTCGAAATTAGAATAACTATATAGTAAAAACGCGTTTCCGCATAAGATTTGCTAATTTTTTAAACTTACCCTAATGAATACATGGAGGCCCATAATCCGGCAATTATGCTGTACGTACTTAACTCCGTGTCGCAACCTACTTGTCTGTACAAAGTGTATGTAAAGTGTAAATGCGTGTTAGTGTTTTGATAATTAAGTAAATTATAACATAAATTTTTTTACGTAGCGAATTGTAGCAACGCCTGATAAGTTGGTACATAAGCCAAGGCTACAAATACTCCAATCAGGACGAGGGATAAAATATTAAGCCATAACACGCTAAAAAGTAAAGAAATATCAAAGGTAATTAATAAAATTTGGGTTATACTAATGAGAATTTTACTTAGGAAGTCCCGGTAAAATAGGAGAAGGTCCAAGCAAAAGCAAACTGATTGCGGTGACTGATAACCCGATAGTCATCATTGAATTTCCATTGTCGTATTTACCAACTAACCAGCCCCAAAAAGGACTTGAAATAGCATAACTAATCGACGTCACAAGAAATAGAAAGCCGAGCTGCATTGGAGTCAACTCAAACTAAAAATTAAAAAATAAAATAAATTGCAGGAAGGATGGATCCAGATGATAAAATTGTAGCCTACCTGTTCCATGTGAATAATTAGAGTGGGTTCTAAAACGCTCCAAGCACTTGACGATACAGCAATTACTAGACAAATAATGAAAACAGCAGGAATTTTAAAAATAACAAAAACCTTGGTTCCAAGATTTCCCTTGTTATTGGTAGGATTTGTTGTAGGGAGAAAATAAAAACTGAATGGTAATGTCAGGAGCATTACTAAACCCATAATGTAAAAGGGAAGTTGAAAGCCTCCAAGAGTGAACAGAGCTCCTTGTGTAAAAAATATCAATACGCTGTTTAATACTTTCACGAAGCACGATTGATTTCACTATTTTACCGCCAATTAAACTAAACGATAAAATAAAGCAGAGGGAATATAAAACCATTATAAATGCTTTAAATAAAAACTAACATACGGTCCAATAGAAAATCCTAAACCAATAAACGTCTCTAAAATACCCTGAAAAAGATTCAAATATTGAATTAGTTCGCCGCTGAACATAAAATGTGCGTGCAATACTTACCATTATCACGCAGATTTTATCTGGAAATAAGTTGGCAACGTAAGTAGCTCCGGCTGTGGAGAACGCGGACGCTCCAACAGCTCCTAACCCTCTTACAATAAAACACAGGATTGTAAATTGGGTATCATCCTGAATATGCTGAAGGGTTCCAAATAACAGGTTGCAGCTCCCACATAGGAAAACACCTGTTGTTTTAAATTGAATTATCGCTTATTTTCTTTTATGAGCGAAGAATGTTAAGCGCAAAACGAGCTTACCTGACGTAAACATAAACTTTGGTCCTATTGATGGTGTGATATGGCCAATAAAAGGCGATGTACAAAACACTACTGCTGGATGAATACTGAAAATGAGCCCTTGAAAAATACACATTTGCATTTGCACATTAATCACAGCTTTTAAAAATCAATACCATATGTGCTTGTAGAGATATTGTGCAAAACCGCCATCTAAATCGATTTAAATGAGCCGATATGGAAGATGTTTAAAACATTAATAGAAAGGTACCTTCCGGAAAAATGGTGAAAGTATCGAAATCGCACAAAAACAAAAAAAATACACAACGCATATGAGAGAAAGAGTCCATTTCTGATTTTTCTCCAACAACTGAAAAATGGCCTTATTTCTAAATTCAGCAAGAACTAGCAATTTGTTCCTCATCTGTAGAATCTCTTCATCTGAGTGTTTCAATTTCTCATCTGTGAGATTGGATACTGATTTGGACCTGACTGCTGATGGAGCCAATGTAGATTTGCCATGGTAAGCAATATGATTCGGCGTTTCAGTTCCACTACAAACAATAACTTTTAAAGCAGGTAGACCTGCTGCTGGTGAGACAACAATTGTATCACTCATTGTTGTCCAAGGAATGGGACTAGTCCTACAGAGGTTATTTTCCGAAATATCTAAAACTGGTTCATTAAAGAAGTTATTCAATGTCGATGTGGTTGTAGGGAGACTTTCAGCAATCGAATTTGAAGATACAAATTCATTTGAAGACTCCATTTTACTGATAATAGTGAACTCGACTTTCTAGATGTTGAAAATACGCTACACAAACGTCTAGTGTAATACTGTAATGACATCTAGCAACTTTCGATATTTTTGATTTTTCAAAACAAATATCCACCCCTTACATTTTTCTTCGGGGACATCTATTAGACGACGACTGTACTTTCTAATTTTCTATCAAAATGTACAAACAAATACTGCACGTCATTCGAGAAACGATTGATGACTTAGCATTTATCCGTTTTTTTTTTTTTTTTTTTTTTTTTAAATTCTATCCACTGATCAGTTTTGTTGAATTTTTCCGTGAAAAAGCCCGCCCGAAAAACTTATACAGTGAGATAGGAAACAGTTTGGTCATTTGTCCTATTAGCTGTCCATTCTGGAAGGAAGTGGGATTCGGAACCCTAAAATTCTTCTCGGAAAACTATAGCTGCTTCCGATACATAACATTAGTTAAAAAAGCAGTGAAACAAAAATGGTATAGAATTCCGATTGGCAAAACGATAGAATCCGAAATATGGTGCACTTAACTTGGCTGACATATTCAACAACATTTGTAGAAGAATGTTTGGTGTATTTTTCTGAACTCTTCATAGGTATGTTTAAAAAAAATTTAAATACAAGTAATTTTTTTAATTGATTAAGGAAAGCATTATTTATCTGTGTCGGAGCGGCGCTAGACGCGCTACCAACGGTAGGTTTGATAAGCTCTCCCGGAAAAAAAAATCCAAGGACAAAGCACAAAAATACAAAATAGCGTTACAGCAAAACTTGTAGCCTGTTGACTGCTTAAAAGTATTTTATATAGCGCCAATTAAAATTTAAAAACGAAAACAGAAATGTTTCAAATTTAAACGCATCGACCGGAAAGAATATTCACACGCACATGCATTTTTCAATTGTAGTTCGTCAAATATCGATGCGCATTCACTGGAATGAAAGTCAATTCGCGTGGGAGTTTATCTAGAGTTTATGTTCTGTGATCGCCTGACGACATGCCGGACGATGACTCGACGATAAAAAAAAATAGTGACGACGACTAATAACGAGAAGTCGAGAACGATATTTTGCTGTGCTATGCAATATTGTCAACTTTGGCAACGTTGTTTTTAAAATATACGCCCCATTTTTTGCGTCGATATCACGTATTTTCCATTTCAGAAAATTTCACTCTTCATTTCTTTGTTGGGTGCAACATACAGTTAATATTCATTTCGTACTGGTCAGGCAGAAAAAATGGCAGTAAAAAAAATCCTAGCCATGCTGTGTGTGTGTATTTGTACAGGTTCGTTTCATTATATTTGCTATTTAATTCTATGCACGTCTTTGACGTCTAATCCGTTTCGTATAAAATTGTTAATGCGTTTTTGCTGTTAAGTTAGATTGGATGGTCATTATTATAAATGAATATTCATCCATTTCTGTAGAAATTTGATGGATAATATGAATGCAAAGAACTGTAGGGTACCACACATTTCCCTTCTCCTGTCAATTAAAAGTACTTACTGTATTGCAGGAAATGCCTTGGATGTCATGGCTTCAAACTTCTCAGATTACTCAGAACAGTCTAATGCTACTACTACGAGTACGATTAAACCATCCACTTCTACTACGACATTGCCAACTCCAGAGATGTCCACAACTGAAATGTCTAGTACTGAGATGTCCACTACTCCTTCCACCACTCCTTTCATCCCTACTACTACTACTTCTCCCACCACTTTCATTCCTGTTTCTCCGACCTATCCGCCCACACCAAAACCAAATCCTCCCAATCCTGCTATGAATTGGGTTGTGGTGGATGAACAAACCAATGTGACATGCATAGTGGTCAAACTTGCTGCCTCATTTGTTATTCCATATCTGAAAGTCAATAACCAAGTAACAACATAATCTGAATCTAAATGTTAGTCACTCCTAATGTTTTACTCTTTTTTTTATAGATGGAAAATGTTACACTTGCTCTGCCTAGCAATGCAACTTCCAGTGGTACTTGCAACCTAGATGATTTGGAACATGGTCAAGAGATATCTCTTCAGTGGTATGCTGACAAAAGTGGTTCTCCCAACACACTTACTTTTACATTTCACAGAAATGTGTCTAGGTAAAATGTTAAAGAAAGTAAATTTTTAAATAATATAAGTCATGATTAATTTAATAGTGGAACTGAGGCTACTGGAAAAGAATCAGTCTATCTTTCAGAAATCAATCTATCAGTTTATCTTGATTCTGAGAATTTTGTAAATGCATCAAGAGGTATTCTGTTGTAATGTTTAGTAAAACAATAACTCAAATTTTGTGTCTCCTAGTTGGAAACTTTTCACATGGCAAACTTAAGAATAGTTTGCATTCAGTTCCCGTCAACAACTCCTATAGATGCAACTCTGAAGAAACTTTTGAACTGAACTTGATTGAGGAAATCGCAGAAGTAGCCATTATTCATTTTGCCCATATGCAAACAGAGGCTTTCAGAACACAGAATGATGATAAGTTCCATTCTGGTAAGATAGTACTAATTTGAAATTTATGAAAGTATGTAACCTTGTTTTTTTTGTTTTTTTTTTTCAGCTGTAGATTGTGCTGCTGACAAAGTCATTACTTCTGATATTGTTCCTATTGCTGTTGGGTGTGCCTTAGCTGCTCTTGTGGTTGTTGTTCTTGTTGCATACTTGATTGGAAGGAGGCGTGCTCGTCAACGCGGTTATCAAAGTGTTTGAGAAATGTGATGTAATCGGTATATCAACATGCTAATTTGCTATGGTTACTGTAGTTTCTTTGGGTTTTTCTTTGGAAAGTTTTGAATTGTGTAGTTGATTTGGAAAATAACAATGTCGCGTATTTTATATTTGCTAATGTAGCCATAGCTTCAAATTTTTTAAATTGTTCCATAATGTCTGCCTGTCTGGCAAGTTTGTGGCGAATCGATGACGTTAATAGATAAGTGAGTTCAGTTTGCCGTCATAGTTTTATTATCAATCTATAACTTAAGGGGAAACAAATTTTATTGTTTTTAACATCAAGAAATTAGGGGGGGGTGGGCAAATTGCAAAGGCATAAGTTTAGTATACAGCATTGTAATCCTTCCACTTCAGTTGCAAACTTCACTTAATGCGACGTAAAAGTCTGGACTTCGCGAGTAAATTGAGGATTACTATGCCGTTAAGTTGCAAACTGTCAATATTACCTAACCTTGTTAAATTGTGGATATTTACGAGTTTAATCAACAGCGAATATTCGATACTTATTATTGACACCCCACCCCCCTTCATCAAAACGTCAGTTAACGTAATGTCATTAAATATTAGTATGGATTCTGTAAAGGTTATTTAGCATACGGGAATAAGCTTTTTTTTCTCTCAATAGACGGTTTTTAGATTTATTTGAATCACGCGCTTTGAGGTTTCTCGTGTAACTCACTAGGTGGCTTAATGATTTACTCGCAAAATAGTGTACGCTGGACTTCATGGTTGTGGTCGCGTCGTGGCGCCTTGCATCGCCAGGTTCCCTCCGGGCGTTTGGGAGGAGAGCCAGAGACAGACGGAGGCTTTCTACGACTGCTGCAGATAATTGGCGACCTCACCAAGGTTTCACGTGTCATTTATAAATTGTACTTACCTGATTGGTGAGTTCAAATTAAATTATTAATTACACGGCATGTCGATACCGAAAAAATCGCAATCTGGTCTCTGTGATGACACGCCAGTACGTTCACTAACACGCGTTATTTTATTTGTTACATTTGTGATTTTTCACCCACCCAGTCGAATTTTAGCTGCGCAACGATAAAGAAAGTCTAAAACTTAAATCCCAAACAACTTATCTTTTATCCTGTCTATTGGTTTGTGATTTTTCTTTCTGCATAAAAAGTCTTCCGGAACAGGAGGATTAATAAAGATAAGAAGGCGTGCGTATTTTGTTAATCATAGAGATTCAGAGATTCTATAGACTTCTTGTCAGTCGATCTCGGATCTGGAACGGGTTTTTCTTTATTCGAGATTCTAAAACAATTTTATTTTTAAATCAGTCGTTAAGCCCAGCCGGTTATAATTCTGAACAGTAAACATTTTATATTCACAGTTCACACTACACAGCGCTTCACAGTCGAACTTGCCGCTTTGGCTGATTGGATGCCAGATGAGGACGTTTTTAATTGCAAAATTGCAAATGGCAATGTTGCGCCTTGCGCGTTACTTTCAAGATGGCTGCTGACAGTCTGACAGGTGACATTGACAGCCTCGGCGACGAAGTCAACTCAACCTACTCAATTTAATTTCCCTGACATTATTCGTCATAAAAATGGTAACTACTGCTTGTATTCATTTAAGGCTATTAAATGTGAATTCTGTGTGTGGTGCATTTACAGATAAAATAGCCTACAATTTATACCTGGCAATTCCATCGGATCATGTGGCCTGAAACTGCTGTTTCCCAAAATGTCGTCTCTAGCTGCACGTACCGGCTGTGCGTTTTGGTCACATCTAGAAATACTTCACAACAGTATAAGTGATCATGTTGATGTAACCCTAAGGTTACTCCTTTAGTGATTTGATGACCTTGATTCTGATAATAATTGAGTCTTAATTTTTCTATTAACAGCATTGTGAAGTCTGAGCTTCTTTATTGCAGTCCAATGTGCTGTGCAGTGCGATTTGTTGCAGCCAGCTTTTGAAAGGTGTTCCTCTTGCAGGCTTGCTACCTGTACCATTTGTAGCTTTCGTCACATGCAGAAACACTTCTGAAAAATTTAAAGTAATTAAATCGATCAACTTTTTTTACAGTACAGCTACACATTAAATTTATTTGATGACTAGCTCTTCACTTTATACCTGTTTACTTTTCAGTTAAAACTGTTTTAAAACCTTGTCAACTGTTGATTCCTTTGGAATGTTTGTAAAAGTAATTCTTAGAGATTGCCTGGTTTAACTATGCTTTTGTTATTTTGTTATGTTACACATCACTTTTTTTTTCTGATAGTAAATGAGTTTTTTTTTCTCAAGTAGGATTATTAGCCTCTTTAGGTCTGAGCCTCTTTCTTGCAGCCCAATGTGTACATGAATTTTGTGCAGCCAGCTAGTGAATTGTGTGGTGAGCTGTTGCTTGCAGACTGTGGTGCTGGTGTCGTTCGTTCATTTAACTATGGACCGTTCAGTCGTTCGTTCATTTAACTATGGACCGTTCAGTCGTTCGTTTATGGTAAGAAATATGTCACTTGTCGTAGTCGTGTAAAATTGTGTCCACCAGGTGTTTAATAAATTATTTCATAAAAATATAACTGCTTACCTAGTATTTTATGTACATTTCTGTAAGAGATAATAAATTGTAAAATAAAAGATTATATATGGTTTATTTATTAAACAGACCGTCCGTTACAAACTGCTGCCAGTCAAGCAGGGGGAGACACTGCCCGACTGACTCGACCAGGGAGATTACCCGGCCATGGTTAAGAGAAACCGGAAAAAGAGCGAAGAGAGCTGAGGAGCAGTTATTATGAGAGCAGTGTATCATAGTAGGCTTCCGGCTTAGACTCATGACCCTCCAACAGATTTCATCGAATCATGCGCCTTGCAAGTCCCCGTTCGACCAAACATCTCCCTTCCTCCTGGTTGTCGCAGCGAGTGAGTGACCACCGGCGGGCGTTGGTTAGTGGTTATTTAGGGAAACGGGGCCACTGAAGAAGGGAGCCCAGATATGCACTTTTAATTTATTTACATTTATATGTATAATTTATCGATCTTGAATTTCAGCGCGGCCGACCACTCGTCATTTTCCGCCAATTGATAAAGTCTATCGAACAGGTGCGAGGATAAACCTGAAAAGAGAATTAAGAGATTAATTAAAAATAAATTAATAAGATCAGGGGAAGATACCGGGAACAAATCTGCCATGGTTATTGGAGGAATGAGATCCTTGAAGTATTTTCTCCTCACTCTCTCTTCAAAAGTTAACCTGAAATAAAAATACATAAAGAATAAGAAACTAATCTCTTGAGCAGTGTCAAAAATTTGAATCCAGAACAGACCTAAACGGAAGGGAAACAAATTTAAAGGAGTATGCCAATTTTGAACAGCAAAAATTCCTTGAATAAACTAAAACCATGGTCTATTAATTTATTTATAGACTGTTTATAGTTAATAGACCATGCTAAAACCCTCCCATCCTGGTTATCACAGTGGAAGCATGACTAACAGCTGGATTGTTATGAGTCGATGGTAAAGGGCAACACAAAATAAGGACGAAGCACAGGTATCACATTAATTTATCAAATCATATTACCAAACTATAGTGTTGCACCAAGTGTTCTCTTCCGTTCATGGCAAAATCAGAATCATCCGATGTCGTCTTGTTGATGTTGGCCAATGAGCAATACTAAGAGAATACAAATACTTTATCCATTAATGCTTAATTTTCTATGCAAAAATGTCACACAACTTATAATTTAGACAATTTCAGGCTGTTCAGTGTTAAGTCCAGAAATGATAAAGATTCTCGACCCTCCCAACATCGTTTCGATTTCCATCTTGTTAGACTAAAGTTTTCTTTTCTCTCCTTCCTCCTTATTACGAGTTTTGGTTGAACTCTATATCGACTGGAGTTTTCTTTAATAGCTTCCCCTTAAATAAAGTCGAACGATGATTTGAATTATTTCTGTCCAGGTCCAGAACAAAATGACGTGGAACATGCTGTCTGCTGTCAATGGCTGAAACTTATTCGCCATGAGCCATCAAATAAAAATATTAACGTTAAAATATTGTCATCAATTAGATGGACAAATCGGATCGTCTATTAGCAACACGAATGAAGTTTAGGTTTTTTTACCCGGAAGTTTTCTTCATCTTGCGGGGTGTCGTGGTCGACCTGCAGGTTTTGTCAACTTTTCCTTTTTTTCCACGCTGATCGACGATCGATTAGAAATTGTGATTTGTTAGGTGATGTCGGTAGTCACTGGATTTTCTTCCGATTACTACTAGGACGGTGGCATCAGGAGTAGGCAGATGCTATCAGGATTAGGTCCATGCCTTGTTCGACACGAAATCTTTTCCCTTCCGACACCTCTCTCACCAATTCGTCTGCTTGTTTTCGATTTTAGTATCTTGTCAGTTGCCATCCACCAGTTTGCTGGGAGCATAGCCTAAGTTCCGTTTTACACGTCCGCACATCCTTCCACAATTCAATTCTTCAGTCCAGTCTAAATAAAAGAATAACAGAATGTTAGAAAGGAAATTATGGATATTTGTGGCGGAAAAATCCTAAAATTCTACATTTTAAAAAATCCCCTAAACAACCAAGGATCGGATACGAACGAAAAGACCCAAGGGTATCACCATATTTATGCTAAATATTCATAACACATTTACACACTAAAAAGAACCTGATTCATAAATTTGTCACTACTTAAGGGGATTACCCTAATGGGAAAGATTCACCCTGTTTTACTAGTTGATGAATGCCGTGCGGTTAAAGGTGATGCTGCAGTTAGTACTACACTATTCCAATATCGCTGCGCTGGAGGTTTTCAAACGGTAGCAACTAAAGGGCAAAGAGTTAGCTAACAAAGAACCATCGTTGACCTTGTTGTCCTTTTCGTTTTTCATGGAAGGAAATCTGACGTTTCTTTTGTAGTCTGATTCACAAAATCTATATTAAAATAAATTAAAATAATTATGACTGCTGTCAACATGATAATTCTCTAAATTCTATGTAACTACGTTGTACTCGAGCGTTGACTACTTCTGTAATATACCGGTATCAAATCCTGGATGAAATGTTTTAATAATTACGACGAAAATTTAACAAAAGGGAGAGATATATAACATAAATAAAAACAATGCAATTCGGTAGCGTACCTTTACCAACACTAAAACTGGCCGTGGAAGCACCAGACTTTCTACAGCGGCCATGGAACCATTGTTATTTGTGCTCATGCCGTTGGCTACATTGGCTTCGGTTGGGCCAATACGCCAACTGTCTGACGCTTAAGTCGGAAATGCGAATTATGCGGCTTATAGGCGCTCCCTAATAATACGAAGAGTAGAAAATAAACCAAAAATAACAAATAAATTCGCAACAATTTCAAATAATCACTCAATTTGAGAAATGAATGCTTTGCCGATTGCCAGAACACTGTCCAGTAGATTGACTTGGGAGCAGTGGATTCCGATGTCGAATGGTGCACACGATCTCCATTGGTGCGACATTGAAAAATTCGGCTGAGTGAAGGACTGAAGGTTTCCTAGCTGGATCACCAAATGGCGGGGGTGAATAGGCGAGTTGCTTCTGAATCTGGACGAGATATGCGAGCTATTGTGCCGGGCCGTCCGAGAAAACCGAGGTCTTCTTCAGCCGAAAGAACGATCCAAGGTCAAAACTCGGCAGCACTTTCATCGAGTTCCAAATCTAAACATTTTAAGGACAGCATAAAAATGAGGAATAAAAATTTAATTTTTGATAGGTAGCATTTGTTACCATCAATTTCATGGGAAAAAAAAAAAAAAGTTCCTGGCTGAAACGAAATTTGTTCAACCGGATTGACTAGGAGCTCTGGTAAAACCCAACACAACACGTTTGTTATGATTTCTCATAGAGCAGTAGAGATCTGGCCCCTGACCTCATGGGTCAATAGGCCTGAGCCACAACTTTTGGGCAAAAAAGTTGGAATTTTTGTCAAAGATGTGGGAGGATGACACAGATGAAGCTGAGGATGTGAGTGACAGGAAGTGTTGAGCAATTTGTTCTTCACGGTTCTTCAAATAGGGTCCACTGTCCACATCTCAAATCTGATGACTAAACATTTTGAATGAAGTTGAATGAAAAAAGTTTATTGATTCTTAAAAATACCTGAGGATACGAAAGAAAGAAGTGGGACTCTAGTAGAGTAATTAGATTTTCGGTTTTGGTCTCGTAGGAAGAGGACATTTCACAAGAATTTCGACCGTTGCGTAGGAACCTTCCAACCTAAAAGGGATAGTAAATGGTCGATGATTATCGCAAAAAATGCACCGGATTTTAGAACTTTGCAAAGAATGCGATCGCTTTTATCTGTCCTACGATTGGGTGAAACAAATTTTTTTCCCCATGAGCGACGGAAGATAAAAAAAAGGGTTGTCAAATTTTTTTAAAAACGTACTTGTGGAATTATTATAACAATTATTAGAACGATGGCGCCAAACACATCTTAAAATATCGACGATTTCCATATGCAGAGTGAACAGTGGTTTTCAATGGACAAAATGACCAGGTAAGATAAAGCGTATTGTTTATCGTCTTCCCAACGAAAATTTAACTGATCGTCGACGTAAGTCATACTGAGTAATTCGTGGTAGATTAAAAGAATTGGACGATCCTAACAATCCAGTTCGACGAAGCGTGGCAGCGACATCAAACATCTAGCGCAAGACTCGCAACTTGAGGAACTGTTCAGTTAGTCACCAGGAAAATACCTTTATTCATTGAAAAACCATGATCAGCTTAGATAAATTGTTGATCAGTTTACGTACCATTTTCTCAAATATGATGGCGATCACACCTTCCATTTTGTCATTCTTTTTTCTATTGCGTTGAGCAGTCTACTTCTTCTTTTTCAACTTTGACTATGGTTTGAAATTCCTCTCTAGCAAATTCTTTGTTCAGTTCAAGATAGAAATTGTTGTTACCTAAATATAAAAAATTATTAGCCTTTTCAAATGAAAAAAAAAAAAAAAAAGAAACAAACGGCAAAAGTTGCTAATGCCTTACTCAATAATCTTGATGTTCATGTTGAAAGAGATTGGCTGTAGCAGATGTTGAATGAAAGGACTGAAAGTTATATCAATCTTAACTATCTTCTCCGTTAAAAAAACCCAAGCAAAAACTGGGTTGCCTTTCGGCCATTTCGCACTTTTTACACCAAGCACCAACGCTGACATTATTCTCACTGGCATTTCTTTGCAACAGATATTTGTTGCCTGATGTGGATTGTGGAAATGTAGTCCACGCCAATCCCCATGTAGACTGCAGATTTGAATTCTTCTCACTTTAGGCAAACATTGCATCTGGCAGTTCACATAGATGGGTGTTGCTGTCACTAAACTTTTAAGTTCAGTTTATTGAGTACTTGATCAACATCATCGCCAACAGTCACACTGTGCATGAAAAGCTAAGACTCGCTGCTGTTGCATTGCAGTAAGTGGTGGGATGATTTTGGCCTGATCAAAACAACACATAACAAAATCTTGCTCTAGCACTAATTATTTTTAGAGGAGATTTTAAAATCCAATGCAGGTGAAACAATCCATGACTTCCTGAACCAATGTGATCTGGGCACATGGGCTGTTCAAATTTTTCTTTGAATCGACTGATTTGGAAATAGGTTACGAAAAAGCTATTGCAACGCAGATCAAGAAACAAAAGCAAACTTGTGCGTGAAATCACTGAATGATTTATGGATTTATGATTTAAACCACTGAAACTTTGCAACAATACAGTGATGGGATGGATTTTTTTTGGTAGTCTCACCATCTGAGCTGTTAGTTTCCACCGGTTACCACACAGATCCTATGAATCCTATTCCTAGATCACAGCCTGTAACGCCTTAACGCGGAAACCTAACAAAACGTAGTCACATAAACTACTGACTAATTGAGTCACAGAAACTGAAGTTCCGTGAGAACTGGGAATTGGCCAAGTGGGAAGCTGGAAGCAGTGTTGCCCTATTATTAGTTCGACGCCTCGAGCCCTCGACTGCGTCGACTGTAAAAGGAAAGCGGGTTATAAATTGGAGGAAATTTTTTACTGGTTTTACAGGACAGGAACAGTCGAATAGGATTAACGAATGTAACGGTAAACAAAAAAAAAAGACTGCTTAGGGTTTGGAATGATGCTGACAATCCCCGACCGGACAACTGTTTAAAGTATTCAGCGCTAGGTGGAGATAGCTAACGACCTATAGGGTACCTCTCCCTTCCCCCTTAATTGAAACGCAAAAATCTTATAAATCACTAATTTTACCGTAAGAGTGCTATGGATACTTAAAATCGATTGTAAAGCTCCATCGATAGATTCTGTTATTAAATATTGTTAAAAAAAACATCCGACAAGCTATAAACACGGCGATCGTTCCGCCCTCGAGCATAGAAAGCTCAAAGCAGTCGATAGCTGACAGCTGTGAGCTCAGTTTGTTGACAAAATCTGTGTTTTCGTTCTTGCATAACCATCTGGAATGTGAGTAGCTGTGCTTTACTTTCACAACCTATTTTACCTGTACTTGAAGTCGCTGTTGGTGTTTTAATGTTTTTTCGCTATTCTCTACCGAACGGGCCAAAGGGGATCATTTAAGGCATTAGTTATTAATATGTGTCTAACCCTTTGTTATGATGTAATTCCGACAAAATTTGGTAAACTTAAACACGAAATGTAAAATGCAAAAAATGTTCTAGCTCTATTTTTTAAAATTTGAAATACTAGAATGACTTATAGACCACAGAAGATCCCTCAGCTGTTCCGCCAATTTGCTACATCAACTAAAATATCACCTAAGGAAGCAAGGGAAAATATTACACGAGACAGATTTTTACGAGTTGACCATGCTGGTGAAGTTGGTGCCGATCGTATTTACGCCGGCCAAATGGCTGTTCTTGGTATTTGCCCTAATGGATATATGAATATAAGAATGATGAATGATTTTTGTGTATAGGAAAATCTGATGTAGGAAGTGTGATCCAGCACATGTGGGATCAGGAGAAGGAACACAGGAAAAAGTTTGATGAACTTCTTCCAAAGTACCGTGCCAGACCTACTGTGATGTTACCCATTTGGAATGTGGCAGGTTTTGCTTTAGGAGCTGGTACTTGTCTTGTTTTATAGGTAATTGTTATTTCAGCAACTCTAACCCGTTTTGTCGTCAGGTTCTGCCATGTTGGGGCCGAAAATGGCCATGGCATGCACAGCAGCTGTGGAAACGGTCATTACCGACCACTATAATGACCAAATTCGCGAGCTCATGACCAACCCAGAAGAAAACGGTGAATTACTGAAAGTCATAAGCAAATTCCGCGACGAAGAAATGGAGCATCATGACACGGCCATCCTGCACAAGGCCGAAGAGGCTCCCCTATATCAGGTGTTCGCCCAAGCTGTGAAAATTGGTTGCAAGGGAGCCATCTGGATATCAGAAAGAATCTAACTTAGGCTGTTTGTATTCCCTGATGTATAGTCTGTCGCGACGTTAAAATACGATGTCCATGTGATATACGTAATACATTTAGTTTGATTACGTAATAATAGACTGGCTAACCGTTTTGCTGTACAGCGACGCCATTTTTGGGTTTTGTTTCGTTTTGTTTAAATTAAAATAAAATTTCTTAAAATCCCAGTAACGAGGCCACCGAGAGTTTCTTGGTAAAGGACACGTACGTACATGGAGAACAAAACACTAACTGTCCGTCTGTCTCATACAAAGGAAATAACTGAACCTAAATGACTTAACTAAAAAGCTGATTAGGCTACAATACTTCAATCTTCACGCGATTCGTCATTTTTTCTCCGGGAAAACTAAATGATGAAATATGTTTATACCCTGACTGTGTCAACCGTCAAGTAGCCGAAAATTCTAACGGGGAAATGTTTGGATTTTCTATTATATTTGTTGGATTTCCCCAAAAGAATGATAAAAGCAACATGAAAAACTCCCCGTGTCGAAAACGTTTTCTCGAAATTAAAGAGAAAATAGCTAGATTGCGACTCCATATACTTTCTATACACCTACACGGTATTTGCAGTGATGACACTTGAGTGCTAGGGAACGTATTTTCCGAACAAAAGAATTCGAAAACCCACCAGAAAGTGTATTGGTGACCTAGAATCATACTGACCCCCTTTTGAACGGCTTTCATTCTGGACGGTTCCGTGTCTTCGTCGCTCATGTTCCGTTACGCGATGATTCAGCATAGGGTATAATAATATTGAACATATGGTGATTTCAGTAGCTCGTCATCAGTTATGGAAAAATAGAAGTATAACTTGGAATATCAAATCTGCTTGTATTGAGCCGACGTCCACAACATTTTAACCACGTATGCATTGAATAAAACTGTTCGGCAGATATACACTTCCGTTTCCAAAACTTTTAGCGTGTGTTTTTGCCTTATTTTTTGTTTCCTTATTGTTGTAACAAAATGCAAGAGCGTTTAATATCTGATAACCAAAAATGGCCCATAAGATCAATATATAAAAGAGTAAGAATTTGAAAACAACGAAGCAAACGTTAGAGGAGGTGTTACTTGACAATTTCGATTTGGCAAGTTGTAACTGAGCTGCAGAACTTAAAATTTTTTCTTCTCGGCTATAGAATGGCCATTGGAATACCCTTTACTTTTGCAAGATTCAGCTCCTTTCGCTTTGCCGTTGGATTGGTAAAGACCATTTTGACCAATGTAGCATGCGGCGGATGCGTTGGACATGATGTTGGTGATCATCTTTCCGACGCCACGGCTTTCCTTTTCAGCTTTGGCGTTGCCTTTTCCGTTGGCGATTTTGTCATTAGATTTCCCGTTGCGAAGGTTCACTACGTTCTTTGCGGTGTCATCATGGTCATCGTCCTTTTTAATAGCTGGCAACCTGCGGCGTTTGATATAAGCCTGTGTAATAGAAAATAATCGTTATCACATTAGCATTCAATTCTAAAGATTTCTTTGAGTAGAAACATGAATTTCTGCAGGCTGCAGATAATTTTAAAAAGCTTAAGTTTTCATTTGACAGTACCTGGATGTAGAAGTTCGAAAAAAGGCTTAAAAACATGATTGAGTTAAAGCACATGATATATGCAAGAATCTTGGGGAAGTTGCACTCAATGAAGAAAAGTTGAGCCGTGTGAAAAAAGACCGTGATGAACTGAACCATTTGCATCGTCGTCAGATGCTTCTTCCACCACAAATATTTCTGATACTTCGGGCCCATTGCGGCTAATAGGTAGTAAGTGTACATGATAATGTGAACGAAAGTGTTCAGCATTCCAAAGAATGTGGCGTGGCCACCGGGGGTGAACTTGACACCCCACCAAACGGCTGCCGGCATGATGCTATGGTGAATGACGTGGAGGTTGGTGATTTGATCAAACTTTTTCCGTAGAACGAAGAAAACCGTATCCAGAAACTCGGTGAATTTGCAAAAGTAATACCACCAACACATTTGGGCAACAATCAACTCTTCGGGGTCGTCGGAATAGTCGACCGGTTGGCAGCGGAGGCTGTAGCGGAACAGCCAGGCGTGTACCAGACCCTGAATTAGCGGAAGAGTCGAAATGACAGCAAAAGAGAAAAACGGAAGAAAAATCAAATGAAATTTTCACCTAGTAAGAAAATGGTCTAAGGTTATAGAGATTCTCATACCTTGTACACCAAGTAAATGCTGGCGAGAACTTGAATGACATTATAAATGATGATGGCGGAACGGAGCTCGAAGGGTTTCCGATCGCGCATTAGCCTCGGTCCCAAGGATTTGACGAAATAAATGTAGCAAGAGCAGATGATCAGGGTTGGGACAGGTGAACTCATTAAGAACCATCCGTCCACCCTAGGATCTTGAAGAAAAAGGAAATTACGGTAATTTTAGTTAATGTTTTCTTCTAATAAATGCATCGACTGGTGTTCACTTTTCTAGAAAATGCATGAATTAGCCACTGGTCATTAAACATAAGCAGTACAGAATTCTGGGGAAAGCCAACTGAAGAATTCTCACGTGAAGATAGACGGATACTTTACCAACGTTTTCTCTTCGAAGAGATTTGGCCGTGTTCCGTTAAAGTAGCGGTCACACAAATGGGGTCACTATACTCTAGGAGACTTAACCACAGACCGGCATCGACGAATGAGGTCAATGGACTAGGAGTATCACAACTGTTCACCATTACGGTATAGGGGTTTCCATTCCGCAAATTCTTCGAGACACGATAAGCAGGATAAAATAATGCAACATTCTATTTTTGTGCATGCGCTAAAAAGTATTTCTACACTTATCGGCCCCTAACAACTAAACAATGATGTCGCAAGCAGGGAGTATGAGCTTATAACCTAACGGATGACGATTGCTTACCTCGTTTGTTGATCATCAAATCATTGTAGCCGTCGACGACATTCTTCAGAAAGGCACTCATTCTTTTTTGATCAGTTAGCAATCAACTAGAAAAATTTCGAAAATAATAATTCCAACTCAACATAGGTACATAAAGTTACACAATCATTTCATGTCAAAAACTTGCTCGGACTGGCTGTCCTTATAAAAAGGTTAGACTTCACTTTTTCTTATTACCTCTAGATCACTCAGGGCGACGAATTATACGGCAAACAAGTTCAGAAACCAGAAATTTTTACTTTGGATGATTAGAAAACAAAAACTGGAAGATTCACACGCGCACACTCTGAAGCCCTCAAACAGAGTGTGATCCTTGCTACCGACTGAAACACAGGTGATACGAATCCTTTCTTTATATATAGGCCACCGTCTAGCATTTAATGCCTAAAGCTATTCCTCGCTACTCGCCCTTCCTACTTTATGTTTGGCTCTATACCGTGCCGGCAGCCCGACACACGGGGCCCGGCCCCACAGGCTAAATTGTATTTCAGTGCAGATCGCGTATTTTTACGAAGAAAAAGTCAAGACTTTCTTTATTTTGATTTCTTACCAACTAAAGATCAATTCTTCTTTTGGGAACCAAGTTAATTCGTTTTCGGAACAGGCTCATTCTATCGCTTGCCAATTAAAAAAGAATAAAAAGGAAAAGAAAAAAAGAAAAGTTTAATTTGTTAATTAGCTGTTCTGCCTATTTTTAATAACGTTGTCATCCAAGGGTGTGTTAAAATAGATAAACATTTTTCACTGAAATGAAGAAAATAGAATAAAATATTACGTACGTACGCGGTTTCTTTAAATTTGCTAGAAATGTGCATAGGAAGTGTTATTTGCTTTGGTAAGTATTAAAAGAATGACACTATTTTGCAAGAATAAGGCCTAATTTTCGACAGAACTCTATCGCTTAATTTAATTTGACGAAAACAATGTTTTATCAATGAAAAAGAATAATTTCTGCAATTCTGTCGAAACAAATTCTTACTAATATTTACGTGTGAACGGATCACACAAGCGTGTGTATCTGTTCACGCTATGAAATTTAGGCATGCACGCTAATAGTGTGTCATTTCGTTACAAGAATGTTAGTCAAAAAAATAATATTGATATAACTGTATAGGAAGTGTGTTCAAAATTGTCTGCTGAGGTAGCTTCAATTGTCAAGTCAGCTTCAACTCAAAAT
The DNA here is from genome assembly GCF_021234035.1 of Daphnia pulicaria. Taxonomy (NCBI): domain Eukaryota; kingdom Metazoa; phylum Arthropoda; class Branchiopoda; order Diplostraca; family Daphniidae; genus Daphnia; species Daphnia pulicaria. The sequence goes on from NC_060915.1 coordinate 8,719,485, forward strand.
AAGTCAAGAGAACCGAGCTAAGCAACTAAGATTAACTTGTATACCTTGATGATCCAGCGTTTCATTCGTCCCGTCTTCACGTTAAGTTGCTGCGACTCTTTCTATTAAAATGCTATGACCTACTTAATTCTATTTACTCGTGCCGCACTGTTGCTCTTCCTCGACCAGCTAGAATTCCTCCTCGACCTACATAGCAAAGCCATGTCTGTGGCAGAGTGTGAAATTCTCTCTTTGCAGGTGCATCTTTGAAATATTTTCAGCCGATTCAGACAAAATCACAACTAGCTGATTGTATTGCATATCTAATAAGCTAGGGTGAATGTGTCGCCGCAGAGTCGGTGGCAAGAAAAACGATCAAGTTAAGTTGGAGAAAGAATTTTTTTGACAGATCAGCTAAATCATTGGTTGCCCAATGGTAGGAAATAAGTCGGTCAAGCTAAGGCTGACACATATATTGTGTTTTAGGATGTTGCGGCCTATTTTAAGACAAGACATTATTTTCTGTACGGTTCGAGCCTACTTAATGTTTGATAAATCACTTTGGGGGATAGCAGAATGGAAGCAGGGAACCTTATTTTCGATCTCAAAATTTTGAGCTAATAATCTCAAACTATTCGTGTGTTTAAGGAAATATCGCAACCTTTATTGTGATGATTGTAGCATGTTTTTTATAAGCGTTTTTATAGTCGCAAAATAGAAGTCGGAGAAACGAAAGCGCGATTTCTTTTTTTTTTTATTATTGTTGTTACTTTTCTATTTATTTTAAAAGAAGACATAAAAACGGGTGAAATAAAAGCAATCATAAAAGACTTGCTGACAAAAGGGAAATGCAATCAAGTTGGAGAACGTCTTGACGAAACGGCAACATTACTTTTTCCGAATAGCGAGAGATTAATAACTGCAAAATCAATGAAGTGTAAACATTTATACAAAAGCAAACCAAAGGAAATACGTATTACCCAGCAAAATCTTGGTCTGATCCGGCATCGTCGTTATCATCAGCGATTTCACCGTCGTCCCCGCCTACAAATAAAATTGAACTCGCGTCAATATCGAGGCGCTCATTGAATTGCACGCGGTTGATAACGGTCAACAACGAAACAAATAGATCCGTCATATTCGATCCCGAATTCCCGCTATATTAAAAAAAAAAAACTAGGTGCCGCTATTCGGTTTACAGTGATGGCAATCAAGTGATAAAAGGAGTTGTCCCACATTGACGCCAAGAAGGGAAATTGAACTTAAGAATGGAATAACGCAAGTATAAGAATAGTGCGGTGAACATAAGTAATTGTGTCAGATAACGCCAATTCAATCGAGAATTGCAGACACGACGAACCGACAAGTCGTGCATGATTGAATGGAGGCAAAAGTTTGGGTGCATTTCACACTTGATTTTTTACCGTTACATCCAAACATTAGGTAGACAAAAAAAAAAAAGGTTGTAAACCAAACAAAGGCGTTGTCTAAAGCCCTCTTCCATTTAAAATTACGCGCAAACTTAAGTTTCTAATCGTATTTTGTTTAAAAAAGATTCTATTCATACCTGCATCGCGTCGACGCCTTCCGTACGCACGCCGAGCCGTCTGCGGAGGTAGATCAGTTTCGCCATGGACCAAGGAATTGCGGTACAACAAGAGAGGTTGCCATTCTTCGCCGCGAGATGAAGGCATTCCCATTGTCAGAATCCGGTCCAGAAACTGTAAAACCATTCTTTTGTCTTGTTTCAGCAATTTATTCGTAAACTCGGCGCCGATTTCTAGAAAAGCCAAATTAGGTGGAGGGCCAGTTGGATCGTTGGGATTCTCGAGTGGGTTGGTGGCAAAAAGAATGGCATCTCTATGCAGGGCGGTGATAGCTTCGCGATTTTTTAACGCGTCCAGTCCGAAAGAAAGGGCAAATCGTTTGGCCAATTCCTACGTACAAAATAATTTTGTTTAGTGTTCGCGTGAGTTTACTACCAATAAAATTTAAATGGATAGATAAATTTTATACCTTGACGCTCAAAAACTCTTCTGATTGTCGATCAATACGACTTCCGGCATCTCTACTTAAATCGCGAAAGAGCATGGAGAGACTTAGAACCATAGTCCTGGCACAGCTAACTTTGTTGATTTCTCGGGCTTTTCCCAACGTCGTTTTAATGATGTCACCGTAATCATTGTAATACTTCACGTAGTGTCGGAAAACATCTGCCGCAGTTTTTATGGGCAGGACGTTGTAAACGACCAGTTTGCAGAAGCTAGACAGGTAGCTGCGGCGTTTGTGCAATTCTTCAATTTTGGTGTGCTCGTCGTGTTCTTCGTCCTCTTCTTCAACGAACACGTAAGTCTGAATAAAATCATTTAAAGTTTGTTGCAGGCCACGGTCAGGCTCATAAACCAGCGGTCTCAAAAGGGGATTGTCTTCCAGTTGCTTGCAAAAAGATATGAGCAAATCGCACACAGATATGTAGGCCTGGAAAAATTGAAAATTTACAAGAAATGTAACGAACTTCTACACTGACACAACGAACCTCTTCTCTAAACAGAGCAACATTTGAAGTGATGACGAGCTCGGTCATCAATGGAATGTACGCATCCAAATGATCTCTCAGTTGCTTTTGTTGTTGAGCGGCAGACGTTCCTCGTCCAGAACCGTTTTCCAGCTGTAGAAGTTCCCATAAAATGGCAGAATAGCAGGCTGAGATGCAGTATTTTATAGCCTAAAACATTTAACATGTATTATTGCGTGAAAATAAACAGTTAAATAATGTGTTACTTCAGGTGGCATAGACCGGCTTAGATCTTTAGCTTCTCGAACAGCGTTGAAAAGAGGATCCCACAAATTCCATGGTCCAAGGTTGTGGCACGACCAGAAGATGGCAACTTTTTTCAAACTTGATACAAGGGCAAACACCTCATCTTCGTTGGGCTCTTCGTCCTATTACCCAAAGAATATGCTTTATCTCTTTGAGACGAGAAAAAAAAAAAAAAAAAAAAAAAATAAGCAGGCAAACTTACACCAGCGATCAGAGTTAGATGATCGTCAAGAACTTCACGCAATTTGTTAACCAGGCGATCGATTAAAGTACTTCTTATGACGTCACATCGAGAGTAGATTGCGTGATCTTCAGTACAAAGAACTTCCAATGTTTTGGCACAATTTTCAAGCACTTCTGTTTCGGTGTGTCTCTCGACAACATTTTGCATCAAACGCAATAACGATTCTAAACTCTGTAAGCAAGAAGTAACGCATAAAAGCAATGAGTACAATTTCATAAACTTAGTATAAAAAGAAACTAACCTTTTCTTGACGTGAGGTAGTGTAGATTTCCATATCAAAGTATTGGGGAATCAACAGGAGGTTTGCAACTTTTTCAGGATCCGCGATATATTTCCCGAGTAACAGAGGAAGGGTTTGGATAAAATGTTCAGTTAGTCGAACACGATCATCTTGGGCTTGTTTGGTTTCTTTCGCGGTGGTAATCTATAGAAAAAAATACAAGATTCACACACGTATTATTGTGTTTGCATGATGAGCATGTTAAAAGATAATGTGGTAGTTACCTTTCTTGTAGGTCCACGCCCAACGGGTGGCTCTCCAGTCGCAGCTTGTTTGATGCAACATGTCATCAGTTCAATCAAACTTGTTTCTTGCCGATCATCCAAAGATTCTTCACCTGGCCCAGGATCTTCCATTAACAAATCCGTCATGCACTCCCAATCTTTCATCATTTCATTTGAATCAATTAGGGAGTCGACCAAATATGCTCCGTGTTCATGCAACTATGAAGATTGTAAAGTCATTAACCTATTTGAATTGTTACTTGACTGTAATTTTACCTCAGACTCGATGAAAAATTGAACCAAATCCCGAATGAGAGGTGTATTAGGCAGTCTCTTTTTGCCACGGTGAGTACGTAGAGCCGGGGGACTGGTATCATCGAGTGTGAAAAGCCGCTCGTTGAGAAACTCACCAGCAGCTTGCGCAACGGCTCGATGGGAAGAGAACACCAACTCATAAACAGCCTCGCAATCCTTATCTGACAATATTTCTCGATGATACTTATGAATGCTGATGATCAAACGAACAGCTTGTACGGCAACATCGTACTCTTTGTCTAGTGTCATCGAAACGACACGATCCTGTATACAACAATCAAATTATTGTTGACCGGGTTAAGTGAAATTAGATAAAAATAAATCACCTTAAATTTGCTAGTAAACAGTTCCAATTTTCCCTTAAGTTCTTCTGAAGCATAGAGCGGTTGGAGAGCTTGAAGACATCTTAAACGAACATCACCAACTTTGTCATGCAAAGTCCACCCTATATACTTGAGGTAGGAGTCATCGAGGAAATTTTGGGGGAACCGCTTCATCCAAATGCCAATTTCCGCCATACAAATGGCTCGAATTTCAGGAACGATATCTCGGTAACGATGGACGAAAACCGACTTGAATGTGTAAGTCAACATGTTTTTGATTTCATCCATGTTTTCTTCAAGTTCTTGGTGTTTGGCAAGCAACGCTTCTAGACGATCACTGGCTCGTTTATCCCGAGTTTTCTGTCGCTCAGCTTCATACTGACGAGACGTGTTATCAAGATGGATCGATACAGTCAGAGCCACATCAACCAACGCAGTCATTAGTTTCATAGCTAAAACAAATAAATTTTGACATTAAGTGAAGATGAAACAAAAAAATCTATTAATATAAAATAAAGTTTACCAGCTAGTGTAGCAGTATGACGAAACGCTCTTACTTGGGAATCAGAAAGACCAGTAAGTAGTGAAATTACATTATCCATGAGGTACTGATCATAAATGATGGAATATTGGCATTGCTTCACAAGTGTTTGAACGAAGTCACAGAAGTTGCTTCGAAATTTCTTCCATTGTGGACCAGACATGATCATCGGGTATTCACCACTTTCCTAAAGGATTTAATGAGTCACAATGTAATCAACAGTTAAAAAATCAATGGTTGACAATCAAACGGAAAAAGTATATACTTCATCAAACTCTTCGGTCATGCGACGGATAATCGCGGCATGTTCCATGCTACTTTGCATTTGAGAGGTTATTTTCCCTTTGCATCCGGAAGCACTAATGAAGAACTGCATTATGGCCCGCAATCCTGAGTCACGATCAGCTTTGTACTGCTCAATCCATTCATCTACAATTTGCTGCAATCAGTAATGGAATAAAGTATTAATTTTTAGAAAACACTATTATAATTGAGGAATCTAGTGGTTCTACCTGTAAAGAGCTTTTGCCATTTCTAATAATACAAAATAAAGTGCTTTCGTCTTCAACAGTAGAATGTTCCATCACTGGATTTTTCCTTGGACGTCCCCGTCGTCGAGGGGCAGGGCTTGGAGTAGGTACAGGAGTATCTTCTGGGCTAGACATTACTCTCTGTGAATTTGCAGCAGCAGCCAATCCTTTTTTCCCAGCAGGGGTAACTGAGACTTCATCACACAACATTGAAAAATATGGTAAAAGAAAACACAATAATAAGATTACTTCTGCCACGAGAACTTCGAGTTGTCCGTCCACGCCCAATAGAAAGAGTTGGAACTGCAGGTTCTTCCAACTGATTCGAACTGAACACATTCACATTCTGCTGTGCTGGACCGAAATTTTGGTCATACTCCATGTTGGAAGTATTTCCAGAATCATATTGCAGAGAGACATTTTCATTGTATTGCCCATATTGTCCACCAAATAAATTACTGCAATTGAATAAAGTTAGAACTGTGCTTAAAATTGTTTAGAAAGATTTGAAACCTTTGTTGATCCATAGGAGTTTGTGGTTGAACGGAATAAGGAGTAAATGGTGGTTCATAATCCTCAGGAGGATCATCCATCCTTATTCTTTTCCCCCCTCTACGTAACATTTTCAGTTGTTTTGGCTAAGCACCAATTCTGTAACATTTAATACAATTAATTAGATAACAAGCACTTATGTTAGAGGTATGGAATTTTTCGTTGTCATATAAGCCTACTGTATTCACTGCTATTCGTAAATTTATGAAGTCTAAAGCTGTTTTCGTGTGTAAAAAACATGTCTAGATACCATTTAAGACTTACTTTGCTTTCTTATTTAAAATTTCCCTTCGAAAATAACTTCAGAATCAAGAAATAACGCGGGAAGTCCCAGCAACAATTCAACAAAGTCACTGAATTTTGACGACTGTGGAGCGGGAAAACACAAACGGAATTATTTTTAGTTGTTTGGAACGCCGTTTAGCGTCATCTACCATGGACTTCGTAGGCTATAGTCTAGGAGGACAAGATACTTGTCCCAGACTTGTCCTATCTCGCTGTTTTATTTCCTATCTCCTGGTTTTTTAGCAACTTAAAAAAAAAGGAATCAATCAATAGACTTTTATTACAAACTCGTTTAGTCTCCATAAAATTTTAATAAAGTTGGTAACATAAGAAAAATTGCATTGTGGGGTAATAAGACCGATGTGCATGGGTTGTCTCCACCTAGCGCTGAAGACTTTAAACTGTTGCTCAGTTTCAAGAGGGAAAATCCCCGGATTTGAAAAGGGTTTTGTATGCTGGCATTCGAAGGGTTTGCGTAGTTCCCGTAGTAAATAGGAAAAAATCAATAATATACATTAATACATATTTCTTACATAAAACAAGACGGGGAATGATTCGAAGTCAAAAATAATACATCAGATTTGGGAGTTAAAAAATAAAAATAACTGTTGACTGTCATTCTTATTCCTCCTCCGCCAATATGGGCAACATTTTCAATATTACAATTTCAATATGGAAATATTTAATAATTTTTTAAGTGGTCGGTATCCTAAATGGATGTGCGATGGATATCTATGTAGAAAATATGGATTTCAAATTACGAAGTCTAACAATCTTTTTAGATAAATCTATTCTGTTTTTCATTTTCAAAACAAAACACTCGTTTAGGGTTTGTTGGATGTGTTTTCTCTAAAGAATCTTAACAGCTTTGCCATGAAAGCTAGCCAAAATCTATCAATTCATTCCTGTGTCACAAACCACACGTTTTATTGAAATAATTATTGAAAAAAAAAAAAGAAATCTATGATTCATTTTTACTGGCAATTGATTTATATTGTCCAGGGATATTCAATGTTCAATAAAATGAATGTTGAAACATCGTTTTCACTTAACAAACATCCTCACTTCTTTTTCAGAGACAATTCCATCAACTGCTTCGTTAATTCGCTTTCTTTCTGAATCTTCTCGACTTGATTTACCTCCAATTTCTTTCCGGCGGACTGTTCAGCTTTCAGACGTGCGATCTGGTCAAGCTTCTACAATTTTAACATTAAAGGTAAGTATTTTTGAATCAATTTTCGTCGATCAATTTAGATGACATTGAGTTTAGATGACATCCAATTATCAATCCTAATTTCATACCTTCTTAAGGTCCTTTAGCTTTTTATCAGTTGTTTCGTCTCCAGTAAGTTCAAATTGGACATCAGACGTAATTCCTGTTGTATCTATAGGAGGCGAACTCTCGACTGGGACTGAGGATTTTTCAGCTGCCGCTTTCTTGATTTTACGTTCATTGCGTTTATTTGGTTTAACTTGACTCGGTCCTTTTTCAACTAAACAAAATCTCATTGCCAAAATATTTAAGAGATAAGTAAAAATTATTTTACCTGGTTTCACAGCCTTTGGATTAGACGGAGCCTCCCTTTCTTCTAAAAATTTCAAGATTGCGCTTGTTCCTCGTGCACCCGGAGGTCGATAAAGTTCTTTTGAAACTAGTAAAAAAAAATTACAATAACAATAAATAATAATTTTTGATATAATCATAATACAAAAATAAAAACAAGTGTTTGCACCTTGAGGTTGAGATGGTTTGATACCAGCCACTTTTTTTGTGGAAACCTTGAAATCTTTTAAATAACCATCTGGCATGGGCTGCCAAGTTGCTTCCCACAGCTCATTAGGAGACTGAATATTATGTTCAAACAGCAATCCGCCGCTGTAATGCCAGATTTTGAAACTAGCAATAAAAAAAGTAGTGATTTATTTTCGAACCAACTAATTTGTAGAATTTTAGAGACTATTATTACCCATTGCTCACCCGAAGTCGTGGAGCAGTTGTCGAAGTCATGAAATGTTGTCCATCAGGACTCCATTGTAAGTGAGTTGTATCAGGAGCATCCATTGGTGATATTAGTTTCAGTGTTTGTGTGTCCCAAATTTCAATCTTGCCCTGAAGGTTACCAAAACCACCAAGAAGAAGAAGTGCACAAGAATGTTAAGGAAAACAATAGAATGATAACTTAAATTTTTCTCCCTTCTCTTGTAAATTTATAGAAATATATACACAGTTGACTGAAAAGGATATTGTTCCCCAAAGGGTTGTAAAAACTCGAATTCCGCGGGCCAGTACCAAAATCAAACTTGGCCTCACACTTCAAATCATATAGTGTGGCTTTCGCAGGCATGAATCCGTAAACGACACAAAACTCGGTTCCGTTTGGATTCCACTCAACTGAATAAATTGGTCCATCTCTAGCTGCAGGTGAAAACATAATGTTAACATTAGTGATTTACTAAAAAATAACTAGAATGCTATAAATTATTACGCAGTTGGACCATTGCCGATGTGCCTTTCACGTCAAGGAAATGTAATGTTTGTTTTCCATAATAAGATGCTCCAGAAGTATCAACATCAGTTGATGTCATAAGCAAAACACAATTTCCTGGTTTGCTCCACTTCATTTCAACACGATCACCTTGAAAGAAACTTTTGGAAGCGACCAATCCAGATGGATTTAGGTTTGGATATTTGAACAGCTTGGCAAATGAAGGCTGACCCTTAGAACCTGCACAAGTGATGCATATTATAAATGACTGGATAATTTTTTTTTAAATCTGCTTGTTTTTGCTGACCTTGGATATAACAGAGGAAGAAATATGGAGAATACCCTGGAGATGTTGAGTAATCACTAATCTTGAGACTTGCATCAGATCTTTGACTGATGGAATCCATTTTATCAACTTCATACACTTGAAGCTCAAGATTCAGGTTACGGGACAACAGTTTTTCATCCTTACTCCAGGATGGCTCCCTTTATTGGATAAATTGGCACAATATAAAATAAATTATTTCTTGACATTAAAAATTTCAAAATCAAAAGTGCTAACCATTTAGAATGGTTTTTTTGAACATAAGATTTGACACTTTGTTTGGTCTGAAGATTCCAAATATGCAGGTTTGGAGTATTAACTGGTATGTCCTTTGTAACTGCAATGTGATAAATTATAAAGTGAACAATAAAAGAAAGAAATCTGGATTTTAATACCTTGATAAGGCTCCCATGTTACAAGGAAATTTCCTTTAGGGGAAAATTGCAATCCAGATGTTTTCGGTTTTGGAAATGTAGCAATTACACTCCATTTCTCTGTTTCAGCAACACTAACACTTAAAATTCAAAAATACAAATAGAAAATAATACAAATACAATTATTAAACATGTAGCAACTTTTGTTTTTGTTTTTTTGTTTGGAGCAAAGTTTTGATTGAGTTTTACCTTACTCAACTGCAATAAAACATTTTTTTTAAGTTGCAAAAAGTATTTCTACTTACACTGATCCATTAGCCCATGCTAAATATTTCCCGTCTGTGCTCCACATAGCCAGCCTGCAAGTTTTACTGGATTCATTTTTAAATTCTTCAACAGGTTGGAAATGTGTCCCTTCAAAGACTTGGACTCCATGGGTTCCTCGACCTAGAAGGTGTTCTAAATTCTGACAGTTCTTTTTTAGTTTCTGTAAGCACAAAACTTACAGGAAATGAAAGGAGTAGGTGTTGAACTCATCATGTGCAAGCAATGGGTTAAAAGCTTGATTTAATCCCTGTATTTCTTAGGCACTGCGTGTTGTAGTGTGTAGTGTTGTGACAAACTTGAAGGTGCCAACACTCATACTTTATGGGAAAACGAAAAAAAAGGCAATTATCAAGTATGACCGTTCAGTATTTACCGCGGTTTTAACGTGTGCGCACGATGTCAAGTAAATTCGTCTGCTTGCCCATGCATGGACTACTTACCGTTTCGTCCTTCATGCTCTAACTAGAGGGCGAGACTCTTTCGTCTTGTTGAAGCTTGTCACGGTGGGATATCAATTTAAAATATTTTAAACGCCGATTCAATCTTCATAAGTGAATTTTATTAGTTTGTAAAATATTTCAATTTCAATTTCAAAGGGGAGAACCGCGGATGCCATCTAGCAACCATGCACGGTAAGCTCTTTCTAATTTATAACGCCCCGTTCCAACTTTTCATCTTCAACAAATTGATAGATTTTAAATTTTAATTCGCCTGATTCACTTTTTAGTTTTTGAATGGTGTTTAAAAAACCCTTAAGACAATTTGATTGCATTTTTGTAACCTCATTCATTGTTTAATCATTTATTTACGTATTTCATTAGTGAATTACTTAACCATTTTTCTTACTGCGACACTTGAATCTTGAATTTTGATTTCGAAAATCGAAATTATGTCTAGACCGTCGAATTGTTGGGGGTCGGGTTCGTATCATAGCTAAATATAAAAAGCAATAATCACACAACGGGTTTTTCCAACATATTTTTTTTGAAATTATGCTAATCAAATTTTTAAAATTAACCCCTTTCTTACACTAGTTATGTTACTCTCTGACCGAGTAATATATTTTTGTGAAATCCCACACGCATCATCAAGAAATGAAACGATAAGAATATTTTATGTAAACGAACAAAGTATATAATGCACAATCATTTCGAATTCAGTGTACGACTGCGGGAAGATAGACTTGTTACTGCAGCAGAGAAAGCTGCTGACGCAACTTCAACAGGGTCAGCATTGATATCTTCATCCGGGGATTCTCGTATTCCAGGCATTCCCCCAAGTTGTGTATTTCGGACTGGTTGACTTCGTCTGTATTGGTTCTGGATATCTCGAAGCAATAGAGTGGAAAGAGCCATATTGGCAGCAACCGGTTCGGCAACAGCTAATCCTTCCAATCCCGAATCCGAATAAGAAGCATCGTTGACACCACAACTATAAATATTTGAACTTGATCACACATTCTGTTCAACTGCTACGAATCAGCTTGGTACTTTGACACGCCTAAAAACATTATTGTATACACTGTATATGTAAAAATTCATACCCTCCGATGTAAGAACTGTTTTCAATGATGGCACGAGAACCTAACGGACCTTCGTGTTTAGAAATTCCGCGTCCAATCAATGAATAATTTTTTGATCGCAAAGTTTCATTCGAAGTGGGAACTAAGCTGCAAGATCTCGCTAAGCTGTGTACAATTGAAGGAATGCCTCTATCTGGATTGATCATTCCAAATGCGGAATTAATTTTCGTTTCTTAGGAAATAAGAGATTTCTTACTTGGTGATAACATGCTACGCTGAATTAAGGGATTTTCAATAAGCTCATTTTGAACTAAACTTCTCAATGCTGTTAAAAATTCTTCGGCCGCTTCAGGAGGACGCCATTCAGGATTAGTCAGGGCGAAATGTATAAGAGATAGTTCAATTTTCCCATCTTCCGCCTAAAGGAAAATAAAATAGAATTAATTTTAAGAAAATAATTCAAAATGATTAAACTGAAATTTACTTCTATATCATTTTCAACAACTGGCAGAGATTCTTGAAATGAATTTCTTCTTTCATCCGATGTCTGACTTAAACAAGCATGCCACTTTGCCTGTCCATGCTTGTGTAGATCCAATTGAGCAAATGAACAAACATCGCCGACCCCAACAACCTCTACCGTAAATTGTCGCAAAAAGTCGACTATCTCCTGGGCTTTAGGTCGAAGCCCAAAATATAGAATGAATGGTGTAACTATGGGAGATATGAGCTCCTCAAGAAGATACACAGCTTTGTATTGGAACAACCTCGATAGACCTAAGCGTACCTTCAAAGTAACCAACAAAATTATCTGGCTTAAGAATCTAATAATTAGAATACCATTACCTCGTGTGTATGGGCCTTATCTTTCCATTCAGCGGGTAAGTAGTGAACTTGGGTTAAAATAGTCTCCATAAGGCTTTCGGGACACCATACAATATTTTCTTCGGGAATCAAAACTCGACATCCTGATTCGATTTTCAAGTATAGATACAGTAGTTAGGAGATTGCAAGTTTTTCTTTTTTACTTCTTAAAATAATAAATGAACAACTGGTTCTAAGTTGTGCTTTAACTTCATTTTATGGAAAATAAAGTTGAATTTAATTGATTAATGTGAATGAATAAAAGAAAATTTTAGATTTAGATACCAACTTACCCGCAACCACGGCACCAAGAACGGTCATTATGGTGAGCACATGCTCCACCGTAATAACGTCTTCATCGTAAACAGTCAACAGAACTAAAACTGCCAAAATGGCACCCGCCAAGAAAGCGAAATTCCGCGCAAAGATAGCTACCAAGTTAGAAGAAAAGCCAGAAAGGTAATGAGTAGCCGGTCGATAAGCTCTACTTAGACGGGCCTAAGTAAAAGTTCCATTTAACATAATTTTTACAAAATTTTTGCCGAAAAATCGTACTTGTAACTCGTGATCTAGTTCATTGAAATGCCGCAAATATAATCTCCCATAAAGTGACCACCTGCGAGCGCCAAGGCTTCCGGGCTCTCTTTTCACAACTTCGGCGTAATTGAAGAAAGCATAGAGTAGTTGCCATAGCAATACCAACGGAGCCAACACGAAATTAAGGATGCCTGTAGTTAAATTTGTAAACAGCATGCATTTAGTAACAACATTAGCTTGAATGCCTCGACAAAAAAGTGAAACAAAACAATTACCTATATATCCAATTACTTTTGATAAATCTTTGGCCAACTCTCTTCGCTGGTTAACACTTTTGTACTCTTCACGCAAATGCCAACTGTTGTCAAAAGGAGCCCAAGGACCCCAGAATAGAAGAAATTCAATATTATACTTCAGTCCTCGACTAAGAAATAATGTTTCTCCAACAAGTGGCGCCTTAAACTTTAGTGGGAGGATGGACTTGTTGACCATTGCGACAAAGTAATTCTTAAACCTGAATTTAAAATATAAGTATAAATACAGATAAGTGGAAACTGCACATTAAAAAAAAAACAGTATTGCTTTGTTTACCTTAGTATTCGATGATAGATATCAAGTTCCGTTAGCTCGGCTTTATGAATACACATCTGGTACTCCTGCTGAGCTTTTCTTACTCTCTGTTGAACTTCGTGCCAAGTTAAGTTTTCGAGATCTTGGTCACCTGAAAGTATGAAATTCTATAGATGTTGTTGCTAGTAAAGCATTATGTGGCCAATTAAATACCAATTTGTAGAGCTGATTGATAAAAATAACGAATTTCAGAATATTGAAAAAAATGGTAGATAACACCAATAAGTCGTAATATCCAGCAGAACAATGCAATAAAAATACAAATCCACATTGTTAGACTGAAAGAAGACACACATTCCCCTGGGCTTTCAACCACATCTGATAACTAAAGAAATATTTGAAAATATTATCCCTCTAAGCTTTAATTATGTGAAACAATAAAAACTCACAGTTATTTTTGATGTGCTGTTGACTGTAAACTCATCCCTAGGGAGTTACAATGTAACCATTAAAATTCATAATAAGAAATAAACTATAGTCACTACTATCTAGAAAAAAAAAACAATATTGTTTTAAATAAAAGAGCTATGCACGTGAAAACCAAAGGACTTCCTATTGAATCTTGAAAACAACAATTACTGAACAAAATAAAAAGTATGTTTACTATTCATGAAATTTTATATTCAATTCAAAAGTGCTGAAAATGTCAACACTCCTCTCAAATTTGTACTAGTTTTCAAAAGGTATTTCATCTTTTGCAGATAGCAAATAAATAAAACAATGTTTAACTATACACAAATTCAGTAATTACCTGAATAAAATTTTGTAGTTCACACATTGCAGCAAAAACGAAGAAAACCCCACTATGAATGCAAACTGTAAAAGTTCGAAGCACTCCTGTAACATCATACAGAGAAATCCATGTTGCTGATGATAAAAGTAAACACGTGAAAAAAATGAATCCAGGTCTTCTATATGATTCCACCTTGCTAAAATCATTAAAAAGATGAATCACTTGTTTATAAAAAAATTATCAAAATCACCTACATTTATTTTCAGGAACCACATGAATCAACACAGTTTCATTGCTGTTATCTTCTTCTCCTTCAAGAAACTGACTGTGTTTCCCTGCTGAATTTTTCATCTTGATGTTTACAAATTGTTAACAGAATCCCGGAATCCTACATTCAAAAAATTGCGTAGAAATAGAAATTTCTACAGCAGTTTTAGAACAAGGTAGCTGTCTAATGAAGCCAATGTAAACAAATTGCGTAAAATTCTTTCTTCTACTAGTCAGAAACTGCTGGAGTAAATAAATAAAAGCTGGAGAAGTTGCAAAATATGATGCTACGTTGCCAGGTGGCATGAATCCATATCACTTTGTCCTTTATTTTCATACAATTTTGTTTTTATTGTTATTATTTATTTAAAAATAAGTTTTAATTAAGAAATTTTTTGAATTCGAGATAAGGGATTTTATTTCCAGCAATATGAGATAATTTACAAATTTATTTGAACTCACTAACATAAACTGTATTTTCTGATTAGCTCCTACATAATTCTAAAACAGTGTTAAAGAGCAGAATGTGCAAATTTTCAATCAAAGAAAAACAATAAAGAGAGATGAACACCTTATTTGAAAACGAGGAATATATGTAGTGGCACCCACTGGAAATTTCATCTACGCTGGCGAAAAGTATAACAAGTTTGAACAGTTCACAATGAATCTTGACGTTCTTCTTCGTCATCCCGAAAACCACTCAGAGGATCAGATAATAAAGGGCTCTCAGAAATGGAATAATAATTCCCGTTGTACAAAACTCCGAGATCCCGCAGAATTTCACCTCGGATTGTGGCGTTGATAGTCCAACGAAAACACCGCAGATCCTCACGCTCGCGCTCCAATCGGTGAACATCGATTATTTTGGTTTTCAGTCTCTCAAGTATGACCCCAAGATCGAAAATGGTCAAGTGCTTGTGTTTGTCATTGCACAGCTGATCGGTCAGAAGAAGCAACTTCTCTGTCGTCACGCTATTCTCGTTTTCAAAATCGTCTTCTATGGTGTTGCTGCTGTCTTGCTCCATCTCCGATCCTGATGCGTTCTCCTGGTGCTGCTGGGATCTGGACGCGGCGAGACTAGAACGGCTCTCCACTCCATCATTAATCACATTCGTACCGTCGTCACAGAAATGAACGTGAGTAGACTTCAAAATTTTACTCATGGAATGAATTCGATGACGATGACATTCGGCACTTTGGATGGAGCGGCCTCTGTCGTGTAGTGATCCACAGTGAAATTCACATTTATTCAAATCGTGCTGGAACGCTGCTGAAGAAGCGCTTGAACGCAAAAGCTGGGGGTCTTTACTTGAGCCAGAAATTGCAACGTGATTGGCGGCTTGCGAGTCATGGGCTACTACTACATTTGAACAAGCCCCTGAAACTACATTGCAATCCCTAAGAGTCGACTTGAAAGTCGCGCCTGCACTGGCAGTGAAAGCAGATTGTTTGACGTTTATAGGCTGACTGTCGACGATTTCCTTGTCGCTGATGGTTGCAGCAACTGAATCTTTTAGTATAGAACTAGCACCAGTCAAAGAGTGACTGGCAAACATAGGAACCTTATTGTTGTAATCAAATCTAGCATTGGGAAAGTCTTGTGAATAGGTCGGTTTGACATTGGGGTGATAACCTCGGTCACTCCGCTGGTTCCAATGAAGGACTAACGTAATTTTATCTTGATTGTCGACAATCTTCCAAAAGGGGGGCTCATGGTAAATATTTAACGTAGTTAGGGCATCACAAACAACACGTGGAAGAAGATAAGTTTTTAAGGAACCGCCATCACTATTCTGGTCAGTAGAACCAGACGTATGTTGAACTGGCTTTGTCCAAGATTCTCCTGCTCGCAGCAGAAGAAATGCAGTGTTATCTGGAAACCACTTTAAGAATTCGTCATCATCTACATAGGTACCGTCTGTCTCTAGGACCAGGTAGACAGTTTCCTCTTTACTATAGTCTATCTTTTCACGGCCTATCAAAATTCAACAAATTTTTAAACATTAAACATTTTGTGAAATTGGGAAATTTTGTATCAAAACGACAACCTTTTCGATGCAATTCTTCAAGTGACGAAGCCAAGACAAGGCGCTTTTTTATTCGTGACGCATCCCATATTTTCCAGGGTCGCCGCTCCCGAATTTCCTTTGTAAATTATTTGATTGTTAACGTCAATTGAACAGAGTTATACTAGATCGGACAAAGATAAGCTTATTAGTCATTACTGTGTGAGATTCCATATGAAGGGCCTATACTGTCAAATATATTAGCTTTTATTAATCATTTAAATATTAGTAATAATGTATTACGTAAATGTTTATTTGTTCATGCTATAATAGAAAGTTCCAGTATCTCAGACAAAATTCTCAAACAATTTAACTACTTTTAAATTTTCGCGTAGTCGTAATTCCATTTCGATTTGCATTTTAATTTGCCCTTCGATCGATCCATTAAGACACTCGAACTGTATGATTTCTCTTGAAATAATGATTTTTCTCGAATAAATATTTCTCCCAATAATCGAATCCGTAAAAAAATCTCATTTACAGTAAATTATGTAAGACCTATAAATGTAATCCCTTTTAAAAGAAATATATGAAAATATATATCTTAGATTTTTCTTTTAAACAAATATAGGCCTTGAAGGAGGAACGTTTGTACATGTTGCAGATTTCAGTTCAAGAACACACAACCGCGTAAAAGTATAACAAATTCGCTAAAATGGTAAATCTCGAAATCGAATGCACACAAAAGTGTAGAAGAGTACGACCATATTATAAGAATAAATATTTGCCAAAGTTACATACTTCTCTCGGCATCACGGCATCATGTTGCTCAAGATCTGCTATACTTCAAAAGTCCCAATACATACGTATTTGAATGACTCAAGTTGAGGGGAGGTTGTCGCAATTACAAGCAATGACTATTACTTCTCAAAATGGATCACTAATGTTGCACATTATATGGGAAATATTGAAGAATTGTTTAAGACGCCATTTTTGTAGCAACGAGAAGAACTAGTCGACAACTAAGTCTGCAACTGATTGCGCAGACGCGCAATTCTTAAAACGATTCCGAGTACGGCAAGGAAGCCGTTCGGTGACACATTTCATGGATTGTTAATGGGTAATAGTCATCCTCAATACCAACCTTAAGCCCAATGGCAAACAGCTTCAGTAATGCGCACATTACTGAAGTAATATCTAACATGAAAAATATGACGACATTAAAAATCAAGAAATCGATAAAAAAGTACCAATTACGTCAATCATTAAAAATCTCTTGATTGTACATTTTTCTGCAAAAATCGATTGTTAATTAGATTATTGCGAAATCACGATAAGATGTCTAATTCCATCGCTGTTTTATAATACCTTTTTTTTTTAACACGCCCCGGCCTTCGAGAGTTCCTGTGATTTGAAAAGAATCAATGCAGTGATATACTCACAACAATTAATAAAGTACAAAAATGTATTGAAACATGAATAGCCTTACTTTCAATACACTTTATGACAATCAATGTTTCCATCAATCCATTGGAGCACTTAACACAAATCAATCTACTTAAAAATAATTAAAAAAAAATTTATACTGATAATCTCAAATTTCCATATTATGAACTAAAAAGAGGAAAAGTCACACTCTAACATACCTGACTGTTTTGTTGCTAACACTATTATGGCAAGTCTATTTTTGAGTGTCTTGTTTTACTTATTATTCAAATCGCTTCACTGCAGTTGAACTAGAAATATGTCTGTGAATCGCTTGTGAATTGCTCCCTGTCTGATTATTGATAGAAAGTAGAATCACATATGCAATTTCTGTAGTTGTAAGTTTTGGACAGTGCTGTAATATGCATATGATTTACTCTCTGGTCCTTGACGAGGTTAATGTAGCAGTGTTTAGGCCCATTGCAAAGTAACCAGTTTGTTTTAAAATTCCAATTGTGAAACCTGAAAAAATGGAAATAAAAAAAAAGACATGCCACATAAATTCCTACAATTACAAATCCAAATATAACATGCTATCTGGCACTATCTCTTTAGTAATAAAATATGACAATGCTTTTAAAACTGATACTTCTATTTATAACCATTCTAGAAACGATAATGAAGAACCCAAAAACTCTTGAGACTTGAGAACTGACGAGTGACGACTGATATGCTGGAAGCTGGAATGCTGGATGAACTGGATGAAGTATCCAACGGGACAACATCATCCCTTCGACGAAAAAATCAAAACAATAAACAAATGACACACGCCACACGCAATAATATTCCTAGTTAACTTTCTGTCTCCATGATTCCCTTATTTGTAGAGTCAAAATAATTTTTACCCTCAAACCTATTTACAATAAGTGATTTTTCTTCATGAACATTGTATTTACTATTGAGTAGAACAAGAAGCAAAAACCACCCCGCAAAATAAATTGGTTTACTATTTAAAAAATGTTTTAAATATAGATTTTTGTTTTCTTTTTATTCACATAATACTTAGTACAACCATAATTGTAATATATCAGTAGAGCTTATTTAAAATACATCAAGTTACAGTGTGTTACGTTGTGATACCGTCCTTTTCGGCTAGGATGTTCGTGCTTAATTGAATCATTGCGAATCGTGATCCTGTTCAATAGGAATGTCAGTCGGGCAATAATTTTTCTGTTGTCTTAAGAAAACAGGAATATTGAAAACTGCGTAATAAAAATATGTATATAAATCACGTTATACAAGTGTATGGATAGCCAACCAAGAGAATCCTAGAGCATCATCCATTTCAATCAATTGAGTTCCATAACATTGTATTGCATAATAATAAGTGATGTTTCAGTTCCCCCACTAACCGCAGCAGAAATGGATGAATAATGTTTTAAAAATTAGGCTGCATCAGCGAGATGCACTTTGCAGCCAGACCGTTATAATAGCAGCCCAATAACTGTTCAGCGAAAAACGAGAAGCATTTGACATGAAACCGGTTAACTTTCTAGACTTTTACCGACTTGTTACGAAGCGAGCATATAATATGTAGTAAAGGGAAACGCAGCATAGCTCAGAATGGACATATTCCTGTTTTGTTGGATTGAGAATCAAATTAGCTTTCATTTCTAAACAAGTTTGATTTGGTACTTCCTATACGTATGTTGAGCAACTCAGAAAACGGGTTCACAATCCCTTAATATTGAGATTGAATGCCAGACAGTGGCCTATATAAAGAAAAGGGGTCCTGTCACCCGCGAGTCAGTTGGTTTCGCGGATTACTAGTTTACACGCTGCTGTTTGAGGGTTGTGCGTACGTATGAATAACCCTTACCTCTTCAAATAACGAAACGAATTTTATTGACTCCCATTCTCATCAGCTTCTTTTTATTACTCAATTAGGTTTTGGCAAAAGAAAAATGTTTGCCGCCGTGAAGGATTTCATCGACGGTTATAATGATTTGATGATCAACAGGCGAGGTAGGTTATTTGTGTCTTGATTTATTTTAACATTATTTGCTGATTTTCTTTTTTAAAGATCCCAGGGTGGACGGATGGTTCTTAATGAGTTCATTTTTCCCAACCATGATCATCTGCTCTTGCTACATCTATTTCGTCAAATCCTTGGGACCGAGGCTAATGCGCGATCGGAAACCCTTCGAGCTCCGTTCCGCCATCATCATTTATAATGTCATTCAAGTTCTCGCCAGTATTTACTTGGTGTACAAGGTATGAGAATCTCTATAACCTTTGACCATTTCCTTACTGGGTGAAAATTTCATTTGATTTTTCTTCCGTTTTTCTCTCTCTCTGTCATTTCGACTCTTCCGCTAATTCAGGGTCTGGTGCACGCCTGGCTGTTCCGCTACAGCCTCCGCTGCCAACCGGTCGACTATTCCGACGACCCCGAAGAGCTGATTGTTGCCCAAATGTGTTGGTGGTATTACTTTTGCAAATTCACCGAGTTTCTGGATACGGTTTTCTTCGTCCTACGGAAAAAGTTTGATCAAATCACCAACCTCCACGTCATTCACCATAGCATCATGCCGGCCGTCTGTTGGTGGGGTGTCAAGTTTGCCGCTGGTGGTCACGGTACATTCTTTGGAATGCTGAACTCGTTCGTTCACATTATCATGTACACCTACTACTTATTCTCCTCAATGGGACCAAAGTATCAGAAATATTTGTGGTGGAAGAAGCATCTGACCTCGATGCAAATGATTCAGTTCATTGCAGTTTTCATACATTCAGCTCAGCTTTTCTTCATCGACTGCAATTACCCCAAGATTCTGGCTTACGCAATGTGTTTCAACGCTCTCATGTTCTTGAGCCTCTTCTCAAACTTTTACATTCAGGTATAAGGAAAAGATAATTTGATGAATTAAAATCAGGTTTTGGTAAACATCCGTTTCATTCCGCAGGCTTACATCAAACGTCGTCGTTTGCCTACGGTAAAGAAAGAAGATGACGCTGCCAATGGAAAGAGCAAAGTGACAAGTCACAAGGCCGAAAAAGAAAAACGCGGTGTCGGAAAGATGATCACCAACATTATGACCAACACATCAAACGCCTGTTATATCGGACAGAATGGTCTCTATCAATCAGCTGATAAAGCGAAATCAAGCGGATCATCTAGCGAAAAGAAGAAACACATGTAAAAGTGCTTTATTCGTATGCAATTCTTACTTTTGTAAAAGAAATTGTCAAGTTCTGCTCATCTGTTTCAAACGTTTGATTCATATTATTGTTTCAAGTAATTGAATTATTCGTTACTTATTTGTTGTACATAACGAACTTGTGGTCCCTTATTTAGTTACCAAAAATTATAGGCCTAGATGAAGAATCTTGCTCGACACGAAGAAAGAAAACATACACGTGTAAAGATTTTTACAACGAAATTGTCAGTATGATTATTAGATTGACTCATGGCAGCACATATAATGAAACGTTTTTAAAATACAAGCAGATTCAATATCAGAGTATATGTAAATTTGTGCAAATTATTTGTTTCCCAAGTCCCAACATACAAAGGGAGTTCTATTTTGTTAAGAAGAACCGTTGAAAATGTAGGACCATTGGCATTTGAGAAAAATAACGTTAAAACCTGTTAATGCTTAGCACAGTACTTCCGTAAGTATTGGACAGGATATCGTTGAAGAAGGAATATCAAAAATTTCCTTTTAGAACAAGTATGTCGCGAGTCTGATGCGTGTTAAATCAAATTGAGTATTCAACCTTTTCCGGCTAGTGCTGCTGATGAAACTATCTCACACAGATATGGTCAAGTGCGTTTCATTGCCCGCTCACATTCGTGGAAGTGGGTATATACACTCAAATCGAATGGGCAAATGAGGCCACAGACTTTGAATTCGGGTAACGAGTTCTCCATTCACACTGGTTTCTTCGAAACAGACACAGTAAGCGGCCTATTCACATACATCTAAATCGCTGAATGGGATCAAATAAATGGATTTCTGGTTTCTTCTCTTAAAATAAGTCAAATAAAGGAAGTAAAATCAAATACATTATTATATTATTATAAGTTAACTCTAATGGCGGGGAAGAACCCATATTCTACCCTTGAAACTATTGTTTTAATGAATTTTTTTAACTTCTCAACGTCTAAATCTTCCCCGGTGTTAAGTAACATTGAACGTTGTTTGACTGCGTTGTATACATTTTGCCCCGCATTCTGCGAGATCCACAACTAGGATAGCATGTGACCTACATTAAGTGAACCGGATCAAAGCTATATAGTCTAAACCGTTGAATCAACGATGGAATATAACCTGTTCTGGTCGGCGTCAGGTTGAAATTGTGCACGAAGAAAATTCTGCGGCGATGCCCCTAACAATGTCTGCCAAATATCTCTCAATTATTGCATTTCTGACGATATGTTCATCAGGAAAAATAAATTCAAATGATTAAATTAACGAGGTATGATGCACACTTTTTAGTATTTCAGCATTTTTACGTGTTACGCACAAAATTATAATCAATGGCGAAATCTTTGTTCCTTAATTCCAAACAGGTGCTACTATGTATTCATAATTTAAAAATTTGCATCGATGAAGCTGCAATTTCCATCAACTTGACTTCATCATCAATGTTCGAAGAAAGTTTCCCAAGGAGCAGTTGCGCAATCAATTTCGCTCCATCCACCAATAAAATAAAAAACTTTCCTTTTCTTGAATATTTAGATTTGTTAGAATAGATAGACCCCGTTCCCTAGTTTAAACAACTCCCTTCTCTAACCAAAAAAAAAAAACAAAAAAAAAAAACAGCCTCCTCAAAAAATTAAAATTTTATTTTGATCCACTTATTCAATGGTGGATTGCTTGTTAAGACTTGAATTTCAGCGATCCGAAAATTTCCTCTAGTTTATTCTGCCTGAAAACATTTGGAGAACTCGTTTCAAACCTGATTCTCCCCTACACAAACATAAAACAAGAAAAACGTTACACTTATCCACAAAAAGTTTTCTGAATAGTTTCCATGTCTGGAGATCTTGTTCAAAGCACATCTGACAAGCTTTCTAACTTATATAACGGAACTTTCCTTTTTCTAGACCGTATTCAAATAGCCAATGTTAAAATTAGGGCACAGCTTTTATAATTTATAATCAACTTGCGCCTTATAGCGCTATTCAATCACAAAGGCGCAATAAATAGAGGTTTGTACTGTATTCTCCTATGATTATTATGATGTAACATTCATTAAATTTTATGCGATAACGTCGCTATGACACTTGAACGTAATAGTTTTTTTTTTCTACATCGAAAATGGTGTCAGATTTCTTGTCCGTCTGTTGATAACAGACGTTGACCGGAGGCGTTGGGTCATGTCACGACTCACGATGCAACATAGTTCCGGTACATTAAGCGCACCACTACGAATATCAAAAATTGGTATCAGGCACGGATTTCACTTTCAAAAAAACACCCTTTTAGCCGTGAGGTCAGCAGGAGAAGAAAGTTTTGAAAAGACCTCAAATCATCAGCAGAATCAATTGGTATAGTTGGAAATTAAGCCGCTTTTCTTTTATTCCCTTTTTTATTTTTAAGGGCAGGGATAAAGAAAGTAGGGTTGGCTGAGCTGAAAATGACTGCAATTAAGAGTTCGGTTATTTGCCGTTTACTGTTTGAATTATCCAACTTTAAAAGCTGGTGTAAAACTATGACAACTCATAAAATGATGACAGAGAAAATAACGATCCTTGATTATGCGTTTTACAACAAATTGGACAAATAAGAAAATCAAACTAATAATGAGGAACATCTGGAGGTACTCTATAGGACTATTTACGTCGTTCCAGTATATCCACGCCACTATTGAGATATTTAGACTAAAACGCGAATTTACGTGGTGTTTTAACTCAATTGTACAAAGCTATTCACTGATTGTGTTCCAGTTTTTAGTCCCAAAAGGGATTGCCGGTTCTTTTGCGTCGTAATGAAAAGGAAACATCGACCGAAATTCATTTCTCAAATAGAGTTGCTTAGTGCTTAGCTATAGCTGTGGCCCTGATGCTATTTCTGCGCGAATTCAAATGGTTTATTTCTAAAAATAAAATGATTAAAATATCCCAAAATAGTGATGCGTGCATGAACCCCGACCGCAAATTGGGATGCTATTTAAAACAAAACCGGTGGCTGTAAGCAGCTGGAAATGAACGTTTGATTAACTAGTCAACGGCGAAAAAAAGAAATAAAACTTCGAATGTACAAATATTTATTATTTAAAAGAATTTCATTTAATTTGCTGAAGTTGAAAAAACTACCGCTAGATGGCGGTTTGAAAGTATATAGCTTTTAATTTTCATTAAGTTAATTGAGATTTTCGTTTTACGATTTGTAGCGGGCTCAGACAACATTCCGCGTAACTAGGATTGGGTTTACGTAAGTTAAGAGGCAGTGAACCCGATTAAAGATAATCAGTTTCATCCCAACTTTTAAATTATTGGATAATTTCATTTTCTAACCGGACCCGCGTTTTTTTTTCAAAAGATGCGCCACCACCAAAATAAATTTTTCTTTAATTCAATTCATAATTAACTAATGTAAATTACTGCACCTGAAAACCCTCTTCAGATGCATCTTTTACAACACATTCTATAACAATTTGACTATTTGAATAACATAAATGTTTTAAAGTTGAGTAAAGCAAAATAAGTAAAAACTACAATAAGTCTTCCATTCGATTTAAACTAATGGCTAATTGTGAGTTACGAGCTTCTTACGTCAATCAAATTATTTAAAAATAGATATTGGCTAAAATGACAAAAAAAAACAATTCTACTTGCGTTTATTCTATGTTGTTCACTGCAGAAAATTGTCCAATTGAGCAAAGAAATTGGCTAATAGAACACACTTAGGTCTAAACGGGGGTGTGCGGATTATCTAAAAGTTTTCCAACAAGGTCCTGAAACAACCTTGAAGAAAAAGACGAGTGTCCTTGTAAGGATGAGCAGCAGCAGGTAGTGGCAAGAACCTTTAGATGACCATGTTTCTTCTGAGAGTGGTGATACTTGACCTTGTGCATTTTTATCTTCCTCCTTTAATGTGGAACACATGTCTCTCTCACTTCTCGGAAGACGCAATTGTATGGCGAGCGAGGTCATCCAGTCTATACTCTCTTCCTCTTAATTTATTCGCCAGCCGTTTTCAAAGAAACCGCGCAAGGTCAGCTCTTCCGGTCATCAACTCTTTTTTAAAAAATATTTCACTCTGAGCAATACGTCATTACAATTTACGCAGTTTCATTCGTGTTAACATTAACAAACGCGAATTTACGAATAAGAATTTCAAACTAGAAATAACCAAAATCGGCTCCTGAAATTTCTCCAAAGTAGTTGAGACCACTGGGTACAGGGCGATATCCATCTGCCGCCTGGGTATTCCCCATGCACCCAAAGGGTTTTTCCAGGAACCACACGAGTTTTACTTCTCATTGAATTCGTCCTACCGACTAAAAAAGAGAGAAGATTTGCTCAGAAAAAGAATCGCATCTTGGTCACATTTTCTCGGAAAGGTCATTGGTTAGCCAAGGATTTCTCAGAACGGAACTGGTGCCTGGAAATACTCAATTTTTACGTAGAAATTCGAAAATGGTGGGAAAATCAACGACAAAATCAATTTTTTTTATTTCATTGTAGAACAAAAGACATTTTTAGAGATGCAAAATAATAAGCATCAAGGGGAAAAACAGGTTCATGAATTATAATAGACTTAACTTGATTAAGGACTTTGAGCGCCAGTTTGATATCGCTTGGACATGCGCAGCTTCTTGGGCACGTACGTGAAATCATCTTCCAACGATTCCTGATTGAGAGACGAACGATAAAGATCAACCATCTGCCACGGGCGTTTGTGTCCTGATGCACAGGCGTGATCCGACACGGATGAATCCATATCGGAATTAAGTTCATGACTACTCTGACTAGCATCGGCGAACGTTGGCGATTCGTTACTTTGGCGCAGGGCCGATAAATGTCCAATCGACCAGTGATTAGACGAGGTGGTAACGACACACGACGACGTTGGCACATTCACATCCTGTCCGGTGCAGTAAAGAAAGCCAGGCCGAGTTTTAGGCAATTCTTCTTTGATGCCGAGTATGACATCAATGGCGTGACGAAGAGGAACTTCTCTAGCGACTGTCGACGATTCAAACCTCGTTTCCTGGCAATCATAACTCCAACGGCGAGTAGCAGATTGTTGGGCTGGCGGATCGCCTACAGTGTTGTTGTTGACTGGCGGATTAAACATCTGAGAAGGATAGGCGTCGTAGGGAGAATGGTAAATCCATTGCATCACCTCTCCATCGTTGGCGGGTTGACTGAGTAGACTGGCGAGAATAGGATTGTGATCCCGCGATGGTGGAGGAACGCAAAAAGATTTGCTCGAATCATCAGCTTGATAAAAATCTTCTGGAGACGAGCGATCGTGTTGTTGACCAGACGACGATGGCGAAGAAGTGGAATACTTGTCGCCACTTTCGTGAATCTTCATGTGCCGTTCCAGGTTACTTTTATGCGAAGTGGCGTAATCGCAGAGACTGCACGTGAATTCTTTGAAACCGGAATGGACGGCGTGATGGCGTCGCAGCAAAGCTCGACGGCAAAAGACTCGAGAACAAATGGTACAAATGTATCTGCATCGAGAAAACATTTGAATATACATATAAACATCAAGTTAATGATTATGAAATTACCCATGGCGATGATAGGCTGCCGTGTGATGTCGCAGTGCCGCCTTGTTGGCAAAACGACTGCCACAACATTCGAGCACGGCGGTGCTCTGTTCGTGCATCGTCGCCGTGTGCCGCTTCAAATTATTGCGCCTATCGGTTCGGTATGGGCATAACGTGCAGGCAAATAATCGTTTCTCCTGTATCGAACTTCTTTCCTCTCTTAAATAAACTTCTAGCAACTCGGATTGGGCCATGACCTATCGAAAACAACTTATTATTGGCGGTTCACAGGCAACACGTGTTTCACTCGTCTAACAATAATTGACAACATGAAAAATTCCACTAAATTATAAAATGCTCACCTGCAGTGGCGTGCAATTAAATAACTAGACACTTGAATTTGTTCAACATCAACTGGAGTAGTACTTGAGAATGATAATAAATCCTTTTGGGAAGCGCTACGAGAGACTGTGAGCGACTGTCTTGAAACGTTCGATAGCGTTGAATGTAGAGTTTCAACTCTTCCTTCCTCGCCCTCCCTCCTCTCTATTATTCCCAACTCTACAAAATAGTGACCCTACCCCTGCGAGTTGCATTACTCCCCAAAGAATTGCGACGAGATTCATTTTTTCGACAAGAAACGGAGCAACACGACCCCCCAAAAAGGTCCGACGACGAACAAAAAGTTATATGAATAATTTTTTTTTAAATTTTTGTTGTTTTAGAAAACTTTTTTTTTTCTGAATGTTTAGACACGTTCGGACTGCCGATATATTAGTAATAGAATTATAGTGGTTTGATTTCAGATTTATTCAAAATGCTTGTTAGGTTCATTCATTTAAATTTCGTTTCTTTTCCTCTTTTCTTACTTTGTTTTGTAATTTTCTTGGAATATTTCCGCCCTCGTTATGATGACTGGTGTCTACCGTTTTCGACGAACAAATAGGTTGAATTGACCTTGAAACATAATTTTTTGATCAAGGCCTTTTTTCTTATGTTTTTTTGGGGGTAAAATTTTGTCCCGTTTAGTTTCGTTTGTTGGGGGGGGGAAGGGATGGAAAAAACTGAGATGGATGACCTTTCGCAAAATGTGACGCATGCTGTACGTCTGGCCGAACCCGTACAACGAGAGAAAAAACCCAGTTATCCTTTACGAGGTTTTCTATTAGTGTAATTCTTTTAGAGTTCCACATTATTCATTAAATCACTCGTAGCATTTAGGAGAGGCTAAACCGTCTGTCTTTTTTGTACCGTCGCAAAACTCCCTGTTAACGAATAAACTTAATTTTAGGGAAGTTAGTGTGTAACTGATTAATATGATTTAAATTGACAATTAATTGGATTTAAAGTTCTGAACTTGGTATTTTCATGACTGATGACTTTGCTATTTAAATACGCTATACTATACTATACGGCTATGATACGAATAATTTTAACTATTCTTTTTTTAGACATGTTTAATTACTAAAAACTAAAAAAAAATTCAACGAAGATTTTTGATTTATCGAAAGCCCTACTGTAATTGGCGGAAATTAATTTCACTGAACATTTATGATGACTCAAATTTCAATATTTACGTTCGTCAGACAGATGTTAGACACAGAAGAAATAACATTTCCTTCAGTTTTGCACAGTTATCATTCATTTTTTCGAAAACATTGCTACTTAAAATTTTATTATACAAATTGTTATCAAGTTTTTGGTTCAATAACAGCTCACTAAGTTTTCTTGAATGTTCTTTATCAATGGTCATGTTTTGAAAGTCTAACCTTTCTATTTGACCATTTTGCACCACAATACTTAGTTCTGGCGACTGCTCACCTAATGGCCAACAAACAACGAACGAAGGTGTTTTCCCGTAAGTCCAATGCCAGTTTGAAAAAGACAGTTTTAACATGTCTATGCCTAACATTCAATAGAATTAAGTTAAATCGCAAATCATTCTGAGTATTAAAATTACCGGGGAATTTTTCTTCAGATGGCTCCACAAAATTTATTAAACCCTCAAATTGTGCAGAAGAATTTCTTGTGTAGTAATTTCCCAAGACCTGTATAATCTCATCAACTGAAATCTGGGAACAGATTGATTTCAGATTCAAAGTTGGAGACCGAACACTGGGTGTAGAATTACTCTTTATTCCTAGCTAAAATACCAAAATAAAAATATTATAATTCATATGAGTGCACACTTCTTAGTA
Source organism: Daphnia pulicaria (assembly GCF_021234035.1). Taxonomy (NCBI): domain Eukaryota; kingdom Metazoa; phylum Arthropoda; class Branchiopoda; order Diplostraca; family Daphniidae; genus Daphnia; species Daphnia pulicaria. The sequence continues at coordinate 8,748,009 of NC_060915.1, forward strand.
TAATACCTGATCAACCTTCAACATGTGGTGAAGCTTTGTTGAGTCAACATCAACAAGAAGAGTACTATAACAATAGCAAATCCTCATTATAGAAAATTGAGTTGATCATGACTATACTGATTTTGAAATATCTCACACCAATGATGATATGCATTCTTATGCCCAAGCTTGGATGCAGTTCCAGACACTTTATAACTATTGAGCAGGATATCTTCTCTTGGGGAAATTGTTAGATCCAAATTCCAATTGCACTTCATTGATTGGCAGATGTTTTCAAGATTGGACTTTCGGTTATATCTAGCTCTAGATGAGAAAAAAGAGCAATTCAAATTTCCTCTGTCATGATATACAGTACCACCTGTGAATGCATGTAAATAGGAATAGTAATTACTTAATATATATAACACAACAATCTTTAATATGCAGTATATTCACCTCCACTATTTCGCCGTGACAAGAAAACACCATTTTCCGACATGTTTTTTAGATTTACTTCCACCCATGGATTTTGATGTCTACCAATAACCACACTATTGTAAGCACAATTTAATTACTGTAGAATATTTTCATAGGTATTTATAAAGTAAATTAATCACCAACCATGGAGTATTCACCCACATGAAAAGGAGGGACTGTGTTTCAAAATCAAAATTTTTGTACAACCAATCTTCTATTGCTAGATTTTCAAAAATGTTGGTACTTTTTGAAACAAATACCAGTTTTTTTGAAACATCATTGTGAAAGCTCTGACTCGCAATTGTGCTAAGTTTCATATTTCTCAAAACTATAGTTTTCCCTTGACGAAATTGCCGGAAAAAACATATTTGTCGATAACGAAGAAATGTCATAGTACTTTTTGTTATTGGTATGCACTCAGTGTCAGTGGAAATGTGAATATTTTCAAAATGAAATTTGAAACATCCATTAAAGATTGTTTGTACTCAGCAGAAGACAGCACTACAGTTTTCTAATAATATTAACCCATCCCCATCTGAACAGGTGCGTTCATGTTCATGTCACATCCTGTATACAATGTATATGGCCCACAAGGTTTTTGCAGTTTGTCCTTTTTGGCAACTACTTTATTAGTGCTGACAGTATTACCCATCGTGCGTCACCTAGCGACGGAATGCAATACGGGTAATATTTGGAACAGCTTAATGTAAATTACTTTGAACATAAATTAAAGAAACAATTAAATTTCTGTTCTTTTTCGTTCTTTTTCGTTCCTTTTTTATTTTATTCCTCTATAAACTTTTTTTGGATCGCACCTGTAGAAATGAATATATCTACTTTTTCTGTTACAAGGTGGCGTCATAGAGGTGTGATTCGCAAGTTGCGAGATACAAGAAAGGCCTTTGGTTTCAATACTACAGCTGATTAGTGATTACGTTCTCAGTTCGCTTATTCCTGTGAAATTGTGGAATTCTGTTAAAATAATGATTGATTCTCCGTTTTGATTTACGTTGCCTTGTTTTGACAGAAAATCTCGTCGGAGAATCTCGTATGTAATCTAGTGAATATTTATTTTTATCGAAAACCAAGAATAGAAAACTTAGGCCCTTTCTCATGTTCTTGGTTGTAGCCTCTAACTTGATTTACCTTTATTTAGATGGATTTAATACGATTTCGAAATATTCGTTAAGACTTACAACCAAGGCTCAGAAATTCAAGTATTAGTTACAGAAATGCATTCACCATCATCTCAAATTTTAATGCGCAAAGGTAATAATTCCAACTTGCCATCTCCACCTGTTTTGAGGTCAGCTCTGTTTTCTGTAACTTAATTTTTATCTCCTCTTTTCAGGTAAAAGAGGAGCTGCAGTGTATATACAAGCTGAGTGTAGTAGAACAACTGATCCTCAGCATCTTAAAGAATTACTTAGCACACTTCTTAATCCCCAAAAACCTATTGAGGAGTTGGAAACAGTTGACTGGATAAAATGGTTGATTGCTGGTGGGAAAACTCCTGTGGAATTTGCCTCTATCGGTAAATATATACTCATGTTGTTGATATATTGCTCAAAGTTGAGATATGTTCATATTTTTTTTATGTCTTAGTGAGAAGATATGATAATGGGACCACTTGTGGCCTAGTTTGGACAGCAAATTTTGTTGCCTATCGGTGTAGGACATGTGGAATATCTCCATGTATGTCTCTATGTGCTGAATGTTTTCAAAAAGGAAATCATGAAGGTCATGATTTCAACATGTTCAGGTATGTACATTAAAATTTTTGTACTCCCATTACTTCCTTCATTAAGTAATTATTTCAAAAATCTAGGTCACAAGCTGGAGGTGCATGTGATTGTGGTGATACTAGTGTCATGAAAGAAGCTGGTTTTTGTGAACGTCATGGTCCCCATGCTCATGTAGGGAAACCCATTCTGCCACCTGAACTGCTTGCTGTTTCTCAAGCTGTAATGCCACTAATTATTTTACGATTGATTCAACATTTGAGATCACACAGGTAAGAATTGTTTAATCCTTTCTCTGTGTTCACAGACTGTTTATACATATTCATCCTTTTTTCAGTATACCAGATATTTTGGAAGATCAACTCCAATCTGTTCAAGATGCAGACTGTTTCATCACTATGTTGCATGACTATAGTGGAATGGGAGCAGCTATGAGACATGTCATGACATCAGCACTAATTAGCCCACAAGTATGATCAATTGTTATTTTTTGAATCAAATCAATTCATTTGTACTAATTACTGTGATTGTATCTTTACACAGCTTTATGCTCAGCTAACTGAAGTCCCTTCAGGTGATTCAGAATATGCTCAGTTTATGAAAGAGGCACAAAGGATGTATGAAAAGTCTCTAGAAAGTCTTCCAGGTCCTGAACCACCAGATGAATATAAAGGTATAACAACCTAAAATAAAAATGTTAGCTTTTGCTTCAATTTTTTATTGTTGTACACAGCATATCCTGCACTTCAAGATAGTCTTGTTCATCGTACTTTTCTTGAAGAACTAGTGTTTTGGACTGTGAAGTTTGAATTTCCTCAAAAGCTAGTATGTCTTCTATTGAATATGTTACCTGATCCCGATTATAAGGTAAATTTGTTATTCTTCATGAAAAATGCGATTGCTAATTTGTTTACATTTTAGGAAGCATTTACACGTGCCTTTGTGTTACATTATGCACGGATATCCCGCCTGTTGGTGGGATCATCAGATCCCGACACACTTAGCAATCGTGTTGTACATGTTAGTGTTCAGTTATTCAGCAATGAAGAATTGGCAACAAAAATGGCGGAAGAACTCCATCTCTTGCATGTGATGGTTGTCTCATTGCGGGATATGATGAGTAAAATTCTCGTACCTAGTACATTGCAAGGTAATATTGTCATAGATCTTGTAAATTCCAGACGTTTATGAATTTATTTCACAATGTGCAGATCCAAAGAAAAACTTCCACTTTGTGGTGGATTGTTCCAAGCATGTTATGCGAGATCACTGCTATTGGCCACTTGTTTCTGATTTAAGCAATTTGTTGTCTCATCGACCAGTGGCGCTCCTATTTCTTTCAGATGACAGTCTTTTGGAGATGTGGTTTTCATTTCTTAGCATGTTTCAAGGTAAACAATATTTTACTCTCATTTTGTGAATTAAATGAAATTAACTACTTTACTGTGAATTCTACTTGTAGGGTACTCAGTACTTTTTAATTATTATCACAAAATTTAAGAGTTTCTAGTGTTCACGTAAAATATAATATTATTTTTAATTTTTAACAGGAATGAATGTAAATCAGCGAGAGTTGAGTACCCATGTGGAATTCGAGCCAAACACTTACTATGCTGCGTTTTCAGCTGAACTTGAAGCACCTGCTTCTGCCATGTGGGCATTGGCTATTCATCTGCGGGATACAGGCTCCATTCACCTCACTAAAATGTTGTTAAAGCATTGTTTAGCAGCATTAGAAGAGTGGCTTGAAGCTATCAACTTTAAATCCCCTGATCAGGCAAGAAGTTTATTTCACTGTTGTGGTTAATGCCAAATCTAGATTCAGCATGTGAAACGAATATTCGTGTAAAGAAAAGCGATGACAGCCATCTTCATACTTATTATTATATCGTCAATTTCTTTTTTACTTTCAGACGGATCCCTATCAAGTTAGCTTTCACATCCCACTCCATCGCTATCTTGCAGCTTTCACTTGTCAAGCTGTTCGGGCACAAGGAATACTTTTGAAAGATGCCTTACCACCTGCAAGCCTTCTCCAGTTAATTATGATGCATCCTCTTCGAATTCAAGTAAGTCGTTGCGCAAGTAACGTTTTCTCTTTTATTTCTCGGAAATTGAAATTGACATGCGTCCTATGTTTATTTCAAATTCTTTTACTTGAACATGGCGGAGTAATAGAAGCATAAGGCATGGTAGGCATACGACTGCAAAAATCAAGTAGCGCCACAGAATAACTCAATTAATTAATATGGATATTCAGACGTTTAATTAGCAATGCCATCTGCGGATGTATAATTGAATTCTTTTGATGGGAAAATCATGTAATGCGAAAAGTTGAGAGTAGCGATGCGGAGAGCGATGTACCCACCATATCCAGGCTGACCTTTGTGATAGATACCGATTCCTGTCAACCAGGTTGATGGTTGATTAGTTACAGGAGTAGATTCTATAAATGGCACCGTATTTTGAGAAACGTCCTTTTCCAGTGATGAGACTTGGAATTCAACGAACTGATCTGAAGCTGAATCTGGAATTGAAGGCTTTAGGGAACGAGTGGGCACATCAGGAGACAAAAGAGCAAGTTTTGTACGCGGATTTAATTCTGAGGCTGGAGTGTTGTCGTTGGATAACCAAATGGCCCGTTCGTTGTCGATTGTTCCAGTCGTAAAATCGATGGGCGACGCTTGAACTTCCAAATTCAAGTGTCCACCCAGTTTTCGGAAACGCAAGCCAGTAACGACATGCCCTTTCGGAGCAACTAAATCATCCAGGTCAATTGCTCGTTCTTCATAGCGCAAAGTGGCATAGCCAAGCCCATCTTCTACCGATTCTTCTTTACCCTTTAATACAGTAAGAGGCGGTGTAGGCAGCCATTGGACCGTTGATTCGTTAACTGAACCTCTTGGTAGGGCTTCGCCTTCTTGTATTTGAATGTGAAGAATGCGGTTAATTTTTACGAACCGCACTCCCGTTACTAGTCGGTTGCTGGAAGTAGATGCCATTGCGGATTGTAGGCTAACGTAGCGGTCGGATTGTAGCCCTGGTTGATCACACAGGCACATACAGTAGGAGCAGTGGTAGAGAAAGCGCCACCACGAATCGACTTTGTGATTCTTGTTGCTGGGCGCCTTGCATTCCGACTTTTGACCGATTACTTTCCCACTCTTGTATTGGATCCAATCGTATCTTCTTCCGGGCGAATTGTTGACGCAAATGTTTGAATCGGCTTCGATGAAACCGCAATTGTAAATTCGGCCGCTGGAGCATCTGCGTGAACTAGCACAAATTTTTTTGTCGAAGCAACCTTTTTCTTGGGTATTTGTGTAAGCGGAGCAGCTATCTTTGCAAGTGTTGTCTTGGTTGAGATCCACCTCGTTGACAACGTAACCCTAAGGGGAAAAAAGAAGAAAGTATCAGTAGGCGGAGTTATTAACTTTTCACGTCTCAATCGCCTTACTTGCAATAATTCTTTGAATCGAATGTAGGTTTCGTTCTCTATCTGGTCGTTTGTGGGTGGATCGCATTTCCACATCCAAGTGGATAGCTGTGATAACACTTTTTGTGCAGCTTCAGCCTTTTCAGTCATTCGCTTTTCAAAATCGACTCGAGCTTGTTCTGTCTCGTTGGCATTATTTCCTGGAAAAACCCAAAAAATCCAGCTTAGAATCGCTGGTTATGTCTGTTTCTCTTAAAAAGTACCTCTTCCATATAGACGCAAAATCATCCAAGAGAACTGCATCATTGCGTAACCCTTGGCGTCAGTCAAAGTTAAAAGGGCATAAAGGTCATAGACGAGTTGGTGCGTAGATTTGGGCAAAGAGCAGATAAAGCTATCGTTGACCTGTTGATTTCAAAATATAAACAAATCCTTGATTAGTTTTAAACCGCTCTTGACATCGTAAAAATACTAAACATTCGAACCCGAGTCAAAGCTGTTTGCAAAGTCTCCAGAACTCCTCCGCGACAGATATCTGTGCTGTTATTTTCGCTTTCCGTGTAATCGTCGTAGGCGTCGTCCATGGTGAACGGGCAGACAGACTTGTGGATTGAAATCAAAGCTTGACCAATGGTTAGCCCATCCGTGCTATGAACGGTGTCAGCATAGTCGCGCAAAGTGCGTTCGTTGACGACAGCAGCGTTACGTTGGTAGCGGTCGAACCAGTCGTGTAGATTACCGACTGTGTGTATCAATGTTTGCAATTGCGGCCAGATACGAGTCCACGTTGTCATCGATGTGTTCAGAGCAGCCAGCTCGTTGAGTTGCTCTTCGATACCTCCATCTTGTCCTTGGTTGAGTCTCTTTTCCAGTGAGGCAAAGTGAGGTCGCATTTCCGCGAATCGTTTTAGAATTTCACGGTCACCACCAAGAGCTCGCAGCATGGCCTGCCACTTTGGTAAATTCATCTCTCGATTCAAGGCATCTGTTACGTGCATGACTGCAATTTGCAACGACAACGGCTGAGCGAACTCTGTTGGCACTTCTTCTTTGTCTCCTTCTAGTTCGAACAAACGCAGTTCTTCATCGTTTAATGTCGAGTTGATGAACACTCGAGCTTGATGAATCAATTCTCTGACTTTTTCGTGTGCCACGATGGCTGAGCAGGCGGGTTGCAAAAACACCAAAAGTAGTAAACAGGAACCGAGTAACTTGTTATTGATTAACGGCTTCATCGTCTCACTTTTGACGAACGTATAGCTTAAACAAAGGAGCACTAACAGATTGTGGCAACCCCTCTTCTGCCCAAACAGATGAAGAGTCGTGTGTTACGGAGAACTCGACTCGGTTTGATCCTGGCTGCGCTGGTTCAAGTGGTTCATGTAGTTTTGACATGCACATCTAGCCTGGAGCGGGGTAGTGCTGGCGACTGGGAGTTTATCTACATTAACAGTTGTACCAGAAGAGAGTCTTTGGGGGGCTGAAGAAGGAGGTGGTGCAGAGATGGTCGCCAGAGGGAATTGTTAAGGCCTTGACGATGAAGGGGGAGTAAGTCGAACTGCTGCTTCCATCTGAGATCTGCCCTTCCTGTTATTGTCGTATTCTTTCGTCGTCCCTAAACTTTGTTATGAATAAAATCAAAATTCTGAAAATTAAATGAAGGCTGTTAACAATAACGGATTTAGTCGATGCAATCGTCCAGTTTTCTTCTTTAACTATTTAAATAGTATTTCAAAAGATTTACTGAAAATTCTACTAGAGATGAAAAATATAAATATTTATTTATTTTCGCTTCATTACGTAACCAACCAATGCCGAACTGGTCAACCGTTTATTCTTAATTTATTTTAGACTAAATTAATTTTTAAAAAATTTGCTTGTTCTTTTTTCTATAAAGTCATAACATTTTGTATTTTTTTTTTTTTATAGGCTGCTTTCTATGAAATTCTTTCTGGTTTGTGGGTACGAAATGGATTGCAAATCAAAGGACAAGCGATGTCTTACATCCAGTGTCATTTTGGCAACTCGATGGTGGATGCGGATATTTATCTCCTTCAAATTTGCGCAACACAGTTGTCACCCACCTTAGTCTTACCAACAATTTTCGAGAGGTAAGTTGGACAACTATAATCATTTCCGTCCGTTTTTGCTTTAATTATAATGTCTTTGTCGTTTCAGATTTCACGTCATGGAGCTTCTTTCCATGAATCCTCTGCTGAAATCGAATTTTCTAGAAGGAGAACAAGAATCCACTATGCTAGAAAGCTGCCTAACGTTTATTGCTAGCCTCATGTCTATCAGGACCAACATCGGTAAAAAAACATTACTGAATATTATGTTGGCACAAGTTGCGAACGCCAGTTTTCTTACAACGTATTTTCATGAATTTTTTCAGGTGCAAATGAATCTGATCTTGATCGATTAGAAATGGTATCGCTGTTGTGTATGAGTGACCGCACGCATAGCCAGCTCATGGAATTGCTACCCGAAAAATGCGGGGCACCCCAAAACAAAGATTTTGACGCAATTCTTGCTCAGGTGTTTATTCCAACTTGAAGCTGAACCTTTTGCATTTGCATTTGTTAATTTACTGAAGCTAAAAAACGTTGTCGTGGGATTTTTTCCTAGGTCGCTGATTACAAGGCTCCCAATTTCGAAGCTAGTGGATCAATGCAGCAGGGAATGTATGTACCGAAAGCCGTTGTTTGGGAACAATTATACGATCCCGTATACGTACTGCTGCGGGCTGTGCACCGAAGAGATTTTCAGACATCAATGGATCGATTTACTCAATAGTAAGGGATTTTCTATCAATGTTTTCATATTCGCTAATTTGAAACGCCCTCTAATTTCATTTAAAAATTGCTCTTAGTGTCCGGCAAAGTGGCAAATATCCGAATTATTCGTCTGGGACTCTATGGCCTCCGTTTCGACTACCCATCGCCACACATCTAAATTACGAAGACCCTCGCAAAGTTCTCTTATCGAGGACTTTCCATGCCATCTTGTTTGTTTTGTTGTACAAAGCAACCCATTCCCCGTCACTCGTGAGCGAGCAATCTTTAGCTCTGGTCATCTATCTACTAGACATGGCGGTGTCTTTGGTTCACCAGTCGAAAACACAAGGAAATGTGAGTTATAAATACTTAGAAAATGATCAGCTGAAGTACTTGAAAAATCAATCTCTGACCAGTAACTATACATTTAAAAATAAATATTAGTGATAGTAATAAAGCTAATGAATAACGTTTTGTTAAGCAAACATCCATCACGAACGATAAATGAAAATTAACCACAATTATCCTTTTAATTCCCTAAACTCATTTTAGTGTCTCTCCCACTAATGAAATTTGCACTTGAATGAATTGATGTCGAGAATTAATTTGTAATTGTGTCACAGGAGGTTTGCATTCGTGAACCAATCATCCATTTACCAGATGACCGCGTTGACCTCCAGCTAAATGATTGGTTCTCAACGGACAGTTTGGCAGAAAATGTGATCACGGTTGTTAACAATGTGACTTTAACTACCTCAACAGCGGTTACTGTCAACAGCACCGAAGGTACAGTAATGCTCATTTGCTAAATATTGAAACTAAATTAAGCATCGCTACTTTGATATTCGTTTCCAGCTGCCGAACTTGATTTGGAATCTTCAGCTTCTTCTACTTCTTCAACTTCAGAAGGAGAGTCAAGTGATCAGGACATGGATTTGGATGTTCCTGAAGTCTCCGGGGCAAATATTTTGCTCGCATTGCCCGAGACGGACTCCCAGGCATTGGTACCGGTTGTTTCAAGCAGACCAGGAACGTCCTCCGACATGGCCACTGTTTCAGTGTACCGTAATCCAAGCCGAATAGGCAACTCGTCTCATTTTCGTGTCATGCCCGCTTTATCTGCCGTTGGCCAGGCGAGTATGGTGATAGCCGGAGCTATTTCACCGACCGCGACGTTGCCTCAGTTAGCATATCCAAATATCCGCGCCATCACTTCCGGTAACGAAGTCACCAAGTATACCAGCCAGATTTCAGTTGATTCAAACCTTTCCGATGCTTCCCCTGGCACCATCCAATACGAAGAAGTGACGGAGAGTGACAATCAGCGGGAACGCTTGTGCGTCAGGGAATCCATCGTCTCCCTTTTATTGCGGCTGCACTCGTCTTTCAACGGACATAGTGATAGCTATCGTCTTCCAGACAACTCTAATCAAGGATCTGATATTGCTTCCGAATCGGGTGCAACTGCCGAGGAGGACGGAAGAATTGGCAACAGCTCATTTTGGATTGGCAAAGTGCTCGATAAACTCAGCCGGACGGATCTTCGAGTCAGGCAATCGATCATTTCGACAAAGCAAACGCTATGGCCGCCTCGCACGGCAGAGGACTCCTTGCCTAGTGAAACTGCCGATGAATTGAGAGAGAAAGAGAAGAAGAGGAAGATTAAGGAAAGGCAACAGCGTCTACTACAGGAATTTGCAACGAAGCAGAAACAATTTATGCAGCAAGCTATGGCTGCCGAAGATGTGGAGATGGACTTGGAAGCGAACTCGGTGGGTCCTACCTCCACTACTACCCCATCTGCCGAAACCACCACCTATCAAGGATCGGGATTGGCAAATTTAATTTCAAACCCTGCTTCAGCAGCTGATCCCTCCTCTGCTCATTCTACGTATTCAGCATCGAACGAAGAGCACAATTTAGAAGAATACGACTGTGTCATTTGCAACCAAGCTTCGCCCAGCACCTCTGATCGACCCATGTGCCTGGTCGTATTGCTTCAAGCTACAAGCGTGTTGGCTCACAAGCGTTATTGGCCAAGCGGATCCAGCCTCGCGTTGCCCGTCTGTGAGGAAGATCGGTTCAATTTGGACAAAGTGGATTCCCTTCACGTCGAAATGAATCGAAGGGTGGAGAACTTGCGCCAGCATTTTGACGAAAGCTCGTGGCTCACCTCACTCAACATCGGCTACGAAGGCGGTGTCTACGTTCACACGTGCGGCCATTATTTGCATCTGGATTGTCACAAGCAGTACTTGCAATCTCTGCGGTCGCAACAAAGACAGCAGAGTCTCAATGTTGAGAGGGGCGAGTATTCTTGTCCGCTTTGCCGACAGCTGGCCAACTCGGCTCTACCTATAGCTACCAAATTGTATGGCGCCAAGGGAGGGCGATCCAACGAAGCGACTAGGATGGTGCCTTGCCTCAACCAAGCCAGCGAAGAAGTGAAGAACATGTTGGGCGCTGAACCTGCTATATCGCCGCACCTCGGTTCAAACCTGATGGAAGCCATGGGACGCGTCATGGAAGACATGACCAATGCGACATTTCCGCGCTTTAGACAAATCACCTCAACCCCTAGTCCAGCTAGTCTCTTCCTGTTTGTCCAGTCGATAGCGAGAACTAATCTCGAGATCGAGCTGATGCAAAGAAACGACTCGATTATCCAAAGTTCGGGGTTAACCATGGGTTCCTCTGGAGTCAACTGTTCCTCAGTTTCGAACGTAACTTCTAGCATGCACGGTCAAGCTATTGGCGAGTCGAGCCCCACGCCTGGAACATCGAGTGCTAGTTGGATTAGCCCCGGTTTAGAGCTGCGCTTCTCCTCTTCACCGACCCCCAGCGGATCCAGCATGGGATCGTCGTCTCAAGCCATGTCTCACTCAACTTCCCCTTGGTCCCTTTTGCCGAAACGATCCTGTTTACTTCCTTTGCTTCACGTTTTGGCCACCCATAGCAAAATACTTAGCACCAGAACGCACCAGCATATTTGGTCACGAACAGCTGGACTTGATATCGGTGAATCTTTCGGCCGCAGTTTAGCCAACACCTCTGAAATGGAAGTCCCTCTGCTGATTCAGGATGTTCCTTGTCTTCTCATCCAGATGGTGTTGATTCTTCCTCTTCCGCTGGAGCAACGGCATTTCGTTTGCCTACTGCAGCGCTTTTTCAATCTTACCATGGTTCAAATAATTGTGCAGCTGAGTTGCCGTTTGGGCGAAAAAAAGCGGGCGCTTTACAAGACGGTGTCTCTGAGCGATTGGAATATTGCAGCTCTAATGTCGTTTGTGATTAGCAACATGGAAGATGCCCATCTTTACAGGGAGGACGACATCGACATCGGGTTCAACGAAAATAAGATGTTGAATGTTGAGGGTGATATTCATCAGCCTTTGTACAAAATGGCTTTGCATTTTCTTCGCATAGCATCGTTATTGCAGTTTCACTTATTCGGCGACGCACTTCCTTCTTCTGGGATCAGTCACACTGATCACGAAGAGTTCGTTGAACTTTGTTCGTACTTGAACATCAGCTATGAAATGAAATTTGATTCCTGTCTGGCGCCCAATGCTATTATTGGCCATTGGTGCCACGAACTCCGCAAATTCCTCGGAAACTCCAGGAATTTATTGGCAGCCAAAGATCTTCTAATGCAGCATCGTGAATGGAGAGGTCCGCGACTTTTGACACTTCCTAATTCGTATGATACACTTTTCAAGGTATTATTTGTTTTAATGAGATACTTTTTTAGCCAAAGGCTCTATTTTTTATAATATTTATATATTTTTTTAAATTTAGTTTTATCATCACAAATCTTGTCCACAATGCAACTCCGTTCCAAAGGAACCTAGTCTGTGTCTAGTGTGCGGAGCTCTTGTCTGTCTTCGAGAAAACTGTTGCAAAGAAGAAAATATTCACGAAGCTGTGCAGGTATAGATGCTAGTAAAACAAACAATTGTAAACTTTTCTAATCTATTTTGTTTACAGCATTCGATTGACTGTGGGGCTGGAACAGCCATCTTTCTTGCTATTAATAGCTCAACTATTATTGTGATCCGCGGAAAACGAGCTTGTCTTTGGGGATCCGTTTACCTTGACGCTTTTGGAGAAGAAGATCGCGAGCTTAAGTATTTTATTTTAATGTTGTAGAGAAAACTAAACCTCACACATAATTTAACTTTTAGGCGTGGAAAACCGTTGTATTTAAGTAAGGAACGTTACGCATTGCTACAAAGCCAATGGTTATCCCATCGGTTTGATCACACCAGCAAGAAATGGATTTGGCACCGCGATGTATTGTAAAGTAAAATTAGTTTCACTTCACTGAAAACGTCGGAATCTCTCATGATACACTGTTGCGGACACTTACTGATGCACTGAGTGAGTTTTTCTTCATTTAACTTTTAATAATATAATTGAAAATCACTTGTACTGTAGATACAATTTCATTTATACCCTAATTTATTCTGTAAACGTTTGTTGCTGAGCTTATTTTTCTTTGGTTTTTCAATCTTAAGTTTCTTTTTCTTTTTTTCTTTTGCTGTAAAGATGTATGAGACTAATTAGCTTGCGCACAGTTCGAAAATATTGAGTAATCAGTTGAGCATCGATGTGTCATTTTCATTACAACCTTCATCAAGTGAAATCAGACCTTTTGTGCCTTTAACATTAACTTCTCAGCCGAAGGTTTCTTTTGCAATGTTTTTGCCTTGATCGTCCATAAAATTTCTTAAAAGTACACTATCCATTTTTTAAATGATTCAACTCGGCATTTTTTGTTGAGGAAAGAATGTGAAATGAGGTGACGTATGAAACAGCCCAATTTTACGAAAAAAAAACCTAAGACAAATTTTGTTTTAGCCACTAATGCGTTGATCTTCCCCCCCCCCCCTCATTCTATTTTACACGCTATACAATAAGACACTGGAATGTTATTGGTAATATTTCCCATTTCCTCGCCGATGAATGTAAAAATGGTAAATTGTAATTAAGTAAAACAAAAAAACAAAAACACAAAAACAAGTATTGCTCTGCGAATACCTTGGCATTATAATGTATCATGTATCACACACACCAACACGTGAGGATAACCGATAACAGAAACTAGCTACGATGCGATTGCAGTTTGGCATCTGCCACCAAGTCTTTTGTTAAATTTCTCAATTATCATGCTTATATTCGCTTTTGACGTACAGTGTTCCTTAAAAGGTTTGTCGTTCGAATTCAATATCAATAAAGAATTTGACGATTTCAAGGGATGAGTGTAACTTTATTGTTATAGTTAATAAATAACAGTTTAGTTATAAGAGCTTAATTCATTTCTTATTTTAACCAGGGAAGATTCTTGCACTAGAAAGTAAAAACTAAAATATAATATTACAAAACGCTTAGTGAATTGCGTAATCTGTGCATTTCTAAGCAGTTTGCCATCAGCATTACTTTAGCCATTATGATATATGATATTATTATAGATGATACAAAAAACTAGAACAAAACATAATTGAATTTGAATATATTGTGCCTTTTCACCTTGGGCTTGGGGCGTGCCTTTGCTACCTAAAATATGAAAAAAAAAAATAATCTAATTTTGAACCGAAGCGGAAACGCCATCTCTAGAGCTCACCAAGCGTATAACAGGCTTTCCAATCCATCCAATGGAAAAAGAGTACCCCCGTTAGGCCGTTACTTCCCTTTGTCGCTCTTTATGTATACTTCATCATGCTGAAATAATAAAAGCAATAAAATAAAGCAATAGTGGAGAGAATAAAATACGGAAACTTACATTCAACTTCTTTCAAAATTATAATAATTCTAAATTTTACTTCAATAGATTTTTAAAGACTTCATTTTCAATTTCATTGTAGTAAAAAGCTAAAAACCTAACTTAGCCTGTCTTTATTTTAGGTTTATCTTGCCAGTCTAGGAAAAACCAAATTTTGTTATTTCAAAATAAAAATAAATGTACGTAGAATTGGTAATCGGTAAATGAAAAATCATAAATCTTAGAATGCTTCGAAACTTATGATAATATTTCAAGAAATGAATAAGATATAAAAAGAATGTTTTATACTATCGCCGAATCGCGCATTAGAATTGCACTATCTATCGATAGTTTTGATGCTAGTGAGTTAGCGTGGACTTCTGCAGAAGTGGCACCACTGTAGAGCGTCTGCAGAAACAGAAGAACGACTGATAGATCAAAAGGAAGGGCGTGCAGTGCTACCATCAAGGAGTGTGGGTCCTTTTACCATCTTTAGCCAATTTAAACATCATGGCCGACCCGGAAAACCAGCCCGAACAGCAGAAGGCTGCCCCGGAAAAGCAAGTCATTGGTAAGACATTGTAGAATCGTTAAGTAATTGTGATTTCATAAAAATAAAATGGTCCGCACCGGCGTGGTGCGAACACATCATGGAGGACGCTTCGGTTTACGATAGCCGCCATGACGATGCTATGCCAATAGCTTGCAATAGTGTTTTGTTTTTCGGCTTGACGATTTTCGTTAGTTGGGTTACTAATAATAATTTATCTTTCTTTTTCAGCTACCAAAGTGACGGGCGTGGTCAAATGGTTCAATGTGAAGAGTGGATATGGCTTCATCAATCGGTAAAAAAAAAGTTTATAATCCTTGTGGAAAAATTCTATGTTTTCATGATCCTACATTTAAGATATTTATGGAAATTTAGAACTTACGAGACAAAGTTTATTAATTCATTATGTTTTTTTTTCAGCAATGACACCAAAGAAGACATCTTTGTCCACCAGGTATTTATTTTTTAATCAAGTCTTTTATGCTCAAGTACATAATTGTTGACTTTTCTTGCAGACGGCCATTTCCCGTAACAACCCCAGGAAAGCTGTTAGAAGTGTTGGAGATGGAGAAATTGTCGAGTTTGATGTGGTTGTTGGTGAGAAGGGCCATGAAGCAGCTAATGTTACTGGGCCAGAAGGCGAACCAGTGAAGGTAATAATTCAAAATTTCACAGTGTTTTAAATAGCACTTAGTATAATTTTCTATTCTATTACAGGGTTCTCCATATGCTGCCGATCGGCGTGGTCCTGGTGGGTACGGCTACCGTAGACGCGGAGCTGGGGGTACTGGTGGGTTAGGTAGTGGGTACCGACGCAGGCCAAGAGGATCACGTCGTGAAGGAGATGAGGGTAACACAATGTTGATCTCAAGTTAAAGGAATTTTTCTTAAAACTTTCCACTTTATAGAAGGTAAAGATCATTCGGAAGAACGCGGAGAGGGAGATGAAGAGAATGATGAATCAAATGCTCCACGAGAAGGTTCTTCTCGTGGTCGTTTCCGTGGCCGTTATCGTGGAGTAAGCTACCGCCCTCGATATTTTAATCGTCCCCGTAAGAACACAGAAGGCGAAGAAGTTTCTGGTGACAAGTCTCATATGGATGGCGATGCTGATCAAGTAAATGATTTCTTTTCATCCCTTATGTGTGAAACGTAAGATTCTAATATTTTTTTGTGTTAAAGGAGGGTGGAGAAGAAAACAAATCTCGTGGTTCTCGCGGAGGTCTTCGTGATGGTGTCCGAGGAAGTGGTCGTCCTCGGGCTCGCGCTCGCGCTCGTGGCTACTACGGACGTGGACGTGGAGCACGTTCCGATCAAGGAGTTGGACAAGAATCATCCGAAGGAGTTCAAGAAGACGGCTCTGGCGACATTCGTGGGGGGTATCGCGGACGTCCTTTCAGAGGTCGACGTGGTGGACGCAGCCGTGGTGCCAGACCACGCTCCGGAGAGGGAATTGAAGGAAAGGTCAGTATTTTACGAAACTGTTTTGTAGCTGCAGATAACTTACACACAATTTTTTATTTTCAGGTTGAAGGGCAGTCTATGAATGCCACTAGTAATGAGAGCAACGCGTAAATTCATGATGACTCAAGAAGGGAGCGTACGCATAAGGGTGGGGAATGATGGGGAATCGGACGGGAATTTAATCATCCCTGGCTTATTCCTCTACATTTTGTTTTTGTCTCGGTACCAAGACGTCATTGTTGGGTGACACTTAGCGTTTCTTTTCTTGGTCGTCCTTCTCCACCTAAAATTACAAATAATGACTAGAATTGTTAACTCTAGCGTAAAACAAGAGGGAATTGTCTTAATTTAATTTTGATTGGAAAATTCGTCGGTTGTAAGCGGGTCGAAACGATATTTTTTTTTTCTTTATTATCGTGTAAAGGACCTGAGCTATGGCTTTACATCCCTCCGCATTGCTCTCGTCAACACGTGTGCTTGATTACGAACCATTTGTGCAGAAAATGTGTAGCCAAACCTTTGTGCTCGATCTCGGTCTTAATACTTTTCCATCCCGTTTTTTTTTTGTCCCGAGTTTTGAATCTGTTTTCAATAATTTTGGGTTATAGGAAAATTACTGCAACCACATGTAATATTTAGTCAGTTAACTAAGTACAAAATTTGCGCGCCTTAAAGAAAGTGCTGCCGTTTTTTGTTATTTGACCATTTTTTATGTTAAATTTCTTTACCAGCTCTTAAATTTAAACGGGATTTAAGTAATTGACCAAGATCGAGGCAATCGTTCGTCTATGAAACTTCTGTTCCTCGAGACGAATCGCTCACTTTTTTTTTCATTCTATAAATCTGTTGGTTGAAATCTGAATTTGATTTTGTGAAACCTCAAGCTTTGACAGCAAAGTGTTTTGGTAGATTTGTTCAACTGCATTGTGTGGGAAAATAGTTTTTCCGCTTCGATGAGTCAGACACGTAAACCTTGACTTTTCGCTCCAAAGTTAATTCTAACTTATCCTCATCCACATGCTACTCTATTGGCAACTGCTGAATCCCTGAGTCTGTACTTGAAGAAACGCTCTTAAAGATTTGTCAATACAACAGCAAAGACACTTGTTCATGTTTTTGTACTTTTTAATACTGATTTTTAAGTGTTATTTTAAATCAAAAATATTTTTCCATATTTAATTTTAAATGATAATTAACTTTTTATTCAAAACCTTTATTCCGTATTGTGTGAAAGAATAGGTATGTTAACAAACAGATATTGGGATGATCCGGACGGAATACATCTTATCTACCCCGGATTACTCAGTATGAGACTTACATCGAATATCATCGGTTGTGAAGGCAGTCGAACAGTACGAGTCATTTTATTCAATGTCTGTTGTCCCATTAGGTTTATCATTCATGGTACTTTTACTTCTCATAGTATAGAAGTATCTTAAAATTTGTCACTAAATTATAAACAAGACGATTTAATTTACTTTATTTTACGAAGTATCTCTTGACTCGGAATAATTGGTTCTTCAATATTGTTCGTACTTCGTAGTGTTCATTTCGTAGTGATACACCAGAATTACTTTCCACTTTCCTGGAAGAAAGTATGCAACAAACTTCTAACAGGCAGGTACATATGACCGAGCTATTCGGTCTTGCCTAAATGTAAAATTTTAAACGATTTGTGGCTACAAAGCAAAGAAATTGACAATCACCAAGATTTTGGATTTTGTACGGAAGTTCAGTAAATATTCATTTTGCGTGCAATAGAAGTGTCAGTAAAAAAATATAAGAAAATCGGCCAAAATCGAGATTTGGAGTTCCCAAAATCCCGATTTTAGCTATTCTTTTGGTACTGGTTCTTTACTGACCGCTAGATGCCACTGACTTCAATTGATTTGTCAAGAAACAAGAAGAATAGCCTGCAGCTTGCATTTAAAAAAAACATGGTGAAACAAATTGTTGCTATTTTATAATTATTTTTCTGTGACTCCAAATACCGAATTGAATTTCTTTTGTGTAGGTTTATCTTGACCTATTTTCCTTGTTTTTACATATTACACCCATTTCTTCAAATTCTAGAAAGTCTTTCAGTCATTCCAACAAGTTGACTTTGTACTCAGTCACTTTCCATAGTTCATTAGATCCTAATGCTGTCGAAAGCCTGAAACTTATATTTGAAGCCCATATACAGTGGAATTAGACAAATGTGCCGAGATGAGGTATTTTCCCATTACTACTACTACTAGCACACCATAAAAATGAAGCATTAAGACTTATAATTCATATTTTCATATAACATAGGTATTATTGCTCATTGACCATAGGATCTTTTCCGAATCTTCAATTTTGATGGTGTAACCTGTGACAGCATGTTTGTTATTATGACTGTTTCTACATCCGTTTAGAAGGCAATCCAGCTGAGGTATAGGTGGAATTTTATTTTTCGTGTATAAATTTGTGTAAATTTGTAAATAATGTTGATAATTTTCCCTATCTCATTGCAATGTAGAGTTTCAGTTTCAGTTACATGAGGAGGAGTGTGAAGCGAATAACCTGCCATATGTGAATGTACCAGATCTGCTTGATGAGAGTCAAATGCCTTACTGAATGCATCACCTGCATCACCCAAATGATAAAGGAAAGCATCGTTATCACCTTTTTCCATGCTGCAATGAGTTTAATGACTGAGAAGTTGCCCAGCCGCCATAGTGTCAATCTACAACGCAATTTCGTGCGGTCCTGGCACGGACCTCCTTGAGCCAATGCTTGGTTTTGTCCATGACAGAAGAGGGACTTCCACCAACGTTCTGCTCCATCCCTATCTTCCCGACGTACGCTCATCCAGCTTCTGCTTCACAGCTTCTTCCACAAAAATAAAACTTTTCTTACTTCGCTGACGAGTTGGAAAACTTCAGTGGTCACTTCCGTGGCGCTGTTACACACCTGCATTCACTCACCATGGGATTATGCCCAGGTACCCGACAATTTACTTGTTTTTGTAGATTATCTATTCTAATAGTCTACTTACTTGTGTCTGTAATAATTCCGAAATCAGGCCCTAATTGCGCGCAAACTTAGACGTTTTTTTCGAACGCTAGATGGCTTTTCGACAATTGTCAGTTGTCAAAACAGTCAATTTCAGTTACTTTGCAAATCTCTTTAAACATTTATTGGCAGCTATTGTGTGAAAATTTTTTTGTGAAAACTGACTATAACTATTCCACCAACAAAGCTCACTTGTAAAATTTTCTATAATTGCTTTTTTTTCTACTTCCGGTTTTCTCATTTCAGTCAGTAGTTCAGTAAATATTCATTCGTCGTACAAAAGAACCACATCTTAGTGATCCTCGTCAAATTTGTGGTAAAGTTCATGTTTTTATTTGTCCGTACGCGTACTTCCGGTTTCGAGAATTATCCTGAACTATTATAGTTCAGGAAAACTTTCGATTTTGGCCAAATTTTCGATTTCGTTTAAATCATACCTAATCGATCCCAAATTTCATAGATCTCACGAATATGTGGTTTAATTTGATGACAGCTCAATGGTTGAGGCGCTGTGGTTACTTCCGGTATACTTCCGGAATTTTTTTTTTTAGACTAGCAAGTGAGCTTTGTTCTGTTTATAGTTCTCAATATTGCTAGCTTGATTTTAAGTTAAAAAATTGCATTTTTAAATCTTTGAGCTGAAAAACCAGATGGCCTATATGTATTATGTAACTTTTATTGGCATGTCATTTAATAAGAATTCTTTTGTCTTTATTCAGGTAATGCAGAGGATACGTCGAGAAGATGGATTTTCTCATCTTTAACAGTCGTCACCGGTCTCCGTCGGATGTTGCCCCTGCTCCTGGTGCGAACGAAACTCGGTCGAATCACGACCGACACCGAGACTCATCATCAACGTGGATCATCGTATTGTTGGTATTATTGCGTTTGTGTTAGTTAACCCGTTGGCTGCCACGCCTTTGTTCTCCCCTAGCTCCTTAGCACGGGCCGCGCTGTTCGGTCTCGTGGTTTTCATGCCGCGGGGTCGGACAGTCGCACCAGCCCAAAATTCGCCGCAAGGCGCCTGTTAGGCAATGCACCATAGGGACTTCCCCCTTGTCGATACGGTGATGGATTCTAGAGGTTGTGCATTCCATCTTCTCCTGTCACCGTGTCAGCCCGGACTTGTCAGCAATGGCAAGTCCCACCTTGGTCATGGATCCTTAAGACGTGACGCGTAGAGTAGTAGAGAGCAACCTACGGGTTGTATGGCGTGGCAGCCAATGGGTTAACTAAGTGTATGTGTGTATGTATTTGACTGTAAAATGTGGTGGAATTGTGGGTGGAGGTGGGACAATATAACGCAATTCTTTTTCATTCATTCATTGTCTCTTAATTTATACTAAGTTTTGTTTAGGAATTCTCTCAACTTCAAAGTCTTTCCTTTATATCGAGATCAGCCACTTGCCTTTACTTATAGGATTTGAAAAAATCAACAGTTACAAGTGTCTTACGTTACTTATCCTTGAAATATAATCGTCGAACCACTAGAACATGTCCGTATGCAGAGTGACTAAGGCAGTAGTCACCTCCAAAATATGAAACAAGACATATGACAGCGCAGGATACTGGCCTTGAAAAGTGTCCAATACCAATATACACTTGCCAAAATGTTGACGGACTTGAAGTTAGTCACAAGAGTATTACAAAAGAATTACCCGTATGAAAATTTTTATTTTCTCATTTAAGATCAACAATTAATTCCCAGTGACTAATGACCATGAAAACAACCGACAAATATATATAAACTCAAATAGAAATTTCGGCTCTTGCATTTAGGAATCTCTTTGTAGTAAGATCCGAAAGCGTAGTTTTTGGTGTAAAAAATACTCTGGTGCCTTGGTGGTGTAGAACTTGGGAGCCTCGGTATAGTAGCTGAGGGCAGCGCGGGTTGTAGTGTAATCTACGACCCCTTTGGTGTAATACTTGGCAGCATCGTGTAGTACTCCGCTGCCTTCGTGGTGTAGTACTCCGCTGCCTTCGTGGTGTAGTACTCCGCTGCCTTCGTGGTGTTGACGTGTTGTTTGGTAAGACGCCGACGTTGCGGTTTGGTATCCACCATAGCCACGAGACATCGGTACACCAGTAGTAGACCCAACCATCAAGGATACAACAACGAACAGCAGTATGACTCCATAGTTAACTAGACGGTAAATAATTTGAAGATTAATTTTCATAAATAACTAGCAAATTAAAAAACAAAATAAAATAAATAAATTGATACAACACTCAAAACAGAGAGACAACTCGGTGGTGTAGTACTTGGGAGCCTCGGTGTAAGAACAGATGTTGCGTATGTTGACTTCGTTGTGTAGTAAGGGCGCGGCGTTGCGGTTTGGTACTTACCATAACCAGGAGACATCGGCACACCAGTGGTCGACCCAGCCATCAATGATATGACATGATATAACATCCAACAGCGGCACGACCCACAGTTAACTAGACAGTAAATAATTTGAACATTAATTCCCAGTTATAACTTGTAAGTTCACAAATAGAAAAATATGTAATGATTCACAACTCCATTAAAAAAAAACAAAAAAAAAACAGAATATTTACCCATGTTTCCTAAGACGGAGCAGCGTAAGTTGCAGTTTAATACTCAAGAGCCTTGGTGGTGTAGTACTTTAAGGCCTCCGTATAGTAAGTAGGTATTGACGTTGTTGCTCAATAAGGAGGCGGCGTGGTATAGTATTCTTTCGCTGCTGTTTCTTGATATTCACCACACCCAGGAGACATCGGTAGACCGCTGATCGACCCAGCCATCAACGATACAACTCCCAACAACATCACGTCGCCATAGTAAGTTAACTAAACAATTGGCAATTTGAAAATTAATTTTCGAATGTAGCTGGTCATATCAACTAAAACAAGATAGAATTGATTCACGAATCGAAATAAGCATGAATAATTACCCACGATTGCGAACCAGTTATGCGATGAAGAAGGTAGAACTTTGAAAAATAGTGCGCTGCAGTTGTTGCCGTGTCGGAGATGCTCACTCGACTGATCTCTGTCGGTTGGTTGGTTTTTTGGAGATGGGGATTGACGTTTCCAGGCCGGCAGGCCTATTTACGCCACTTGCACATGCGTTTTAGGGAGAATGCTGGGCACCGGCTTTAGGTTTTTGGATTCTCTTGCTAGAAACCGAGTCGGGCTTTGATGCCTATGGCATTAAAGAAGTCCAAAACGGCTTTGAGAGTTACCTCGTCGTTGAAATTTAGCAGCTCTTGCAGTGTGGGAGTGTTTTCGCTCACTACGTTCACCATTTCTTCTCGCTTCTTTGCGTACGCCGGGCAGGCCAGCAGTACGTGTTCGACATTTTCTTTTTCTTCGGCGTCGCAGTTGCTGCAGAGACCGGTCGGATGTTTTTTGCGTTTGAACAGACGATAGTTTAGCGGCAGCATGTCGAGGCGAATCTGCGATAAGAACACTTGCTCACTTCTTGACTGGCCGAACAGGGAGGCGATTCTTGACACGACTGGACTGTGTCTGTGGGTGAAACGTCCACATTCCGTTTTCGGCTTGTCGGACTGATCTCTGTCGCCTTTTCTCTCTCGATTTATACGATTTTTCCTCACCCTCATCTCTTGAGCCTTGCGGCAATAGTACCTGCTTGACAATGAAGCAACACGTGTCGTTCTCACCCAACCTTACACCACTGCATGACACGTTTTTTTCCGTGACCTTCGAGTGAAAAACATGCAAACTGGCCTTTCCTTCTGCATTTTGACGTTGTTGGGAATGGGTCTGCAAAAACCAATATCAAAATGAATACCAAATGGTTTTGTAACACATCCCGTTCTCACCCAACCTCTCCCCCCACTGCATGACACGTTTTACGTAATGATCTCCGTGACCTTCGAGCGTAAAGGAAATGCAAACTGGCCTTTTTAAGTCTGCAGATTGATGTTAGGTACTAGTGATGGGTCTACAACAACCAATATTCAAATGAATACCAAATGGTTATGGCTTAAAACTCACTTTATACCAATTGACATTTGAGTCGTTTCTTCTGTGAATGAATAAATCTTCCCTTTCGAACCATTTGAAAGAAAGTCGGTTTTTTTTAAATATTCCTCTGCAACCACCGTTAACCAAGCTCACTATCCTCCAATTAACTACAACCCTCACCCAACAAGTTTTCCTTGCTCAAATCACAGCATCAGACAAGTCTAGTCTACAGTAGATAAATAGATAAAAAAATGCTTACAATGAATAAAACAGATGAATAATTGCTTGAAATGATGTTCAACATACTGTTACACATTACAGCTGATATATTGGATTCTATAGTTTCTTCTCTGCCACTCTTTGCGGACTCTTTGCTGAAAAGTCAGCCTGACCTGGCCATTAGCTGAGGAATAATAACAAGAGAATGTAACATGCGTAAAATATTAACCATCAGTGCAAATTTAAAGGTAAATAAGCTTACCAAGAGTACGAGTCACTTGTTTGTGATGAACAACGATGGCGCTATGAGTTAGCATAGCAGAGAGGTAGAGGGAAAATCGTGGGCTTGATCTTCAGTTCCCGGGTTTCCCGATTACATATGGAACAATTTCTTGGCTGCAAACAGAGAACGAATTCAAACCAATATTGTAAAAGAAATTTTAAATCTGAAACCATCATGCTACCAAATTCCGTTCGGTCGACTCGCATTTGGAGCAGCAGTAAAGACATCCATAAGACAGGGGCTTGCTAGCAGGGAGGAGACGTAAGTCATGCTTAGACTGAAATACTAACTCATTTAGCACCGGAAGTAGGAAAAAAGCACAGTTTAAAAAATCTAACAAATGAGTTTGTTGCTGACTTAGTCAATGTCATTTATCACTAAAAATGTCTTCACACCAACTGCCGATAAATGTTTTAGAGATGTGCAAAGTACTGCAACAAATGAAAAATGAGCTGCAAAATAAGCTTCTAACTCATCTAGCGTTAGAAAGAAAAATGTTTAAAATGGTTTAATAACAATTCCCGCTTTAGGCCATCCCCACTAATTAAAATAACAAGGACATAACAAATAAGAAACATCGATACTTACGCAATATTCTCTTTACTATATAATCACATCATCTTCTCATCACCAAGAAACCACCACACATCACCAAGACAACAACAGCCAAAAATAAAGCTCAAAGTGGTGAGTCAGTCCAATGTCTCCATCCTGCTACATTTTCTCCCGAGAAGTTAGCCGATGGCCGTCGTGAATTCTAAGCTAACTCGCACCTCGCAGACGAACTGTCGGCCTTTCGCGAGAACTGTGGGGGCATCTAACGCGGGGTTGCCAAGTTCTCTTTTAATAAATCAACTCCGGTCCGGACTCCGGATCCGGAAACCGGAATCCGGATACGCACAACGCACGCAATCGATGACCATATTTCTATAACTATAACAATGCAAAAATCGGCAAAAATTAATTCGTCTTATCCTGGTTCGTACAAGGGGTATCTTTTACGATCAGAAAATCAGAAACCCAATTCCAAAAAATTTTATTATATAATCTCCTTGTTACTCAACAGAACAGTACACAATTAATAATTAATTAAAACTATACTTTTCGAGATAGAGTGCGTTGTTTCTCGGCGAACTCTACGACCTTTTCAGATACTGCCAATCCTTTGCGGCGCCGTACCGAGTTCATATAAATGTGAGCACGATTAACGGAATCTCCTTTATCACCGTACAACTCCAGTTCTTCATCCGTGGTGGGAACCCAAAACGGATCAATATCAATCACCTAATAAAATAAAGGACATTTGAATTTTTTTTTCGATTACAATACGTTTAGGAAATGAATTATATCTATTATCTATAGTTTAAATATTACCACAGCTTTAAAATCAATCTATGGGTTGGACTGTTCAAAATTGAATGAGAACACACTCAGCTACAAACTACAACACTAAAAACGTTTAAGGAAGAAAAGATTTTAAAAAGTATCCTCGTTATCACTGCAAATTTGACACTTAAACTTCTGTGGGCTGATCAATGAGGTGGCATAAGCTCCGCGACAATGAAAAGTCGATTAACAATGAATTCTGTTTTAATTTAGTTTGACCAAGACTGACAACTCTGTTCGGGCAATCCACAAACGAGAAGAAAACGAAACATATTTAGGGGAAAAGATAGAAATAAAAAAAGGAATACAAATACTATACATAACTATACATCCATAAAAATCCTAGGTTTAACAGAAAACACATTTGTGTTTTAAAGCTGTATTTATTACTTCTAACTTAACTAAGTAGTAACGTTAAATTTTAGCGGTACCTCCCAATGGCTAAAAACCAGCTGATGGCTAGCCAAACCTGACGTTTGCTTGCGTATTTCGTTTGCTAAGTCGAAGGACTCCACGACAGGCAAAACAGCAGTAATGCTAAAGGAAGCAGATCCTTCCTCTAGATCTCCATCCAAAATTTTGCCATGGCGCCGACTTAAAACCCCATACATTTTACCTACAATTCAAACGTAATATCAGCTTAAAAAATTCAACTCACTTGTAAATCATGAAAAATATTAACATTTCACTTACCAACCACCTCGCCACTGACTTGGATGGAGCAAGTGTACATTGCAGCCATAAGCCGCTGCGGCTGATTCATAAATGCTCGTCTGCATCCATCCTTGACGACTGACATGATCTGGCCAGTGAGTGAGCCATACTGTTGTTGAAGGTTGCTGCCGTCATTGTTGTCATCTCCATTGGATAAGGGTATGGACGGATGGTTTAGCATGATAGACAAGTCTTCTAGGATGAAAGCGACTCCAAATAAAGGTTCTTCACAGAGAGGTCCAGCTAGAGTTGCTAACTGAAAACCATTGATAACGCTGCTAAGGCACTCCAAAGTTGATCTTTCGACAATAGTTTCGGGTACATTTCTCTTCCATGGATTAGGTAATGCAATTGGCGAATAGTTAATTAGCACGTTAGGTCCACATCGACGTGGTCCAAAACTGAGAATCTTATCCACGGCATTATCCTTCCAATCACTTTTTTGGAAAGCTTGATCCAGTTCGTCATAGAGTTTGCTAATTTTACTTTGTAATTGTAAGATGAGCTTTTCATTCACTTCGTCTTCGATCGCTGTCGTTTCCAGGGAATTTACGCATCGAGTTTGACTCATGGTTCTAATTATGTCAACGTGCTTTTCTAACAAAGAGGTGACTTCTTCTGGAAGTGATACAGCTCGCAAACGCATCGAAAATCGCTTTCCTGAAGTATTTACTTGAACGCGGCCAGCGCTGTCATTATCAATGGGTTCCAAAGGGGCCACTATGGTCTCGCGGAATGGAACAATAGGCTGTGATGCATTGATTTCAATTTTTGCATAAGATTCTCTTAGATCTCGGAGACATCGTTGTAAATGGACTTCACCGGCGGTGATTAATACGTGTTCTCCACTTTCTTGCAGTACCACCTTTTATTAAGAGAAGTTAGACACACAACACGATTAATGTTATTGGAAATGAAAGAAGTTACCTGGACGCAAGGGTCAGCTTGGTTTAGAAGTTTAAGACCTTTAATGAGTTCAGGCATTTCACTAGGCCGTGCGGGTTCTACAGCCACGCGCACAATAGGCACAACCATTTGAGACAGTTCAGTGAAGGCAGGACAAGTCAGAGTAGAGCTAAGGGTTCCTGATTTAAGAATATGCTCTTCTAAACCACCTATACCGACCACGCTTCCAGCTGGAGCACTCTCCAAAGTTTCCAGCTCCCGACCCATCATAAGGTACAGATCCCCAATTTTGACGCGAGTAACATGATGGCCGCTTTTCAAATCCTGAATTCGTAGAAAAATGAAAATGTTAATCATTCCTCTATTTCTATCGCAAATGAACTTACTTTTAAAGTCAAGCTGGGATCAATGTCGCCCTCCATCGGGCACTCCGTGGGATCATACTTTGGACCCAAAACGTACAATTCCTGTCCTTTTTTTAGGGTGCCGCTGAAGACACGGGCGAAAGCAACGAAAACAGGAGCATCTTCAATTACTTCTTTTGGTTTTACTGGTTCTTCAACTTCACAAATTTTCCCTTGCTCTTGTTGTAGAGTAAGTTCGGCGAGTTTCTGTCTGACTTGCTGCCGGCGAAGTGCAATATCCTCGCAAGTTAAAAGTGTTACTTTACTCTTGGGCAAACATTGTCGATCCACCTAGAGTGTAAGCAAAAATGTATCACAGATCTTTTCAAATATTCAATTATTTTACACTATCACACACGTCTAAATTGTTCAAGTTTAATTAAATATTGATTACAGAAATGTTCTTTTACCATTATCATTTTTGAAACAAACGCGATTGAAGGTGCATCGCTGGAAGAAGAACATGCTACGAATGCCTTTTTCAGTTGCTGTGTAGCTTCAGGAAGTAAACAAAATGGTTTTGACAGTGAAGACATTAGCTTTTCAGCTTTCGCATCGGTTATGTCAGATGGACTAGGTAATTTTTCGCAAACCATTCCTTCATGTCATTTCGGATTTAAAAGATTTTTTAAAATTTAGAAATTGTAAAATGTAATCTATACTTACGAAGTACACTCTCAGATAGCGGAAGCCATTTGCTGAGTATGGCTTGTATTTGCACTTTCGGATCGGAATGCTTGAGATCTCGAGGGGCCATCTGTAACTGAAGACTCTGAACTATTTTCTCAGTCATAATTTTGTCCTTACGCACAACGACTGCATCATAAATGGACCACAAATTCTCCAAAACAACTTGTACAAACAATGGTTTTTTCGCTTTCTCTTGTGCCCCTTTTACAACAGTTTTAGTTTTGGAATTGAAATAGTTATCACCCCACAATGAAAGTTGGAGCTCTTCTTCATGTAGCCCAAGCTTAGAAGCAAACATTCGTGAAAAATCTCGTATTCTACGATTGGAAGAAAAATAAATTAATCAAGCGTATAATAAGGTCATGTCAGAAACCTACGAAAATCCCCAACCATCGGCCGCGCTTGCAAAAACAACATTGCCTTGTTCTGGAGCAAAGTAAATGTTGGAATCGTCTGCTTCTTCTAAGCCGGAGCTGCTATCCGTATTATTTTCTTTCTTACTCATTACATCGATAGTGAAGAGTTCTGCTACTTGAGCATTTACTTGTTCAAGTAATTGTACCATACGGATATAAGCATCTAAGGCTGTTTAGATAATAAGCTATTAGAAAAACTTGTCACTGATATTTAAGCATATGTTTTGAAATACTTACGTTGCATTTTCATTTCTACTATCAAACGATCAATCTTGTTCAACACAAGGACTGGCTTTATGTGTTCAAGCCACACCTGTTTCAAAACCACTTTTGTTTGGGCACATACACCTTCAACTACATCTACTACAACGACTGCACCATCACACAACCTTCAGAAAAATTCAAACCAAAATTCAAGCCAAAATTATTCATTTTTTACATTAAATAGCATATTACCTCACTGCTGTTGATACCTCTGAAGAGAAATCCACATGCCCTGGGCTGTCAATAAGGTTCACCAAAAATTCTTTATTGTTATGTGTATGTAATAACGAAATACTGCTGCTCTTCATGGTTATTCCTCTTTCTTGTTCATCTTTTCTGCTATCCATGTATCTGGAAGAAAAGGAAAAGGAAACATTTCAAAATTAAATCTAGCTTCTATCCTTACAGAAATGTCATTATTTTTTACAACTAAGGAAATTCTAACAACACTATTTATACCTGTGTTATGCACATAATAAAACCAAACAATAACTTAAAGAGAAGTCAGTTTCCTGAAGCATGAATGAAAATCATAACATTTGATGTGGTCAAAGAAATTGAAAACACAGATAACATTAAAATATTCGTACCTCAATTTACCAACCAATTTCTGAGATATGATACCATTGGAGGCAACAAGTGAGTCAGCTAATGTGGTTTTTCCATGATCTACGTGGGCCACTATACTGGATGAAAAAAATTTCAAGTTGTGTAGAGATTTATGATTATTTATTATCAAATAATTTACCAGATATTCCTGATATTCAATGGATTGTTTTGAAGTTCACCTATCCTCTGTCTATTAAATTGCTTCATGGTGCTGAAGGTTCTGGTTTAACAAACTTAGGCACTAGATTACAAGTTTAGAACCATGCAGCTTTACCTAACAACATGCCTGTAGCAGACAGACTAGCAGTAGTACACAATAACACATTTACACCACAGCATTACACATAACCGGCGTAACTAAAATGCGCGTTCTAAACTTGCGCGGAATTTTCCTGCAACTCATCGGCACGAAATATGAAATTGATTAGACCTGGCTAACGTCCGATGCCAGTTCGATAAAAGGGTGAAAAAAAAAATTGGACACGAACTAGTAACAGTTCTTGTATGGCGGCTTACGGAATTTCGCCGTTTCGAAACTTCGGACGTTAGCCAAGTCTAATTTTTAGAACATTTTAGAAATGAATTTCTAATTTGATGTCTCATTAAGTATGCCGGATGTACCGTTTTATTTATATTGTGTATTATAAAATAGAAAGCTTTGTACCTATACATACAATACCCATGAAGAATTTATGCATTTAACTCGTCCGAAAGTGCACACAAAAGAAAGTAAGATAAAGCACTTACTTCACCATTCAATTTCGTAGTTGGAAAAGCATGAAACTTATATCCTTATATAGACATGTTGACAATCCTTTTTTAACCTTTCGGTATAGTAAATGTGACTCGGGCAAGTTCGAAATATAGTTGTCTCGCACCTTATCGATTCATATATCAAAGATTACACATTTATTCATTGAGGAAAGGCCACAAATACCCGAAGCAAGGGGGAAATTAAATATGATAATGATCATAATAGTTACGCACATTCCAATATATTTATTATATATATTAACTCCAAAGGGAAAAGAAAAGCAATGCTGGAATAGTCTGTGACCTATGTCAGATTCATTTTGTCATGAATTATAGAAGTGGAGGCTTACAGATCAAATCATAATTTTTTTTCGCTTTGTAAATAGGATTTTGGAAAGCAAAGTGAAACAATGAATGTTGGCATCATCAATACAATCAACCATTTAATCGCCAACCATCTCTTTGAGATACATACGATTTTTAAATATAGGAAACCAATTACAATCCTAAAAAAAGGAACATTCCATTGTTTCACTGCAGCTGGGCTTATGTGTGTAAATCTACTCGTGTATATTATATTAAACCCTACTCTTGTAGAAAATAAAATTAATTTCGTTTGCTGCACAATAAGGTAATGCCTGTGGAATAGCAATAAATGGGAAAAATAACCTCATCAGACTTTAGACAGGAGCTGTGGGTACAGCTTGACCGCTTCATGAGGTACACAAGCGGGTCCGTCCAACGGCCAATTGCAGGCAGTGATGTAGTCATCGTACACAAGGTGAACGGGGCATTTGAAAATGTGAACTGTGTACTGGTGAATCCAGCGATCCCAGTAGCACTCGTAGAACTTTTGACAGTCTGACGGATGACGGAAGAGACCGGCTCGAACACATACCTCCGGGCCCAGCGTCTCGTTTTTGGCCGTCGCTTGGGCGACGGTGATCTTCTCCAAGTATCGGTGACCGTATTCAGATCCGCTACTGCCAGTCGAGACTTTTCCGTCGTTTTTGTTCAAAGTGAGGCTGACAGAAGATGCGCTTGAATCAACAGGCTTGACGCTGGGTTGCGCAACGCTGGTGGTGAGTTGTTGGTTTTTGGAATTGACGTTCAATCTTCCCTTGATTCGTTGGCGTGGAGAAGATTTGTAATCATCAGTCGTACCTTTTTGCTCGATAAGGGCTAGTTCAGTCTCAGTAACTGGACTAACAGTTGCCCACTTGTCTAGAATAGCGGCTTTGTTGGTGGAAGGGACTTTAACGGTGACTCTTTTATCGCCGTATGAAACTTCACCTTTCGTGGAAGAATCAGCTTTAGTTTTTTCGTAATTAACCGAAACGGAATGTGGTGTCGTCGTGTAGGAATTTGATTCACGAGAATCGTTCCTAGATGCTGATCCTGCTGGCTTTTTGTAATCGGAATCTTGATATCTGGTTGTTCCATCGGTGGCGTACGTCTTGCCACTCGTGCTGCTGCCAGCGCCTCTCTCTAGCTGAGTACGACTCTTGCCATTCGTTGAACTGTACTCATTGGGAATTCTTTTATTGGTGTCTACTACCTTTTCGTTTGCAGCTGGTGATTTGCTTGCCAAAGGTCTGGAACCAGTATATTTCCCCTTGGATTTGCTGTTGTCTTTTAATCCAAATGTGTCGTCCCCAATCTGGCCGGTCGTCTCGTAATCACTCGGATATCTAGACATGGACGAATGGGTTGATTTGTTCTTGTCGTATGATCCTACACTAGGTCTGACCGACGCTGCATTATATTCTGGTTCAGAGTATTTCACTGCGCCTTTAGATCCACGAGTTCCACCTACTCCTCCTGTACCTCGTGATCCAGCAGTTCCACCTGTACCCTGTGATCCAGCAGTTCCACCTGTACCCTGTGATCCAGCAGTTCCACCTGTGCCCCGTGATCCAGCAGTTCCACCTGTACCCTGTGATCCACCTACTCCGCCTGTACCTCGTGATCCAGCAGTTCCACCTGTGCCCCGTGATCCAGCAGTTCCACCTGTACCCCGTGATCCAGCAGATCCAGCAGATCCAGCAGATCCAGCAGATCCAGCAGCTCCACCAGTTCCACGGTATCCTTTCTTTCCTTGGTCTTCGGTTTCCATAGTGACAACTACTTTAGTAGGAGTCTTGTACACTGATTCTGGTGCATCGTAAACGGGAGAATATTCGTCGATGGAAGCAGAGGCGGTATTGGCCGGGAGCTTTGTGTTAGACGCCCGATAGTCAGAAGCCGTTGAATCGTAAACAGAAATTGGAGACTTATCTGTGTAGACGGCAGGAGAATAAGCCGGAGCAGAAGTAATGGGAGTTTTATACTCGACGGTTTTTTCGGTGTAGGCTGGAGTAGAGTAAACTGCCGCAGCAGTGGTTTTGTACCCTGGAGTTTTTTCAGTATAGGCTGGAGCAGCAGGCTCGGAGTATGCCGGAACGGAGTAAGCCGGAGCAGAGGGGTAAACCGGTGCGGCAGTAGTGGGAGCTTTGTACCCAGTAGTTTTTTCAGTATAGGTCGGCGCAGAGTAAACTGGTGCGGCTTTAGTGGGAGTTTTGTATTCGGGAGCTTTTGTCGTATAGGCTGGGGCAGAATAAACTGGAGTAGAAGTTGTGGGAGTTTTATACTCGGGAGATTTTTCGGTATAGGTCGGCGCAGAGTAAACTGGCGCAGCAGTGGTAGATGTTTTATATTCGGTAACTTTAGCAGTATAGGCTGGAGCCGAGTAAACTGGTGCAGCAGCAGTAGATGTTTTGTATCCAGGAGCTTTTTCGGTGTAGGCTGGAGTAGAGTAAACTGGAGAGGTGGTAGTGGGAGTTTTGTACTCGGGAGCTTTTTCTGTATAAGCCGGAGCAGAGTAAGCCGGAGCAGAGTAAGCCGGAGCAGAGTATGCTGGGGCAGCGTAAACTGGAGCAGAGTATGCCGGGGCAGCGTAAACTGGTGAGGTGGTAGTGGGAGTTTTGTACTCGGGAGCCTTTTCGGTATAAGCTGGGGCAGCGTAAACCGGAGCAGAGTATGCCGGGGCAGCGTAAACTGGAGAGGTGGTAGTGGGAGTTTTGTACTCGGGAGCCTTTTCGGTATAAGCCGGAGCAGAGTAAACCGGAGCAGAGTATGCTGGGGCAGAGTAAACCGGAGATGAATACGCTGGGGCGGAGTAAACAGGAGAAGAGTACGCCGGGGCAGAGTAAACTGTCGAAGCAGTAGTAGAAGAATCATACTCGGGAGCTTTTTCGGTATAAGATGGGGCAGAGTAAACCGGTGAAGAGTATGATGGAGCGGACGGAGAGTAGACTGGCGCAGCAGTAGTAGAAGTTTTGTATTCAGGAGCTTTTTCGGTGTAGGCTGGAGCAGAGTAAACTGGTGCGGCAGTAGTAGGAGGTTTGTATTCACGAACGCTTTCCGAATAAGCTGGAGCGGAATAGGCTGGAGGGGAGTAGGACGGAGTGGAATAGGCTGGAGCGGAGTAGGACGGAGCGGATTGAGAAGAGTCGGCTGGGGCAGAGTAAACGGGATTGTAGTCCTGATCGGAAGGCTCTGGAGCGGAGTAGGTTGAAGAGGTGTAAGTCGGAGAGGAATACGTTGGAGCGGAATCCGTTGGAGTGGAGTAAGCCGGGGTGGAGTAAGCCGGGGCGGGCTTGGCCGGCTCAGAGTAAGCCGGAGCGGAGTAAACCGGGGCGGACTTGGTCGGCACGGAATAAGACGGAGCGGGCTTGGCCGGTTCGGAGTAAGCCGGGGCAGAGTAAGTTGGGGAGGAGTAAGCTGGGGCAGAGTAAGCCGGGGCAGAGTAAGCCGGGGCAGAGTAAGCCGGGGCAGAGTAAGCCGGGGCGGTCTTGGTCGGCTCGGAGTAAGCCGGGGCGGACTTGGTCTGCTCGGAATAAGCCGGAGCGGGCTTGGCCGGTTCGGAGTAAGCCGGAGCAGAGTAAGTTGGGGCGGTCTTGGCCGGTTCGGAGTAAGCCGGAGCAGAGTAAGTTGGGGCGGTCTTGGCCGGTTCGGAGTAAGCCGGAGCAGAGTAAGCCGGAGCAGAGTAAGCCGGAGCAGAGTAAGCCGGAGCAGAGTAAGCCGGAGCAGAGTAAGCCGGAGCAGAGTAAGCCGGAGCAGAGTAAGCCGGCGCAGAGTAAGCCGGCACAGAGTAAGCCGGGGCGGAGTAAGCCGGGGCGGTCTTGGTCGGCTTGGAGTAAGTCGGGGCGGTCTTGGTGGGCTCGGAATAAGCCGGTGCGGTCTTGGCCGGTTCGGAGTAAGCTGGAGCAGAGTAAGTTGGGGCCGCTTTCGCCGGGGCGGAGTAAGCCGGGGCCGAATAAGTTGGAGCCGAATAAGTTGGAGCGGAATACGTCGGAGCGGTGTAAGCCGGAGCAGAATATGTCGGTTCGGAGTAAGCCGGGGCGGAATATGTCGGCTCGGAGTAAGCCGGGGCGGAGTAGACTGGAGCTGAATAAGCCGGAGCGGAGTAAGACGATGAGGGTACATATTTTCCATCCGATGTATGAGCCGAGTCGTATTTTCCATTTTCAACAGTCCTATCTGGGCCACGAATTTCACCGTTTCCTGGTTGTTTGACTATATAAAACAAGAAATAAAAAACAAACAGTTAATTTTGCATACAAAAGACAAAAATTCAAATCAATTCTGTTGATTGTTGAAAACGCATTTACCTAGGTAATAAGGAGTATTGGCCACCTCATCCTTGGTAGACTTATCATAAGTGCTAGTTTCTTTGTAGCTGAAAGAGTTGTCCGGTTTGGAAGGTCCTACAGGGCCAGAAACTTTACCGGAGTCACCGTTCGTGTTATCAGTTTGGGAATAGCTTGCCAGCTGGGCGTTATTGATGGCTACAGCAGTTCCGCGATTCCCAGCTGAGGCATATGAACCATAAGGATCAGATGATCCGGACACTGCAAGGGAATCTGTATATTTCTGCGACTGATAACTACCCGTCGATGCCCCACCTTCGTAGCGGACAGCTTTCGAATAGGATGGCGTTGTTGTAGTCGTTGTATATTGCTGGTCACCGGAGTAAGCGGGGGAGGCGATAATGATGCGCACAGGGTTGGATTCTCCGGCAATGGTGGCGGCAGGAATAGCCAGGACAACTTTCGTCTGTTGTTTTCCTGAGTAAGAGCCCTGCGATGGTTCCTTGACGACTAGTCCAGCCGATTGGCAATCAACGCAACCGGAAGAGACGACAGATTCACCGTAGTACGTCGGCCGGGGATCCTTGTAGAGACCTTCTCCAGTCACCAACTTGCCACTCAGATATCCAGGACTTCCCATAGGGATGGCGGCCGGTTTCTTCTCCAGCGGTTGCTTCAACTTGACGGCGTTGGCATTGCTGGAACTGCCGACAGCCCCTCCAGAGCACTGAGGAACCAGCCACGGCCAGTTGCACAACAAATTTTCCTCGTCAAAGAGGAGCCCAAATGGACAACGGAATTCGTATTGGGTGAAGGTGACACCGTCCTTGGCGTAGTCGCGACAGGCGAAGAACCAGCGACAGTTTTCAGGATCGGCAAAGTATCCCTCGCCTGGGCAGACGAATTTGTTCATGGGAACTGGGCGAATCTCGCTGGATCCTCCGCAAGGAGCGGCCTGGGACGGCCAGGTGCAGACTTCCCACTTCTCATCAAAGACCAATCCTTCCGGGCAGTCGTACTCGAAAACGGTGAAATCGTCCACGTACTGGTCGAATTTGACGCAACGGTAGAAACTTCCGCAATCCTCCGGATGGCGGTAATAGCCCTGACGGGAGCACTGCAGACTGCTCTCCAGCGGCTGGCGGACGACGCTGGTCTCGCCGGAACGGGCGACGATGCGGACGATCCGGTAGGGCGAAGCTCGGACACGGTCGTTGTACAACGGACTGGACAGGGTGGTGGCAACAGAAGAAAGATCGTCCTGCAGGGATTTGGCCAGCTGACGCCTGGTTCGGTTGCCAGATTCTTGATTGAGAAATTGTTCGTAGTAGATTTGAGTCATGGATGGAGTAACGGGCGTTTCTGATTGGCTGGGCTTCTCGTCCACATTGCCGGGCATGATTGCCACTCCGGCGATATCGCGCAAAAGGAAGTACTTGGCCTGTATTTGTAATGATTATTAAGGCTGTATACAATGGACGGAAAAGACTAGAGTGGCTTTGAGCGGTTTACCTTGATCATAGCGGCCATTTCGTCATCAAAGGCAATCCAATCTCCGTCTTGGGAGTAAGCATATGTACCTGTCAAATCGTCATCTCTCTCTATCGTCCAATTGCCTTTCTTCAAGATCGAGTGCAGCTATTTGATGGACAACAAAATATGCAAAGAAATGGAAATTGACACATTTTTACGATGAGAAACCGGAAAATGAGAGAAAGTGCATTTTTACCTGTTCCATGCTGATTTGAGTGGGGCCTTGGGCAATCTGGGATCCGGGTAGGTTTTGCTTGGCATCTCTCAGATGAAATTGGAGGGCGAATGTGGGTACGGCTGCCACTACACGATCGGACGATACACCCAGGCTTGTCACAAGATCCAATACAGAATCCTTCACAATTATAAAAAGCATAAAAATGAAATCAAGAAAGATAAACTTTTTTATTCAATTATTTTATTTCAAGTTCTGTATATTACCGTATTCAGGATATCGGAGATGCCCATAAGGCGGCTATGGTGGTAGGTTGCGTTGGATGCGTCCTCTATGTTATGGGTGGAGACGACGAATAAGTCGACCGTTCTGTAAATAAATTCATTAAATTGATTAGGTTGAATACGAGTTCAATATTTCTGGCTGTGAATTTACCTCGCTAAAGGCTTGAGATCGAATCCTTTCACCAGCTGTTCCGGTGAAGTCGGCAGACGGAGTAGGATCAAAGGTCGCATCGCATCAATTTCCATATCGTCAGCAATTGTGCTTTAATGAATTAAAAAAAAATAATAATAATAAAGATGAATCATTGTCACTGGAAGGACAATTCAAGAGGAAAGTCTACCTGTTGATGTGGGTGGTGGAAATTGGTGTGCTGGTGACGATCACTTTCTCTTGTAGAACAGCGTGCAAATCCTTCACGTAGACACACAATATAAACAATTCAATTTACAGTAACTTAATCAAAGAGTAGTAAATTATCTATTATAATTGTAATTCATTTAAAGGATTGAGATCAAAGTATATACTGAGTGATAGTGAAATGAAATGGGTCAAGTAAATTGACCAAATTCTGAAGCTAAAATAAAAAAGCTTTTCAATTTCGCGCTACAATCGCCAAAGGCTCTTAATTTACCTCATTTCAACAAACCCAGGATTATAAGTTAAGATTCAAAGAAAAGAAAACACTATAATAATTCACGTCAAAAAAATTAACGCAACCGTAAAAGAAAAGTAAAGTTCTAGATTACAAATAATAAAAAGTCAGCTAGTGTGTATAAAATAATCAAGTTGACATACCTTCATGAAAAGAACAAGGTTGGCTTTATCTTTCTTGGAATTCTCGTCGGTGCTGGGTTGTTGCCAATGGATTTCCACGCCTTCGATAAGTAGGTCGTCAATCATCCGCGCCACACCGCCAACAATCGAGTGGACGGAAGAGTCGGCGGAAAAGTCTCGGGCCGACACGGCCAGCGAAAGGACGCGGCGCATTCGCCCACCATTTCGGGAGCCACTAATCGTTTTCAAGTACGCAACTATTTCTGTGAACGATAAAAAAAAAGGAAAGGTGTTAATGATGCTACGTTGTCTGTTGTGTCTACCTTCTCTGTTCACGAGTTAGACAAGTCGCCGGGGCCCAGGCGTCGCCCATTTTTGGCGTCTTATAAAGTCACGTTAATATCATGTCGTGACACTCTCTTTAGCCTCAACCGTGAGTCACTGGATCTCTCTCGGCGATGATGTAACCGCTATCTCACTAATAATAACCTATTTGCCAGGACTCGAAATTGAATTACCTTCGTTTAACGCAAAGTCCGTACTGTTTTGCGTGATATTCACGACGGATGGCACGACTAGATGAGAGCAACGGCAGGCCAGGTCGTCATTCTCCAAGTTGATGGAACTGTCGGTGTAGCACAGGATGAATCGATTCGGTTCTTCTATTCCGCTGCAATCTTTTATATTTCAATTTAAAAAAAAAATGGTAATGAGCATTTGAGAGAAAGAAGAATCAAAGTTTCAATAGAGAAAGTATTATTACCTGAAGATGAGGCGACAACAGATCCCAGGAAAAGACAACCGATCAAAACGCAAACAAAGTGAGAGTTGTCCATCTCTCCGTTCTACTTTGATATACGTGAGCTTTTGCAACACAAGTTAATTGTCTTTGCAGTGGCCTGCCAAATAGAAATGCAAATGCTAAGGTTACACAACAAGGTTATCGTGCAATTTCTAGGAATTTCCATTTACAGAAGCAAATCCATATCTAAATAGGGCATTCCCAATCGGAATAACTGCTGTTTGTAACAAACGACCTTGCAATGTCGTTCATTTTTTCGGGGGGAAATTTACATATTTTCTCGTTGGCTTTTTGTTTTATGTCGGAAGATGTGATAACTGACCCCATCAAATCTTGGTCGTTCATCGGCCTTAGTACTAATACTTGTGGTTGAAAACATGGCATAGAAATAAAAGTCGATGTTGTCGAGTCGAGAACTTGGGCACTACTGAGCAGACGACCACACGTGTCTGTAGGAACAGGTGATCGTTTACAGGGCATACAAAGAAAGTGAAGGCAGGGTAAGAAAAAATTACCGCCAAAACTGTCATCCACATTGGTATACCCGACAAACGATATTTTCTTCCTGCGGCCATTATTTCGTGCGCGTGTTTCTTTTGATTCGAAATAGCTTACACGCTGCTTACACGCTTCAGCCTACAGGATGATAATAATGGCGTCTGGAAGTGGTTGAACCAAAGCGCACTTTCATATTGGCTAAAAGTATGCCTCACAGCTAGTTCGTCCTTCACTGTAAATAACAGCAGAGGCGCTTCCCAAATATAATAATGACCTGATAACAAAAATCGTGCCAGCTACGCCTACAACACCGTCAAAAGAAATTATTTCTTTTCCCGACCGCGCATTCCCTTTCGTTTTTTCGTCGGGAAAAAGGAATTTTACTTTTGATTTGATTGTCCAACGATATAGTTGGAAATTTCTCAGCGTTAAAACGGCCGTCGACAAAGAAAACGGTAGCGCATGCAAATTCCCGAGTTGTGCATCGCAACTGTTTGAAAAACAAACAAAAATAAAATGTTTTTCTCGTTCAATTTTAGAAATCGGCGTTTGAGATATTTCGATTCGAGCCAAACTGAAAGTCGGTGAACGCTAAACACTTTCTACTCGAGATTTTGTGATAAAGAAGAAGAATTGCTCTTCTTGGCTAGCCCTACACGTATAAAATGTCTATGCCATCGCAGATACAAGATGTACTATATAGTGTACAAGTTGTAGTACACTGCCGGTATCCAGGTCAGCGAGTTCCAAGTACGTTGGCCAATATTTCTCGTGCAAAACGACTGGGGGGGAAAAGTTCTATGTGAAGGTCTATCATATCACATGTACAAGAGCAGCTCGGCAGTTGCTTATGGCAGATGATGGCAGCTAGTAGAAAACTGGTCCAAGGTTGTTTGCCAGTTGCATACTGTATTACCTTAGGATGACTAGCTGCGTTCGAGACTGCTGCTGCTGGTGCAAACGCGAAAAGGGGAGAGGTCGCTCACGATCACATTCCAGTTTGGCTTCAAGAATTACCGACGAATCATTCCTTTCTAGGTCCCTTGGCAAATTTCACGAAGCGCGATAGAGTTGAGTCAAAGACCGGTTTGGGTTTCCCTCTTGTATAATATTATTGTCGTTATCGCTCTAGAAGCTTGTTTTTTTTTTTTTGTTTCAAAGAGTTTGTTGGCTCTCGACGCTGGTTGACAGAAATCTCGAGTGTGATGAAATTCGACTCTTGGCCAACGAATAAGATACAGCAACAAAGCGCTTTCACATGAATCAACCGCTCCATTGATGATTGACAAGACAGCATAACAAAGTTGTAACAGCAGCAGAGACTTACCCCGAACGGATGTTAAGTGTGAGAATCAATTCAGCTGGATAGGTAGTGGCGGCGGATGAGCTCCGGTTTGATCTACGTACAGGCACGCGCTCACAAGCGAGATGTGTGGAAGGAATAAAATTTGGGAATCGGGTGTCGATGTGTATAATAGACGACTATGTTTCAGGCGCTGCTTTCGTGAGTGAGAGAGAGAGAGAGAGATATCCCGGCAAACGGCTAGCGATCAAGGCTCTCCCCGTCGTTTTGAAATGCTGAGGGGGCAATCCTTTTAGTGATCCAACCGACGCCAAGACGAGGGAACTGCGTGAACAACTGAACGGTGAAGAGTCACAAGCGCAACATATACTGCCTGGCAAGAAGCGAAAGGGTTTCTGAGCATGGGCACAGTAACTGTGCCCTGGTTTAAAAGGTAGCGCTTTTGGTTCAAGCCCTGCCCCCTTTTTGTTGGCTGGCTTTGTGTCTATTGCGACAAGCCAAAAGTTCCACTTTTCCCACCTTCACTTTCCAAAGGCGTTAAAGAAACGCCAACCAATGTGTACTACAAGGTGCTCCTGCCAAATCATCAACGTTTCAGCTCATAAGCCTAAAAAGATAAAACCTAGACTCGTTTTATTTCGTGGATTTGATCCGAAAATATTTGATTCCTACTGTAAAATTTAGAAAATGTAGTCAAAAGAATTAAATGAATTGATTAACATTCCTTTTCTCACCACCAAGAGATATTTGATTGTTATAGGATCAATGTAAAAGCTGATGGCTACTACACGGATCTGTTATTTGTCTGATTGTGACGTTGACCCTTTTGTATTTGCGGTCTTAATAGGATGATTACTATAAAGCAGATAATAGAGCGTGAATCAAACATTAATGGGCATTGATTTTACTGCGATTGAGATGTTACGAAGAAAGAAAAACTTATTAAATGTAATATAATCGGACATGTTATAATTTGGAATGAAGGCAAATGAAAGTCATCCAATCACGTTGATAAACATAATCCAGATTCTGCGTTCGTCTATTGCGACATTTGCCATCGGCTGTGGGCAATCTGACAATAATTGCATTGCACACCCGGCACCCGGTGCAACAACTATACTCGACAGCATCGAGTTATTCCAGCTTTTGGCCGCGGCCTTATTTGCTCGACGCCGTCCACTACACTACTACTACATTGGTGAGAAAATCAATGTGAAAACAAACGACTTGTGTTAGACATAAAAGAACAACTTCCATGTATTTCATGCTTGTCAAGATATATGCAGTAAATGTTTATTTGATTCCACGAAATGCGCCACTTTTATTTTCAAAAGTGTGTACTACTATTTCTTTATTACATATTTGTCCTTTTTCCTTACACACTCAGGCTCAGAATTTTTTCTCTTTTGTCGTAAAAATTAATGTCGCTGATGCGGATGATTCGTTTATTGTGTTATCGTGAATGCCGCCGTTAATGTCGACGAAAGTCGCCAGATTTTTTGCTGCTGTTGTTGCTGTTGTTGTTGTTGTGGGTTTTTTTCGTTAGATTTTCCCCATGCATAACGTGTTGGGTACGCACTTGGCCGCTTACATGTGTTTATAACGATAGTTCTACAAGTGTTACCACATATAGGTTACCTTGACTATTTGGCAAATCATCAAGAGCAACTTGTTGGATTTCGTTTTTCCTTTATTTGTCATTTTCCTTTCTATATGCAGCGCGCGAGTAAATCGTTAAAGCAAATATGAAACTGGCGCCAGGGAAAACTGAATCCTATATCAACATTCCAGTCCGATTGTTGGTTGCTACAGCATTTTGCGCAAGAATTTTAACGATACAGAAAAACGATCTGGAAAAAACCGCTCCTATAAGATTGTCGACACAAAATTAACGTAAGCAAATGCAACACACACAAAAAACTGCATGTTAGGTGCCAAAAGAAATCATGCGCAGTCAAGTTGTGTTGTTGACGAGATGCCAAGCGAAATGTATTACAAATGAATGTCGCTTGTAAGCAACAAAAAACTTGGAAAATTCACTTCTTTATTTCAATAGCCATCAAAAAATGGAATTGATCTGAATTATTTTTGATTGGGACCCTTTAGATCCGCCTCTCTCTGCTTACGACATATCGATATACAGCAACAGCGAAAGAGAAATGAATTGAAATCCCAAACGGATAAAATTCTTTGAAGTATGTACTTCAAGTCAGTATATTTTGAGTTTTGACTTGACAGCCATCAGAACAACAAGGAATGAATTTCCACGGCGGCGAACAATAAATCGTGATGGGGCTTTGGCTTCCAACATTGCAAAAAGCCATTTGAAAAAAAAAATAATAATATAAAAAGCCGCGGTCGTGTTGCGTGTTTCCTTTCCATTGAAACCGAAATTGAAACATTTTCTCCCCCGGCCCCCATCTCTGGTTTTTAACGCTAAGGTTGACGACTTTGAAAATGATTTTTTAAATCATTCTTTATTGCGTGTTCAGTATTTTTCACGAAGTATTGGAGATTGGATGGGATGATGCAATCTTATGAAAGATGCATTTGGCCTACTGAGAGGCTGTATTTTGATATCACAATTGCTAATAATTCTGTCATAACTCTTATCTCTACTATCTACAAACAAATGACTAAGAATAGTCTCATTAATCCGCCGT
This sequence comes from Daphnia pulicaria, assembly GCF_021234035.1. Lineage (NCBI taxonomy): Eukaryota > Metazoa > Arthropoda > Branchiopoda > Diplostraca > Daphniidae > Daphnia > Daphnia pulicaria. The sequence goes on from NC_060915.1 coordinate 8,790,496, forward strand.
TTAAAAGAATTCATATAACTCAATTTTAAGTTGACCCCTGGTTAGTTCTAAAAAAAAAAAAAAAAAAGTTGCTGTTACATTCGTCATTCAGGTCATTTTTATTATGGTCCATCGCAATGCACCGTCGTAATTTTTTGTTTGACGTTCTACTTTTGACTTTTTTTTTTTTTCTTTTCTCTAAGTAAGAACGCCGCAAGTTCCTGCAATTTGCACGCAGATGAATTTATGGTGATTTCTGCACCGATCACGCCCAAAACGGATATGGATATAAGGTTCTGACTCATACGTATTTGTCCAATATAAGGTTCAACATAAAAAGACAGGCTTGCTATATAGCTGCTATGTGTGTGTGTCTTAGATTACAGTGCGATTTTGGTGCAATCTCATTTCACGAATTATATCAAAGCTGTCCGAACCAATAGATTATCTGAGAACTCTCGAGGGCTAGACATTATTATATCTGAAAGTGAAAAAGATGACCCGGAAACAATATTAGGCTGCTGAATGAACTTGCGTAAGCAACTGCAACCGAACTGCAAGGAAAATTGAAATGTAAAAATTAAATAACTCAAATAATAATGAGGAGAAAGAGTGTTCAACAAATTTAATCGGCAGCAAGGGGTAAATTTATTTAAAAAAAATAAATAATTGTTGGTGCACGCCTAAAATAGTAAACACCTTCTACAGCATACACTATATAGAAGCGAGAGATCATTTGTCTTGATTCTTGATCCAGTTAACAAATAATTATCACATAGTCGTCGACAATGATTTTCTGGGTCTTGTTATAATAGCAGGTAATTGAAATTATTTTCCACAAAAGGAATAGAATGAATGAAGAGTCTCAACTGCTAAGTAGAAATCTGGAGCAACGAAATTACACGGCAAGTTTGTTTTAGGGTCGGTTGTATATAAAAACATGTAAAGTCGACAGACGAAAAAAGATGGGGTCTCTTGTTATATTATTATTCTCGGAGCGGTAGAAGCGTGCAGTATTAAAAACGTGCGTTACTATCTCCCCAGCAAAGGTTGTCGAATCACCTGGAGGAGAGCAGCAGCAGCAAGCAGCAGGACTCACATCAGCAGTAGGTATACGAAGCGATATTGAATTTTAAGTTGTAACTCGTGCCGAGAAGGAAAAGTAGGATACATTACCAAGCATTTGGTCTATCGCAGCTCAACGATATTGGCTGGCTAGAATTTCTACCGCCACTGCGGCGACGATCCGATCCAAATTGGCATTTGCTCAAGTCAATTTCTCTTTGTCTTTTTTGTTTCCCCTCCCTCTCTCTCCCTAGAGCATATCTATCTCAAGGGTATTTCAATACAACAATCGGCCTTATATAAATATATTTATTTATTTATGTGAGTAAAGAAATGGAAGCCTGTGGGACCGCCTGGTGCACACGAACGCGGAGGTAAAATAGTGTGCGCCTTCCAACGCACCAGGAAAGTGAAAGTGACGGTTTGGCAACAAATCAAAACACCGAAAATGAATGCGCTTGCCAATTAATAGTTATATTAGAGAACCATCGGCCGGCCAATAACTTGACATTGCACATCGTGTTCACTTTTATTTGTCAGTCGAAAGTTGAGATCTACTTTTAGTAGTCATCCACCCACCCATACACATTCCGCTATCCAAACTGAAATATCAATCGATTCAAAGTTGATTTTGATTTCAATGAAATTTATCTTAGCTTACCACGTAATAACAGAACGGATCATCTGTCGTTTGAATATTCAAATGAAAGACCATGAAGAAATTGTCAAGGCTTTTATTTATCGATGCAACGATAAACGAATTCCTCTCATAGCTCAGTCTGTCACAATCTGAATCTGACAGGCTGCTGTCGATTCTTTATATACATAAACATGTATGCACACGACAGCCTTTCTTTATACATAAACATGCTGTACAAGCAGCCATCGAAAAAATTCTTGAGTGCAGCGTACACGTTTAAAGACACTAAAAACAAAAAAGTCGATTCAAAGTCCAAAAGGCAAACAACATTGTCTACGTCACCAAGGCCGCTTGGGTGTTGATTGGTTCGGTCAGGACTGTCGTGACCCAGATAACGTTGAACGCAACCCAAGTGATATTGATGCGAGTACCGGTGCCAGAGCCTATATGAATATGGCGATTGTAACAGCAGCAAGGACCTTGAATGGATCCAAACTTCTATATAATCTCATCATTTTCTTTTTGGCAACTAATGTTATTATGGACGTATTTTTATTTGATTTTTTCTTTTCTTTTCTTTTTTTTTTTTCAACTGAAATGAGCCAGTTTCCGATAGTCAAATCGAGCCAATCATAACCCAAAAGAAGCCTGTCATATTCAAACTGGTTTCAGCCGGCCTTCGGACAGTTATATACTGCTGCTGCTGCTGCTGCTTTGCAAAGGCGAATTGCTTGGGTCAATGTCACTCATCAGCAGCAGCACAGCCCTCTTTATTCAGCTCAAACTTGTTTAGAGAAATTTCAGAAGTTGCCTAGTTGGGTTACTTGTGTCAGCTACTGTGCGCTGTTCTATTTCTCGCTATACATATGTACTCGACCAGCTTTTTTTTACTCTTGACTTATTTGCGAACACGCTGGAAAATTTAGAATTGCATCAAATGCTCTCAAATTATAAACGGTCCGTCTACGTCATCCAGTTTCGATTATTTGATGAGCGTCCGAGAAATACTCGGAAATTCAACATCGCTGAACGTTTATTCATTAAAGAAAAAGTTGGCCTAGTCGCTAGATATTTAATTTAATTTATGCTAAAGGCTATGCTTTCATGTTTAATGATGAAAGAGCTAATATAGTATCGTACGATATAAAAAAAACCACTTATGGCATAGAAATTTTGACCCATATCACTATTTCCATTCCATTAAAATATTAATCAGCTTTTGAAAGAAAAGTGAAATCCTATACATACGTTGTTAGACCTAAAAAAATTAGGCTCAAGAAAGCGGGTTCGTAATTTAAAACATTGTGTGATTTATAATTTAAACAGTCCGATTACACTCGGTCAAAAGTCTTGCACCTCAACCGTGCCACCGCTTTGTTCTCGGTGTATCTTCACGCCGCTCTCGATGTCAAATTCGTGCATGTAATCCAAGTAATAAGTAAGTGAGCACGATAGGATTTCTTTTCTACACGCTGAACGCTTGAGCTACGTTTTAGACACGAGCATTAATGGTGGACAATTACGTTAAAATCCACTTCTTTTACTACCTCGAAAGGAGTCAAAGGTGAGAGAGCAACTCCACCCTGGCGCATAGCTTGCTAGTTGCAGTCGACTCGTTTGCATTGCAACAATTTTAAAATAAAATATTTGTTGTTCCACTCGAGTGATATTTGAATTTTATCTTATTGGCACATTCCGCTCCAATGAATAAATTTACCAAAAAAGAAAGAAACAAAATCCGATATTCCCGGTATGTCCATTATGTGAAGCACGTACGCCCATTTCATTTTTTCCCAATAAACGATTCCATTTCACGTTTGTACCATGGCAGTGATGAGTGTTCTGGATCGAAAAACCAAGTTTCCAGGTGCCCCCAAGACGATTGCTGGGGTTTGCCTTGATATTATTCCCGAGGTTTTCAAAGTACTACTGGATGTCAGCCAAATTCCGATGCCGATGTGAGCCAAAATGTTTCCTACTGTGCTCCGGGGTCTTATACTTGGCTCACTTTTCAATTCACATCTATCCCCATATGAAGACTGCTGCTACGCCACAATAATCTGGGGCAGGCGGACGTAGCATTGCGTAAATTCGCCCTAAGAATTCGAAACTGGCCTTTTACCTTCAAATGCGGTCGTGTTTCTAGAAAGAGAGAGAGTGGTAAAGAGCAATAGGGAGAGGGCCCAAGCAGTAAAGGAGGGGAGGTGACATCGGTGTCCGTTTCTAGGTGAATTGTAACACGCTCGCGGCTCTGGATGGGAAGTTGGGCCACTATGCACTCACTATTCCTCTATTGCCGCACATTGTTTTTGTTGTTTTTTCCAGTGAGAAAGTCCAATTAAAAGGGTACGTGCTGTTAGATTGGAAAACCGAGCTTGAATTCGACAAACATTTGAATTGTTACCAACTATTTCGTACCCATCTACACCAGTGATTTAGCACTCTGAGCAACTCGGTGGGGTTTTTTAAGCAAGGCAATTGAAATGAGGTGCCCTTCGCGCAATTAAACTTCATTTCTACACCGACGACAAAACAAACAACGAAAACGTCAAATATGTAGGCCCTTCTTTTCTAAGGATATGCCCACTAAAACTACAACCAGTTTTTGGAAGCTCAGATCCCTTTGGGTTCAACAAAGGTCCCAACCAATTCCTTGTATGTTAATCACTCCAATGTTTCGCATTCCGCAACCTTCAATGACATTTTCCATATCGGTTTAATAGAATGTGTGACATTGACCTTCTGATCTGACGAGGGCGAAATCTTGGCCAGCCAATCATTTTCACTAAACTGGATATACTCGACTGACGCGACCAGTTGCTAGTCGACTTTCTAAGATGTGATTTCTCGTGTGTGCGTTTTTCTCAAATAACCGATCAATTCGTCAAATGGCGTTTGAAAACCAGCAAAGAGCTTTCTCCGACTCTTTTTGACCAGTGTAATTTTGACTTATGCGTTTAGTTAGTCGACGGACAAAAGGGGCAACGCTACTTTACACCATTCGCTATGCCAGCGCAGGCTTTGGTATACCTCCAATTGACGACGGTAGAGCTGACGATTTTCTTCGTTGTTCTGCGGAAATCCGTGGAACCAGGCGAGTAGTTTATCAGCTAAATCACCTGCGGTCTTGAAAATCATTCCGTTTTTGCCGTCTGTTACCAGCTCCTTCAAACTAATAAAAGAATCGAGTCAAAAACATGAAAGCCAAGCGGTGTGGGGAAAAAGTTTGGATTTGTAACTAACCAATCGTATCCGACAGCACAGACAGGCAAACCGCATCCAAACATGTCTACTATTTTCATCGGCAGATCGAATCCAGAGGAGGACGTGTGAAGACTAACCCCCAAGTCAGCACTGGCTGTAAACATCTAATCTATCGTGACCAAGCAAAATTTAATGATTTTAAATATTCTTACCGATCAGTTTTGGATAGTCTTCCGGTTCGAGCCATGGAGTACATATTTCTACGTGCTGCCATTCCTTGGCCTGAATGAGTTTAGCATAATAATTTTTGAGGGGTCCTTTTCCAGTTATAACACACAATAATGGCGGGTAATCAGATGAATTAACTGATCGGTTCAGCTCATACTCTGTAAAAAAAAATCAATTTAATAAAGAAGTCTGATTTTTAACTTAAACAACAAAACAACCATCTAAAGCATCGAGCAAAATAGAGAAATCTTCGTCTTCTGTCCAAGATGTGCTCGACACAAGCAGACCTGGACGATCTAAACGTAGTCGAACTTCTCCATCAGCAAAACGTTCCGTCAGTAGAGTGTCATCTGGGCGAGAAGAGGAAAACTCGTGATAATCCTTTCCCAACTTGAGAAAAAGTTCATGTTTCTCAGACAAGGATACCGGACGAAATATTTCTGCTGGTCGATCATACAATGTAGCAGCACTAACATAGAAATCATTTTAAACGTGGTATACAGCCAACAAATCACAGTATAGATGCATTGCACATACCAAACACCCCAGTTCTTTTGAAGATCTTGACTCATAGCTTTTGTCACACACATATTTATGCCAGCAAATCTCCCGAAAAACGCTTCAATGAAATGTGAAAATCTAGTCAGTAAATGACTGGGACCAAGAGTAAGTCCCATGATTGTGTAGCCTACAAAATCGAGAACATATTGTGTAATTATTAAAATGAAAAATTAACTTGAAAGTATTTTTGGTGTGAAAAGAACCTCCGTAAGTGTAATATAATAAGTACCATAGTTATGCCAATCAATAGCCAGCTGAGTTCTGTTGACTCTAGCTATAAACCAACAAACTGGAAGTGTGGGAATTGAAGGTGGATTTTGCACTAGATAGAAACTTGGTTTAGATATCCAAAAGAGAGTCCAAACCAAAAACCAAGTTTGCCATAGAACTTTTAGGAAGTATGTGATGAACCGAGGAAAAACTGTAAAAATCCAAATGTTAGCTATGTATGGAAAATCTTTAATGTTTCGAAGAATAAATATACTTGAGATAAAGGAAGGAGGTGGGTTCATATAATGGAATGATATTTTTGGAGAGAACAACAGATCTGAATGAGGAGCCGATCCACTATATCCAACAATATCTACACTGTATCCTTCTTTTGCTAGTGATAAAGCATGATATTGCATCCTTGGGCTCCTTCCCACGTCCCCTAACACCACGACACAAGCTCTTTTATCAACCGCCATCGTAGTTTAGGGTGTTCTTTAACAAAACAAAACAAAATCTTTGCTAATCTTTCAAAATTTTGAACTTTACACACACCAACGTCTTCTGCACTACTGCCAAGTGCCAACACATATACGGACTCCTTGTAAGCTAGGGGCTAGAGATTGCAAGTCCTTGATCGTCGGATGATAGGTTGTCAGATGAATTTTTTTAATAATTTTTGAAAAGGGAGTCAATCGATAAAACTTGGAAAAATAATTTGAAGTCTCTCAACCAATATTTATCCAGTTATAGAAAAATTAACAGTTTAGAAGGAACTGGCGTTTTCCGTTTGGGGGTAGGTCATTGGCTGCCTCCACCTAGCACTAAACATTTTAAACTCTTGCCTAATTTCAGGAGGGAAGCAGTTATTTCGTTCAGTTTCTTTTATTTTTTGGTTAGGCGATCAAGTCATTTTTAAATTATGTGAACAGCGATCAAATTTTAATCGCGCTCAAGGAAATATGGTACAGGCACAGCGTTACGATTAAACGTGCCGTGATCAGTGTTCTGTCGGATAATTCCTTTCGAATAAAATTCCTTATTCGCGAATAAAGAATAACATTATTCGTATTCGTTATTCGTCGAATAAATGACAGTTATTCGTATTCGTTATTCTTTATCTTTTAGAAAAAAATTATTCGTTGTCCGCGAATAACATTTCGAATAAATAAATCGAATCAATTTCGAATCAATGTTGCATTTTGGGATACTGTTTAAGGCACATTTAGCGCCAGCGCCACCTGTGGTGAGACAGAGGAAGACAACTTTTAGGGGGTTGAAGCTCCACCCCCATTGCTAGGGAAAGGAATTGCCTAGAGGGTGGTGGTGCTTCAACCACCGAAATTTGTGTTGTAGCAAATTCCTAAGTTACACTAAGTGGCGCTATGAGTCATCACAAATCGCTATGTTGGGCATTAACTGGAAACTGGGTTCTGCAAAAATTTAAATTCCAATTAAATCTTAAATGTGGTAGGAAGCCAAGACCGAAAAACTTTTATTTTGTTTTTTCATAAATCAATTTCGTTTACCCATTCTCTTAAAACCTTTTACTAATTGATTAAAATCCGAAATTTTCTTATCTTTTATTCGAAAATTTATTCGAAACTTTATTCTTATTCGTTATTCGTTATTCTATTCGAAAATTCGAATAAGACCCTTATTTTTATTCGTATTTGTTATTCGTCGAATAAATGAAAGTTATTCGTGATTCGACTACGCTCAAATCACGAAAAACCTTATTCGACAGAACACTGGCCGTGATTACGTGGGGTAGCGCTGGGACGAAGCCCGCGCCCGCTGCCCCACCGCTCTTGCGTCTGATTAAGAACAGGAAACAATTAAAGTAAAAATGTAAAAGAAACTAAAAACAGTAATAACTGCAGTATAACTGCGGTAAGATTTCTCTTTTGAAATGGTGTGCAAATAGCTTTGCATATAGTTAGAAATTTTCACCGCTAGATGCGCCACCTTATAAGTTATAACTTCGTTTGACAGAAGGTATAGAAAAAGTTAGAATGAACGGCCTCGTAGTCAAGTTAAGTAAACCATGGGAATCTCATTGTTGATGTTGTTAACCTTAAACGGGGAGTAATTAGAGTTTGTGTTCTGCGCCTCTTTGCTGCTTATTGCATACCAATTCTAAATATTATGTCAAGATGATTGAGGTTATTGCTAACTTAATAGGAGGCCCGGTTTACTTTACTGGAGATACAATTTCTTGTCGAGTTACATTCAGCTACGTTCACCAAACTTCGAAATCTCATAACAGTTATGTTCAAACTAAGTAGGTCTAACGTTCAAAAGATTCTAGTTGTTAACCAGATTTATGCTCAATTAAATTTGTTTACATTGTTTTATCTTAGAGATTCTGGTGAATGTAGTGAAGTTTTGGGATGGGCAAGTGCACAAGTAGTATGCATTTGCAGTATAAATCCACAAAAAGTTTTGGTTTCGGATTCTGTTTCCAACCCCAGTAGGGCTACTTTTAACAGTACATCACTCTCTCCAAGAGCTGGGGAGAGAGGTTTGGTTATTTTTTCTACAAAACCTAAAATCCTAGTGTGTGATTTGAAACTGCCTGATGACAGCTGTTCAGAATGTAAGAGATATTTTCTAGTGATTATATGCAAGTTAATCAACTTGCTAAATTTTTAATTATCTTTGGGGTAAATCTAGATATATATGAAGAAACAATTCCCAGTAATTTACCTCCATCATTCAGGGGCCAGGCAATTAAGTACTCCTACAAATTAAAAATTGGATTGCAGAGAGTTGGAGCATCAGTAAAATTGCTGCATGTGCCTCTTAGACTGATGACATGGCAAAGTATTTTATGAGGTTAAAATATTATTGGATTTCATTTTTTTTAATCATCCTTTTTTTAGATTTAGGGTTGCACAGCTGTCATGATGAGCAAGAAATTGTTGTCTCAAACCCTTTCTTGAAAACAAATATATCCATGAATTCAGAATTGGATGATCCTTTAGAAAGCATGCAGGCAACTAGATTCATATTTCTTAGATAGTAATTGAAACATTAATAACTTTCATTGAACATTTTATCAAAATTATAGTTACTTACTTCTAGGAGAAGTCCTAGTATTTACAAAGTTACAAACAGTAAAGGAAAAGTAGTAAGTCTCTGCCTTTTCAAAAATGGATATAGACTTGGGGAGGATATTGTAGGAACATTAGACTTTGGTGATTCCAAGGTTTCATGCATGCAGGTATTGTCATCAGCTTACAGCCAATTTTTCAATGATTGATGACCCCATTTTACGTGCTTATCAATGCAGTATTCGGTCACTTTACAAAGCCAAGAAGTTGTGCCTGAGGAGAAACGCTGTCGAATTGGAGGACAACAGTCCAAGCTTGGCGATGAATCCGTTTTAACATCGTACTCAAAGCACCATGAATTTTGGTAACACGATTTAATATAGTGCAATTATAATAACTGGAGTTAATATTAAAAAAAAAAAAAACTAGTATCGGTTTCCTTCAAACCCATCTCTCCCTCCCTGTTCCACTGCACGTTACGCCGTCATTCGACACGGATATGGTAGCTTTAAAATGGAGACTGCATTTTGAATTTGTTACCGCCGTCTCAGCTTTAAATTGGAATGGCGAAACTGCTTGGGAGCCACCGAAGGTTACGGATATCGAAACAATGGTTTGGGACTTGCCGATTGTGATTTATCCAACTGCTCCAGCACATGTTTCAAAAGCATTGTATGGTGCGTGTGAGGCAAATATACTTTTGTAGGTTGAATTTGTGTTTACAACAGACTTACTAATCAAATAAATGAAATCTTCAAGATTGCAAGGTTTTTGTCAATCCACTAAACAAAGTAATGTATCTGTTGGCAAAGATAGCTAATAAATTTTTATTGTACAATACCCAAATTTATTATCCAACTGGATTTGATGCCTTTCTAAGAGTCAAGTAACCAGAAACAATATCACTTGGTAATGTTTGGATTGTTCTATATTCATCAGCTTGAGCAAATCTTAGATGAGTGTGTGGATCTGTATAATTCCCCTGTGTATGAAAAAGTAATTGTGAGTAAAATAATTTAGCTATATACTGATTCTAATTTACCAGCAATCCAGATAAATCTGAGTACTTCTTAGCAGGTTTAAAAGATGGTGGTGCATCAATGCTGCTGTCTGTATTGATGAAAAATTTATGGGAAATGCATAAAATCACCAATTAGAAAAATTTTGCTCAACCAATTTCTCAAGTCTTTTTTCATTAATACTCACAAAATACAGCTTCTGTAACCCACTCTTGAGATCTTTCTTGTGTTATTAACTGTTTGAGTCCCTTCCAGATTTTTCTTTTATTTGATTTTTTTGCCTAAATGCAAATAAAGGTATACCAAAGTCAGGAAACAAAACATACATTTTAGTATTTGTCGATCAATGTACAATAAAATAAATGGTAATTGTCTAGTGTTCTCCTTAATTACTTCGTAAGATTTGTTCTTAAATGGAATGTCAACTTTTGTCTCTTCATTGCACACCACCTCATCTAATGGACCATCAACAGATATGGGACTTGAAACCTGGAGTTCTGTGCGAACTGTTGCAACACTGCCAGCATCATTTTTCTTACTGTTTGAGATCTGAAAAAATTGAAACTATGATAGTAAGAAGCAAAAAAATGCTTGTATCTAAAGAAATATAGGTTCAATTAATCTAAAACCAATTTTAAAAACTTACACACACTTTCTTTTTTTTTGCCATTATGATATTTATGATAGGTTGATAGCTATCCGCACTCCGGAGTAGTAACGTCCATCCACCACTCCAGCAGACGTACACATGAAAACAAGCGCTTTGGGCTATTTTCCCTAACAAGTGCTGCGACTGGTGGCCAATTAATTTTCGTAAAAATATAAAGCTCCCCCAAAAAATCCGATTAAATTTATTTTGATAAAAATACTAAATGATAATACTACAAACAGTCATTCTTATCACACATCAAATGGCGATTTTAAAAAATAAGAAAAAAAAGAACTGCATCAATTCAAGTTTATTTGATGATAAAAAATTAAGCACTATTTCGCTATGATATGACAAATGCATGAACAATAAAATTCTTTCTCGGAAGTCAATAATAGCAAGTAGCAACGTATAAATTTTAATTTTGTAAACTCAAGGCTGATTTGATGACGAAATATGAAAATAACATTTTCTGTCATTCGAGATTTACCAGAGCTGCAACAGCGGGAACATCAAATGAATGTTTTGGCGGTTCCTGAATTAGTTTTTTGTGTTCATCGTAAGCCATTTGACCTAGTTGCGGCCGGTCCAGCCAGTGCAGCACAATTTCTTGATCAGACGGACAAGTTTGCACAAACACATCAGAATTGTACGCAGCAAATAAATACGCCCAGATGTGAGTAAGGCTAATGGGTATAAAGAAATTCTTTAAAGCAGCACTAGCAACTCGTATATGTTGAAGTTTCGGCAGGAATTCGCAGTCTAGATGCGTTAAATTATTCCCGCATAAGAAAATGCTTCCTCGTTGACCGAGAAAGTTGTTCAACACTTGAAGCTCATTTTCAAGATGTGTGGAGTCTTTTGAAATCTGCTTAATGTAAAAACAAAAGCGCGAGAACACATTTTTGATCGCAGAATCAGCTTTCGGGTTGTCGTACAGTAGACGGTTGTCCGGAAATTTGTTCTGTAAATCAAATTGATGAAATTCGTCTTTGAGTGTACAGTAAATTCCAACTAATACGGTTACCTCCAAATAAGAAACGATATCATCGATGTTATCAATCACTTGGTCTCCATCTTCAAGGGACGGAACACGGCGCAATCCGCGTTGATGAAAAATTTCTTTGGAAAAAAAAATATACATTTATTTTTAGTCCATAAAAGTTTATGCGAATTTATCCCAACTGATCGTGTACCTGGTGGTTTAGCCAAATTTACGGTGACGGATCTGAAGTGGAAGGGATGCTGCAGAGATTTCGTCAATACTACCATGAACGCTCTCTGTAATAATTGCAATAATCATGTTAACGTATTAATCCAGATCCCCATTTAAATAAGAAATCAACGAACCTGACAAAATGGACAGGCTCCGTAGCGCTTTCCGTCTGCTCCCGCCTTGACGTACAACACCTAGCAACAAAAAATGACGTCATCGGAAAATAATTAATGAAGCAAACTGGTAAAAACAGAACCCTTACCATCATTTGTTGTGAACTTTGAACATCTAAACTCATTTTTTCCGCTGCGCTCAAAATTTCAGATTTATTTACAAGGGAAGTCACTCTTGTATTTACCAAGTACGCAGACGTAAAGCACCCGTAAGGAAATATGAAACAGTCTGGCAGCTGCTGTACAGCCGATGAGAACTCACACTTCTAAAACCCGAATAAGCCAAAATTTAACCAACAGTCTCCAGCAGGTTTATTTTTGGCCGCCCTAAACATGCACACAAACTAAATGAACCGTTTTCTAATATCAGCAGTCAGCACAATGTCGAAGTAGAACCAATAAAGAAGCAAAGATACGGGTGTTGAAGCTTGCGACACTGTCTGAAATTCGCAGTGGTGAACACGAGAAGAATGCTCGGCAACGAAAACACGAGACTAAAGGCTGTATCTGCCCATATACTAGCAGCTAACCGACGCTCAACATGAAATAAGCCCGAGGGACCACAACAAATGCTGTTTCCCAGTTCTTTTTTTATCTAAAAACTTTCACTCACTTCTCTTCCTAACCATCCATCCCCCCTCTCTCTTTCGCCATCCGCTACCCGCAAGTCTTTTTCGGCTTTCAAGTCGGAATGGTTTTTTCACATGCTGTCATTTGTGCTGGTTTGACTCGACCTTTTTCATGTTATTGTTTATTGTACTTTTTTTGCTTTCAACCCACAGTCGAAATATGTGAATAATTAGTTCATCCGTTGAGGGGGGGGGATGGGGTGCAGAAGGCGGAATTGACTGGTAAAGTGCGAGATTGAGGTGCGGATTCTCCGCACTTTACTTATTCTCCCCATCCGGACACTTTTGTAAAAGTTTTAATTTTTAAAGAATTAATTATAGTCTTTCTGTCTTGATCTAAAACAACCAAACCTAACCAGCTCTATTTTAACTATTATCGCGTGCAATCAAAAGTGGCAATGTTACTAAATAACTTACTAAACAGTAAACACTAAAACATTAAAGTTACATTATAAAATGTAAAGAAATGAAACTAAAGTTATTTGTTCAATAAGACTGAATAGTGAATACGATTAATTTTCATTGTTGCGCTCCTAGTAGTTTTGAACTAGGTTTGAAATGCATTCCCATAGACAAGTTCCGGATGCTGAGTTGCACAACCGCTAAATTAGGATCGTGCGCCAACGGGTCCTTTTAACGTTGTGGGGATAGTAGAAAGCGGGTTTTTTATTATTTAAGCATAGAATTACTTATCTTATCTTAGAAATGTTCAGGATTATCGTTGTTTAGAACATTCTGCTTTTTATAGAGTAATTTGAAATGTATAATTCAGCTTAGTTTACCCATTAAAATTAAAGAAAGTCCAAGCCTGGGATGCTGTTTAGTCTTTTCTTGTGTGTTTGAGCTTGTCACTTGTCAGCAGATCTGTAAAAAAACACAAGAAAAGACTAAACAGCATCCCAGGCTTGGACTTTCTTTAATTTTAATGGGTAAACTAAGCTGAATTATACATTTCAAATTACTCTATAAAAAGCAGAATGTTCTAAACAACGATAATCCTGAACATTTCTAAGATTAGATAAGTAATTCTATGCTTAAATAATAAAAAACCCGCTTTCTACTATCCCCACAACGTTAAAAGGACCCGTTGGCGCACGATCCTAATTTAGCGGTTGTGCAACTCAGCATTCGGAACTTGTCTATTGTTTCTGTTTCCGCGCAACCATATTTTAGAAGCTCCGAAAAAGTTGCGCGGACTGCTTACAGACTACAGTGAATCTCATTTTTCTATACGATATACCTTGGCTATGCTATCAGACGTTGTAGTAGGTTATTAAAGAAGATTTTTTGGTAAATACGGCTTAAATTTAATCAGATTTTTCATCAAATTTAAGGATAACTGTCTCATTTCTGGTTCAATAGTCATTTATGCGAAAATTGTGGTGCCGAATATGACGACTGACACTAAACCTACCAGTTTCAACCCCCTTGAACAGTTTGTACTGTTAGCAAAGTCGGCTAAAGGGGCTGCAGCTGTTGAATTAGTAAAGCAGGCTTTAGAAGCTCCTGGTGTTTATGTTTTTGGTGAACTACTCGACATGCCCAATATTACAGAGGTAAATTTTTTCTGTTTAATTGTTTAATTGACGAAACTTTCTCATTTTTCTGTATGTTTTTCTAGCTTCAAACTGATCAATTTCAACCTTACTACAATTTGCTGAAATTATTTGCCTTTGGAACATACAGACAATATCTTGAAAACAGTAGTTCATTGCCCGAACTAACTCCATTTCAGCAGCAGAAACTGAGACACTTAACAATTGTGACACTATCTGAAACCAACAAAGTGAGTATTGTTATAATTGTTGCATGCAGTCATCAATGGCAGCTTAAGTTAAAGTTCACAGGTATTGTAGTTTTTTAAATTAATTGTTGTTTCAATTTTAGTGCATTCCATATGAAGTGTTGGTCCAGCAACTTGATATGAAGAATCTCAGAGAACTTGAAGATCTTGTCATTGAAGCCATCTATGGAGGTTTGCCACCAAAATTATTAATTAATACATATTGATTTTATCATCAACAATTATTCTTTCAGACGTTATTCATGGGAAATTAGACCAGCGTAACGGTCGTTTGGAAGTTGATTTTGCAATTGGTCGAGATGCTCAAGTCAAAGACATTGGCCGAATCATTCAAACTTTGAACGATTGGTGTGAAGCATGTGATGCAATTCTCGGAGCCGTTGAAACCCAAGTCATGAATGCAAATTGTGAAAAGGAAAAGCATATCAAGCATCGTGTCGCTATCGAGGAGGAAGTTTTGAATATTAAAAAAACCTTGAAATCCCAAGTATATCTAGCACTACAATTATTTTGAATTCTTAAAACTAAATCTGAATGCTTGAAACTTGACAGATCCAGGAAAGCGATGATATATCTCTTACTGGTGAAACGCGCAATGAAATGTTAGGTGACAAAGGTAAGAAGCTTGCCAAGGGAAAAGGATTGAAGACCAATGTTCCAAATAAGTTTTGGAATAAATCCTGAAAATTTGTAATTACTCCTTAATGTTTGTATTCACTTATCCCTGAAAGCATTGGACTTGATTCACCCATGGTATTGTTGTCTCAAAGAGTGTTCGCAATGAAATAAATAAAGAAAATTTCTTTAACTGCACTTGCTGACGAGCATTGATATTCATCATCCGCCAATGTCTATTTCTAGGAACTCGGAACTTGGCGGTTTTTCTTGTTCAAATTTTAGGTAGCTGTACAAGCATTTTAAATGCAGTAAAGAGATTCAGTCATGAAACCAAATAACAGTTGTGTACATATCTTCACGCTATTTTCAAATGGAAAACATAAAAGCTTGGATTGCGCAACAATTTCGTCACAGTATTTTCATTTGTTCCAGACGCTGACTTTGAGCTTTGAAGTACCGTTCTGCCATGTAGGTAACTTTCTCGATGTATGTAATCCCTTTTGTGATCTCTTCCCCTATACTGATGACCAGACTTTTCTCTTCTAACCCTGTGATGTCACATGCTTTTTGGCTTAGAGTAGCGCAATTCACGCACGCATCGTTGAACGCAATCAATTTAGATGCGCTACCTACTATTCGTACTACTGGATGAGTACGGTAGAGGGCTCTCTCAGTTTTTAGATTTGTATTGCCGCTGTAGTCACGAAGCACACGAAGGGTGCGTCCGTTTTGTAATCATCGAGTCATTTGATCACGTGATCTGTACAACAACCAGTTACCAACGAGATTTTTGTTTCAGTAAGTTATCAAATTATCAGAGTTTGGTGTTTTACGGTGCTGCCAAGTTGTGGTTTCTTCGTAAGATGACGTCTTTTTCGAACACAGCACTTTTTCCCCCTTAACCATATCCACAGATGAATATTAGAATGAAACTTATAAATGAAAAATAACAAATGCGCGATTCTCTAAAGCCACTAAAATCTGTTGTCTTAATTTCGGTTAATCTAATGTTAGAGACTTAGAGTAATCAAATACTATTGGCGAGTGCTCAAATTAGTTTTAATAGGTTTAAAAGTGTTTTCGCGCATCTAATAATTGTTTGAATAATTTTTGGCATCATATGCAACATGTTACAATAAAAGGAACGAGTTTGGGAATGAAACAAGAGATATATTCAGCTAACATTTCCGGCAGCGAATTCGCTAACTCGACCGGTCGACCCGTCTAATACAACATCAAATTTGGTCAAAAAACAAAAGAAAAAAACTACTTCGATCCGAGTGAGAATAAAGACGCACCCCCGGGGTGGTAAGAATTATAAAATGGCAACGCGGGTCACGCAGGGAAGAATGAAAGATTGCCTTTGACGGCTTGAGGGTGGTGGCGGATGATTGCATTTCGACAGAACACACAGAGGGTCGTACCGCTTTATGGTCTTGCAGCCTGATTTGACGTGGATGTAACATTAGCACTTTGAAAATAGTCATAGCATTCAGAGAGCTGTGCAGACGCTCGTCTAACGCCATATCGAGTCTCTCCATATATATATTTGCAGTTGTGTGGCGCAACCTTAAAAGCGACTTTTTGTAATTCTTCGAGGCCAAATGGGTGTTACTTAGAAACGACTTTTGCCCTTTGCAGTCGACTTGCAAGTACGTCAGTCGTCGGCGACTCGAGTTCCTTTTATGGGAAGAATACACTGCAATAGCCATACATAGACTTGGGGGCCATACAAATGCTGGTTGCTGGTTTGCTCACTTTTCCTAAAACGAAGGAAATGGCAACACACCGACCATATTTGCAGATTCTTCCATGTTATTTTTCTTTTTTCATTTTCTGATTTATTCTTTGAGTTAAGATGTTCCCAGTTCAAGAAAATGTGTGCGAATAATGTGCGAGGTGCAGAATGATTAATTGTTATTATTTTTCATTTAAAGGTATTTGGAACTTTGAATTCTCAAGAGATAATATTTATTTTTACAATTTTTTGGTATGAATTCAAAAATCCTTGGGTCTGAAATCAAGCCTATGCATCCAGCCATCCATATATAGAAATTCAAATTATCGATATTCGAATCAAGTTGAAAATTGCGCTTTCGTTCTCCTTGATTCCAACAATACCCGTGTATATATTCGGTCAAACCGGCAAAAAGCGGCATTTTAATACCTTATTTGGCGTAAGACTGTGGGGCTGTAAAGGGCGGAGCTTGAGACTGAGCCCGCTAGAGGAACGACGCTTGCACTGCTACCAACGGAGAGCAGACCACTCTCGAGTTGCAATCTGAACGGTTTTATTGAAAGTTTCGGTGATTTTTTTAATCTGAGAAATTCAGGCGATTCTGAATTTGAAATACAAACTCATGTGGATTTTTGCTTCGAAATTTATGGCTTAAGAAACTGTTGTTTTTTCCCGAATTCCATACGGATTACGAAGCATGGCCCACTTGATCTACAGCTCAACTTTCGGATCAATAAAAACTGTTTTTCACTAGATTGGTTGTTGAACATCAGTTTCATTACTGTGATCTAATGCTTCAAAAATTCTAAGTGCTTGAAATCCTAATCAAGAGTTATTTTCCAAGTGCGAGTAGAAGAAACAGTGAAACAAGTGTTGGGAGCCACCAAGCCTGTTTGTGCCAGTTTATTTTTTCTCACTTGGAGAATTGAAAAGTAAAATACAATAAAAACAAAATGGTGGGTGGAAGTGAAGTCCAAAGTGGATCCGTTGAAGATATGGCATTGGAAGAACTGCAAGCATTAATACCATCTTTAACCATAAGCTCGATGCCTGGATTGTTGACATTATGTCCATCTAGAGCTGAAGTGTTGGTAGCGAAAGAGCCACTCCATCAACTGTACACAGTGGAAAGTCATCCTTTTGCCAGGTAAACCATGTTGGCTGTTTGTAAACTTTGTGTTTTATTTTGATGTGTGAGAAGTTGAGGCAAATAATGCTGCTGGGGATCCCAGTGAATTTTTGCATTTTTTTAAACTAAAGTTAGTGTGACATGCGACCTCAAATCCCGTATACAGTTGCTCGTTAGAGTTTTGATGCTGCTAGCTTCAGCAACTTTCACGCTGGCTAGTTTATGCAACGTACGTATTTTGAAACACTTGACTGGGAAAGTTGCGTGAACGTTGGTGGAAAGTGGCAAAGTGAATGGATCTTTGACCAATGAGATAGTGTGTTGTTTACATATTGCACAAGTGCGTCCATGATAAAAATCTCACCCGTCAGGTTTGTTCCGCTTGTTTAATGCGCAACGGTCGAAAACTCGTACGTTACCAAAAAAATAAAAACAATACAAATTATTGTTGACACAAGTGTTGAAATCAATCGTTTGAAAACCCACATCCTTTGGCGATCAGTATCAGATAACCTTTCGTTCGTAATCCTCCATTTTTATTCGCAGTTCACTTTCGTGATAAGAAAATAAATTGGGAAGATGTCAGAGAAATAATTAGGTAGCCTTTTAAAATCATTTTTTCTGACACTCGTTAGTGTTCCAGGAAGACATAATAAAGCAACAAAGAAAATGTCAGCTATTGAATTTTTGTTAAACGATTCACCATTTTATGACCCTGTTTTATTCAAGAACTTTGCTCGAGAGTGAAATCGATATTTTAGGCTTTTTCTTGGCCCTGGTATGTCGGCCACGTCTCGTGTTTACTGTGTAAAATATTTCTTAACGTCGCCTTAAAAATGTCTGTAGAGCGTCTTGTGTAAATTTCGAATAGTTTCCTTTTTCTAGTCAATTTGTTTTTTATTTGAAACTATGAAAGACGAATGATGTCAACCAGCGGTCAGTCTTATTTCGTCGTGTTGGCGAAAATACAAGATTGTACACGAACCAAGTTTTTACGGAGACATTTTTCTTTCTTAGTAGGCTAGGGGTGAATGGGAAAGTGTATTGGCTCATATGGTTAGTCGTCATAGAAGCAACTTTCTGTTACACTAGCTGCACTTAATTGTGGGAAGATAGCTTTTTTTTTACTCAACACCTTGTGCTTGCTTAAGAAATCAGTATTGTTATGAATAGAGTTTCATTAGATATTGTATTTCTTGGTCTGGTGAATTTTTATCAAATACGTTGAGCATGGGAAATTTGTTGTCTAGACTCCAGTATTGAACAGGGAATCTGTTATTTATATCTTGAGAATTAAGAAATAATGTTATAGATTTTGGCTGGTGTTTTTAAAAATAGAAAGTGGAATAGATTTCTGAAATTGCTGTGGAGCTTGACCGAAAATTATGATTCTCTTCTTATTATAACTGGAGAAACATGATTGAGTTGCCGTCTATACGCAGCTGTAAGGGTGTGACTAGAGATTCAGGAAAACTTTTATTTGGGTCAGACATCTTACAACAGCCCAAAGCTTCATATCTCGTTTGAGTCGTAATGCAACTCCTCTTCCAGTTTCTTGTCTGCAATTTCTTAAACAAAATGAAATCGATAAATGCATTGGAATGCAAGAGTGACTAACTAAAATTTTATTTCTAGTCCTTCCGTCATAGTTTTTCTAGTTGTTCAATTCGTTATGTTGTGGAACTGCCAACTCATCATGAATGTCTAGCAATTACATTTGTGTGGTGTTGATTTAAATGTAGATTTGTCCCCGTAACATTTTAGTTTGAATCATCATTCCTTGATTTGTTTTTTGTCTTTTTTTGGCGATAGTAGCTTGTGGGAGGGGACTCGCTAGCCAAATGTTGAGAATGGGAATAAGAGTGGCTCGACCAAGTCAAACGTGTATCATCTGCGCATTTGAACGTTTTCAGTTTCCTAATATAGTCAAGTCTCGAGTGTATCTCGATTCCCCTCTACCTTTCCGTCTTCATTGCTGTGTCTAGTTTGGCCATGTAGTCTTGGCCAAGTGGAAAACACAGTGGACATTCCAATGTCCCTTTGGCGACACGATGAGCAGGATCTACCGATTTGGTAACCCGTCACCGATTCCCCATCGAAAAAACAAAGCTAGCGAGCCTTAATGCGTGAAGTGGAGCGGCACATCTGTGCACGCCGATTCCGTCCTTGCTGACAGCTGATTGGCTATTGTGGCACTTCGGTCGGTTAGTGAGGCCCCCCCCCCCCCCCCAGTTCTTTTTCTTTTTTCCTCTTCACTTTTCTGTCTTTCTCTTTATATTCTCCTTCGTTCTTTCGTTATCAGGTTTCTTTGTTAAACTAGGCAACATTTGGTTTGTCATCGTCCAAGCCAACTCAACCTTGTCCAAGGACGTTTGACGATTCTTTGCAGTTGAAATTGTCTGCAGCTGATATGGTCACGTGTACTTTCTTTATTCGTTCATCAAATTTCCTTCTTACACTCGTTTTTCTCAACATGGAAAAATCATAATTTCGGTCATTCGTTCTATGCCAAACCGGCTCAAAATACTGAAAATAGTCGCAATTTTAACACTAGTTTGTTAAATTGTAATCTTTTTCATTAGCTTCTCTGATCTGACTAGGATTTCATTTTTAACGGTGGATTACGTAATGTTGCCACATTATTTGTGTGAACTTTGTTTGCCTATAAATGATATGAGAGACGGGACGATAAAATGCTTCAAGTTTTCCCATGCTTAGACTATACAGCATTTGTTGGAATCTTTACAAGTTTTCACCCATGATTTTAACCTGTCTTCGTTTGCCAGACAGCCATTTCGTTTTATATGAAAGGAGAGATATCCGGTTTCTTGATGTCTCCCCCTCCCCCCGTTTTTGACATTTTGTTGTTCGTTGTTCAATTCCTCCAGGGCAGTGGGTGCGCCGCTTTTGCTCCAACGGTCGCCCAAAATGCAGACGGAGTAACATTCCTTTTTTTCTTTTTGGAACCCTCTCGAGTGCCCCCAGATAGTGTGTTGTACTGGAAGAATCTTGATCGATTCGCCAGTCGTTGATCTGGCAACAGGAAGCGACTATTGACCAAAATGGAAGTCGAAGTCTTCCAAAATTGTCTAGTTTTCAAATCAATTAAGGAGCGGTTAGTCACTGGTCAGAGAGAGTTAACTATGGTCTTCATTGCCTTTTAGAATGGCTTGAGCAATGCAAGTTGATGCCTTCTTTGACCAGTTTCAAACACCGGTATTGGAAAAAGAAGTTCCCTTCATAGTTGCTGTTGTAGGCCAGAGTTTATTTTCTAAAGACAAAAGTTCATTTCAGAACAGCAAAACGTTTGATCAAATAATATAGCCGACACTCCCTGCTTAATTGCCATCTAGCACCTTGATCACAGTGTATTGCGCTTAATCTTTTTTTTTGCTAGCAGGTAGATTATTATACTAATTGAACTTTATTAGCCTTGACATTCGGGGTTTGTTATCTATGATTTGAGTGTTTTGCAGGATCTGCTCTCTCCTGTTCATCCAAACATCACACCTGCAATGTCGCTCTATTTGATATAGTTGCTTTCAAATTATAGTGTGAAGTTTCCTTTCTAACCGACAAACAACTCGTCGCTATCTCGGCTTCTTAATTAAAGCTTGAGAAACTTAGCGAACATGAAAATCCCAGTGAATTGATTGTAACTGTTTGCTTTAAAGGAAATGAGAGACTCGTGTAAAGGTTGCTAACGAACAATCTTGCTGCCTAGTCTAGATACGTCATACTGATAATGCAGTCTGTTCTCCTTTGAACCGCTTTCGACGGATCTTGGTTTACCATTTATTACAAATCTGACGTGTGTTATCAAATACGTACATCGCACCACAACCACACTCTTTTGTTAATGTAACTTATGTGAGCAATGCATACGTTGTCCTTCTGCAATTGCTCAATCCTTCAATGTACTGTTTTGTACGAGTGGTTTTCATTATCGCCCAACCTATATTTGATTTCCTATACGTACAATACCCACCCAAAATCTTGGCTCATCACCTGACAATTTTAGGGGATTTTTACTTTACCGGCAAGAACCTTACGCCTCTTGTTTGATGGTATTCGTAGCTATTAATGGGAACCGAAGGTGTAATGTTAATTAATTGGTCCAAGAAATCTTGCCAATGCCAATTAACGCAATGAAAACGTGAGTCATGCAAAGCCGACTTGCAGTAGTTATTGTTGTCTGCGCTGCCGAGACGTTGGTTCTTCTTGTTTTGTGTTTTGTTTCTTAGTTTTTGGGTTTCTTGTTTTTTCATTTTCCTTTCCTATTTCGTTTCATGGCTCGAGTCCTTTTTTGGCCATTGGCGCGTGTATTTAGAGTAGTCGACCTTGTTCGCCCTTAAATGGTTGACACCATATGTGGCAGCAGCAGCAGCAGCAGCCCTGATGTTTGTCTTATTAACATTCAGTGAGTGTGCGCGGACTTCACGCAGTCGTCATCCGCCTTGGGAACAGGGGCGCCAAAGAGTTGGAAGTTTTTTTTCTTTTTTCGCTTCCAAATTTTTTGGTTTTGGTTATGCGAAGGTTGCTTCTTGCGTTTTTCCTACTGAGGATTTTTTCTCCTTTCGCCGTACCTTGAAAAAAAAAAAGAAAAAAAATAACGACACAATGTCCAACTGTCTAGTCTTTCGGTCATGTTAAATCTAATACAGCTTGTACTTAAAAGGCACAAGCTACGAAAACATAAAAACATCCGTAATTTGTGTTTTTTTTTTGGTCGGTCTTGTGAAGCCGATTAGAAATGTCAGATCAGTTTATCCACCCTTGCGTTTGCGAGTCACGAAAAAGATACGTTCTCTGTAACTGACCAGATTGGTAAGACTGTGGTCTCCCTTTTCTTTCTCGTTTCCCTTCCTGTCAGGATGGTTTTGCAAGTTTTGTTTTTTCTTTACATAAATCTGTATGCATCATACTTCTTGCATCCCCCAATAATCGAACTAAAAATGGTATAATCAAGGTTACATTTTGAAAACATGCAAGGAAAGATGTCCCTGAAGGGTTATGGGCAATACAATTGCTGTATCCATTATCAGAGGTAGCAGACGTAAGGCGTCATAACACTGCGTAGACAGATTACGTGTCTAGGTTAGTTTTATCATCTCTCAAGTTTTCTATACAGCGTTTCTATTCGTCCTTAATAAATTTTAAGTCGGAGATAGCCAGGGACCTTGATTTCTTTTCGTAAAATTTAAATTAGGATTCTAATCTCTCGCAAAAGTATACTTATTTTACGGATTTCCTTCTGTGAGACAAACAAGTGCAAAAAAATGTTGAGCGAAAAAGAAAAAAAGGCATCTTGGCTAAAATCTTGGATTCTCTTTGTTAGCCTTGTAAGTCGTTATCAGCTAGCAAGCGTGCAAGAAATGCTAACTTAGCTTGAATAACAAGCCCCATGTTCTTTTCTGTCGTGATTTAAAAAAATTTAGAATTCCGGTATGAAAATACCTGTTTCGATGTTTGTTTGTTTTTTGACGGAAACATTTTTTAAAATCTTTATTCAAATTCTCTTGAATTTGAGGAATTTAATTTTTTAAAATTATTTCCTTAATAAATGATTGAATTTTCAATTTCGATTCCCATGTTCAATTAATTAAAATTTGCTTTGTTAATTATAATTATAATTTTTATGATATCTTTTTGTTTCTTTTTCTTTTTATGATATAGGGGTAAATTTGCTGCTGTTAAACGATGTCGGAATACCATAACGGGTGAAGAGTTTGCTGCCAAAGTCATTCGAAAAAGACGTCGAGGTGGCGGACTTACACCTGAATCGTTGCACGAAGCGGCAACTTTGGACTTGTGCCGCTCATGTCCACACATTGTTCGGCTGGAACAAGTGTACGATACGCCCGGAGAAACTATTCTCATTTTACAATTGTAAGTCAATGAGGAGCTTTAAGTTACGAAAGTAGTAGTCTAATACATGTTTTTATTACATCCGGTTATAGAGCCAAAGGGGGAGAACTGCAAAGCGTGCTCGATCGCGATGAAATTCCGGAAGAAGAGGATGTTGTTCGATTCCTACGCCAAGTTTTGGGCGGTTTGTCCTTCTTACATCAATTTGATATAGCACATTTGGATTTAAAGGTATCATGAATTTATCTCCAATCATCTTTTACGTGCATAACTGAATACTAAACATTTCTTTGCAGCCTCAGAATTTGCTGCTCACGGGGCCATTCCCTGATTGTGATATAAAACTGTGCGACTTTGGTATCGCCAGACATATTGCTCGTGGAGCAGATGTTCGTGAGATTTTAGGAACTCCCGATTATGTTGGTCAGTATAATATTGTCCATGTTTCATTTGTTGGGTTTTGTGCTAATAGTTAAATTTTCTACAGCACCTGAAATATTGAACTACGAACCTATCAGTCTAGCAACAGACATGTGGTAAGCCAATTAATAAAATAAATCTAAGTATCGGTTGGAGATTTTGATTTTGAATGAAAGATGTTAAATTATATTTGAAAATGAATTTTTTGCGGAGATATTTTGAAGTATCCTACAATATCTGTTTAACAATTTCAAAATCCTACAGGTCCGTTGGTGTTCTGGCGTATGTATTGCTTACTGGTTGTACACCTTTTGGAGGAGAAACCAAGCAAGAAACTTTCTGTAATATCACCCGCTGCCAATTGGAATTTCCCAATGATCTGTTCCAGAATGTTTCTGCAACTGCTATTCAATTCATTTCCAGCCTTCTCACTCAGGACCCTAGGTAAATTATTACATTTTGAACATGAAACATAATTAGATGAGAAAAAACCTAAAGAAATTTGTTATCCTAGCCAAATTTAGAGTCATTTTTATTTCTTTTGGTTAATTATTCTCATCCTTTTGTCCAATTGAACAAACTAGAAAACATAGTTTTAATGCAAGAATGTCAAAATTTAAAATCGATCCATAAGAGGAAAGTAGTAGGCTAGACATCTTTTTTAAAATAAAGAAAACTTAACTGGAAAGTGGTCATGAATCAAGATCTACCTTTAACATTTTTGGTTTTAGAGACAGATTTTTGTTGTGGACATATTTAGTTAGTTTAATAGTATATATGCGATTTATTAACATAATCTTTTTCTTCTTTTAGTTCTCGCCTGACTGCCCAACGATGCCTCGATCATCCCTGGTTACGTGTCGGCTCGTCCATCGATAAAATTCCGTCGTTTCTTCAAAATTGCGAAGACTCTTCCACGCTTTCCTGCAACAGCACTATCGTCCCTGATGATGAGGATCTTGGAGACGATCAAACGGACGTGGGCAGTGTGTTCCAGGATACGCTGGACGAAACGGTTGTCGATTGTCCAACGGCCCCCGTCACCGGAGCTGATTCTTCTGCTAACTTAGTGCCTTTGTCATCGGCCTCTCCAAAGCTAGTCGTTCTTCCCGCACGGACAGATGCCAACAAACCGAAACTTTGCGCAGTGTCTGAGGACTCTACTTTTACTAGTTACACCGTTAGTCGACGAGGGAATTCGCTGCCATATCGCTTTCGAGCCCCAGCCAACCGAAGAGAAACCTCTTGCGATCGAACTAGCGACTTAGGTTACGGGAGCGACGGAGTCAGCGAAATCTCTTCGGCTGATTCGTCGAGCGACCGATCTAGCATTATATCTCTGGATGACACTCCATCAGAATGGACCCAACCCGCCATGCGCCGGTATTCGGATACATCTCTGGCGGCTGAACGCTTGTGGCGTCGGACATGGGAGCGTTTCCTTCCCGCTACCGCCGGCACATGTGTCGGCCTTCCTAACCATCTCTTTCGTCAAGACTGCGAACGTGACCAAGCTACAAACGGTCCAGAGTCCAGCCGACCGTGGGAGAGAGTCTGCGTTGGGAGTCGCGCACGGGCTTTGGAGCGTTTTAATACCTCACCTCCGAGTACTGCGCCCGAGCTCTCCAAATCCTTACACACACTGTCTTTATCACTGCCGATCCGGCCAGCGGTGAAGGTACCCGAAGTTCGGACCCGGTTGCTCAAAGGCCCAGTCTCAACTGCAAAATCGTCGCCTATGCTGATCAAGTCCCCTCTTGTTCATTTAGACAAAGCCGAGACTGTGAGATCTCGCGTAGTCAAGTTTCAGTCGGTTTCCAGCAGCATATCTACGTCGTAGAATGGTAGTTTGACTGCTCCACGTGGTACTCCAATCTTTTTTTCTTTTGCCCTATCCCCCACCCCCTTTGGTGTACTTTGTCTTTTTCGTCATAGCTAAGTCGGCTAGACTTCAAAGCTAGCTTGAAACAGAACTTTAGCGAAGTTGTGACCTATTCCAGAACTATCCGCCCTTTTCCTTATTTAAATTTACATTTTTATCATTATTGCCTAGATAATCCCCCCCCCCTTCCCCCCACTGAAAAATGTTAAGCTAGTCACTCTGGCACTAGAAGCATTCACGCATTTTCGCACATGTCTGTTGTTATTTGAACAGAACGCTTCTCCATTCCTGATTTGTATTATTTTCCTCCCGTTCAGGCCACCATACAAATTTCCTAATATAATCACTCCATACAATGCCTGTTAACAAATTCAATTCGTTTCCCATTCCAAAGCAAAATGAAATCCACCGTAAATCTGGATTACTTTCGACGTGGCCATGATGGCTGGCAAAATTTGTTGATTTCCTCAGAATCCCTTTTGTTTGTACAAGAGCCTAAGTCGTTCAGTGTTGTTCTGACTTGTAGACCATACACAAAAAAAAACACCAGCAAAATCATCCTTGCAAAGGGTTTAGATCTAAATTACTCTTCTGTCTGAAGTGTAAATATTTCACATAAATTTTGGCTATATGCAGTCCTCTCTGTAGCAAATGAAGTTTAATTACTTCAAATTTTGCAATATCCCCTCCCTTCGGACGCATAATGTTTTCTTGAATCCCAAACCTGAACCTAATATTCAAAGGAAGGGCATCACAAGTGAACAATATAATTGGAAAGACGCAATGACAGCGTGTTAACCTATTAATAGTTGATACGGAAATCTCTGCAATACATACAATCCTTTTCGGATAATCGGACATCGTTTTTGTTCAATAAATAATCAATTCCATAATACATGATTTTAACATTTAAGCTGAACAACGTTTTAATGCGAAAAGAATCACTTTGATTATGGAATGACGATTGGTGTGGAGTTGTAATTTTTTAATTTAAACGATTTAAAAAAAACTGAACTTCTTCAAAAAGAAAAATCTAGAAAAAACGTAGTTAGTCCAATATGCCAACAAACGCTTTAAACGTTAAAATTGGACTTGAGTTTATTCAACCAATTGTCGAAAACAAATTTCGATGAAATTACATTTATTTTCCTAGTTTGGCGTTTGCCGCATTAGCATTCAAAACTTTACGCCTAAGATGTTCCTTGTACGACAAAATGTCACTTTTCCATTTAGTAACAGTTCCATGTTCGCAAATCCAAATTTCTTTAGCGACTTGGTTAATCAGTCGGAAGTCGTGAGAAACGAGAACAAGTCCACCTTCGAAATCCTTAACTGCATCAGCTAGCGCATCGATGGTCTCCATGTCCAAATGATTAGTAGGTTCGTCAAGAAGCAGCAGATGGGGAACTTGCCAGGCCAGCCAAGCAAACACTACTCGGCAACGTTGTCCATCACTGAGTTGGCGAATAGGGCAAACTTGCTGCTTTCCGGTCAAACCATACCGACCGACGATTCTTCTCATTTCTTCTTTCTCCTTCACTTCAGGAAAACATTTCATCATGTACTCCAAAGGAGATAAATCCAAATCCAACATTTCGTGGAGATGCTGATGATAGCGTGCAATTTTAAGATGGCTATTGGTTCGGACCATTCCTTCAGTAGGCACCAAATCTCCAAAAATAATCTTTAGAAGAGTAGACTTTCCCGCACCATTCGGGCCAACCTTTAGAATTAAAAACGATTAAGGTACTGTTCAAAAACATGAAAATGAAAGAATCTAGGTTACCAGTGCGAGACGAGTGTCAAGATCAATTCCGAACTCTAAATTACGGTAAATCCAAGGTGTGGTATCACTGTAGCGAAAACTAACATTTTGTACCATGATAACTGGAGGTGGAATCGGGCCGCAAGATGGGAAATGAAACGATACAGTTTTGTCATCAACCACCTTTTCAGTTAACCCACCAGCTACCATTTTAGCCAAGGTTTTTTCCTTGCTTTGAGCTTGACGGGCAAGCTTAGCACTACCATGACCAAAACGAGCAATGTAGTCCTGTGAATGAGACAAGTTAATAAGAGTCGAGAACTAAAACTTAAAAAAAGTCCTTACTTTCATATGAGCCATCTGGTCTTGTTCCCATTTATATTGCTTCATCTGATTTTCTTGAAGTTCAGACCTTGTTCTGACAAAAGTGTCGTAGTTTCCTGAGTAGTTCTTTAGTTTATTTTGAGTCAAATGAATTATCTGTAAAAAAATAAATTAATTAAATTAAAAATTATGAATGCTATTTTAGAAAAAAAAAATAGTTACATTCGTGCAGACGCCGTTCATGAAATCTTGTGAATGAGAAACTATTACTAAAATATGCTTATAGTTTTTTAACTCTTCTTCAAGCCACACGCAAGCATCCAAGTCCAAATGATTTGTAGGTTCGTCTAAAAGAAGCAAATGTGGCTTCACATACAATGTACGAGCCAACGCAATTCGCATTCGCCATCCACCGGAGAAATCCTTCGATTTTTTCTGCTGCATTTCTTTAGTGAAGCCCAACCCATTCAAGATACAGGCGGCTCGAGTCTCGGCCGTGTCAGAACTCATTTCGTCTAGACGTTCGTAAATATCCATCAATTGATCTTGAGAAGCATCATCTCCGCAATTAGCTAATTGTTCCGCAAGGTGTTCCAATTTTGTTCGCTCTTCGTCAACTTCCACTACACACTGAAGTGCCGTTTTATCCGAAGCCGGTATTTCACGAGTTAAGTGGTAAATATCTATGTGATCCGGAATTGGAACTTCTCGATTCCCTAATGTTGCTAAAAGTGCCGATTTGCCACTACCATTTAAACCTATAAGACCGTAACGACGTCCACAATTCAATTCTAATGTTGTATCTTGCAACAACTCAAATCCGTAGAAAGTTATTGATAAATTATCTATCTTAATGTCCCGGCTCTTAGGATGAACCCTAAAAATTCAAACAAAAATTAATTAATAATCACTTATTTTCTTTCATACAGTAATGTAAAATTTTTAATACCCCAAAACTCCAGTAACTGCTCTTGCTTCAGCAGCAATTCTGGCATCTTCTTCTAATTTTTTACACAGGGTTTCTGTTGAAAAAAAAAAAATTTAATTGAGCAATATTGCACAATGATTTTGACAAGTCTTTGAATCTGAACATTTACGATTGAGTGAAAATGGTTGATGAAACCGCTAACAGTTTACAATGTAGGGAATTTGCTTTAGACAATAATTTTGGTACACCTGAGTATATTACCTTCAACAGTGAGTTCATTGCTACCACCCTTGGAATTTTTGGACGTGGATGCACTGGTTCCATTTGAAGCATTGGGTTTTCCTCCATCTTTTCTCTTGGCATCTCTCTTTTTTTTAGAATCAGAAGGCATTTTAGTGGAATAAACCTAATGGAATTTCAATGAACTGTCATTAACTGAATGCTGTCTACAAGAATTCTAAAAACTTGATTTTGATAATGTAATACAAGAACACTATATAATAAATTGATTTGTTTAACGAATACATATAAAGTAGGCCGCGGTAACTACAGCCAAAGTATGACAAATCAAGCAATTCTTTCATGGCATGAAAAGGACAAAAGGTAACCAAAATGAAATGGAGATTGCTATTCACAGATTCTAGATTAATTGATGAATGATTTGAAATAGGATTCGAAATAAACTTTTAATTACTAACTTCGACGAATGGAGAACAAATCTTCACTGCACTGACCACGTGTAGAATTCGACGAGAGCTCAACGGGACTCTGGAATTGATGACCGGCAAATTTTTCTTTGTAAGAAATACAACCGACGGTAAATGAAAACTGCCCGTCGGCCGTTACCGAAATTTTGCGAAGGGTTTGTTCTGCCATCTAAGGACAGGTATTTCAACTTCTAATTTTACATTCTAGCGTCGTTGGCATTCTGCTCGCAATTAATTTTATATGTACGTTATAATAGTTTGGCAATTAATTTAGAGTATTTCCTATTTCCCCGCGTTTTAAAAATAATGAGAGAGCGAGCGAATTGAGTTAGAGCAGACAGCAGACTCCGTTTCATTTCTGGGTCTGAATTCTGAAAACCAGTTCGAGCTAGGCAAACTAATCAAGATATTTAGCTTAAATATACATTTCTTTAAAAAAAAAACTTTTCATTAAGTGCATTAGTGGATCGTGGTATCCTTATCGGGAAATCGTCAACAAAAGCAGTTTTTTTCTGTAGTGAAATCTATTACTACGCAAGATGGCGTGCTACGACGGTCCAAAAAGTTTTGCCACGAAAGATGTCTCGCATGCAGTTCAGACTTCGGGCATATATCCCACTACATTTTTACCATCCCCTTATAAATGGTTTGGATTCTTTGGAAGTCTAAAAAAGGAATATATTCAAAGGGCAAGAAATTATTAAAATGCCGAATGACTACGTAGGGGAGGGAGTCCTATCTATCCCATTGATTAAAAAAAAATGTTTTCTAAACCGTAGACTGCAACTCGGGTATTCCTTGAAATTATAGTCATGAGAGCTGTACATCCAAGGAATCGCAGTATGCCGATCTAAAGCACTTGTTAATAATTTTATTGTGAAATTATTAACAATGAGTAGAACTGCAAAAGCCGAACGAATTTTGTGATTACAAGCGCTGGGAAATATTCACGATGATAAAAAGCAATTTAGATGCCGCCTTCTAATATAGTTGTATTTAACATGTACACTCAATTTTCAATTCACCCCAAATGATACTTGGCTTAATTGCAAGCGCGTAACATTTATTCAAGTTCTACTAGAACCGCTCCTTCTTCTACAGTGTCTCCTGAACGACAATTTACTGATTTTACTGTCCCCGTGGCTGTAGCAGTCAACTTGTTTTGCATTTTCATGGCCTCTGTTAAAACAAAACATAACATCAATACAATGTTTAAGACTTAATTATCAAAACAAAAATTCATAAATAGATTAAAATTAATTACGTACCGATAACCAAAACTTCTTGGCCTTCACTAACACTATCGCCAGCTTTGACATTCACACTTTTTACTACTCCAGGCATTGGCGAAAGAACAACTTTGCTCACATCAACCTATTATGCGTTGCAAAAAAAAAAAACGATATAATTGAAATAAATACAAAACATTTTGTGTAGAAATATTTGGTAAATCTAGCAAATTACATACCTTTGGCTTTTCAAGCATATGAGCTTTGTAATTCTCTGACTTCTTGGTCAAAATATTGACTGTAAATGGTGTGCCCTTGTACCTTAAATAAAGGAAAACGCCTTGTAAAAACATTCAAATATAAACTCAATAGTTGCAAATTACCTAATGCGGAAATTCCCATTTGCATTTTTAGAGATGAGTTGAATTATATGAGTTTCGTCGTCAACTGTCGCTTTAATAACGGGGGAAGCTAAATTAAAGGCGTTCGGTATACGGTAAGACTTTCCTTCAATAGAGCTCTATAAAAGAAAAGATTCACAATCGTTAATAAACTTCTGCTCCTGTGGAAAAGAAATCGTTAAAACATACCTTGAAGTGGCCGTCTTCATCCAGTTTTATTTGACAAGCAGTTTTGTTTCCCCCGACGTCAATTGATAAAACCCATTCTTGAACATTATTATTGAGCATGATGTTAATATTTTTTTCATTAGAAAAAGTTTGTGATCGCAATTCATTTGTAGCCCATAAACATCCAGCTATGCTTATTAAATGCTCTTTCTCCAATGATGTAAGCTGTTTTCCTAGAAACCCATTAGGGTATACCTGCAATTTACAGTCGACGGCAGAAACAAAAAGTTATTTTCAAAATTATTATAAGCTGGGTAAAATATAGCATGCTATTGATATTATGTACTTAATTTCTTTCCTATTTTTAAGAATAAGAAAGATTTTAGAGGGAGCTGATTCTTACCTCTGGAAGATATTTGGTATTGATATCACCTTCAACAAAACGGCGTTCAGTTAGGATGTCTCGCAATAATGGAATGTTGTGAGTGACACCTAAATGCCAAAATGAGACGATGAAATTGAAAATAACTTGACTTAATCGGACGTTGAAATTGGACAGGCAACCAATTACATAATCCAAATAAAACATTATGAACTGAAGGAATTCTAAATACCTCGAATGACATACGAATCAAGAGCTTCGACAGAAGTGTTTAGTGCTTCTTGTCGTGTAAGGCCATGACAAGCAAGCTTGCAAATCATTGGATCATAGTAAATACTAATTTCGCTGCCCTCTTCAATTCCACTGTCACAGCGAACATTTGGGATAAAGGTTGGTTCAATATATTGATGCAAGCGTCCAATTGAGGGCATTCCGAAGTTTTTGAAAGGATCCTCCGCGTATACTCGGCATTCAATGGCCCAACCCCTCAATGGAACATCCGATTGTTTAAGATTGAGAGGATAACCTTTATGAATTAGAAAATTTTTAGATTTTTTTTCAAAGGCAGACACAAATCACATACCTTTGGCAACACGAATCATTTGGTGTACAAGATCAACACCAGTAATCATTTCTGTAATAGGGTGCTCTACTTGCAATCGAGTATTCATTTCGAGGAAATAAAAATTTTTCTTAGAATCAACTAAAAACTCCACAGTTCCAGCAGAGCAATATCCGATTTTCTTGGCCAATGTAACGGCTTGTTGCCCCATCGCCATACGCGTGGCAGGGTCTATAAAGGTACTATAACATGGGATATATATTTCCTTAATCAATATGATAAGATTTTAAATAATTATTTGTTTTCCTTATTACCTAGGAGCTTCTTCAATGACTTTCTGATTACGTCGCTGTATGCTACATTCTCTTTCATTTAGATAAATAACATTTCCTTGTTTATCTCCAAGAATCTAATTTGCGTAAATAGAAAATATTTGGGTATTATTGGTACGCTGTTAAAGTACACTAAAGTCCGAAACGGGTAACTAATAGCGCAACTTGCCAAATTCTACAACACGGTACTAGACTTGTATCTTGACAAGAAAAAAGGTACAGTTACATTTCTAGTGCTAATTGCTGAACCACTACAAGCTTGAGGTATTAAGTATTCTATTTCTGAATGGCGATTTTGAGAGATCAAAGAATTTATAGAAAAATAACAAAGAATATTGCGAATTCCTTGTTCGTCCCATTTTCCCATCGCAACGTCTAGCGGAATTTACCCCATACACAATTCTCTATTCAGAAACAACATTGAACCACGTTTCTATAAACAAATTTCCCGAAACTTACAAACGCTAAATATTTTCGTTACAAAGAAAGAAGAACTTACTTGAATTTCAATGTGTCTGGGATTATCAACAAATTTCTCAACAAGCATTCGATCATCACCAAATGAGCTGTGAAAAAGTTAGATATTAGAAAAGAATTACTTTTTGTATGCCAACAATTACTGAGAAGCGTATCTTACCTGGCTGCCTCTTGTTTGGATAAGCGAAATCCTTCCCTGTAGAGACAAAAGAGTATAATTTCACAGGAAAAATATTGCGTGTTTTACTAGATTTATTTCACCTAGCTTCGGCATCATTCCATGCTATCCGCATACCCTTTCCTCCACCTCCAGCGGATGCCTTTATCATAACAGGATAACCAATGTCTCGCGCAATTTGAATGCAGTGATCTTCATCTACAACCACACCATCGAAACCTAAAGAAAACACCGAGGTTGGAGTTATGATAACCTAGCCATCCCATAAAAAAAATTTACCTGGGATTACATGGACTCCGGCTTCTTTTGCAACTTTTTTCGACTCGATTTTGTCTCCCATTCCTGAAATAGCATGTGCTGATGGACCAATAAAAGCAACACCTTCTCTTTCCTAATATAAAAATACTTTCATTGAAAGAAAAAAAAAACTATACAATCAATAATTACCAGGATTGTCACAAATTCAGCATTTTCTGATAGAAAACCATATCCTGGGTGAACAGCTTGAGATCCAGTCTGTTTGATTACACTCAGAATCTTGTCCATGTTTAGATATGATTCTCTAGTAGCTGGTGGTCCAATACATACAGCTTCATCAGCCATTTTAACATGTAGCTATAAACAAAAGGTAGCCTTCACAATAAAGAAATACACAGAGGTAAACATTTTTAAATTAGTACTCAACTGCACTTGAATCGACTGTTGAGTGTACTGCAACAGTTTTAATGCCCATTAATTTGGCTGTTTTAATTACTCTACATGCTATTTCTCCTCTATTTGCGATCAAAATTTTATCAAAAGTCTTTTCATTCTTGTTAATAGGATCTGTTGTGTAAAATGACGACAAAAGTCTTCTCCCATATTCTTTCTGAAGCGAACCATTGAAGCTTCTGAAAATCTAAATTGAAAAAAATATTATAAAAATTTAATAGATGATAAATGAATCACAAGAATTGTGTTTTATATGTGTATTAAGATTAGCTTGATAAGGGTTTGATTACCTTAGAAATTAGTTTAACACTCGAGGTAGTTCCTAGAATCAACATCCTTAGATTTAGCTCTATGGTGATCTCAACCAACAATTATGACAGCCCTTTATGCCAGTTACCTAAGATTTATAATTAATAATATAATGGTTCAGTAGAAACCCCAAAACACGTAACAAATGATACCGAATACAACGACCTGGAGTTTTGCCCAGTCCTGCCTTGAATCAATGTAATGTTTTACGTCGTCTGTTCAATGTTCCGATTGCTCCAAGTTCCAAGGATCTACCACAGGGTACGAAGTAAAGACCGCGATGATCGTCATAAGGCTGAAAGGAATTGAGATTCGAGAAAACTATGTTTGACCTTACCGCTAGGGGCAGGTCGTATGCTTTTGGAACATTTTTCAGCTATTTCAATTAAATTCTATGCGCGATCGTGATATAAGTTGGTTTCCGCCTTCATTTAAACAAATTTTTAATACAAATTAGAACTAATTATTGCCACAACAGTACACGATCATATGATTAATACCTTTTATTTAAAGTTATTTATGTTGAGGTATATGAAAGTGTATGACGTTATTTACGAAAATGACTGATTAGAGGAAGAGGGAAACTAAGACGCCAAAGAGTAATAAACTAATAAATGGAAATTATCTGAACATTCTAATGGGAGGTTTCCACATACAATTTCTCAAACAGTTCATCTATGTTACTTTCAGGAAAGAGGACATCAATCACTCCTTCAAAAATTACGAAAAGTAATCTTCGATTCAGAATAGGATTCTGAAGTAGCTCAAATATACGTAGAACACCTTCTCGCGTAGTTTCACTGCCTATGAGGTGTTTGATTTCATCTTGATGAACAATTAAAAGCAAGTTAATTACTATGCGCAATAAATAGATGGAATTCTCATACCTGAAAACAGGGATAAAAGAGACATTTTAGCAGCGACCCGAGTTCGCATTTTAGTGGCCTCATCCCGGGATGGGCGAGGCATAGCGGGTACTCCGTTTGGCCAACACGAATTTCTATAATGGTTTAAGTACTAATAAGAGAAGTAAAAAATTCAATTTTGTCACACCTACTTGATCACTTGAATTAACTCCGCAACTTGTTCTGGAGACGTAGCAGTGACCACATAATCTACGATCTTCTGATTGAAAACGTCTCCAAACATCGCTCGCAAAATTTCGCGGAGCACGTAAAACACTCTTTTTCTCAACCACTGGTTACGGGTTTGCAAATCGAAAATCTCATCCATCAGGATTAAAAGTATTCTTAAAGGTAACTGGTCATCTCCCTTTAAAAGGTGAAAGTTAAAAACGTTTTATTCATGTTATAAGTACTAAAAAAACTCACATATAATGGAATTCCTGATGAGGTTTGCATACTATCTAAATTTTCTTCACTATTGCTGCTCTCCCTTAGGCTTGACGACTCAGATCGAACCACTTTCGTTACAGTTCTCATAGAACTTACCAAAGGGTTCATCAGACTATCCACCTATATAATTAAAATCTTGATGCAATACATTTTTTTTTCTTCAAATAAATGTAAAACATACCTTGCGAGATATCATTCCCTTGCTGTGTTCGTAGGAACCGCGATCAAAGAACTGAAGTAGAAAATCCTTTATGCCAGGATTTGTTCTTAGGAACTCCGGCTTCAACAACTTACTCAGATACTCATTAAGCAAATACTGCCTCCGCTCCAAAAATAATTTATCCATGTTGTTGAATGCCCGTTTGGCCGGAAATGAAAATTCTTTCATTACTCTAAACTGCATCCATCATCATGAATAATCAGAAATAAGAATCAAGCGGATTCAACCTACACGGACAGTTCAATTACTTACTCGCTCTTCTAGTCTAATATGAAAATCGTGAAAATCGGAGTATCGCCGATACACAACCCAAGAATCAATTTCTTTAGATCCTAATGACTTTACGACAGTAACAGAATATACTGCGTGCGAAGATATACCATCTTTAACGACTCCTAAAATAAAAAAAAAGAAAGGGAAACTAAATAGCTACTTGAACTTAATTACTAAATGAAACTAGTATTGCTTAATACCTTTTTGACAAATCGATGCGCTCAAAGTGTAATCAACACTTGTAGACTCGTCATTCGTGCATGCAGCAATATCACTTCGATATTTTTCTTTTCCCTCCAAATCGACTAACAAACCAGAGGAATTTGATTCATATGTATTTTGATCGTCGAGCGATCGTAAATCTTCATCGTCACTTTTTGATGCCTCTTTCAACATATCAAGTTCAGCCAACATTCTAATGTATCCGATACTTTTCCGGAAAGAAGGCATAAACCGTTCATCTTTCTAAAGTTAATTCAAATTCAAAATGAACCCATTTGAGCGTAAATAATAATAAGAAAACAATTACTTCTATTTTGCAAATTATAGCTGACTTAGCTTCGTCAAACCAGGTGTCAACAGGAGCTTCATTTTTTAGGTTGTAGAGCAATCGTCGAACAACGACGTCGTCAATTTGCAGACGAGTAGAAACCTAAATTTAAAAAAAAAAACGAAAAAAAAAACGGAAGATATTGCAGTAAAATTAAGGAAAAATTTTTAAAGTCGAAAAACTGTAGTAACAATACATTATCAGCGAAATACTGGGAAAAAATGCTCATTGCAGATTCCTGCAAACTCATTAAAATTTGTCCAGGTGAATTTTGCTCCGAGATATTGTAACGCTGTTTAAAATGATTGTATTCGGTTTTAACAAGAAATCCTTCAAGCTGCAACTGAGAAATCTGTTGGTTAGCACCAATTTTCCACCCTGTATGGATAATCAATCAAAAGATAAATGTAATTAATAGTTTTGCGGATAATTAAATGTAATTAGTAGTTTTGCGGTTTTTAGGTTCAGAAAATGCAAATGAACAAATCACCTTCCACATTTAGAAGAAAGAAAATATATGCTTGTGATTTAAGAACAGTCATAAAATCCAACAGGTAAGAAAGTGCTACACTATTTTTCAGGATGAAGTCTAATGGAAGTTGATATACGGCATTTCCATCATGGCTGGTGAGATACTCTTTCCAATAGGACTGTGTATGATAACCTGAAATGATAAACAAGTATTTTAAAAAATGCGCAGGCCAGTATTATTAAACTAAATTTAAAAAATACCGATGGCATTGTGCTCACTTCCTTCATTTAATTCACGAATATGGTTTCCTATTAGTCGATTAACAAACAATAAACTACTTAGTTTTCTTTTAATGAAGATATCGTCTTCTCCTCCAAAATCGTGTGACCTCTGGACGTACATTATTATAATTTAAATAAGTTGAGTTTCTAGTTAAGTACAAAATATATAATATTTAACCATTATCGCAATTTCTTTGGTCAGTAGTTGTTGGGACGCATCTAATTCTGAAAAATTTTCCGTGCAGCGTATCACGGACAGGAAAGAATCACTTGTTATTTGACAATTTTTACACTATAAGGGTAAAACTGATTACAAAAGGAAACTAAGAATTTCAGTAATAAAATCGTACCAGCCAAATCACAGTTTGATTAATGTAGTCCGGATCTGAAAGCAGGTCGAACAGTGGAATGATAATTTCACCTGCTAGTATCTGGGAAGAGAGCAAGTTCAGTGGGCGACAGTTTAATTCTTCCTTTCCAAGTAGTTGAAGTAAGAAATCAGAAAGGATTTTTAAGCACTCTTTAAATATGAAAAAAAAATTAATTAAAAAGCCAATTCATTATTAATCAATATCGTCAACCTTTTTCATAAGAAGGATCCATTGAAATTCTTTTTCTTGAATTTTTTTTGGTACCAGATCTTTCAAGTTCAAAAAAAGTAGCGACAAGATTTTGATTCATGCCTTTTGCAGAATCCTCATTACTAGTCTTTTGGTTTAATCTGTTTTTTGCCTCGCGATATGTACGTATGTGAGCAATCACACTGTCGAAAAATCTTGTAGTAAGAAAAGGAAGCCAATCAACTTCTTTGCATCTATGTGAAGAAAAATATAACAAAACAAGTAATTGTGTCAAATGAAATACTTTGATACCTATTGGATGCATTGATTGCTATTTTTTGCAAAAAATGTTTTGATTCAAACAGGAACTCTGTTTCTTTTGTTACTAAACTGTACCAGTTTTCAACATAGTCTCGTATGATGTATTGGAACACATCTTGCACAGCATCATCAATTATACTTGAGCCAGAAAGTCTTTTATCCACACTTGTTTTATTATCTCCAGCTGACTGTTTAGTTGACTAAAATGAATCAATCAATAATTATTAGTAAAATTTAATAATTTCATTCTGTCTTTTTTATTGACTGTTATACTACCATTTTAAGCAAGCTTTGTGATGCTGTTGTACATTGAATGTTGAAGACATCCAACAAGTCTGTAGAAACTATTGATTGGGTCTCATTAAAAAAACCAACGAAAAAACTGTAAATTCATCAAGGGTTGTAAGTGTTGGATTATGAGACTGAATGAACATTTGGTATATATTATAAAAACCTTGCTAATAGGAAGATGAAGAAAACTGTGGTAGAAAGAGCAGTATTTAAACCCATCATTACTGCAATAAAAACTACTGCAACTATTCCTATTCGATGTGATTTCATCTTTCATGTATCTAGTATTGAAACTCAATTATTTCCAAAACACTGTAATTTTGGATCATTTACAGAATCGAAAGATAAAACAAACAACGGTAATGCCAAAAACTAGATACATGACAGGAGTTCTTCTATTTATTACAACATGCATCTACTAAACCAGCTAAAACTAAACAAGCAAATGCTCATTAGCTGTTGCTGCACTATAAAAGGCTAACCAACACGGATGAGGGTGTATTTTACAACTTTGTCATCAGATGGGTCTGGAGTCTGGACTCCTCCAATAGGGGCAACCTTTTGTTTTTTGTAGATCTAGGCGCGAAAAATAGACAACACAATTCATCAACGGAAAAATGGATGGTCAAGGACAGCGTCTAATAACGTAAAAATTTTGTTAATACATTGGATAAATTTTGTTTATTACCTCTGAAGTTCGTGGATAGGTCTTTTTTTTGTAAGCCACGTGCAACGTCTGTTAAGCAAGAAGTAAAAGAGGAAAATATTGAAAAGAAGAGTACTGACGACACATCGTCACCGTGAGTAGCAACAAACAAAAACTATGATTTTCAGATTGTTGAGATGCAATGCCACAAAAGAAATTATTTTCAACTTTAGTAGATTGTGCACTGTAGATCATTTATGTGTCAACCAAAAACCCAAAACCTTATTTTTGCAATTCATTAGGGAAAAAAACAGTTCTTTACCAGACAAGCCAGCAGTTCAAAGTGCTAAGAAGAAAGTAATAAAGAAACTTGACAGTGATGATGAGGAACCTGTTTCTCAGAAAAAGTAATGAGCACTGTAGATCATTTATGTGTTAAACAAAAACTCAAAACCTTATTTTTTGCAATTCTTTAGAGAAAAAAACAGTCCTTTACCAGACAAGCCAGTTCAAAGTGCTAAGAAGAAAGTAAAGAAACTTGAAAGTGACGATGAGGAACCTGTTTCTCGGAAAAAGTATAATGAGCATTCCAGTATCAAACCCACATTTTCATTTATTATCTTACTTATACTTATTAGGAGAAGAAAGTGTGCAGTTAGTAGCAGCAGTGAAGATTCAGAACCAGATAGTGCGATTGAGAAACCGGCTGTGCTTAAAAAAGCAGATATTTTTTTGAAAAGTGTGAAATCCCCAACTAAATCTTCAAAATTACCTTCCAGTAATGAAACTCCTCTCAATGGGAAACTTGAAATTAAAAAATCTAATGTGTCACCAACCACCAAAGGTTTGATATAACAATAAGACATATATTACAGAAAAGGTGTTCATGGTGTTACCTAAATATAACTGTTTTAATGCTAATTTTTTTTATTCAGATGCACATGATTCAAAAGATGGTGTAACTGAATTGTTGAATCCTGATTCATATAATCCTGGGAAACAAAACTATCATCCTATTCAAGATGCAACATGGAAAAAGGGAGAAAATGTCCCTTACATGGTTCTTGCTAAAACACTGGAATTAGTAATTAAAAATTAACAATGTCTACATTATACCTTATTTAATGGAAATGTTTACCAGATTGAAGAAACCAGTTCCAGGTTAAAAATGATAGAGATTTTAGCTAACTATTTCCGAAGTGTTTTCCTGTTGTCACCAGATGATTTACTATGTTCTGTTTACCTGTGTTTAAATCAGTTAGCCCCTGCATACATGGGTAAGTCCAGAATAAAATCAAAAATAATTTTTTATACCACGATATATATTTTGATTAATGATTTGCAGGCATAGAACTTGGTGTAGGAGAAGGCATAATAGTTAAAGCAATTGCACAAGCTACTGGAAGAGCAACAGATAAAGTTAAATCTGATGTTGCTACTAAAGGGGATGTTGGGTTGGTAGCAGAGGCATCCAAAGGCACACAGAGGACTCTTTCTATGTTTAAGTAATGCGTTTTTTTTTTTTTTTTTTTTTTTTAATTTCAAACTCATATAATATGTTAATTATTTATTTGGCTTGATTATATCAATGTGTTATTATTTATGTTTACAGACCAGTGAGTTTAACTGTGAAAAGCGTTTTCACTAAATTAACAGAAGTAGCCGTGATGACTGGAAATAGTTCTCAAACAAAGAAAGTTGATAAGATTCATGGAATACTCGTTGCTGCAAAGCAATTAGAATCACGTTTTATTACCCGATCGCTTGCTGGAAAACTTCGTATTGGGTTAGCTGAACAATCAGTACTTCAAGCTTTAGCTTTTGCAGCTACGGCAACTCCTCCGAACCAATCTACACCGCCTACCCAGTTGAATTGTTTTGCGGGACTTAGTAGCGAAACCATTAAAGCAAAAGTGGAAGCTTCGGCAGTTATTTTGAAGACAGCATATTGGTAAATATTGGCTCCAGATCTCATTTTATATTTTCTGGAAATGTTTCAGAAATAATTTAATTAAATCTGAGATCGGTATTAAGTTACTACATTTACTCGCGCCTGTTGTTAAGTGTTGTTCTTCGTTATAAGAGAAACAGTGTAAATAATGGAACATTTTTCTTTTTGTAATATCAAGTATGTACATAACTCAATAATTTTCTTTCTTGCAGCCAATGCCCTAGCTACGATCAAATTATTCCAGTTCTCTTACGCGAAGGTGTAGAAGCGCTTCCGCTACACTGTACACTAACTCCGGGTGTTCCACTAAAACCCATGTTAGCGTGTCCCACACGAGGAGTCGGAGAAGTATTACAGAAATTTGAATCTACCAAGTTTACTTGCGAATGGAAATATGATGGAGAAAGAGCTCAGATACATCTTCTCGAGAACGGGGAAATCAGAATTTACAGCAGAAACCAGGAAAATAACACTTCCAAATATCCAGACATAATCAGTCGCTTTCAATCGTGGATTGAACCATCAGCTTCAGTCCGTTCAGCTATTTTGGATACCGAAGCTGTAGCGTGGGATACAGACAAGAAACAAATTCTTCCATTTCAAATACTTTCAACAAGAAAACGAAAGGATGCTGTGGAAGCTGACATCAAAGTCCAAGTAAAATATTTCGATATGTTTAACAAAAGCAACCATTTCCCTACCTTTTCGTTCATTCATATTTAATTCTTAACAGGTTTGCGTTTATGCGTTTGATTTGCTCTATTTAAATGGGGAATCTCTCGTTACAATGCCGTTAATAGAACGCCGACAAAGGCTTTGGAATAGTTTCCACAAAGTTGACGGCCAGTTTGGCTTTGCCACCAGCAGAGATCCTCAAACAGTCGAGGAGATTGAGGAATTTTTGGACGAGTCATTGAAAGGTGATATCTAATTTTTTTTTCTTTTCTAATCAAGATCGCCACGGTAAAATATTGCTTGTTTTCTCTCTGCCTCTTTTACAATAGGCAATTGCGAAGGGTTAATGGTAAAGGGATTAGTCAAGGACGCAACTTACGAAATTGCCAAAAGATCGAAAAACTGGTTAAAATTAAAGAAAGACTATTTGGACGGCATAGGCGATACGGTAAGTGAACACATGATTTTTTTCCTTACGGTTACGCTGGTATTCTAAATAATTTTAATGGGTTCTGTTGAATAGATTGATGCTGTAGTAATTGGTGGATATTTAGGTAGAGGCAAGCGCACTGGTCTCTACGGAGGATTTTTATTGGCATGCTACGATGAATCTAATGAAGAATATCAGTCTCTTTGTAAAGTAAGTGCATTTCTGATGTGATTTTCCGGTAATTTAATACCGCTTCTTTTTATCGTGTATATTCTACTTTTTGTAATTCTGTTGATTTTCTTGTATGGTTTATGTATAACAGATAGGTACCGGTTTTAGCGATGAAGACTTTCAAGCCCATAGTGATTTCTTGAAAAATCATAAAATTCCAAAACCAAAGCCTTATTTTAGGGTATGATCCATTTCTTACTTCCGAACTGCATAAGATAAATGTTTTTCATTGTTTGATTTTAACTTTTTTAGTTCGACCCAAGCTTGTCTCCCGATGATTGGTTTGAACCTGTTCAAGTGTGGGAAATCAAATGTGCCGACTTGTCAATTTCGCCCGTACATCGGGCCGCCACCGGAATCGTTGATCCGGTTAAAGGAATTTCTTTGAGATTTCCTCGTTTTATCAGAATCAGGCCAGACAAGAATCCTGAAAATGCTACTTCATCAGAACAGGTCTCATAACTGAAAGCACATTTCTAGCTCAATTCTAATAGTAAAGTTTATTATTTATAGATTGCTGACCTATATAACAGCCAAGAGCAGGTTAAAAATAAGAAAACTGATGATGATGAAGAGGGTTTCTACTAAATCCGACTTTCACACTGATTTACTATTGATGTGCCTCTGCATGGTGATGTTTCTTTCAGTTGATTTAACATAAATCATTAATTGAAATAAATACCATTATTAAAAATTATCATTTGATTTTA
Organism: Daphnia pulicaria; assembly: GCF_021234035.1. NCBI lineage: Eukaryota > Metazoa > Arthropoda > Branchiopoda > Diplostraca > Daphniidae > Daphnia > Daphnia pulicaria. Next base: position 8,834,023 of record NC_060915.1, read on the forward strand.
TTTATAGTATTTAAAAAAAAAAACTGACTTTTTAACTTCTTTTGTAAGCAGCATACTTATATAATTTTGAATGAAACATTACGATGGATGCGTGTCATACATCAGCCCCGGTTTTGAAATGGCACAAATGTCGTAATAAACTAATCTTTCATAGAGCCGACTGAGTGACAGATTATTTTACGTTTTTATGGTTTCATAACACGAACTCTATATTCCCTGATTTCTCTGTTAGGCACCTTGGGCCACTAGAATACGCCAAGAAAATTTTCACGGTGACCTTTTGTTTTCTCCAATCTGCTACTTGACGCCGTTATGTTCTTTCAATATTATCAACATTTCTGAATGGGAAGTGAGTAGTTGGGGTCGGGTTATTCGAGAGTAGCAGTTAAATCAGAGTAGCCTAATGTTACCTAGTGGAGCAGTAGTTGGAGGAAGCAGCATTACTAGCATGTACTAGTGGAAAGGACACATAGAACCGGAAAACCACCTAGTTATTTAGCGTTGAAGGCCGTTCGGTGCAAAGACTAAATTCAACAGACACAAGAAAATTCCGGGAAACAGAAAAGTGCGAAACAAAAAATGTTTTAACTTGAATAACAGTGGAAAACAACATGTGTCCATTCTTTTTGACATCTCAATGGAATTTGTTGGATTTGAATGATACACATTCAGACATCCTTTATTATTGTTCATTAGATACATTAACATCTACTTTTGAGAGCACAAGAAGTGCACTTAGTTAAATTGATCAAATATTATGAGCAAATTTCATTCTTACTGATGTGTAATTAAAAAAATCATCAGCAATAACAGAACTGGGCATAAAACGTGAAAGAAAAAAAATGTAAATGTAGCCTCACATGGATGAGTGCTATAAATAGGATTGAAGATTTTTCCCTTTTTGTATGACTAATATATGTCTTAAGCACTATACTTTGCTACTATTTCTTCTGCTTTCACAACATAAGCTTCCTTGGCAGCATCACAGGACATGCCTTTTTTTGACTCCCAAGAATCCCATTTTGCTTTACCTTTGAAGTCCAACATACCAGGTCGTGCTAAATGGTGAAAAATAATGTGAGATTTAAATAATTTGATGAAAAACCGGTTGATAAAATACTAACCAACATTAACATCTCCAACAGTGGCTTGTTTGTACAAGGCATAAATTTCTTTTAACTCTTCATCTGTAGGTCTTGCAGTCAATGCCTTAATATCCTCGGCAGCTTTATTAAATTTCTACCATGAAAATCAAAAGAGAATTTCAATAAGAACACTCATTAATTCAATACAATACATTCAATACTTACTTGATCTAGAGACATTTTCGTACCGTCTGGGAAAAAACTGCACTTGTTAATTAGCAGATGTACAGCAGAACAGCTAGTCTAGCATGTCCCTTGCGGTTTGCTTTCCATGTGACCATGTTGACATGTGTTAAAAAATACTCTTACAAACATTTTATGCATTACAAATAATCAGAAAGAGTTACTAAAATTTATAAAATGTTTTATCAACATTAACTTTATCAAATTATTCTTAAGTTTTTCAACTTATAATAAATGAATACATTTTTTATTTTGATATGTGGCAACGTTGGTATAATGTTGCTCAGTACCTCCCCGCTAGAGTCTTTTTAGGCTTTTCTGCCAGGCGTAAAAGTCGTCTGGTTCCTACGTTCGTCTCTTAAACGTCAAGTCTACTCAAATATGGTAAAATATCCTAAAATATCTTGAACATCTTTTAAAGTTTCTAAATTATATGTACACTAAAATGTTACTTAGTGCTTCACAGTGTTTGATAAGTCGAGTCATTCGTATTTGTGCATTTGTTTTTTTTATAGGCAAAGCGTACTAAGAAGGTCGGAATTGTGGGAAAGTACGGAACCCGTTATGGTGCCTCTTTGCGTAAAATGGTGAAGAAAATGGAAATTACCCAACACGCGAAATACACCTGCAGTTTCTGTGGAAAGGTATGATTGAGTTAATCGATGTTGATTCAAGTGGTGTTACAACAACTTTTATTTTCAGGATGCCATGAAGCGTACCTGTGTTGGAATTTGGTCTTGCAAAAGGTGTCATCGAACAGTTGCTGGAGGAGCCTGGGTATACTCCACAACAGCTGCAGCCACAGTTCGCTCTGCAGTCAGGCGATTGAGAGAATTGAAAGAGCAGTAAATTCTGTAAGAACATTTGCCCATCTCTCAATTCTTAAATACAAGATTTGTGGCTTCAGATGTTTGTATTACTTTTAAACCTAACTTTTACTATCAAGTCTTTTGTTTACCAAGAAATTTCAGTCTCCTGAATACTGTCAAATGGTTTAGACATGAGTTTTGATTAAGATGAATCTGAGTTGTCAACTTTGTGTAGTTCAACTGTTAATGTTTTCAAGGTGAGGTTGGTACACAAGCAAGTTGTGATACAACAGGAAGTTTTCAGTTGGTCACTTCATGTGGTATACATAATTTGGGATGTTGTGAGGTTCATTAAATAATGAAATTTATTTTAATGAGCTATATTAAATCTAATAGTAGGATTGATACATAGTTACCCAACCTAGAATGCTCAACTTGAATTTCGCGGCGGATGTCAATCATCGCGATTCTTCTTAAGACAGGGAGATTTGAAGATATGTTGTATTAACATTATGTGTTAAAGGAAGAATTAATTTGAGGGCAGGGGAAATGTCAAAGCATTGGTTTCATTAATTAGATCTAGCTGACGATGTAAACGCGCACGCGTCGGAGGAACATCGACTGCAGTAGAGATTTCAGAAGCTCGACTAACGTTTGACGTTGACAGTTCAAGAAGCATTATGCCTCATGGTTAGCAATGTTTTAGGAATTTTATTCACCAGTAAGTGCGAATTCATTGATGTCGCCGATACAATTTTAACTGATTATATATTAAACAAGAAAACTCTAGATTACCAAGTTTTAAATATCTACAATTGAAATCTTCAGAGAAACGGAAAAGAAGAACGAAAGTGTAATTGGTGTACATAGCCATTCGTTCATGCTAATGTTAAAAGTGGGTACGACGACGATAGTTTTTTTCTTAGCATTGCATCTTTTTGGATTACTAATCTGTGAAGAGAATAAGAAAAGTCTTTCATGGTAATGAGCATTCAGTATTCCACTTGACAATCAACCATGTTGAACGTGCTCTCTAGCCTCCAAATTATCTTCAGTGAACGGAACCCCCGGAAATGGTTTCACAAGTTCAGTGGTACGGAACCCTCCTTTACATCGGGATGCTAGAATCTTACGTATCCTATCCTACAGGTGCTAGTTCTGTTTCTTTGTTGGTTTTGTTTTATTTCGGCGTATATCCTGTGCAGGTGCCTATCACGAGAAATGAAATAGGCAGCTGCACAAAGGAAAATAATACAAGTACCAAGAGTTCGTGCCAAAAAGCATCAGCTAATCATCAATTGAGACAACATATCACTAGAGAGAAAAATATGCTAAGCTGGAAAATATTCGTAATATTTTTATTATTCCACTTCCTGCTTCTGATTCAGGCTTACTGCACACTGGCTGCTGAAACCCCGAGGCGATCGCTGTCATGTTGCCGACTCGAGCAGAACGGATTCTTCCATTTCGAAGCGTTGGTATAACTTTCGACACTTTTTACTATTTCCTAACGCAGCTGGAGTTTTTCAGTTTCTACTTCCCTCCCTTGGCTTCTAGACGTGCTGACTCGCTAGTGAAACAACATAACGATACACTACATTCAATGATTTCAGTTTTATCGCAGTATTTTCCCCAGGCTGCTTTCAGTTCTTTCGTAATAAGAGCTCCAATTTGCGCTAATTTCAGGGGTGAGTTTATTTGTGCATGCGCCCTAAAATGTCCTTAGCGGACTTTTAGAGATGTGTGGCGATCGTTATTGCTTAACTATTTTCTCTTAGAACTAATTACAGCCGATTTCACAATCTGTTTAAATGAAAAATGATGGCCATATCGTTTCTAATTTGTTTTTCTTTTACTCGTTTAGGTTAACACAACAAAGAGATCTGCTAACTGAACTGAACTGCAAAACTTTTTAAAAAATGATTCAAGATCCGCTCACAGTGGAGCTCTCCGGAAAATTACTGGAAAACACCAAAAGCGGAATTGTGGGTCAAAAGTATTCGATCATCATTACGATCAAGAACTCGCCAAGCGATCATCCCCATATTGAACACGGTATACAGGTGCCTTGCGTCACAGTTCGTGGCCCTTTACGCGAATATTCTCGGTAATTTCGTATTAATCTTATGTGAAATTCAAATTCCTTCGAAATCCTCCGCTCCCTCGCCCTCCTAACTTGCGACTATGTTCGTACAGATCCGCCGTACAGTATTTGTAGTCCTTTACAGTATAGAAAAGAACCCCCTGCCTATACTACGCAAGGTGTATGTAAATTAACATATTCAGAATGCTTTATGGGTAAAACTATCATTTGGCATTTTTTAAAAAGTATTATTAAAATTAAATGGAATTAGAATGGAGCTAGATTCAATTTGACAAAAACATTACAGCATTCTAATTTTGTTCGACACTATCTTCGATCACTTCTGATCTATTCCATTCTACTCAATATTAGCTTTTTTCCACACTATAACTTGTAACGCTGGAATATTCTGCTTGGAGGGTTTGTTACTCGCCGCGTCGGGGTTCCCGGACCCTTGCCTAATAAGGTCGGAGGTCTCGACCCCACATCCTCGGCGGGCTGACCCCAACGTTTCTTTTTCGTGCAAGTAGCAATAATCTGGGAAGAATTTCCACTTTTATTTCTAACTCACGCGAATGAAAGCATCCGGTACTATCTGCAAAATAGCAGACGTGCTCAGCAGTTCTAGTTCAATTCTAACAGTTCGATTGTAATTAGATTGAAATGTAGCATCATTTGTCAGTAAGACTGTGTATCCAAAACAATAAGAGTTTATACTGTTTCCTTACTTTTCAGTTTGTATGAAGAAGATACGCCTGGAATTCAATTAACCGATTTCCCTCAGCCTGAGAATTCAGGAAACAACTCGTGTAATTCTATCAACCTTATGTCGTGCCCGCTGCACCATTTGGTAAATAATGGCAGTAAAGGTAGTTTGCGACCACGGTCAGCCATCGCAAATAAACAGCTGCCTAAACCTGTACTTCAGATAACCTTTACTGTCCGACAAGTTGGTGATTGCATCTTTGAAACAGTCTTGTCATTCCCTCAAATTGGTAGATATGAAATCCAAGTCGTTCTAGAGAACAGTATCCCTATTATTGCTGACGGTCCACTGAAGGTAAGAATTTGAATTGTCTTAACCTATTTAAAAAAAAAAATCTAAATGAATAATCGTATATTGTTCTACTGTGCAGGTCGATATCTTCCATCCCAGTATTCGAAAAAAATCTTTGGGGGATTTGTTGCGAAGTTCTTCACCGCAAGCTTCACTCAAAGACGTTCCTCTGGAAGATTCTGTTGATCTCATAAGCCGAATTGGATGTCGAGGTCGAGCCAAGGGACAATTCAGTAATCCACAAGTCAGTTAATGAGCACTAATATCCACTAATATCTTAATTTAACCGCTGTAAAAAAAAACATTCAATTATGTCCAATGAATTCAATTATTCGTTTTTGGTAGGACATAGTTGCGTTTCCAGGAAGAATTTTGGCCACGGATTCCAATAACCAATGTGTTCAAGTATTCAACGTGAAAAAAAATGATAACGATTTGCAGTTTGGTTGTCTCGGGCGTTTAGCAATCGATCGCGGTCGGCTATTAGGCCAGATACAAAGACCGACGGGTAATATCCAATATTTCGTCTCTGATTTTTGAATCATAGCGGAAATTTTAATATTTATTTAAAAAAATACAAATCCAGGTATTGCTTCAATGCCAGAAAAAGATCAATTTATTGTTGCCGATTACGAAAATCGTTGGATGTCTGTTTTCGAGATGAAGGGGAAATTTGTATCTCGATTTGGAATGGGCAAACTCCAAGGTACATTTTTTAAGTTAATTATATATATTTCTAATTTTCTCATGGTAGATTACACAGTATTTTCTTATGTTTGTCCTCATTTTATTTGACTATCCAATGAGATGAATTACACCAATTTGTTTGATCAGGTCCTAAAGGTGTAGCCGTAGATGGAAAGGGAAAAATTTATGTAGTTGATAACAAGGCATCAGCAATTTGTGTTTTCTCGACCAATGGGCGTTTTGTTGGCCGATTTGGATCCCGCGGTGTCGGGGAAGATCACTTGGCGGGTCCTCACTTTATCGGAATCAACAGCTTTGGTCATTCTGTTGTTTCAGATTTTCACAACCACGCAGTTAAGGTACTGATCCAGTTAATTCACAGAATGTTTCATGATTTAATTCACGCAAAAAAAAATTCTAGGTATTTGATTCCACCGGTCAATATTTGTACAGTTTTGGTTGCAATGGCGAGGAAGATGGCCAGTTTAATGCTCCAACGGGAGTTGCAATCGACCCTTTTGACAATATTTTAGTTGGTGACTGGGGAAATTCCCGTGTACAGGTATTGTTTTTCTAGTTTTCCATTTTTGAAGAATTTCACATCTACTTCTTGAAAATGTACATAAGGTGTTCGATCGCCAAGGAACCTTTTTACAGTGCATCAACACTTCTTCTGACCCTTTATATGGTCCTCAGGGACTCAGTCTCTGTGACGGAATGCTCTACGTTGCTGATTCAGGAAATCACTGTATTAAAGTCTACAGGTATGACAATTTCGTCACAAACGTTCTGCAAGTAGAATGAATGAAACAAATTTTCTGAAAAAAAAATATTCCCCCTGTTTAATTAATTTAAGGTTTGTGTAAGGCGTGACGTGAAATAAATTTTTTCTGAAATTTGAAGTTTCTTCTTAATATACTTTTTAAAAAAGCAATTTTTTGAGTACTTAGTGTAGGTGTATCATCAGTCATTCGAGATCATGTAAAATTTACTACTTTACCACTTTTTAAAAGATGCATTAAATTAATTGAGGGTTTTCACATTAAAAAAAAAGGCGGGTTATAAGTTTTTTACAGACGGATTTCATCTTTTCAACGTTGCCATTTTTAGTAATATGGAAATTACCGAAACATTGCGGATGTAGTCTTAATTCCTGTTTAAAATTTGATTCAAAATTAATAATTGAATTATTCAATGCATTAGCCAAGAATAAACTGCCTGATTTGTTTAAAATTGTTTCGCATTCAATCAGGAAGCATGCGACGTTGACAACAAACGTCCAATTGTCCCATTTTCGTCTGATGGGATTTACAACGAAAAAAAAACGACTGATCTAATTTTTTAACACTCGCTATTTTTTTCCTCGTCGAATCTTGTAAATTTCATACCTGCCCATCGGTTTGAAAAATAAAAACGTCATTCACGCCGACGCCTCACGACTGAACGCAACCGGCAACCAGTCATTCACCACGCGTGTTTTAGTCCTCCCAAACCCCCATCTATCGGTACAAGTGGTCAAAGCTGACACAACCTGATAGCTGTTTTACAGGTACTGGAGATATCAATTACTTTTTAAAATGAAAAATGAAATCAAGGAATGGGACTTGGGAGTGGGGAGAGCGGTTCGAGTTGTTTATTTATTTCTACCGATTATTCTAAAATTTGCTTTCAAACAAGCGCCATGTTTAAGTCAGTAAACGAATTTCTCCAAAATTGAAACAACTCATTTAAATATTATCTGTTAAATATTCCGGGTGGATTAAAAAATCAAACGTTCAAAACATTTAACCAGTTTAACAGTTAAGTTTTTCACACTTTTAGCTACGCTGGAATAAATTTTTTCGTAGGGTTTTACAAACTAACGAAAAATATTGATACTAATCAAGCTAATACAAAAATGTCACCAACAGTTAGTTTTAAAAAAAACTAAAATGACTGTAGCACTGTACTATATTAAGGTGAACAGCGAGCGATGATTTATATTTTGAAAGTAGTCCGGAAACTAGTTGAAGTTGCAAATACGGTGTAACTTCATGTCTCAAATAAAATAGCCAAATAAGATTTGAAGTAACCAGTTCGAAATTTTAAAAGGCATGGTCTTGAACAGTGGTGAATTGTAGACAGTCGCCAATTTAAAAACATATATTTTGCATAATATAAAAATAATAATTGCGTTACTAAGTAGGATTTTATAAGCAAAACAGTAGGCCATTATTTCTTAATAGTTAATAATTGTGAATTAGTTTTTTTTAGTTTAATAATTTTCTCCTAGTAGCCACTAACATATTTCAAAAATGTAATGGGATTCAACCTGGCAATGTCTTAAGATCGGTACACGTCATTGCCTGCTGCCACGTCTCAACTTAGTTATTGTCGCGGCGGAAAGCGGTTCTTAGTTGATTCCGGGTTGCGTGCGAAGCGGATACATGTACGTGGAAAGCAAAGTTGATAATACTTTTCGTTTTCAAGTTCATTGCTATTGTGTCAATTTTCAGAATAACCATAATTCTGGCCATCACGTTCAGATTTCCTCTTTGATTTGACCCGGTTCGTGGAAACGCAGTACAGTAAGTCTTTTCGTTTCAACATAATTATTTTGCGTACTCATGTCACACAGAATGGATTTTTCATATTTAATAAAAGTATGACTGAAAATGATTAACGACAAACGTTATTCAAATCCAAATGATGGAACTTGAATTATCTGCTCATCCTAAATTTTTAGTTTGCAGTATGGTACAGACTAAAAGTGTTCAATATGACTGTGTGTGATAGTCGTGTTTACCCGTCATGTTCCTATATTTGATTGTTCATCATTATTGCTTTATAGTTGTACTGTAACGATTTGGACCTCCAAAAGACTACGAGAGAAGAAAATGGACCCTACAATCCCATCTGCATCCAGCCCTGACCCCAAGAGTCAGAATGATGACACGTCAAGCTTTGGTTTGGGAAGTTCATCTTTGCCTCCATCTGCAATGACCTATGATGATATTTTCCCTGGTTTACCTGAAACTGCTATTGGTACCCGTACTGATTGCACCATAGGAAAGTGGAACAACAAGTTGCGTGTGGGATCGCGCAATGTAACCCAAGTAATAATCACACTTATTTTATATCATAGCTTCCCCTAAGTATATTGTAGTATTAACACCTTGTTTTTTTTAGGTGTTCCATATTCCACCAGAAGAACGTCGTGTTGATGCTTCAAATAAATTTGGTGAAGGAGATTTGCTGAAAACATGTGCTGACATCATGCAATCCACTGGGGCAACAATTGAAACATCATATGCTAAGGATCAGTCATTGACATTTGTTGTTATTGGTAATTAATAACTTCTCAAATTGTAATCCTTAATGTTAGATATAATATTTACGTCTTGGTTTTAGGTAAGCAAGATTCTGTATTGGAAGCCAAACGAGAAATCTTGAAACGGTTCCAGACTCAGTCTTCATCCGCTGTTGAAATCCCCAAGGAATACCATGGTTTTATTCTTGGTAAAGGTGGTGTGAAGCTTAAAGAACTTGAAAAACAAACTGCCACCAAAATTACCATTCCGAAAGAAACTGAATCCTCTGGAAGAATTGTTGTTTCCGGACCCAAAGAAGGTATGTTTTTATTGTTGTGGCATTTAATAGAGGTTAAACTATTATTTTATTATTATTACTATTTTTCAGGTATTGAAAAGGCTCTCCATGAAATTCAGATGATATCCGATGAGCGCTCGAAACAGGCTTATGAAAGGCTAGAGATACCAAAAGTTTTTCATCCCTTCATTACTGGAGCGCACAACGAGAAAATTAAAGCATTTACCGAAGGATCTGGAGTTAAAGTTAACATTCCTCCTTTAAGTGTCCAAAAAGACGAAATATCAATTGCTGGAGAGAGGGATGGTGTACTTAAAGTGAAACTTGCAATCATTCAGGTAATAGCTCGATACTTTTCTCTCCGTGTGTTCGTTCTAATGATTTTTATAGATTTATGAGGAAATGAAACGAAAATGTGCCACAGTCAGCGTTGAAGTGCGTAAATCTCAGCACAAATACGTAATTGGTCCTAAGGGTGCTGGCATAGCTGAAATTTTGCAAGAAAGTGGTGTCAGTGTTGAAATGCCTCCAACGGATTCGGATAAAGAAACAATCACTCTGAGGGTAATTGAACTTTAATTTTGGTCGATTTCTGTTTTTTATTTAGTTTTTATTTAGTATCTGCCTTGTCTCAACGACTTAGTTGAAAAAGTTTATGATATTAATTTTTAATGTGTTGATGTAGGGTCCCCAAGAGAAGCTTGGTATTGCTTTGACTAAAGTTTATGAAAAGGCTAACTCGGTTTGCACAGCTGAAATTTTGGCCCCTTCTTGGATTCATCGACATATTATTGGCAAAAAGGGAGCTGGTATTCGAGCTATTACTCAAGACTACCCAAAGGTATTTTTTTAAATTATTATTCTCAACTTTTTGCGCTTGAGAAAATAAATTTTATGTTACTCTAGGTCCATGTTGAGATGGAAGATAAGGCGGATAAAATTATTGTAGAAGGACCTGTTGAAGAAGTGGAAAGGGTCCGTGTTGCATTACTCGCTAACGTTGAAGATTTGCTCAGCAAGCTTACTTTCGCCGATATTGTTATCGATCCTAAGTACCACAAACATATCATTGGTAGGAATATCCGAAATGTTGGTTACTGATGTGACAAGTTTATTTTAATCTAATGATATTACTTTAGGAAAGGGAGGATCGAACGTAAATCGTTTAAAAGATGAAACAGGCGTGACAATTAATATCCCAGATGAACGATCATCTACTATTCGCATCGAGGGTACTCCGTTTGGTGTTGAACAAGCCAAAGCCGAACTTTTGGAGTTGGTCACCAAAATGGAAAATGAAAGAGAAAAGGATATTTTGATTGAACATCGATTTCATAAGAATATTATTGGCGCGAAAGGCGAGAAAATTCGCGAAATTCGCGATATGTTTCATCAGGTAAAGTAAGATAATATATTCACTTGAAATAATCTTAACATATTATCATTTTTAAGGTGCAAGTCACATTTCCTGATTCTTCTGAAAAGAGCGACGTGGTGAAAATTCGAGGACCTAAACAAGATGTTGATGCTACTTATAAATATATGCAGAAATTATATAAAGAATTACTAGAGTCTTCCTATTCAGTAAAGGTATTACTGATGAAAAGTTGACCTTGGTTTTATCGTTGCTAACCCGTGTATTTATTACGTAGGTACCTATCTATAAGGAGTTCCACAAGAATGTTATTGGCAAAGGAGGTGCAAATATTCGCAAAATTCGTGAAGAAACAAGTACTCGGATTGATTTACCTCCTGAGGGTTCAGAGTCCGACATGATTGTTATTACCGGACGTAGTGAGGATGTTGAGAAAGCCCGAGATCGAATTCTCAAAATTCAGAGCGAATTGGTATGTTTTTATAGTTCCGTGTTTGTGCTGAAATTAATTGTTTGTTTTTTTTTTGTTCGACTGTAAATTAATTAGGTGAGTATAATCTCCGAAGACGTTGAAATTCCTGCTAAATACCACCAGTCTTTCATTGGTGCTGGTGGGAAATTAATACAGTCCATCATGGAAGACTGTGGAGGTGTTCAGATCAAGTTTCCACCCTCCGAAAGCGGTTCGAATAAAGTTTTAATTCGTGGTCCTAAAGAAGAAGTGGAAAAGGCGAAAAAAACTTTAATAGAAATGAGCAATGAGAAAAATCTGACTGGCTACACAGAAACGATTCGCTCTAAAGCTGAACATCACAGGTATTTACCATAACTCTCTTTCATAGTGCAAGCCTCAATCTGTTTATTGGTGTTGTTTAATAGATTTTTGATCGGGAGAAATGGTTCTAATATCCGGAAAATTCGCGAGTTGACTGGGGCTCGTATTGTTTTCCCTTCAGATTCGGAAGCTAACAATACGAAAGAGCGTGATATCATTACAATCGTTGGTCGGGAAGATGCAGTGAAAAAGGCCCGCGAAGAATTAGAAAATCGAATCAAGGAACTTGTAAGTGAAAATATCCGTTTGTTGACAAAGCTGTGTGTTGTACATTATTCTATAAACAGAGTGGTATAATCATTATTTACTTTTGCAGGATAGCGTAGTGGAATTGGATATGCATGTTGATCCCAAGTATCACCGGCACTTCGTTGCCCGGCGTGGTGAACTGCTGCATGAGATTTCTGATCAATACGGTGGGGTAACTGTTTCATTTCCTCGGTCTGGTGTTGATTCAGATCGTGTTGTTCTCAAAGGTATGTATTTTTACCCAAGTTCTGTCAATTAAACAAAAAACAATTATTGTAATAAATCGTGTTTATTCAGGTGCCAAAGAATGTGTTGAAGCTGCCAAACAGCGCATTGAAGAGATTGTTAATGATCTTGAACAGCAAGTCACAATCGATTGTACGATTCCTCAGAAATTCCATCGCACAATAATGGGTTCTAAAGGAATGCGTGTTCAACAAATAACAACAGAATTTGATGTCAAGATCAAGTTTCCAGAGAAAAGCATCGTTGATCCAGAAGTTGATCATATCAATGGGCAACAAGTGGACGGGGAAGCAGTAATTGATGACAGTCCTAAGCCGTGCGATATCATTCGCATTACAGGTAATTCAGAAAAATACACTAATTTCCCAATTGTGAACAACAAAAATATATCTTAAATGTGTGTGTGTGATATTATTTAGGTCGTCAGGATAGGTGTCAAGCAGCGAAAGACGCTTTGACTGCTTTGGTACCAGTCACGGCTGAAGTTGCCGTTCCTTACGATTTGCATCGCTATATCATCGGTCAAAAAGGAAAAGATGTCCGTGAGATGATGACCACTTTTGACGTGAATATCAAGAGTAAATATAATGATAACTTTTGATTGACAGCATTCGTAGATAACAACAAACATTTGTTTATTTAGTACCTTCGGCTGAACAACAAAGTGACATCATTCAAATCTCTGGCCCTGTTGCAAAAGTAGAAGCTGCTCGTCAGGCTCTTTTGAATCGTGTGGTTGAACTGGAAAAAGAACGAGAAGATCGAGTTTTGAGGAGTTTTGCTGTCCACGTATGTGTGCTTTGCTACTTAATATTGATCAAAACATGATTGTGATGCATTAGATTTAATATTCCTGTTTTAATACCTGTCTTCCAGGTTGAAGTACCTCCCGAGTATCACTCGAAAATCATCGGTAAAAAGGGAGCAGTCATTTCCAAATTAAGAGATGATTTCCAGGTCAATATTACAATGCCTAAACCTGAAGATTCCAACCCACAGCTAATAACTATTAAAGGTAATGAAATCCGAAATGGCGACATAATATATGAGAAAATTTACTTAATAATGACTAATCTTACAATTCCTCAATTAAAAAATCTCAGGCTATGAAGATAACGCGAATCTTGCCAAAGAAGCTATTCTTAAAATGGTTCAAGACCTAGACGATCTTATTAAACAAGATCTACCAATTGATCAGCGCGTACACTCACGTTTAATTGGTCGTCGTGGCCGTAACATCCGCCAGGTTATGGATCAATACAAGGTCGAGATTCGCTTCCCAATTGAAGGAGGTAACCCTGATGTGGTCACTATTATCGGTCCCGAAGGAAAAGTTCAAGAGTGTGCAGATTACCTGTTGAACCTTGTCGAGGAATACGTAAGTTTGGTTGATTCATTTAGAATGATTTGAATTGTATTTCTTAAAAACATTATACTCTTTTCTAGATGCAAGATATCGATGACAACGATTCATCACAGCAGTATCTGAGGTCTTCTAAACCAGAAGGACATTTCAATCAGCGCAATCCGGGGCAGACTGGTTTTATTGTAGCTGGTGCTCCTTGGGAGCAGCAGCCACAAGGGCAACAGTATCAAGGGCAACAGCGAACGGCAGTTATAGCTCCTAACACAGCTAGTAATGAAGAGTTTCCATCATTTGGGGAATCTGGAACTAACGCTTCATCTGGTGGTGCACCACTCTGGGGACCGAGGCGTTAAACATTTTTTCGCTTCAATCTTGACGAGTTAGGGTTCGCGAAGAATCCTGAAAGTGGGCCTTTTTCAACCCTGTCCAAAATCGTATCCCTCATTCATGTCCATTACTTTGATAAATGCTAGATGTATGTAGTATTGCTTCGGTAGAT